>NW_024096964.1:600000-1200000 GCF_016545835.1 Crotalus tigris
TTGAAATTTGTCAAAACAATATTACCTACAAGCATTGGGAGAGCATTAGGTTATGGGAAGCCCCAGAATGGCTTTCCTCTCTCTAGGCCAGGGGTAGGCAACCTTGGCTCTTTTATGACTTGTGGACTTCAACTCCCAGGATTCCTGAGCCAGCGATGATGCTGAGGGGAAAGGGAGAGGTTTCCAAGCTGAGCCATGCTGGCTCAGGAATTCTGGGAGTTGAAGTCCATGAGTCATAAAAGAGCCAAGGTTGCCTACCCCTGGTCTAGGTCCTTTCCAGATATTTAAGCTTCAGCTCCGCAGAATATACCTGATGGGGGAAGTCTGGGAGTTGGTCCCTGCCTTTGGCGGGCACCCAGATTGGGGAAAACTACATTAGAAGAGATGCTGTTCAGATATATTCGGATGCTGGCTGGGAATTGGGGGAGTTGTCGTCCAAACACCTGGATGTTACTTTGAGGAAAGTTGCTCTAGACTGCAGTGTTTTTCAACCTTGGGCACTTTAAGATAGGTGAACTTCAACTCCCAGAATTCCCCAGCCAGCTAAGATGAGTTGAAGTCCACACATTTTAAAGTCCCCAAGAAACACTGCAGTCTAGAGCAGAGGTCCCCAACCTTTGGGGCACCAGGGACCAGTTCCTTGGAGAGAGGTTTTTTTCCTTGTACTGGAGGGTGCGTGGTTTTGTGTGTTGACTGCATCTTGCAGATGGGGCTTTGCTTGTCTGTGCGGACCGGTTGCTGGCATACCATGGCCGGGTACTGGTCCATGGATCGGGGTTTAGGGACCCCTGCTCTAGAGCATTACTCAGTGTAAAAGGGAGTCAGATTTCTTTTATGAATGTCTTGATTGCTTTTCTGATTTAAAGCAGGGGTGCCAAAGTCAATTTCATTGAGGGCCGCATCAGCATTGCGGTTGCCCTCAGGGGGCCGGGTGGGTGTGGCCTACTGGATGGGCGTGGATGGAGTGGGTGTGGCCAGCTCTACATCATTCGTGTCAAGGGTGCCTGTGGGGGCCTGGGCAGGAATGGGATAGATCTGAGGGTCTCTGGTAGAAGGGGGTGGGACCAGGGCAAGTGCCAAGGCATGGTCCACTGGAGGAGCCTCACTGTTCCTCTCGGGCCATGCGGGGGGAGGGCTTATGGAGCTAAGACTGAATGCGTTTCAGCATAGATGGCCATCACAAAATTGTACATTGGCTCCCGACTGGCCTGGGCCAGGACCAAGGCAGAGGGGGCCACTCCCTCACTGTTTCCAGGATGGCATCGCGGGCCACATGAAACCACACTTCGCAGGCCGCATCCGGGCCCCGGGCCTTGTGTTTGACATGTCTGATTTAAAGAAACATTTTTTCTGAGCACAGGTGCTTTGAATGCCAGCTATAAAAAGATTTGTTCTCCAGCCAAGTAGAAAATATATAAAAGTTTAGCATCTTATCTTTAAAAGTTCAGATCTTGGACTGGTTTATGTGGGAATCCAGGCAATCATCTTATCAAGTTCTAAATATAGAAAGCTTGCTAGTTTTATGAATATGTGATAAAGTGCAGGAATGCATTCTTGGTTGGTTTTGAATTATGCTCTCATTCCATCTGAAATTATTGACAAGTTTTGCAGCTAAGAAATCAGTATATTGATTGTACATGTTATTTGAAGCATTACTGCCATATTTCAGCATACTTATTTTTGCATTAGAGCAAAAGATCAATCTATTCTTAGGAAATATTTAGTGCAGCAATGTGTGGAATTATTTACTTTTTTTCTTTTGTCTAAGGAAAAAAATAGTCATACAATCACTCTTACAATCAAGGTTAATTGTTTCTCTTTCTTACTACTGAGGAAATATAGGGCAAACATTTGCAGATTCAATTACAAAATGTACATAGGAGAGGTGGGCTGCAGAGGAAAGGGAGTTAAATTCTGATATAAATTTATCTTGAATATTTTATTTATTAAATTTGTATACCATCCTCTCACTGTTTGGAGTGACTGGGCAACATTTGATCAGATTAATACAAATCTCATTTGTCTTTTACGATGTTTAACAAATTCTTAAGATCGTAATCAAAATTGTATCAGCATTTGGGATTATACTAAGATGCATTACTATAAAAATTGTATTTGTTCAAAAGAGAATAGTGGGTTTGGTTTTTTTTTAGCAATGTGGATGATTCTCTACAGGCGAAAAAGTTTTAACTGCTATTTGGGATGTCTCCTTACTTCAGGGGTCCTCAACCTTGGCAACTTTAAGACTTGTGGACTTCAATTCCCAGAATTCTGGGAGTTGAAGTCCACAAGTCTTAAAGTTGCCAAGGTTGAAGACCCCTACCTTACTTGGTGGCTTTTTAGGTGAAGACCATTTTGTTTTTGATTGCCAAAGTATTGTTGTTGTTGTTTTTAAAAAAATAGGTAGGTAGGCTATTCAAGAAAGAGAGATAATTCAGTGAAGTATATAATATATTTTATAGTGCCACAAAACGATGATTGCAGCAGTTTCAATTTAAATTGTATGTTTATTTTTAAAGTTAAGTGGTGTCTGCCTTAAAAACCAATTCCTGTAGTGCATGGAAAGGGTTAATGCCTTTACCAGAAAATCTTGGGCTTTATCAGCTGAGAAGATGAATAAGATTATAGCTCTTTCTGTTTTTCTACAGGTAGAGTTCTTACACAGACTGCTCCAGGGACACCCCCCAAAACTGTAACTATATCAGAAAGTGGCGTTATTGGGACAACTTTAAGTTCCACAATACAGGAGGCCTCAAATAAGATCGCAATCTCTCCTTTGAAATCACCAAACAAGGTAAATGTATATTTCAATTGCTTTTATATTGCAGTATTTTCCACTTAAACTAAGTTAGTGTGATTTTGAAATGGACTTTCTAAAGGGCTCTGACTGTTTTCAGCTATTTTAGAATCATCTGCTCTCCGGCATCATTCTGCCGTGGGAATATGTGCTAAAGGGAAATTCACAAGCCCTCCAATTAAAGTTGAATATGACAGAAAAGAATATTTGTGTCGGTGAAGGAATGTAGATACAGATAGTCCTTGATTTAAAATAATTCATTTAGTGGCCATTTGAAGTTACAACGGCACTGTACAAAGTGACTTATGACTGTTTTTCACACTCACGGCCGTTGCAGCATTCCTCCATGGTCACGTGATCAAAATTCAGATGCTTGACCACATACTCAGATTTATGACGGTTGCAATGTCTCAGGATCGTGTGATCCCCTTTTGTGACCTTCTGACAAGCAAAGTCAATGGGGAAGACCCAGATTCACTTAACAACCATGTTACTGACTTAACAAGTGCAGTGATTCACTTAACAACTGTGACAAGAAAGACTGTAAAATGGGGCAAAGCTCACTGAACAACTGCCTCACTTAACGACAGAAATTTTGGGCTCAGTTTTGGTTGTAAGTCGAGGACTACCTATACATTAATACACCAATGCAAATTCTGGATTTAACGGACTTGTAGTTGCCACTGCCCCGACCCCTCCCACTCCCTCCTTTCTTCTCTTCCCCTCTCCCCCCCCCTCCATAGTTGATTATAGGTTTACTTTTTTTTCCAAAATGGAGTAAAACAGCCCCACTGCATTTTGAGCTCCCTTGCTCATTTTGCCTCCCGATCCTACCCATATTGTGGAAAGTCTTGACCTCTTAACGCATTTGCAGTGTTACATATTTTGAAGTTGGGATTCTGTACTTGTATGATCCTGTTCAGCAGCTAACGGTGGTGTCGGTCGCCTCACAGCCTCCAAGCTCCCCACAGAAAACAGTTGGTGTTCCTCTAAACGTAGCCCTGGGACAGCAGATTCTCACAGTGCAGCATTCAACGCCCTCTTCCCCAGGAAAAGCTGTATCTAACAGTACAACTGCTCAGGTACACACTAATTTGAGTCCCATTCTGAGAGCCTGTTCTTCAGATTGTGATTTGCAGCATTGCATAGCTTCAGGCACGAGTGATTGTCTCCTTCCTTCCTTCCTTCCTTCCTTCCTTCCTTCCTTCCTTCCTTCCTTCCTTCCTTCCTTCCTTCCTTCCTTTCCTTCCTTCCTTCCTTCCTTCCTTCCTTCCTTCCTTCCTTCCTTCCTTCCTTCCTTCTTTCTGTCTGTCTGTCTGTCTGTCTGTCTTAAATTAAAGCACTATTGAATAGCTTAAAGCCAACCTAGAATCAAGCAACTGTACCATACTCAGCGAATAGCTTCTGGCCTATTAATGAACAGTACGGTAGCAGTGTTTTATTTGTCTGTTAGTCTCGGACCTGAGGGAAATTTTGCTGACTCTCATTAGAAATGAAGAATTGGTTTGCCAGCAATCTTAAAAATAATTTTATATTGTTTCAACAGGCTATGAAATCTGCAGTACAGACCCTCACCGTTGGGGGAGTGGGCACGTCTCAATTTAAAACGATAATTCCCTTGGCAACGGCACCCAACGTTCAGCAAATTCAGGTACCTGGAAGCAAATTCCATTATGTCCGGCTTGTCACTGCCACAACTGCCAATAGTACAGCACAGCCAGTCAATCAGAATCCCAGCACCAGCACTGCAAATCTCCAGCAAGGTTAGAAGACTCTTTATTTGAATATATTTTATGATCATTGAAAGGTGCTTAAGAAAGGTGCAAGTAGGAAACTACAAAAGAATTTTGATGAGAATGGTAAATTGGAGGAGATGCTTTATGCAAGTCGAAAGCCTACTGCTTAGCTGGAATAGGTTTTCTATTTTTTAATAGATTTAGAATTGAAACATGGTTATTTGTTATTGATCGTTGCTTAGTTGGAGAATGCCATAATGAAATGCCATTTCATTAAGATTTAATTATGACCATAGTTTGCTCGTCTTACTCCCGTGATCGGCTTTGCTTCAGAATTCTTGGAGGTGTTTCAGAATTACACTAATGCTTGTTGCATTATTTTTCATGGCCTGTGTAGCCATGTAATAAAGATTTGATATTTATGTTCACTTGTATTTAAAGTTCTGAAAGATTTTCTTTTAAAAATAGACCACTTGGCAACGTGGGTGTAAAGCTTTATTTAATTTCAAATAGTAATTTGAACCATTAATCAATTTTCAGTTATATATGTTTGCAACTGGGATTTGCATCAGAACGTTGCAGTGCGCACTGATATCCCTCCTGCTTGCTTCATTTTACTTCCCCCCCCCCCTTTTCATTCTTCCCATCACACTGACCACTTCATAGCTACTGGACACATTTTTGTTTTCATTGGAATTGGGGGGGTTGAGGGTGGAGGTTTCCTACTCAAGTTGCATCTGTATACCTTGGAATTCTCTTAAGCCCGCTTGTGAATTGTTAGCGGGCTCCATAGGAAAAACCTTGCAGGGTGGAGTGCTTCCAAGCATTCCTACGGACCAGGAGTCGCCAACCGTGGCAACTTTAAGACTTGTGGACTCCCAGGATTCTTCATCCACCCAAGCTGGCTGGGAAATTGTGAGAATTGAAGTCCACAAATCTTAAAAGTTGCCAAGCTTGGAGACTCATGTTATACACCCCTGCAACACAATTTCCCACCTTCTCTTGCTGAACTTTTCCCTTTCTAGGGCATGTTTGTTATTGTTGTGTTGAATGTCTCCCTCTAGGCCAGTGGTTCTCAACCTGTGGGTCGGGACCCCATTTGGGGTCGAACGACCATTTCACGGGGGTCGCCAAACAACGCAGTCCGCCATTTTCTTTCCCCTTTTCCTTAGCTGTGCTACTCCCTTTTATTCTATTGGCTTTTGAAAGCCAATAGAATAGACTCTCTTGAATAGAGTCTAATTCTATTGGCTTTCAAAAGCCAATAGGAATTGTCCAGGCTGTCTCTGCCCTGCTGAGCCTGCCAAAAGTCCCATTCGACAAACGGTGCTGCACCAGTTGAGTAGTCCTCGACTTACGACCGGTTGAATAGTCCTCGACTTACGACCAGTTGGGGGGGGGGTCACGGCATTAAAAAGGTTGAGAAACACTGCTCTAGGCCATGGGTCAGCAACCTGCGGCTCCCGAGCCGCATGTGGCTCTTTGAGCCTTCTCCTGCAGCTCCCAGCCTCCATTTGCAAAGAGAGACAGAGAGAGGCGCTCTCTCTCTCTCTCTCTCTCTCTCTCTCTCTCTCTCTCTCTCTCTCTCTCTCTCTCTCTGTGTGTGTGTGTGTGTGTGTGTGTGTGTGTGTGTGTGTGTAAGTAAGTAAAAAGAGAGTGGACTCACGGTGTTCTCCGACAAGCTGAAAAGCTTTTTGGGCGGGGCTCCTCCCTTTGCTGCATCTCTGCAGGAAGCAGGAAGGGCAGGAGAGAGCTAGCTAGCCCAGCCATGCTGACTCAGGAATTCTGGGAGTTGAAGTCCATGAGTCATAAAAGAGCCAAGTTTGCCGACCCCTGAGCTTGTTGGAGAGCTTGCCAGGTGAGCAGAAGATCGGAGAGAGGGAGAGAAGGGGGTGGAGAGAGAGAGAGAGAGAGAGAGACCCTTTTGATATCTAAAATGAAGATAACACTTTTTTACCTTGTGTGTGTGTGTGTGTGTGTATGTATGCATGCATGCATGTATGTATGCAGTGCTTTTTTTCTAAAAAAAAAGGGGGGGGTGCCAGAACTCACACACATCATACAACCCGCCTTGTCTACCCTTCAAGGTTCCATCCAAAAAGGTGCCGGAACTCCGTTCTGGGCATCCTACGAGAAAAAAAATCCATGTGTGTATGTATGTATGTGTGTATGTATATCTATATATACCTGTAATAAAGGTAAAAAAGGATATATGCAGTGTTATCTTCATTTTAGATATCAAAAGGGTTTTGCGGCTCCCAGTGTTTTGTTTTCGGTGGGAAACGGGTCCAAGTGGCTCTTTGAGTGTTTTGGGTTGCCTACCCCTGGCCTAGGCTATTCTGTATTTTATTTTTAAGGCCATTTGCAGCCTGTGGTCCACCAAGTCTGCTAGTGTTATCATAGCAACATAAGTAACAATTCTTGGGAAACGAAATTGGAATTAAAATGTATAACCCTGAAAACAGCTCAGCATTGCTTTGACTTATTTTTGACATTGAAGTTACCCAAATATGTTGAATGTATGTGCTACTGATGGAAATGATATTGCTACATTCAAAATGCTCATATGGGCCATGTTCTTATTTTGTTTCCCCGGCATTAGATTCTAAACAAAATTGTATCTGCTTTTTATAACAAACATTTTTTCAATTCATGACATTTTTCTGTAGCTATTTATATATGGACTGGAGGATATGACCTGCTGGGTAACGTATCTTGCTGAACATGACATAGCTCAAGATAGACCTACCAGAATGAGGGATGACCGGATATTTAAGGAAGCTGCCTAACATTTTCCTAATGTCTTAGAAAGTTGCATATTGTATCTCATTCCATTTCTTTTGAACAGCAAAACCAGTGGTGGTGAACGCGACCCCTGTACGGATGTCTGTTCCTATTATCCCAGCAACACAGACAGTCAAACAAGTAAGTTCCACGTACAGCAGCTTCCTATGAATCCCTAGTTTTTCACAGAAACTTTCAGTTAATTTAACTCTGACTATCCTTATAAAGTTATTTGCTGCAAAAGATTGTAGTGTGATATACAAGAAAGATATCCTGAATGTTTCCTTCCTTGCAGGTAGCCCCCAAACCAATGAACACAACTTCACAGATAGTTACCACAAGCCAGCCACAACAAAGACTTATCATGCCTGCCACACCACTGCCACAGATCCAACCCAACCTCACCAATCTTTCCCCTGGCACTGTCTTCGCCCCTGCTCATGGCACAGGAAACGTGGGATATGCATTTCTCCCAGCTCAGTATGTCACACAGGTATGATATTATGGGAAGGAAGTTATAAAAAATAATAGCGTTTATAACTAATACTCTTGGAGAAGAGACTAGAGAATTTGTATATTTGGTAGCTGGAGGCAGTTTCTCACCTTCCAAATCTTTTCAGCATGCTGGCTAGAAAATTCTGGGAATTGAAGTCCACAGCTTGTGTAAAAGATGCAGAAAAAAAAGTTATGATAGCAGAATACTTTTATGGGAAGCATAAAATATGAATAGGGAAAATCAGGTTCACAAGCTTGATTTGGGTTACCCAAGTTACTGAGATGAGAAGCTCTGGTTTAAGGGATGCTGCGAGAAACAGCTCATTAGTAAGGTTAAATCTTAGAAATAATCTGAGATGTTTTTTTTTAAAAAAAAATTATTTTCAATTTTAGATTACATTCATAAAAAATACTTCAGATAAAGAGTAAAATAAATTTATACACACAACTTTCGGTATTGCTCACCCATTTCCCCCCCAAACCACGTCCACCCAGTAACCTCTTCTCTCACTTCCCTCTTTCCCTCTTCTTCCTCACTCTCCCCCTCTCCTCCTTCTCCTCAACCTTCCTACTTACTTCTCCCCTTCCTCCTATCTTCTCACTCCAGATGCAGTCCAGGGGAAATGCCCAAGCAATTCCTCTCTCCAAATTAAAACATCAATATTATATACAATAAAACTATTTCTACTTATCTGAGCTATTTAACCTTCAACCCATCCTTCCCCCCACCCCCCCTCCCCTTAGGTGGGTAAGCAGAATATATTTCTGCAATGTCTCATTTAGAGAAACTCAGGTTGGCAATATTTAAAAGACAACTGCAGGCAAGAAAGAACAGCTATTCTTCAACATTGTCTTCCGTAGCCTGTGCGTTCTTCCCATGTGTGGATGTCACCACCCAGAATTCCCCAGCCAGCCTTCTAAGAGTCCTGAGTGTTGAAATCCATAATTTGGAGGGCAGCCAGCTTGTGTAAAAGATGCAGAAAAAAAAAAGTTATGGTAGCAGAATACTTTTATGGGAAGCATAAAATGCGAATAGGGAAAATCAGGTTCACAAGCTTGATTTGGGTTACACTTTTCTCTTCAACTCTAGTTTTTTTCCAGGTATTACACATTCTGAATAAATCCTGGATCAGTTGTATTTTGTTTTTAAGATGCTCATCCATTCTGATGTTATCTAGCCTTAAATGTATTGAGGGGGGAATGGGCTATCATAAAACGAGTTTCAGAAAATCTGTAAAGAAATGTTTTGCAGAAATCCACTAAGGCAGTAAGAGCCCAAAGCAAATACTGGAACTGCAGAGAATTATAACATTATTGTAAAAGTCCACGGTGGGAACAAGATGTACCATACTTAGCAGAGGATTCCTATTAGTTTTCTACAGTTCATGTACCTGTGGAATTTTAACCTCCTGAAGTTAGCGTGCTTTGACAGAGCCAATTGCAAATCAACGTAGCATTTTTTTATGTATGTGCAGTCAAGCAGGCTGTTATTTTAAGTGACATCTGGTAAATTTGCCTATCTCTTTCTTCACTTTAAGCCTTTATTCATAATCAACATGGCAACTACAGTACAAGAGATTAGACCAGGGGCCTTCCAACGTGGTCCTTTTATGACTTGTGGACTTCAACTCCCAGAATTCTGGGAGTTGAAGTCCACAAGTCATAAAAACGGGCCAAGTTGGAAGACCCCTGGATTAGGCTATCCTTGTAGGTATACTAAATTGGAAGATACCATCCAAGACCAAGTTTCTAGAAAGCCATATTGCCTAAAAATACCAATGACCACCTTATGACTTCCAAGAATGGAAAAAGAAGGGAGTGTGATTAATGCAACTATTTGTGAAAATCCTCATCTACAGACAGCATGTGATGCATTAACTGTGTGTGTGTGTGTTTTTTAAGCTACAGCAGCCATCTTGTGTCTCCATAGCGAGCAGTACTAACCTAAGTGGGACATCAAGTATCCAGACCCAAGCCCGGCTTCCGTTCAATGGGTGGGTATTGTCTATATAAATTACGCAATACGCATATTACATGGAAGGAAATGAGATTGGAAGAAGTGTTTAATGTTCAGCTACTAAAAAACAGCTGCTGCAATCATAGCGTCTTGTCTATGTATACTAGATATTGAAGATTTTCCTTCTTTGTTTCGCACAACTTGGCTACCTGACCAGATTGTCGTGTTATTGATTTGGTTATTTGATCCCAGAGTCTCAAGACAGAAAACAATTTGAAAACAGGCGGTTAAAAAGAGATAAACATAGAGAGAGGATCTTACAAATATTAGAATATAACCTTGCAGCCATCTGTTAGGCTTAGCCTTTATATAGAAGAATCCAATAAAAGAAGAGCCAGTCCATCCATCTAGCTTATTTTTACATCATGTTTTCCTGATAATGCAGAGTCTAAAGACTGATTTGAGGAAGATGGCCTACCTGGAATTGCCTTTCCATTTCTTAGAAAAAGGGATGTTTTGTAGTTGCTACCTGGATAAGTTTCTTTTTAGAGCAGAGGTGTCAAACTTAATTTCATTGAGGGACGCATCAGCATTGCGGTTGCCCTCAGGGGGCCGGCTGGGTGTGGCTAGGGTGGGTGCGGCCTACTGGGTGGGCGTGGCCAGTTCTACATTTTTCACATCAAGGGTGCCTGTGGGGGCCTGGGCAGGAGTGGGATAGATCTGAGGGTCTCTGGCAGAAGGGGGTGGGACCAGGGCAAGTGCCAGGCATGGTCCACTGGAGAAGCCTCACTGTTCCACTCGGGCCATGCAGGGATGGGGGGGGGGCTTATGGAGCTAAGACTGAATGCGTTTCAGCATAGATGGCCACCACAAAATTGTACATTGGCTCCCGGCTGGCCTGGGCCAGAGCCAACGCAGAGGGGGCCGTTCCCTCACTGTTTCCAGGATGGCTTCGCGGGCCACATGAAACCACTTCGCAGGCTTCATCCGGCCCCCGGGCCGTGTGTTTGACATGTCTGTTTTAGAGTATGTACGTGCGTATGAAATTCACCTATGAATTTTGGCTTGTTGCTAATGTGGGCATATGTGCAAAGTGGAGACCATCCAAAAACAGTGATTTGTGTTAAAATTTAGGCATTGTTGTCAGATGATAGCTTCTTCCTCATTGGAATGAATGAATGGCCAATTGCCACCTGATTCTCATCTGAAGTTGTGCCCCACTGGAAAGAGCCCAGGGGAAAAGCCACAGCAGATAAGCTGTGCTTCACTTAGTGTCTTAGACAATTTGCTTCTCATAACATATCAACCTTGTTCTTTTGAAATGCTCATCTGTAGGAGCCCTTTGCTCAATGCCTCTGAGTCATGCTTCTGTCCTCTGATTGTGGAACATGTTGAGCTGAGTTGAGTAGGCTAAGTTGTGAAGGGATGTTATGCTGTTTAAATGGGAAAAAAAATTCAGAAATACCATATTCTTCTTTGGAAAACAAAATGGGACTTCACCCCATCACATCAGCTGGTCTCACTCATTCAGGCAAGGAAGGTATGCTACAGACCCGGTCAGTCAAGGAATTTTGTCTGGCAGGGTCTAGGACGGGTAGGCAACCTTGGCTCTTTTATGACTCGTGGACTTCAACTCCCAGAATTCCTGAGCCAGCTATGCTGAGGGGAAAGGGAGAGTTTCCAAGCTGAGTCATGCTGGCTTAGGAATTCTGGGAGTTGAAGTCCACAAGTCATAAAAGAGCCAAGGTTGCCTACCCCTGGTCTAGGAAGAGAGCCTTCCCTGCTGAATTTATGGAATGTCCTGCCCCCAGATGTGAGAGGCTCGCACTCTCTTAGCCTTCTGCAAAGGGATCAAAATTTGGTTGTGCGGCCTTGCCTGCAGTAACCAGCATTAAATGCCGCTCTTGGGATTTTCATCCTTCAGAAGTTCATAATGTCGTTATTTTGTCATTTAATTTTTAATCCTAAATTAATGTTAATCTTAATTTTTGTAGATTTCATTTATCAATTGTATTATATTATACACACTCCAGAGCCCTGTTTGAGGCAGATCAGCGATTTAGAAATAAGAAATATAAATAAAAATCATACTTACATCTTGTTTTCCAGGATAATCTCGTCTGAATCTGCAAATCGTCCAAGAAAACCCTGCAACTGTACAAAATCACTGTGTCTTAAGCTGTGAGTATTAAACACATAACCTCTTCGCAGATTTAAAAATCCACTTCGCTGTACATTAGGGGGAAAAAAACCTGGAAGAACAAAAGCCACATTTTCCCCAGGGATTCCACTTCAAAAATTATTCTCTAAAATCTTCTGAAATGATACTGTCCATTTGCATGATTAGAATAGGTCTCTGTGCGTTGATCTGTAGCTGAATGATTCAGACTTAGAGGCAGACCAACAGTAAACCTGGTTCGCAGAATAAGGGGTACAAGCAACATTTCTTTTTCTGATGTCCACAGGTTATTCCCAGGATGAATTCATGGCTGCTAACCTGAAGGAAACCTACCTTTTCCTTTATGGAGCAGTCCATACTAGTTTATTTTCTTATTTTTTGTATTAATTTAATCCATTTTCTATGGCTGCCCACTCACCTAGGTGACTCTGGGTAGCTAGCAAAATGTTATAAAAACAATAATGAAGATAAATAATATAACATCTCCCAAAATGGGCACATCTAACATTCCAGCCTGAATGCCTGTGGAAAACTCAGCTTTTTAATGCCTTACAAAAGCCCAGCGAGGTTGGAGCCAATTGAATCAGGAGGGGATCAGTCCAACTCCATGTAAGGTGAATGTCAAAAGCCTTTTCTTTAGAGGCAGCCTTTGTTTCTGGTCTTTAATTTATTTGTTCCTTTGAAGGGACCATTTTTATGGCTCATGACATGTTGAGAGTTCCTGTTAAGCCCAAGGTTAACATGTTCACACTCATGAATAAAGGAACCAGGGTACACACGCATGCACACGCACGCACACTCATCTATCTTTAGGTTAGGTCAGGGGTAGGCAACCTTGGCTCTTTTATGACTCGTGGACTTCAACTCCCAGAATTCCTGAGCAGGCATGGTTCAGCTTGGAAACTCTCCCGTTCCCCTCAGCATGGCTGGCTCAGGAATTCTGGGAGTTGAAGTCCACGAGTCATAAAGCGGCCTAGGCCTAGGCCAGAGATAGGTAACCTTGGCTCTTTTATGACTCGTGGACTTCAACTCCCAGAATTCCTGAGCCGGCATGGCTCAGCTTGGAAACTCTCCCTTTCCCCTCAGTATGGCTGGCTCAGAAATTCTGGGAGTTGAAGTCCACGAGTCATAAAGCGGCCTAGGCCTAGGCCAGAGATAGGTAACCTTGGCTCTTTTATGACTCGTGGACTTCAACTCCCAGAATTCCTGAGCCAGCATGGCTCAGCTTGGAAACTCTCCCTTTCCCCCTCAGCATGGCTGGCTCAGGAATTCTGGGAGTTGAAGTCCACGAGTCATAAAGCGGCCTAGGCCTAGGCCAGAGATGGTAACCTTGGCTCTTTTATGACTCGTGGACTTCAACTCCCAGAATTCCTGAGCCAGCATGGCTCAGCTTGGAAACTCTCCCTTTCCCCTCAGCATGGCTGGCTCAGGAATTCTGGGAGTTGAAGTCCACGAGCCATAAAAGAGCCAAGGTTGCCTATCCCTAGGTTAGGTTATAGGTTTGGATAAAGATAAAGTCCAGCAGATTGCCACCCTCCACATCCAGAAGTTTCTCCCAACACACTTCTGTGTGGTTGGATGCAGAAGAGGATAGAGGATGGGAAAGAGTCAGAAACTCAGCACTGAATTGGTTAATCATCATTAGAGATTTTTTTTTTTAATTTTTAAACAGATACTGCGATTGCTTTGCAAACGGGGAGTTCTGTAACAATTGCAACTGTACAAATTGCTATAACAACCTGGACCATGAAAATGATAGGCAAAAAGCAATCAAGGTAAGGTTTTTTTTTAAAAAAAAAATAACAATTTTGTGTCATGAGCAGGGAAATCTTGGGGAAATACATTTCCCAAGTTCACGGTACCCATGAATTCCTTCCTGAATAGTGGGTGGAAAGCACAGTTGTTGTCTTTACTACATTAGATGGATGTTTTTGCCAGTTTTTCCTGCACAGGACTCTAACATTTTGTTTTCTCTCTTTTTTCTCTCCCTTCTCTCTTTACGATTACCTTGTTAGGCCTGCCTGGACAGAAATCCTGAAGCTTTTAAACCTAAAATAGGAAAGGGAAAGGAAGGCGAGTCGGACAGGCGACACAGCAAAGGTTGTAACTGCAAAAGGTCTGGATGCCTCAAAAATTATTGCGAGTGTTATGAGGTAAAAAGGAGTTTTTTGGTGATGCTTTTTTTGTTTTTAGTCTTATGAAATCTAATATTTTAAAAAATCTAACCATTTAGTTCTAAAATTTACGTGGAATACTAATATTTTACACCTCTTAAAAACTCAAGTTAAGTAGGTGTTAAGTCACCAAAAACCTAGTTAATAAAAATATCTTCAGTTCTTCTAAAAAAATTCCTAATGTCGATTGATCTTAATGGAGACAATCCCAGTGTCTCACTTCTATAAAGGCCTTCCATCATTCTCTCCCTATTTAGTAATCTTTCTATGTATTTGACGATGACTGTTTTTCAGGATTTTCCAGCTTCTATTTTCATAACTTTTTGTGAAATTGTTTTAATGAGTATCATTTCTACAAAAGAAGCTTCATAATTGTAGCTCTTTGAGAGAAGTAAAACTGTACCTCTATTTAAAAATGATCCTATATTCTGATCAAGCAACAGATGGAAAATTCTTTTATAGAAGATGAGGTGATATTTCAGAGTAGTAAGCTTTTCAGGAACAATAAAAATTGATTTAATTCAATTTTATTTCTTCCTGTCCATACCAAGTTAGTAAGTTTTTGGATTACTCTATTAGTATTAACTTTCTACACTATTTGTCAAAATGCCTTTGCTGTAAATTTAAAAAAAATGCTAGCCACATCTTTAGTTATAAAAAAGGTTCAAGAACAATCAAGAAAGCCATCCTGAGAGGATTTGCTACATCAAGATCATACAGTTTCAAAAGTTCATTCAGGATAAATGTGTTTCCCTGCCAGAAATGAGACAGAAATTGAAAGCCTGTATTATTTTTGAGGTGGCAATCAGATATTACCGTATTTTCTGACGTATAAGATGACTTTCTAAAGCGTGGAAATCGGCACTGAAGTCGGGTGTTGTCTTATACGCTGAGTCGTCTTATACGCCGGAAATTACAGTAGTTTCCGGCATATAAGACGACTTTCTAGGCATGCAACTTGGTGCCGAAGTCGGGGGTCTTATACGCCGAGTCCTATACGCCGGAAAATACGGTATTTATTTTACAGCATATTTATAGCCTCATTCACCTTAATTTGGGCTTCAGAAGAATGGACAACTTAAGGGTGTTTTGTAACAATCATCAAAACTAAATAAGAGGAATAGCAGACTAAAATAATATCTAAATGGAGAAATTGTCTTGGGTTAGGGAAATTGTGATGTAGATGCCAAATAGAGCTGTGGTGAGGAGGAGAGTCATTGAATTTCTCTAGGTCAGAAAATCTACTTTATACTTGCATAAACAATCCCCAGCACTAGAACATCTTCATGTACAGAGCTGGAATGAAAGAAAGGTCATTGTGACAATACTTGAATTATCACGGATTTGCCAGTATTTTTTCTCGCGGAGGTTACACTGAAAGGTGAAGCTCCCCATGTAACTGATTTTGTACCTAGCAACACTTTATTCTGTACATTCCATGCAGTTCTCTAAACCACAGTGAAAGTGCATTCAGTTGACTTTTGATTGCTCCCTGTTGCAGGCAAAGATCATGTGTTCTTCAATTTGCAAATGTATCGGCTGCAAGAATTTTGAAGAAAGCCCAGAACGGAAAACACTGATGCACTTAGCCGATGCTGCTGAAGTGCGAGTCCAGCAGCAAACGGCTGCCAAGACCAAGTTGTCTTCGCAGATTTCGGATCTGTTAACCAGGCCAGCTCCAGTGCTGACAAGTGGAGGGGGGAGGTGTGTTCATTTCTGGTTTGTTAGCTTTGTACCATTTCTTGCGTGCAAATTAGATTTTGAGAGGAGGACTGCCCCACCCCCCACATAAGTGCTTTCTTCCTCTCTTCCTTTGGCTGGCTGCTAAGCTCTTTTTATTTTCCCTCATTGCTTCTGAGACTGATCATGAGAGTGGAATACATTGCATAGAGCAGGGGTCTTCAAACTTGGCCCTTTTATGACTTGTGGACTTCCAACTCCCAGAATTCCTCAGCTAGCGTGCCTGGGCTGAGGAACTTGGGACCGTCAAGCGGTGCTTCAGGTCAACAGCATGGTGTACTGTGAACCGTAGATTAGCAACAAGCAAAGGATACAAATTCTTCACCTATCTACTTTTTAGTTTTCAAAAAATTGGGCATGTTGTATTTGCTTTAAAACAGGGATCTTCCAACTTGGCCCTTTTATGACTTGTGGACTTCAACTCCCAGAATTCCTCAGCCAGCGTGCCTGGGTGAAGAATTCTAGGAGTTGAAGTCCACAAGTCATAAAAGGGCCAAGTTTGAAGACCCCTGGCATAGATGAATGGGTGCTGATTTACGATTTTCCCTGTTGCAGATTTAAAGGTCCAGCACCTTTAAACCCAAAGAAAGAGCTGTCAGACTAATTAATTAAAATCTATAGAAGGCTGAATGCATAAGTCTTAAAGAGGAAAGGAAGCGAAATACAATTCAAATACATTAGCACTGCTAAGAACCTAAATCACTGGTGGCGAACCTGTAGCACGCGTGCCAGAGGCGGCACTCAGAGCCCTCTCTGTGGGCACGCGCATCATGCCCCGGAGATGGCAACCATCCGTCTTCAACCAGCCGCCCGCTAACTTGCCGAGGTCCCACATGGCCAGATGCATCCCAGCACTCATGCGCTCACTGGCCTCTGTGTGCAGGGGCCGATGGTATCAGGCAGCAGCTGCCCCGGCTCCTGTCTCACCTTGCCCTGTGACAATGGCACCCCCGGCCTGCCTCGCCTCCTGCCCACCACCCCACCTGCCAGAGACCCCCTGGATCTCCCCCAACCCTGCCTGGCTCCCACAGGCGTCCCTCCCCACGAGCAACATCGAAGTGATCACGTCCACGTTGGCCACACCGACCTAATCTGCCATGACCATCACAGCCACGCCCACCCAGTGGGCCACGCCCACCTGGCACCCGGCAATAAATAAGTGGGTTTTGGTTTGCAGTTTGGGCATTTGGTTTATAAAAGGTTCTCCATCACTGACCTAAATCTTCCTTTTGTTGTTTGTGAATAGCTCGGTTTATCAGTTAACTCAAAAAAGTGTGGTGGTTCCAAGTGCACAGCTCATGCTTTTTTTTTTTTCTTTCCCTTTCCAGATTGCCCTTTACGTTTGTAACAAAGGAGGTTGCTGACGTGACATGTGACTGTTTACTGGCGCAAGCCGAACAGGCCGAGAAAGCAGGCAAATCAAAAGCCGTAGCAGAACGGATGATTCTAGAGGAATTTGGACGTTGTCTAATGAAAATCATTAACTCGGCAGGAAAATCCAAAAGTGATCCTTGTGCCATGAACTGCTGATTCTTGAAAAATGGGCTTTGCTCGAACTGGGACACTAAAAGGCACACGGACACTTTCTGGTTCACAGCAGCATTCGTCGTTGGTTAACTGGTGCTGTGAAGTTTCCATTGGTGTATACATTAATGTAGGAACTTTGCAATGACGCTTACCTTTTTTTAAGCTTAACTCTCTTTTACTTCACAGATACAAGATGCATCTTATTCCCAACCTCTAAACAACTTGGGACAGTGCAAAGCTTAGCTGGTTTCCTTCCCTTTGTTCTCCTTAAAAGGGTATTCTAGAAGCAATTCTTTCAGTCAGGGGTCTTCAAACTTGGCCACTTTAAGACTAGTGGAATTCTGGGAATTGAAGTCCACAAGTCTTAAAGTGGCCAAGTTTGAAGACTCCTGCTTTAAATTATTATTTGCAATTGATACAGTTGACTTTTGTATTTAGGAGAAGAGGAAAGAAACTAGTCAGTCTATCAGGAGCAACGTTTGTGCAAAACTAATTGAAATGCCTGGATATTCTTATAAGAACAATATCAGTACACTGGAGAGATTTTTCCAGCCCAATCATTCAGCATCATAGCACAGATTATATTTGCAAAAAATATAGGCAGTGGTACATCTGTGGATGAGATAATGCTGACTGGAAATTATTAAAAATAAATATTTGCTGGAAAACAGCTAAAAAAAAAAATAATGCAAATTTAGAAGTTGTCTTGTTGACCCCAATCTAACTCAGTGACAGTGCCTTGTCTGTTGATCTTAAACTATTGACACCATAGCAGTGATAGCTGCAAATATAACATTGATTTTTTAAAAAAATCAAGGTCATAATTGATATCTTAATTATTTTGGTATGTTTTTAAAAATACATCACTGTAAAATATATATATTCCAAATTTTAATGAGACATTTTAATGTCTAGCTTTCAAGGGGATTGATATTTTATTTGACAAATGTCAGTATAATTAGATTTTTAACATTTCTGCTAAATGCCCTACGACAAAATGAGGAAAAGCTGTCTCTTGTTTGTTTAGAATCTAACTATTGTTATTCAGTCAACCGTTGAGTTTCCCAATTTCTCCTTCAAATACTTCAATAGACAAATAAAAAAAAATCTTAAATTAATTTAATCTTAATTTATATTTGTAGTGTCTAAGCTTTACTCATATGGCAGGAATATGTGGAAATAAATTGACAACCGTGCCCATATGTGTTAATGGAAGCAATACTGGGGATATTTGTAAACTAAGGAATTCTTGGTAAAATTTCCTCTTTAATGCTAAAAGGATGACAAGATGATCCTTAGTTTACACTTCCCTATATTTGTTTCTTCCCCAAATCTGGCATTCAATTCACAAAATTCCACATCCCTGAAGATTCCAAAACCCACATTATATCTGGAGGTGCTAAAATTAGAGGCTACTTTCAGTTGTGTAAAATGGTGGGTGTTCTTACTATGCTGAGATTCCAGCAGAAGCAAACTTTAGCAATTCTTTTGTGCCTCTTAAATGTTTCTCAAATCTTTTTGCCTCCATTCCAGATTATACATGGTGAAATTGTTTTTGAAAAGAGATTTCTAAATGGAAAAGGAAGAAGTCAGTACGTTTCCTAATGTGGTTCTCATCCATTGTCAGCGAATTACTTAGACGTAGCTCATTTACTGCCTTTATAAGAACTGTGTGAGTTTTGTTTTAAAGTGCGCATGGCGCAGTGTGGAGAGTGCATCTTTTGAAGGCTGAGGTCTTTTTTTAAAAAAAAACAAAAAACCAGCTGTGTGATTGTCATTTGCAGGCTTCAGTAGGAGGAACAGTGGCCACTCTGCAATAATGATAGACTTTGTACTCACGTCCATGACCTTTCATGTGTCTTCAGTCTGTTGGGCTATGGCTGAAGTGGATAAGACAGTGGAAACTTGTAGAGCTATATCTGCTTGTGCAGTATGTGAAAATATTTCAGTTGGAGAAGGAGGGGAAGGATTACTGAGGTGGTTAATCTTTTTTTTTCTTCAGCCAAGAACAAGCATTAGTCCCAGTTAAGTATTCAGTCGAGATGTTCTTTTAGCAGCGTTCAAACCAATTTCAAGCTGTGTGCGTCTTTTTGTTATTGAATTGGCTTAGTTTATATTTTAAAAGTGTATTTTAGAAGCATAGTCTTAGGACAAAAATGTAAGAGATTTCTTTGGGAAAGAGAGAAAAGAGCGGAAAAACATTATTTGGATGGAACTGCTTAGGAGAGAGAGAGAGCGCCTTTGAAATAAAAGCTATTAAAATGCAAAACACAACTGCATGGTTTTGTAGTGAAGAAATCGTTCAATGAGTTTATGAATGTCTAAGTTCCACGTTTGAATTAGCAAGCACCTGCTAGATAATGTAGCCTGCTCTGTAATTATAGTGCTGCAAATTTTTTTTTCTCGAAATGGATGTTATCTCCATAGAATTGTGGGGTGTGTATAGATATATGTACACACGCAAACACATGTTCTATTGTATTACAATATGTATGTACATAGCAGACTTGCTTAAATTACACACAACCCTGAAAGGGAAGCTCTTTATTTCAATATAATTCTTTTACATATAGAATTATTTTTGGGTGGGCGAGAGTTTGTTAATTTTCTGAGTAGATGAAGACTTGCCTTTTTACTACTTTCATAAATGTCCATACAACAAGATTTGTATAAATGTAAACTAGTGTAAGTGGGTAAAGTAAAAATTGATCAAGTTATTTTTCAAACATCCATTGTTTTGTCTAGAATTACATTTGTTTTATGTTGTACATATTCTGTGTCTTATTTTAACTTGCACCTTTTTTTGTGATGTGTATTTATAAGTGTGCAGAAAACCTGTGAAGTTTGGATTCTGGTTGTAGATTATGTATAATGGAATTGTGTGTAAAAGATTTGAAGAAGGTGCAATCAAAGAGAGCTAGTTTTTTTGTCTCATAAAACAAGCTGTCTCTTCTACATAGCTTGGATCTTCTCCCCTTTGAGTTTTTCTTGATTGTTTGCATGAAAGTGCTCACAGGTTAGTAAAAAATATATCAAGATCTTGACAGCAGCTTATCAAATTATGCCTGCATTGTGATCCTCTCTGTCAGCTGAGATTCTGCAGTGTTTCTTTCAAAGCCCCTATAATAATAATTAGGAGCTGCTTAGCCAGAATGCTTTTATAATGCATCCCCTTATTAGCAGATTTTGAGATGGGGGAGGGTATTTGGGAAAATTTTCTAGTTATGGTTTACATCCAAAAATAGATAAAATTTATATTACTAGACCTATTAAAAGAATACACTTTTCTATATTGTAAAAACAAATGTCAGATAAAGAAAAAAAATAAAATGTTTATACTATTATGTACAAATTGACAAAGGTGTTTTTCTTTGCTAAGTAATATGAAGAAATTACAGTGGTACCTTGGTACTTGTGCTTAATTTGTTCTGGGAAGCACGGCAAGTACTAAAAAAGATGAGTAGCAAACAAACCATGTGACTTACTACGTGATCCTTTGTTTTGTGGGAAGGACTTCCTATCTGTCCCTTTTCCTATGTCAGCGACCTTCCCTGCATGGCTGACCTCCTGTCCACCCTCTGCAGCTGTCCCCCAACTCCTTTTGCAATGCGTCGAGTACCAAACAAAGACGAGTACCGGGACAACATTTTCACTTCAAAATGTGTTAAGTACCAAATTCAACGAGTTTTGAAGCAGTCAAGTACCAAGGTACCACTGTACTAGATTTCATTAGCATAACCACCACAACTTGACAATTCACTTGTCACTAATTTTTAAAATGTGTCATCTGAAACTTTTTTCAAAATTAAACTTCTCATTTTTGCTTGAATGTTTCCTTATATAATTTGTTACGTTGTTATTGATGCTGATGTTGACATGTAGACTTTGCTTTCTCTGTCCTCTAAGTTTCCTCTGTTAAAACACTGTTTCTCCTCTAAAATTTTGCGAAAGCAAGGCATTTACTGGCTGTCCTTTTCCATAATTGTTGAATAGTTAACAAAACCTCATCAGCTTAGTGCTGGTTAGTAAAAGCACACTTAATTATAAAAGTCTAGATTATTATATTACAAGTTAAGACATTTTTAAAAGCCTGTAATTCATGTCTATAAATATTCAGCCCCAAGTCCTGCTTATAAGGGATGACAACCTAACCAGATCACCTGTTTATCACAACAGGGGCTTGTGATATGGACTAGTCGTAAAAAGCAGTGTTTTAAAACGATCATTACGTAAGATTCTTTCATCGTATCCTGAATAACCATCCAGTAATTGGGGTGAATTATGCTTCCATTAGGGCCACTGGAAATTATTACATTCATACTTCACTAGAGACTCAGAAGACAAAACTTCTAATGCTCTTAGGTATTCCTACTACATTATTCCATCCTGAAGTTGTTATAATTGACACCCTTCAGGAAAGCCTACTTCTATTTTCAGATTAATTCTTGATATGGTGTCATTAATAGAACTACAATCATGTAGCTAGTTGACATGACATCTCCAAAGTGGTCTGTCATCTGAATAGTATTACAGAAAGAAGTCTCTACACCAAGGGTCTGTCTGAGGAATTCTGGGAGTTGAAGTCCACAAATCATAAAAAGGCCAAGTTTGAAGACCCCTGCCCTGCACTGTTACCTCCCCATAATAGATGGGACCCACTGAGAGATCCGGACTTTAATTTTTGCCACTGATTTCTCTAGGGAACAAGGGAAGCTATGCTACTATTTCTTAGCCTTGGCCAGTTGAAAATGTGTAGCCCTCAACTCCCAGAATTCCATAGCCAGCCATGCTGAATATTACCATATTAAATTATTACATAGAAATCACCAAGAACATGTTGTATCACGAAAACTCCAGAAACGAACAGCTTCTATTATACAACCTGGCCCATTTATTTGCACATTCATAACTTCAGAAACTTGTGTCATTCTAGCACCTTATTTTTAAACTGCGCTACAGTATGAACCATTCGGGTAGCTGAATTTCCATCACAATCTTGCAGCCTTGAACTGATTTTTGAATGCCATTCAATGCTCTCCCCCTTCCCTTTATTTGCCAAATAGAACTCTGCATTCGTTTTGTATGTTAATCTACTACAACTTAAAACATTTTAAAAACTGGTATAAAGGTGTAAAATTTACTGAATTTGCTGGAGATAACGTTTATTCAACATGGGATTTACAGCATGTCTCTCAGTGTTTCTCAACCTTGACAATTTTAAGGCATGTGGACTTCAACTCCCAGAATTCCACAGCCAGCAACGCTGGCTGTGGAATTCTGGGAGTTGAAGTCCACATGCCTTAAAATTGTCAAGGTTGAGAAACACTGTGCTAGACTTTATAGGACAGAAACAATTGGGGAGAGACAGTCCTGCAAATAACTCAGCTCCATGCTATGAAGGGCTTTAGAGCAGACAACCATCCCCTTGCATTTTCCTGGAAACACACTTGCAGACAAGGGCAGAAATGTAACATAGCTATATTGAAGGATGTAAACATTTAAGGATGCCTGTGAGGATTAGAGCGTTCCACATTCAGTTTCAGAACCAACCAAATGACCGTTACAGTCTGTGGAAAAACAGGCTGCTGAGAAAATTGCAAACCCCTGTGCTGCTTCCTGTCTGAGCCTTCTCCCCATGGCTGAATTGCCTATAAAAACAGCAAGCTACAGCTTGTTTTTATTTTTAGCTTTTCCTCATTCGTTTTGTATGATTTTTATTTAAATTGTTTACTGGGAATGTACAGATTTGTGCCTGGGATACACTATTTTGCTTTCAGATTGCTTTAAAATAAATAGGAAACTGGGAGGCTGCAAAGTGCCAGCACCATTATTTCCATGAAGGTGATATTCAAACACTATTGTGAGCTTTAGAATTTTGTTGTTGTTGTTGTTGGGGACAGGGAGTCGTTGTAGCAGACTTTTGTTTCTTTTATCTCCAGGTCAGATGTTGCCATGATATGCTGAGATATCCATAATGCAACATTTAAAAAAATTCTAAGATTAAAAGAACCAAGTTTAGGGTTCCTGCATATATTGCCAGTACTGTATTTCTTTCTATTTTCTTTCTCCTTTCTATTAGATTCATATTTGTCTTAAGCCATGATTTGTTAGCCACGTTTTAATGAGAACTTCAAACCTAACCCGGCTGGGTTGATACCATACTGTGTTTACATACCATGACTGGGATCACCCAACCTGCTGAATCCAAACCAAGCCACATATAACTGAACTATGTGAGACTTTAAGCCACGATACAACTTAACAACTCCTGGCTCAGTGTTTTATGAATCCAGCCACTGTCATTTGTAAAGTGGGGTTTACTCTTTATTGCATTCTCCACCAAATCTGCTTTTAGAAGTGTGGTGGGACCCAGCCCCTTTCACGTCATTGCCAAAAAACTCCTCTCTCGGCTCATCCCGCTGTCCCGGGTCCTGAACTTCCGGCTGAAGAACTCCGAGCCACCGCAAACTAACATTGTCCCACTACAATGCTTTTCAACCTTGGCGGATTTACGATGTTTGGACTTCAACTCCCAGAATTCCCCAGCCAAGCCAGACTATTTTCCCCATGCTGGCTGGGGGATTCTGGGAGTTGAAGTCCACACATCTTAAAGTCGCCAAGTTTCCAACTTTGGTCTGCAATACGAAGCACCAAGGTGCGTTTAGGACTTTATAACGGTAGCGCTCCAACGTAGTCAACTACAGCCCACGGCTGCCTCTGGCAGACCTTGGCTTGAAGAACACCAGGATATTCCAAGAATCTCGTTGCATAGCTTGGAAAGTGGAAGAGCGGAAGATGGCGGTAGCTTCCTTGTCAAGAGAGTTAAATGGATGTGCCCGGGCGATCGGCCGTAACAGAGAACAACTGGAAAAAGTCTCCCTTTGAGAGGCGCCATTCCTTGACGGGTCAATTGAGGGATCCTGCCTGTCCTTTGGTTCCCTTCCGTTGAGATACCAAATTCGAACCGACGTCCTCTCTCCTGCAGGGGAGAGGAATCCTTCCGCAGGAAAATGGCGCCTTGGCTTTCTCTGTCTTCCCTTTAGCGGAACCCCCGTAAGAAAGAACTCCATCACCTCCTTGACAAACAAAAGCGGAAGTGGCGCCGGAAGCGCTAAGGAGAATTGCCGCATTCCTGCCTTAGCTTAGTTAGTATAACTCTCTCTATGGCTATGGAACTGACCGCCGAACGCTCGCACAACCGGAAGCGGAAAAAAGGCATATGCCAATCAAAGCCAGCGTTTGGTTAAGGCCAATGGGCGCGCGGCTAGAACGGAAAGGGAGTCGGCCAGGAGTAGGCAACCTTGGCTCTTTTATGACTCGTGGACTTCAACTCCCAGAATTCCTGAGCCAGCATGGCTCAGCTTGGAAACTCTCCCTTTCCCCTCAGCATGGCTGGCTCAGGAATTCTGGGAGTTGAAGTCCACGAGTCATAAAAAAGCCAAAGCTGCCTACCCCTGGAGTAGGCTTTATTCGCGGATTCTGGCGCGCGGCTTTCTTTCGCGCGGGGCCTCTGACTGTGGATGGTGCTGCGAGGAGTCGGGGGGGGGGGAGAGAAATGGGTGCCTGAGCCGGGCGTGATGGAGCAAAGGGCGCTCTCTCCTCGCCGTGGGGGATTAGTCAGATAAATAGAAATCAGAAAATAATTCCAGTGGATATTTTTCTTTTTCCTTCGAATTGCGTACGAGGATTCCGTGGTGTCGGGGGAGGGAGAGTAACCGCCTCGCTCCTTCGCACGAGGAGGATTCATGCCTTCAGTTCTGGCGAAAGAGGCGAGCGTCAGGCTCGCGGGAGGGGATGATGTGTGTTGTAGTCTGCGCGGCTGAAGGGCACGTGCGTGGGGATTTGCTTCCCTGCTGCTTGCTTTTTTTTTTTTTTAATTCGGATGCCGTCCCGGTTTATAAACCACATGTTGGGTGGCAAATCCGAATTACTGAAGTTCCGGGAACGCTTAGATTGGGGGGGGGGGTCGGGGGTCGGAGCAACGCTTGGCGCTAAGTTGGTTTTTGATGGTTATATAGAGGAATTCTCTGAGCCAAGGACTTTGTGGCCCCTTTTGGTGTACTCACTAAAGTGGCTCTTTACCTTATGGTGAAATGTGGCAATTAAAATATTAAATGCATAATGTGATTTACTTTTAAGGACATGCATCCCAAACCTCTAGCTGTAGTCTGTGTTTTAGACATCTACCATTTTATCCTTGGATGGAAAAAAAACCACGAATTGTTAATTTTGTTTTGCTTTCTTAAAGAGTTATACACGTGCAATGTTTGGAACATGGAGTCTCAAAATTTGAGGTAAGACTTAGGATTTTTTTGTCCCCTGAATATTCCTTTTCATGTATTATATTGTATGTTGAAACAGATTCTTCAGATTTGGATAGGTTTGTATGGTTGCCGCAGCTGGGTTGGGGGTTTATGTGTTCTTACATTGTGATATTTTAATGTAAGCCACCCAGAGTTACTTTGTATTACAATACATTAATAAAGGATAATTATAACATTGATCGTTTTGATTACAATGAATGTGCCCTTAAAATATAACTAAGAATGCATACATCTATTATGATTATTTAACATTTGTATGAATTGATACTGTTTATAAAAGATTCAGAAGTCTGCCTGGATGAGGAACAAGGAAAAGAAATGGGGTGTAAATCATCTCTTGCCAAAGGCCTGGGCAAAGAGCCACATGTTTAGAGACCATCAAAATAACAGTAGGATGGAGATTGTCCTATTTGAATCTCAGGAGGAATCTTGTTCCAAAATGCAGGCACTATTATAGAGAACATGTGCTTCCAGGGTCCCAATAAATGGTGCTGGAGCACACCAACTCTGCTAGATCAGACTAGCCAAGGAATCTGGAGCACACCAACTCTGCTAGATCAGACTAGCCAAGCAGATACTATGCATACAATAGTTATTAAAAAATAATGTACTTTTAAAATGCCAGGCTAATATATTTGCATATTTGTAAAACTAATGTTTAGGCTTTTATCTTTCTTTTTTGTGGTGTTCAATGATTAAAACATTTTTGCTGTTCACATCATGATTTGCTGTGATTATTATCCACATAGATGAGGACACCATATTCTGTTATATTTCAGTTTTGAGTAAAGTATATTTCAACCTATAGATGAAAGTATAATTTATACTATTTATATATTATTCACAGTACTCTTTTTCCTGCTTTCAGGAAACCAAAAATTTCTCTTGGAAGATGTACAGGTAACCATTAAAATATTTTGTAATAATAGTGGAGAATAAAATAATTGATCCACATGGGGGTATAATTGTTAAGCTGGATCACGTTGAGCAAACCATACATTTTAATGGCGGTCAATAAAGGTGGGGTTCATATACTAGTCACTTAAACTTATAGCTGTATTTCGTTAGCTGCAGAATAAACCAGTGAACTGTTTGCAATGTTGTGGTTTTGGCAGCTAAATAAAGAGGTACTGTGACAACTCAGCCTGTCCTTCTGAATGCATATTATCAGATTGATAGCACAGATACAAAATGTTTTGTGTAAAATTAGCTTTATTATTGGGACATTGTATATACCGGGTATCACTCATAGGACTATTTTGTGTAATATTTGCACATACTATTCTGTATTTTGTGGCAAACTATACCTTTAGATAGGTCCCACGTAGGGATCCTTAATTAAAATGTTTACATAAAATGGGATCATTTTTTAAATATACTGTTCCTTGTTATCAAACACTAAAATTTATCTCACTTAAAAAACAGCACCTGCATGTCAACATTAAAAATGTAACTTATAAAAATCAGGTCTCATGTGTTTCAAAAATCAGTTACAGATAAAACCTTTCTTTTATTCCTTAGGTATGTTTTAAATGGTTGAACATTCTTCACCAATTCATCTGATTTTTTTTCCCCTCAGTTTTTAAAAACTGTTCTTAACTCTTTTGTAATCTGATGGATCAAATTTCCAACACAAATGGGGAGATGAACTTCAAGGTTTGTCAAAAATATAGAAGGCAATGTCTTGTATTTTCCTGATTTTGTTTATAATAAAAAAATACCTTAATGTTGCCTTATGTGTTTTGATTTCTATTCTGTATTATTAAAGGGGATGTTGAATTCATAAGTATTGTAAGCACTGAGAGGTGTTGACATGTTTATTTAAAGACATATGAATATGTAATTTCTATGCAGCGTTACAACTTTAAATAAAAGAAGTCCTTTATTATGAAATGATCAGTCTGAGCAAACTTTGGAGTTAACAGGAAAAAGTGGGTCATTGCTTAAAAATTAAGTATTGCAGAACTTCATCTTATCTATGTGGTCACTAGGAGTCAAAAACCACGATGACATATAATTGTAGGCCTTTAAATTTCCTCATCTGATCTCTTATGGCTATGTTACAAGTTGCCACAGAATTCAAACCTATCTTTTCTAAACTGGCACTACTGGATATTTTTACACTAAAGCACCCATATTTCCCAGTTTTTGCCTATTTTAGCTGGGAATTATAAGCGTTACAAATCACACATGTATCAGTAAAGAATATGGCTTTAAACTTTTGCTTGAAAAATATTTCAGATTTTTGTATGACTATTTTAGTGCAGTTTTCCCTCATCTCATGTAAATGGAAAATACTGGTTTGCTGCTGTTCTAAGATATTTTTGTCATGCTTTATGGCTCTACAGATAGATAACTGATGACACTAATATTTCATTTATTTTTGTGGTATATGGCATAGCTAACTTGTTAAATGAAGAGATTTTACTTACTGTGGTTAACAAAATATCCCAATATTTGCTTTTTTAGCAATTCTGTGCAATGGCTTAAAAGCAGAGAACAGGGCTAGTCATAGATCTAATCTGTAACCTCCTCCAGCCAAAATGAAGTATGTCTGAACATGATGTGAGGATCCAGCAGCAAGCAATTTAGTTATACACTAGTAGCTTAGTGTACTTCCTAGAGCCCTAGACTGCTATCACTTGTACAATGTGGCTTAGTGTGATGCTTGAACCTACCCAATGGGTTTCCTCAAGCCAGGATTAATTACAAAAGCATTCAGCCTCATACCTAATGGCCAAACTGGATGCCCACCATAATAATAGTTTTATTGCAGTCACAGACCAGCATTCCAATGTTGAAAGAAAAATCTTCATCAGGGTCCAATCCAAGCCTGGAATAAACAAAATGGAGACTACTTTAGAAAAAAGGTTCTAGTTTATCGAAGAGCAGAGCCACAACAGCATGTGACTCAAGCAGCTAACCACCTGTTGCTGGGAGTGGGGTTTTTTTATACCTTCTTGGGCTTTTATGTTTGGAGTTGTTCCTGCATGTGGCTTTGTATTTCCTATGTCATATACTTTGACCTGAGTCTGAATGTGCCCTTTTTGTATTTTGATGGTGGTGGGTTAATCCTATTATGTCCTAAAGCTCATGTCTGGTTCCCTGTGGCTGATGGTTGTGTTGAATTTTTTTGGGTGAGGGGTTGCTGGTTCCAATCCTATCACTCTTTTGTTAGCTATCAGTTTTGCTCCAAACGATTTTGAAAGATCCTGTGTTGAATGGGTTTCTGCAGTAGTATTTGCTCATGAATGGGCCTCAGACTTTCTGAATGGGATTATTAAATCTGCATTTCTACAGACCTGGCTTGCTGAGTTTCTGTTTGGGGCTATTAAGAAAACCTGGGCCTGCTTTCCTTTGGGGAGATATAATATTCTGCCTTTTAAATATCCCCCAAAATATTTCCTTCTGCGGTTGTTTGGGGCTATTAAGAAAACCTGGGCCTGCTTTCCTTTGGGGAGATATAATATTCTGCCTTTTTAATATCCCCCAAAATATTTCCTTCTGCTGGAGTGGGAAGAGGGCTTACACCAAGTAAGAAGCATTAATAAAGTCAAATGTCTATGAAGATTCTCAGTCATCCAGGTTACAGTTGTCTCAAAGGTGTTATATATTTTTTAAAGCAATGACTGATTTTTTTGAGGAAGAAAAAAAAACCTGTTTGGCTTCCCATTGGGAAAGCTTCAACAGTTGTACTGGATGGTGGGGGAGATGGAAGTACTATTGGATGGGAAGCGAAACATCTTTTTTTTCCCCTTCTTCCTCAAAAAAAAAAAAAAAATCTGTCCAGTTGCTTTTGAGACATTAATAAAGTCAAATGAAATAAAGAGACAATAATACTGAACAATTGGTGGTGGATTGGGCAGTCAAAAGTCTGCCTAATTTTGCACAGTATAACACAACTTGGCTACATTCAAGGAGAGCATCCGAATCTCTTGAATGCAGCTAAATTTTGTTCAAGTGTCTGCAAAATTAGGCAGACTTTTGACTGCCCCAATGCCCGCCCTCTCTGCTCCGGGCTGAGCGGCAGGAGCCCGGTGTAGCCTTTCGCCGTGGTAGCCTAGTCGGCGGCTCCGCGGGAAAGGAAAGGCGCTTTGCACGCGGGCAGAGGCTCTTCGCCCTTGCTCTGCCCGTCTCAGCTGGCGGCCCCTGGAGGGGACAAAGGCGGCGGGCTCCGCGCTTGCGTGGCGGAGGAGGCCCAGCCCAGCCTTCGGGCGGGCGTCGGTTAATCCCGGAAGCCGGCGCGATGAAGGCGGTGCTCCGGCTGCCACGTTGAAGCCGAACGTGGAGCAGCCGCGGCCGCTGTGAGACGCCGAGGAGTTGGAGGAAGGCGAGGAGGAGGAGGTCCCGTCGGCAGCAGCAGCGGAGCCCGGTGGGGCGCTCCTCCGAGCAGGTGAGGGCTCTGCCCGTGGGGGGGGACCCTTTAATCCCGAGCAGGCTGACGCGGGAGAAATGGGGGCGGGGGACGTCCCCTCGGCCCACCCGCCTTGGCTTTGCCGTTTTTGAAAAGAGGCTGGCCGATTCCCAGGGAGCGCCGCTGGCTTCGGCCCCGCTTTTGTTTCCCCGGCCTTGTTGGGCCTGTCCGTGGCTTCCAGGGCGCCGGTGCCCGTCCGTGGCTGGTCCAGCCTGGATGCAGCTCTAGGCCAGCCCGTGGCTTTTGCAACCCCGCTCGTGGCCGCAATTTCCGGGCTAAAACCGTATTTCTGCCACGCAGTGAATCATCAATTAACCAGTGGACCAACTTGCCTCCAGAAATTGTGGGTGCTCCGACACTGGAAGTTTTAAAGAAGAGACTAGACAGCCATTCGTCTGAAATGGTAGAGGGTTTCCTGGCTGAGCAGTGGGTTGGACTAGAAGACCTCCAAGGTCCCTTCCAACTCTGTAATTCTATTCTAACTCAACTTCCAGGCTGAATTTGCACAACGCGGAGGGTTCAAGGGGGGGGGGGGATCAGCTGGTTCAAAGGGAGGCCGGGCAGTTTCCAAACTTCTGCTTGCCTTCCTCTTTAGAACTCTGAGTTTGTATTGTTGTGATTGTGGTTGTGGTTGTGGTTGTAGAAAAGAACACCACACATCTGGGTAAAATCTTGCAGAAGGTCTTTTGTACCCAGTCCTTTGCCTCCTTTTCTTGTTTAAATTTCAGTGTGGATATCCAAGCATGGGAAAGTATATAGAGAGAGTGCTTCTATGATTACAGGTAGTCCTCGACTTACGACTACAGTTGAGCCCAAAATTTCTGTTGCTAAGTAAGGCATGTGTTAAGTGAGTTTTGTTCCCATTTTACAACCTTTTCTTGCCACAGTTGTTAAGTGAATCACTGCAGTTAGCAAACACAGTTGTTAAGTGAATCTGGCTTCCCCCATTGATTTGCTTGTCAGAAGCTCACAAAAAGGGATCACATGACTCTGGGACGCTGCAACCGTCATAAAAGTCAGTTGCCAAGCCTCCGAATTTTAATCACGTGACCATGGGGATGCTGCAATGGTCGTAAGTCTGAAAAACGGACATAAGTCACTTTTTTCAGTCTGCTGTTGTAACTTCAGATGGTCACTAAATGAATTCTAAATCAAGGACTACCTGTAATTGTGTCAGTTGCAAAACACATAGATAATAAGTCCTTTTAAAAGATGCCAACAAATCATAGCATACATGAATTTACACTCTTCCTTTTCATTAGTTACTTCCCTAATTTATATGGTTATGGTGTTGGTGCAAATTATCATTGTGTGGCTGAGGTTACCTGATTAATTGAATTATAGTTTATTCTATGTCCTGCATTTGCCCAACATACTGAAATATAAATTGCATAGGCAGGATTTGGGCACAAGTGCTAGCTAAACTGTCCTTCAATGGCTTGAGTGAACACAGACTTTTCCTTCTGCCCCCTGTTCTTGAAAGCCGATTAAAATGGCAAAATAATACTTATTGTTCCCTCTGTGTAGCTTTTCGGATTCAAAAGACAGGATGGAAATTTTGGAGTGCAAAGGGTAGCTCCTAGAGCAACTGTCCACAATTTCTTAAACCAAATGCATGTTTTCTGTGGATTGAGCTTCCCCTGTAGAGTGCAACTGCATAAAGCTGGGAAAAATGCAGCTCTTTAAAAGGACCTACATAAACCAGAAAGTGTTTCCTGAGAACCCACATGTACAGGTAGTCCCTGTCCATGATTGACCCCAAAATTTCTGTGGTTAAGCAAGACAGTTGTTAAGTGATTTTTAGCCTCATTTTACGACCTTGTCACAGTTGTTAAGTGAATCGCTGCAGATGTTAGTAACACGACTGTTAAATGAGTCGGGCTTCCCATTGGCTTTGCTTGTCAGAAGGTCACAACAGGTGATCACATGACTCCAGGACACTGCAACTGTCATAAATGTGAGTCAGTTGCCAAGCATCTGAATTTTGGGGATGCTGCAATGGTCGAAACTGTGAAAAATGGTCATAAGTCATTTTTTTCAGTGCCATTGTAACTTCGAATGATCACTAAACAAATGTGATTGTTACAATGGTTGTAAGTCAAGGACTACCTATACCAGGGGTAGGCAACCTCGGCTCTTTTATGACTCATGGACTTCAACTCCCAGAATTCCTGAGCCAGCTATGCTGGCTCAGGAATTCTGGGAGTTGAAGTCCATGAGTCATAAAAGAGCCGAGGTTACCTACCCCTGAGTCCTATACTTTGCCTTTGCATCTGAATAATCCTAGTAGCAATTTATACTAAACTAAAACCTATTTCTGTATAAGGCTATCGTTGGTTTGGAGAGTCTATCTGTATAAATACTAATCAGGCACATGGTCATTTATTGACCATAGCATTGTTGTTGTTAGTTGCGAAGTTGTGTCCGACTCATCGCGACACCACGGACAACGTTCCTCCAGGCCTTTCTGTCCTCTACCATCTTCTGGAGTCCATTTAAGCTCACGCCTACTGCTTCAGTGACTCCATCCAGCCACCTCATTCTCTGTCGTCCCCTTCTTCTATTGCCCTCAATCTTTCCCAGCATTAGGCTCTTCTCCAGTGAGTCCTTCCTTTTCATTAGGTGGCCAAAGTAATTGAGCTTCAACTTCAGGATCTGGCCTTCTAAAAAGCAGTCAGGGTTGATCTCCTCTAGGACTGACCGGTTTGATCTCCTTGCAGTCCAGGGGACTCGCAGGAGTCTTCTCCAGCACCATAGTTCAAAGGCCTCAATTCTTTGGCACTCAGCCTTTCTTATGGTCTACCTTTCACAGCCATACATTGCAACTGGGAAAACCATGGCCTTGATTATACGTACTTTTGTTGGCAGGGTGATGTCTCTGCTTTTTAATATGCTGTCTAGATTTGCCATAGCTTTCCTCCCCAGGAGCAAGCATCTTTTAATTTCTTGGCTGCAGTCCCCATCTGCGGTGATCTTGGAGCCCAGGAAGATAAAATCTGTCACTACCTCCATTTCTTCCCCATCCATTTGCCAGGAATTGAGAGGGCCAGATGCCATGATCTTGGTTTTCTTAATGTTGAGTTTCAAGCCAACTTTTACATAATAATAATAGCATAATATAATCTAATTTAATAATGGGTTGATTTAGATCCTTGTATTTGGCATACTGATTTCCATCATGGTGAGCAGGGAAAAGCTACAGCTTATTCAAGAGAAAGCGAAGAGTGCTGAAGATATCTTTTCAATACTCATAGCTGAGGATATGATTGGTTTGTAGAACTTTCCACTATGGAGGGTTCTGAGCATTCCTTTATAACTGCAAAGAGTAACCAGAGGCCAAAGGTTGAATTATTTGAGTTATGATTATGCAGAGGCCTCTCCCTTATTGTCCTCCTCAATTCTTGAAATGTGCCCTGTATTATTACACTTACAACCGGTCACTTGGCAATGAGTTTGCCTAACAGCTGCAACATTTACTTAACGACTGTCACAAAAAAGGTGATAAAATCAGGTTGGTTAATTTATGACTGTCACATTAAATGACTACAGTTTATGACTGTCACAACATACAACTGTAATGGGCAGGCTCCATTACGGTTGTATGTTGAGGGCAACCTGTATCTGTTTAAAATCACCCATGTGCAGATTAACACCTGCTTTGTCACTGGAGGACTGTGAGTAAGTAGGGACTTAAGGTCTCTTACAAATGCTATTTTATGGCTAATTCTTTGATTCCTCTTGAGCGGTGGCTCAAGCATTTTATTTCAAGACATAGATAGCATTTACATAGTATTTTAGGTGGAAAGAAGACATGGCCTAGGCCAGTGATGGCAAACCTTTTAGAGACCAAGTGCCCAAACCGCAACCCAAAACCCACTTATCGCAAAGTGCCAGGGCCACATCAGCATTGTAGTGCCCTCGGGGGGGGGGCAGAGAAGTGCCTCTGAGTGCTGCCTCTGGCACGCAAAAAACGGGGGTGCAAAAATGGGCCACTGTGCTGCAAGGCTCAAAAACGGCTGCCGCCGCACCGCAGGGTACAGATACAAGGCGCTGCACCACGCAAGAACAGGGCAGGGCTAGTGAGTAGGCACTAGCCCCGCCCCATTTGCAGTGTGTGCGTGCTCACAGCCCCGTGTGCACATGCACCCATGTAAAATGCTTCCCCCTCCCTTTTCTTCCAGTCCACCAATGGTTGGTGACCTCTGCTGTAGCACCTCTACTCGAGCTTGCTAGTCGGCTGCTTCGCCTCCTTTGTGCTGGGAGGGGCTCCTGCTCTGGGTGGTGGGGACAGCCTGATGGACCTGCTTCTGGCGGTGGCGCGTGTGCCAACAAAGAGGGCTCTTGAGTGCCGCCTCTGGCACGTGTGCCATAGGTTTGCCACCACTGGCCTAGGCAGTTGTTGCAAGATCCCAAAGAATATATAAAATACAATACAATATGGACATCACAGTGTGTTCACAGTTCTGTGGCCTAATGTGTTCTGTTTTGGGATCTTAGCATGATATACAGACTTGCCTATTGTGATTTGTGAATCACGTTTTATATCTTCTGTAAACCCATCAATTTGGATTTATTCAATAAATTATAGTTAAACTGTAAAGGTAAAGATAAAGGTTTCCCCTGCCAGTGAGGGTGGTGCTTATCCCCATTTCCTAGCCGAGGGAGCCAGCGTTGTCCAAAGATGCTTCCAGGGTCATGTGGCCAGCAAGACCATATGCTGAGACATACAGAACGCTGTGGCATCTATGGAGATTCTCAGCCATCCAGATCATGGTTGTCCCAAAGGTGCTTTTTCGGGAGGTAACTGGAGTTCCTTGCTTTTCTTTGAAGACATTTCACCTCTCGTCCAAGAGGGTTCTTCAGCTGTGACTGGAAGCTAAGGCAACAAGCTTAAATAATAAGACAACTTTGGTTAGATATTAGGAAGAATTTCCTGACAAGAGTTTGACAATGGAAAGGATGCTCAGCAAATGATGATCTTGGCTTAGCTGAACCTATTTGAACAGAAATTGTATTGGCCCTTTGTTGGGGATACTTGTTGTTGTTGTTAGTTGCAAAGTCGTGTCCGACCCCTCGTGACCCCATGGACAACGTTCCTCCAGGCCTTCCTGTCCTCTACCATTTTCTGTAGTCCATTTAAGCTCACGCCTACTGCTTCAGTGACTCCATCCAGCCACCTCATTCTCTGTTGTCCCCTTCTTCTCTTGCCCTCCATCTTTCCCAGCATTAGGCTCTTCTCCGGGGAGTCCTTCCTTCTCATTAGGTGGCCAAACTACTTGAGTTTCAACTTCAGGATCTGGCCTTCTAAAGAGCAGTCGGAGTTAATCTCTTCTAGGACTGACAGGTTTGATCGCCTTGCAGTCCAGGGGACTCGCAGGAGTCTTCTCCAGCACCATAGTTCAAAGGCCTCAATTCTTTGGCACTCAGCCTTTCTTATGGTCCAGCTTTCACAGCCATACATTGCAACTGGGAAAACCACAGCCTTTTGTTGGCAGGGTGATGTCTATAATAGTGCATTCCTGCAGTTGGTTCAACAACATGGCTTTTAATCCTATGATTCTACAGTTTAACTATGGGTGTGGTGGCCTAGTAGTTAAGACACTTGACTTGTCGACAAGGAAGTCAGCAGTTCGAGACCCAAGCACCATGTGACAGGGTGAGCTCCTGTTCTTGCTCCAGCTCCTGCCAACCTAGTAATTCAAAAACATGTAAATGCAAGTAGATAAATAGATACCACTTTGGTGGGAAGGTAACAGCATTCTCCCAAAGGTGCTTTTTTAGGAGGCAAATGGACTTTCTTGTTTTTCTTTGAAGACATTTCGCTTCTCATCCAAGAAGCTTCTTCAGCTCTGACTGGATGATGGGGAATGGAAGGCTTTATATTCCTTGCAGACAGCTGGTCATTTGCCTTCTTTTAGAGAGTGGTTGAGGCCACTTGGAGGTTTACCTGTGTCTTGGCTCCACACACATTTGGACTACTTAGATAACCCTGATGACACAGGTACACCTCCAAATGGCTTCAATGACTCTCTAAAAACCTATATTTTTTTCCCTCCCAGATGCCTTTCCTTGGAAAAAAAATAAACATATTAAAAGAAGTGATCTTAGTAGGATAGTAGTGTTAATGTTCTTTATATTCCTTTTCTTAGCAGGATGAAGCTGAAAGAGGTAGACCGTACTGCCATGCAAGCATGGAGCCCTTCTCAACATCATCCCATTTACTTGGCTACAGGTAAGTTGTTGGATTTAATTTAAGGGGATCGGGTAAACATGCAGGTTGTTCCACTGGTTAATTGTTCTAACTGTCAGGAAGTTTCTCCTTAGTTCTAGATTGCTTCTGTCCTTGATTAGTTTCCATCCGTTGCTTCTTGTCCTGCCTTCAGGCGCTTTGGAGAATAGCTTGACTCCCTCTTCTTTGTGGCAACCCCTGAGATATTGGAACACTGCTATCATGTCCCCCTCGTCCTTCTCTTCATTAAACTAGACATACCCAATTCCAGCAACCGTTCTTTATATGTTTTAGCCGCCAGTCCTCCAGTTTTCTAACACTCTGTTGGGCTGGACAGATTAAACAGGACTGAATTAAATTTTTCATTCCAAACATGGACATACTTGATAATTACTGCAGTTGAAAATTACAACTGGCAAAAAGTTACAGTTATTTGATTATGTGGAAAGTGGAAATGGATGCCTAACAAACTAAAGTATTTGGAACAGACAGTAACTATCTAATTCAGATCTCCTATTTAGGACCACATGCCCTATCTTTGTATGTTGATGTCCAGTTCATCGTTTAGAGCCATTGACTTCATGAATTACTGGAGCTATTGTTCCAAAATTGAAATAACGTTTGTTTCATAAATGGGTCTTTTCTCTTGGCTGGATGGCACAAAACTCAGAACAGAGTTTTGTGCCATCCAGCCAAGAGAAAAGACCCATTTATAGTACAATCCTGTACACATGGAAGAAAACCCTGCTGTGTGTGTAAATTTCAGCCTTTTTTGCAGCATTTACCTAAGATTAAACTTGGGCCCTAAACACCAGGGGGCTATTAGCACATTAAATTCTCTTTTGGGGGGGAGGTTACAAATTTCTTTATCTAATGATATTTCAAAGATTCACCAACAATACAGTATGCTGTACAGTTACTGTATTTTCCGGCGTAATAAGGTGACCCGGCGTATAAGACGACTCCCGACTTCGGCGCCGAGTCGCATGCCTAGAAAGTCGTCTTATACGTTGGAAACTACTGTTATTTCTGTCGTATAAGACGACGGTGTATAAGACGACCCCCAACTTCGGCGCCGATTTCAACACTTTCAAAAGTCGTCTTATATGCCGGAAAATACGGTATATCCCTATCCTCCAATACCCTTGGCTTTTTCCCACTCAAAAGGGAAAAAGGAACTTGGGCTCTCTAGCCCAACCTTCTGCTTTGTGAAGAATCTGCTAAAATATTCTAAATAGATGGCTATATAGGTGATCCTCCTCCACTATTGAGCCCAAAATTTATGTTGCTAAGCAAAACATTTGCTAACTTGAGTTTTTCCCCATTTTATGGCCCTTTCTTGCCACAGTTGTTAAATGAATCGCTGCCGTTCTTAAGTAGTCACATGGTCGTTAAGCGAATCTGGCTTCCCCATTGACTTTCCTTGCCAGAAGGTCGCAAAAGGTGACATTGCAACCGTCATAATTATGAGTCAGTTGTCAAGTGTCTGGAATTTGATCACGTGACCATGGGGATGCTGCAACGGTCATAAGTGTGAAAAACGGTCATAAGTCACTTTTCCCAGTGCAGTTGTAGCTTCAAACAGTCACTAAATGAACTGTTGTAAGTCGAGGACTACCTGTATAGCCGCCTTGTCCAGAGCAGATGTCCATACATGGAAAAATGCAGCCCTTTTTCCTTTTAGGCATAAACCATAAAATCCAAAATGTGGGGTTTTTTTAATTCAAGCACAGATACTGAAAACCGGCTGATCTGCCCACAGAAAAGTTGGACATACAATGTGTCGCTTATCCTAGTCATAAACAGCCAAAGGGTTATTCTTTAGAAGAAGACAAGTTTTTAAGCAGACCTGCAGAACCACATTAGTTTAAGGTTCTGAATTACATTGGAATTCGCAGGTGCCCTTTTTATAATGTCAGTATTAAGTTAATTAGATTTTATCTTCCTGGGCTCCAAGATCACCACAGATGGGGATTGCAGCCAAGAAATTAAAAGGCGTTTGCTCCTGGGAACGAAAGCTATGGCAAATCTAGACAGCATACTAAAAAGCAGAGACATCACCCTGCCAACAAAAGAACGTATAGTCAAGGCTGTGGTTTTCCCAGTTGCAATGTATGGCTGTGAAAGTTGGACTGTAAGAAAGGCTAAGCGCCAAAGAATTGAGGCCTTTGAACTATGGTGCTGGAGAAGACTCCTGCGAGTCCCCTGGACTGCAAGGTGATCAAACCGATCAGTCCTAGAGGAGATCAACCCCGACTGCTCTTTAGAAGGCCAGATCCTAAAGTTGAAACTCAAATATTTTGGCCACCTAATGAGAAGGAAGGACTCCCTGGAGAAGGGCCTAATGCTGGGAAAGATTGAGGGCAAGAGAAGAAGGGGACGACAGAAAATGAGGTGGCTGGATGGAGTCACTGAAGCAGTAGGCGTGAGCTTAAATGGACTCCAGAAGATGGTAGAGGACAGGAAGACCTGGAGGAACGTTGTCCATGGGGTTGCGATGGGTCGGACACGACTTCGCAACTAACAACAACATTAAGTGAATGAATGTGTCTTTCTTGCAGGTACCTCTGCTCAGCAGTGTGATGCCACTTTCAGTACCAATGCTTCCCTAGAAATATTTGAACTTGATTTGACAGACCCAGCACTGGATATGAAGTCCTGTGCCACTTTCTCCTCCCCTCATAGGTAAGTCCTGGGTTTTTTAAAGATTTATTTCTGCTTTTGAGAATTGCAGCGCACCATGGAAAGAGAAAGGGTGGCACGATGGCCCAGCAATTAAAAGGCTGGGCATGTCAGCTGGAAAAGTTCAAGACCCGAGCTCCATGCAACGGGGTAAGCTCCTGTCCTTGCCCCAGCTGCTGCCAGTCTAGCAGTTCGAAAGCATGCAAATGCGAGTAGATAAATAGGTACCACTTTGATGGGAAGGATACATCATGCTGACCCTGTGACTGTGGAAATGTCTTCAGACAGTGCTGGCTCTGGCCTTGAAACAGAGATGAACACCTCCCCTTAGGATTAACAGCGACTATCAGGAATAGGGTAAAATCCGAGGGACTTCTTTACCTTTTTTTTTTTTTTTAATAGAAAGGGAAATGTCAGAGTATGGACGGCAATTAAAAGCTGCATCCGTTTTTCGGTGTTTTTGTAGTTTCAAACAGTCATTAAACAAATGATTGTAAGCCGAGGACCACCTGTGTATATTTTTATTTTTAATGTTTTGAGTCGCCTTGTGGTGAGGTGGGCAGGAAATAAACTTGATACATAACTACCTATTCTGTACTGGCGGGGCCTGGGAGATGGGAGTGGAGAAGGAAGATGCAAGAATTATGCAACAAGTGCAGGTTTCTTAGATTTCAGGATGCCTGGATTTAGGCAGCAGAAAGTAAGGCTCTGCCAACTGTCCCAACTTGGTCAGTTAGAAAAGAAAAACTCTCTGATCCATTATTAGCGAAAGTACACTCTACTAAAGCCAAGTGGTTACAGAAGAAGCAAAGCTAGATCTGGGATTTTCACGCAGGAAGCATATAGTTAACTTTTTCCTTGTTCTCACCTTCCCCCTGGTTATCTGTGAGTGTCCAATTAGGTCAGGGGTAGGCAACCTTGGCTCTTTTATGACTTGTGGACTTCAACTCCCAGAATTCCTGAGCCAGCTATGCTGAGGGGAAAGGGAGAGGTTTCCAAGCTGAGCCATGCTGGCTCAGGAATTCTGGGAGTGGAAGTCCAGGAGTCATAAAAGAGCCAAGGTTGCCTACCCCTGAATTAGGTGCTAACAAATTGTTTGGGTAACAGTCCCTATGTTCCTGGGCTGGATGGTTTTGCATTCCATAATGTGACCCTAAGGTGGCCGGCAGCTCCCACATTCCTCTCATGCTAACCTGCCAACTCCTTATCTCCCACCCCACAATCCCTCCTCCCGTTAAGTATGTCAGGCTGACAGCAAGCAATGCATGGCATATGCGCTAGCTTCATCTGCCTTTTCAATCACTCAGCTGACTTCACAGGTCACACCAAGCCATACTATGTTGAACAAGCCATCGTGGTCTTCTTGACTAGCCCTGGGCACTGGTTTAAAGCTATTGAACCTGGAATTGTCTACTGGGTGCATTTAATTAACAGGAAGAATTCTACTGATCTTTTTAGTGAAATTGGTCTCGGCTTTTGATGTCAGTTCTGAGAATATCAGTAAATGGAGTTCTGCTTACCTCTAAACCAACATTTTACTGAAGCCTTGAACCCTGGTTCTTCTGTACAGTCCTTATCACCAGAGGCATCTTGATTTTAAGTGTTGTTTGCGCTTTTTTACACAAATAGATCAATCTTTTCCTCTTCAAACATCTCAAAGCAGGGGTCTTCAAACTTGGCCCTTTGATGACTTTGGATTTCAACTCCCAGAATTCCTCAGCCAGGCACGCTGGCTGAGGAATTCTGGGAGTTGAAGTCCACAAGTCATAAAAGGGCCAAGTTTGAAGAGCCCTGTCTTAAAGCAAACAAAATGCCCAATTTTTTGAAAACTAAAAAGTAGATAGGTGAAGAATTTGTATCCTTTGCTTGTTGCTGATCTACGGTTCACAGTACACCATGCTGTTGACCTGAAGCACAGCTTGAGGGCCCCAAGTTCCTCAGCTCAGTCTAAAGTTTTTAAATAAATTAGATGCCCTCCAGTCAGACTTGACTCTTAATGGCTGCCTAGATGTCAATAGTATTGGAGGTGGTTTTGCCTTGCCTTCTTCCTAATCTGGGGGAGAGGAACTGACCCAAACTCACCCAGCTGATTTCATGTCTAAAGCAGGACTAGAATTCACAGTCTTCATAGGTTTTAGTCCGGTGCTTAATCAAACTGACTTTCTTTTACCTAATATAGGATGCTATCATCCAATCTGTTTGTTTCATGTTCCAGTGAAAATAATATCACCTCTCAGAAGAATGGAAGAAAGCTGATAGGGGGAAAAAATTTCTCAATGACTTTTATCCATGTGTTCTTGACATTGTCTTGCAGGTATCACAAATTGATCTGGAGTCCTCACACAACAATATCCGATGGGACTCTTTCAGGGGTTCTTATTGCTGGTGGCGAAAATGGGAATATAATTTTGTATGATCCAGCTAAGATATTAGCTGGTGAAACCGAAGTCATGATTGCTCAGAACGACAAGCATACGGGACCTGTAAGAGCTCTGGATGTTAATCTATTCCAGGTTAGATTTTCCTTATGTCTTTTCATAGTGTCTTCAAAACATTTCAGATCAAACTTCCCCATTCTGGTTCCCAGGGGCCTGCAACCTTGACAACTTTAAAGACTTGTGGACTTCAGCTCCCAGAATTCCTCAGCCAGCTATGCTGGCTGAGGAATTCTGAGAGCTGAAGTCCACAAGTCTTAAAGTTGTCATGTTGCAAGCTCCTGCAAGTTCCCTCCAAATTTGATAGATCGTAGATTCCAGCTGTTCCCGAGCCATCATGGTCACTTTTTTGTGAGATGGGCAACCAAATAAATTTGGTAAATTAATTAAAACTCATGGGCATTCGCTTCCTCGAAAAAGGTGCTTTTAATGCAGTTTAATTTTTAGCATTTGCTTTATGTTACAGACAAATCTAGTAGCTTCTGGTGCAAATGAGTCGGAGATCTACATCTGGGATTTAAATAACTTTGCAACGCCAATGACGCCGGGAACCAAGACTCAGGTATGGGGTTTATATAATGTCTGCGAGGGCTATGAAAATCACTGGATCAGTGGGGTGAAGTCTCTGGAGATTGTGTTGCACTTATGCTAGGCACAGTTGTATTTTCCTTACCTCTCTGGTGATTTGCCTTGTCTCTAGATTTAGTGGGTGCCCAGTGTTGACTTTTCAAATAAAGAAAATACATTTGATTTCTCCCACGGTGTATGAATGTTCTAAAATGCCCAAACATTCTTAGGTGTTTGCAGGTTATTCTAGAAAAACTGGTTAAAAACAAATAAGATACCACTGAGTCAGAGAAGAATCATGTTCCTTAAAATAGCAAATACATAGCCTTGTATTTGTTGAGAGTATCCAGGTCCTGTGTGGACTCTGAAGGCACATTGGATTCTTAATACCATCTTGTAAATATGACTTGACAAGTTTGTCCCAATTATTCTTCTGTTCCATCTACTTCCTGCTTGGTGTTCTTTGCATTAAGTACTAGGAGTAGAGTAGGGTAGAGTAGAATATATGGAATAGGAATAGAAATAGAAATTAGAATAGAACAGAACAGAATAGAATAGAATAGAGCTGGAAGGGAACTTGGAGGTCTTCTAGTCCAGCCCCCTGCTCATGCAGGAGAACGTATACCATCTCAGACAAGTGACTGTCTAATTTCTTCTTAAAAACCTCCAGTGAGGGAGCGCCCACAATTTTTGGAGGCAGGCTGTTCCACTGGTTAATTGTCCTCACTGTCAGGAAGTTTCTCCTTAATTCCAGATTGCTTCTCTCTTTGATCAGTTTGCAACCATTGTTTCTCGTCCTTCCCTCTGGTGCTCTGGTGAACAACCTGCCCCCCTCTGCCTTGTGGCAGCCCCTCAGATACTGAAACACTGCTATCATGTCTCCCCTATTTCTTCTATTCTTTAGACTAGCCAAACCCAAGTCCCGTAGCTGTTCTTCGTATGTTTATGTCTCCAGGCCCCTGATCATCTTAGTTGCTCTTCTCTGATTTTTTTTCAAACATCTCAACATCTTTCCAGGAGAGAAAAAGCTAACTCGTTCATGGTGCACAGTAAGTATTAAGCTAAGGAAGGTTGCATCAATTTCCAAACTTTTTTTTCCCAAACAGCCTCCTGAAGATATCAGCTGTATTGCATGGAACAGACAAGTCCAACATATCTTGGCCTCTGCAAGCCCCAGTGGACGTGCCTCTGTGTGGGATCTCAGGAAGAACGAGCCGATCATCAAAGTCAGCGACCACAGCAATCGGGTAGCTATTCAGCTCTGGAGTTAAATTTATATCTTAAATGCATCAGATCAGGCAAAAATTAATTTGGAGGAATAATTTAGAAAGTTACAGGTAGTCCTTGATTTACAACAGGGGTCTTCAAACTTGACCCTTTTATGACTTGTGGACTTCAACTCCCAGAATTCCTCAGCCAGGCACATGTGCCTGGCTGAGGAATTCTGGGAGTTGAAGTCCACAAGTCATGAAAGGGCCAAGTTTGAAAACCCCTGATTTGCAACCACAATTGAGCCCAAAATTTACATTGCTAAGCAACACAGTTGTTAAATTGAGTTTTGCCCCATTTTACAAGCTTTTTTTTGCCACGGTTGTTAAGTAAATCACTGGAGTTGTTAAGGTAGTAACTTAACTAAATGATGGCTAAGTGAATCTGGCTTCCCCAATTGACTTTGCTTGTCAGAAGGCTGCACAAATTAATTACATGACCCCAGGGTACTGTAACTGTCATAAATATTACCCAGTTGTCAGTATTGATCACATGGGCATGGGGATGCTATTAGCCCATTAAATTCTCTTTTTCGGGGGAGGTTACAAATTTCCTTATCTAATGAGTGTTTCAAAGATTCGCCAACAGTATAGTTTGCTGTACAGTTATATCCCTATCCTCCAATACCCTTGGCTTTTTCCCACTCAAAATCCAGCTCTGGAAGGAACTTGGGTTATCTAGCCCAACGTTCTGCTTTGTGCAGAATCTGCTAAAATAGATGGATATACAGGTGGTCCTTGATTTATGACCACAATTGAGCCCAAAATTTATGTTGCGAGGCGAAACACTTGTTAAGCGAATTTTGTCCCGTTTTACTATCTTTCTTGCTCCAGTTGTTAAGTGAATCACCACAGTTGTTAAGTCAGTAACACAGTTGTTAAGTGAATCTGGCTTCCCAATTGACTTTGCTTGCCAGAAGGTTGCAAAAGGGGATCACATGACCCTAGCACATTGCGACCGTCATAAACGTGTCAGTTGTCAACCGTCTGAAATTTGATTATGTGACCATTGGGATGCTGCAACTGTCATAAATGTGAAAAAAAGTCATGAGTGATTTTTTTTCAATGCTGTTGTCACTTCAGATAGTCACTAAATGAAAAGTTTTAAGTCTTGCTGCATCGTATGAGACTTTGACATGGCAGGAATTTTATTACAACGTGTGAGGGACAATAAATAGTAAATAGGCTTCCACACTCTTCAAATGAGGTTAATTCAACAAAAGATTCTTTTTTGCCTTTATTGGATATCTCAGAGGGTTTAAAAGCAGATGGCTTGTTAATATGGTAAATGTAAAACATTTACAAAAAGGCTGATACAATGTGGGTTTCTCTTATTATTGTCCTATTTTGATTTTAAGTTTCTTAAAAGAGTGTTAGAAAGATCAGAATAGTTTAAAGACATGAACATACTTCTGAACTGAATATCAAAAATATGGAGCTTGTTTCTGTATGAGGAATTACGAATTTAGCCAACATGGAGCAGTAGGAAAGATTCCTCTTCAATGTTGGAAAAATAGTGCAACCCCAGATTACAACTCCACGATTATTAGACATGCTCAGTATTTTCTTTATGGGCTGGCTCAGTATTAGTGTAATGGAAACACTTACCAGTGTTTTCAGTGTGCTCAGATTTTAAAGCTGTGTCTGAAAATTTGGCCAAATATATTGCATAATACAGTATTTTGTTTTTTCTTTTTCCCCTTTTCTGCATATTAAAGCAACAGCAATACATGTAAAGACTTTAAAAAGGTGAAGCGTTCAATTTAGAAAATATTCAGTCAGCTGCTTGGCCAGGTTATCTTTACCGTTCATAGAGAATAAGTGCAAACTGTCCTTCATCACCAATGTAAAATAACTTGTTGTGGAAGTTACAGTTTGATACAGTGCAGATTGTGTAATCCTTACATTCTCCCCCCTCGTTTTTAAGTATTTGAGATGATCCTCTACGTCTACGTGAAGCCACATGTAGGTAGAGCACATGTTCATTTATGGTATGTGGCCAGGGTGTGTGCCTAATCACCCCATCTTACAGATTAATTTTTGGCTTGTTATGAGCCAGCTGTTTCATAAATATGCAAGGGGATTACCCTTCTGATCTCTTTGCGATTTTCACATTCTGCACGTTGATTGCTGCCCTGGCAGTTATTGCAGTCAGCATGCAGGACTACATGTTGAATATGTTTTGCTAAACAAGGAAAAGTGTTGCTGAAAATTAATAGGATGCTACAGTATCTCTAAGTAAGAGAAGCCATGTACTAACTAAAGAGAAATAGTTTTATAATGAGCAGCGTGGTGGCCTAGAGGTGGAACTCTTGCCTCACAGTCACTGCGAGTTCGATCCTACATAGTGGCAGATATTTTTCTCTCTGGGCATAAAGGAAAAAAAAATTGCTGTGAACTCCATGTAGGCGTCAGGATGGACATCCAGCCAGTAAACGCTCAGCTGCATTCAGTCACCTCGACTCCATCCCAATGCAAGGGATTACAGGGTTGTTGTTGTTGTTATTTAAAAAAATGAACACTAATTATACCATTTCAGATGCATTGCTCAGGGCTGGAATGGCATCCTGAGGTTGCCACGCAAATGGTTCTGGCTTCAGAAGATGACCGGCTACCCGTAATCCAGATGTGGGATCTAAGATTTGCATCTTCTCCTCTTCGTGTTCTTGAAAACCATGCCAGGTGCATAAAATACAGATTTGATATATGGGGATAGAACAGGGGTAGACAACCTTGGCTCTTTTATGACTCATGGACTTCAACTCCCAGAATTCCTGAGCCAACCATGCTGAGGGGAAAGGGAGAGGTTTCCAAGCTGAGCCATGCTGGCTCAGGAATTCTGGGAGTTGAAGTCCACAAGTCATAAAAGAGCCAAGGTTGCCTACCCCTGGGTTAGAAAGACTGGTGGAGATGTTAGGCCAAAATATATTGACAGATTTTCATACGGGGGGGGAGGGGTTTGGCAAAACAACGATGAAATAATATTGGAAAATAAATATACAGGATTCAAAGCAGATGATTGTAGATACATACCGTATTTTCAATCAGCATTCGGAATAAGATTTTATTTTATTTGAGAAAAGGGCCAAAAAGGGACTCTTGAGCATTTTGGTTAATTATTTTGGAGTTTTTGTTTATGACAAAAGTCCTTTTAGTTTTTATCTTTCCTCTTTCAAATTTTAATGTCCCATTGATATCGGTTACATATTTGCAATGTTTGGTTAGTTTGATAAGCATTTGGTATATATATATATATATATGTATGTATTTTACACAGAGGTATTTTGACAATTGCTTGGAGTATGGCAGATCCTGAATTACTGCTGAGCTGTGGAAAAGACTCTAAAATCCTTTGTTCCAATCCAAATACAGGAGAGGTATTTGCTTTTAAGTAACATTTAAATTTTACAAATTGAAAAATATGTCTTTTGGGTAGTGCATAAAGAGCTCATCACCTTTTCATTATTAACTTGCATCAAAGACAACTTGTGACAACCAACTTTTTAAATTTTTAGGATCCTAATGAAAAAAATAAACATTCCTCTTGTGAATATGATTTGTTCTATTCAATTTAACTCGTTTGGGTTTTTTTTTAAACTATTTGTATAACTTGAATATAATGTTTACTATGTATTTGGTGATGAGATTTTGGGTGCAGGTTGGCTTGGAAATGCTTGCATGTTACTGTTTATCTACCGAAGAGATTAATGAAACAAGGATACATAATAAAACACAGAGTTCCTTTTAAAGTCCATTAATTGTAAATACAGAGGATCCTCGACTTACAGTGGCAGTTGTTACCAGAATTTCCATTGCTAAGCAATGTTTTTGTAAAGTACACCTGCATCATTTATCAGTAGCAGACTTTGTGGTCCTGGTTGCCATTATTAACTGAATCTAATGGCTGTTAGGCAAAGTAATTTCCTCCCGGCTTCCAATAACCAAGTCAGTGGGGAAGCCAGCAGGAAATCGCAAGTCCCTGATAGCTTTTAGGCAAGAAAGGAGCTGAGGGGGAGGGTTCGGGAAGGTGCACTGTAGGGTCAGGGAGAGTATGCAAGGATGTGATGGAGAATTGGAGGTTGCGGGAGAGTATATCCTTAATTCTACATCTTGCTCAGAATATTAAGGAATGTCACTGACCAATTTTGCAGTTCTTCATTTTGGCAGCCCTAGTTGTCCTCCTTCTTTTCTTCCGATCGCAGGTGTTGTATGAGCTTCCTACCTCTACCCAGTGGTGCTTTGATGTGCAGTGGTGTCCCAGGAATCCCGCCCTTCTCTCCGCTGCTTCTTTTGATGGGAGGATCAGTGTTTACTCAATCATGGGAGGAAGCACAGACAGCCTGCGACAAAAACAAGTGGATAAGGTATCTTGTTTTTGAAAATGGGGGAAAAGGCAGGTTTTGCAGTTTATGATGAAATGCATAAAAATAAATGATCGCAATATTGGCTGTCTCAGAACTCAGTGTTCTTGGTTTCTTAATGAGACTCTACATGTCCCCCTGCCAAGGAGGAACAGATTGGATGTTGATCAGTACCAGTGGTTCTTTGGCTGTGTTCATTTCACTCTCTAATCTGCTATTTCTCAACCCTGGCAACTTTAAGATATATGGACTTCCAATTCTCAGAATTCTCCAGTCAGCCATGCTGGCTGGGGAATTCTGAGACTTGAAGTCCCAGACCTCTTAAAAGTTGCCAAGGTTCAGAGAGATTGTTCTAATCCCTTTAAAATTCCTTACTTATAATCCTTTGATTTTAAAAACAATAGTAGAAAGCACATTTGATAAATGGTGATCAGATTCAGACCTAAAGGTTTGCCCTGGAATTGGATTGAGCTAAAGAACAAGGATGTCATGGTTCCGACAGATGAAACTTTTCAAAGAACTTTTGAGGCATTGTTTACTTTAAAGAATCTTTATTTGAGCAGCATAGATTTGGCACATACATAAGCGAAGCCAAAATCTGGATTCCCCTCCCCTTGGCATGTAATATCAAACACAATTCCCTCCTCTAATTAACTATCATAAATCACATTCTCCAATTAGTTTGAAATGTAGGCTTTCCCTCCTTTACTCCAACCCGCCATTTCTTCTCATCTCTTATTTCAAGCTCTGAATTCACACACTAGTACAGCTTTGCTGGCTGAGGAATTCTGGGAGTTGAAGTCCACAAGTCTTAAAGTTGCCAAGGTTGAGAACACCTGCACTAGTACAATATTGCTATGTCTAACTCCCATCACTTTCCTCCTCCCCCAGCATCATCTAATTCTAAGAGTAGAAGAAAGAAAAAGGCTGCATCTTCATATGTTGTCAAAGCAAGACCATCCAATGTTAGCAGTGTTGACAAAGGAATTGTTTTCTCTTTCTCTTCTGTTTTCAAAAGCTCTCCTCATCTTTTGGCAATCTTGATCCCTTTGGAACGGGGCAACCCCTTCCTCCATTGCAGCTGCCACAACAGAGCATCCCACAGAGCACAGTTCTGCCTCTGAAGAAACCACCCAAGTGGATTCGCCGACCAGTGGGAGCATCTTTCTCCGTAAGTCTCTGCTGTTTAAATAAAAAGAAGAGACTTGTTACTTAGAGAGTACTAAGTTTTCTGCAGGATGCTTCATAGAAATCTGTGGTTTTATATTAGAGAAACCCTTGTGTAGCATAAGGCCTCCAGGCAGAAGAATTCTTTAAAAATTTATTTATCCAATGCCAAGACCACCTAATTGCTTGACACTCTGGGCAGTTTAAAGATAAAAAAAAGAAAAGCAATGCATATTAAAAAACAAAGTTAAAGCCAGGTACCTATTACCATATCTGGTGGTCATGCCCTAAAGCTAAAAGATGTTGGTCAAAAATACACTTACGGTTGGAGAAAATGACCAAAAAACAAATAGATTTTAAGTCAGAATTATTTTTGTTAGGAATAATAGGAGCAAATTATAAAGACTGTATATATTTAATTTTACGTGTATTAACTGCAGCAAGAATTGCATTGGCCCAATATTGGGAAAATGAAAATTTACCAACTGAAGAAGAACTAATTAAGGAAATTTTAGAGTGTGCAGAAATGGATAGACTGACTTTAAAGATAAAAGAGAAAGAAGACTCAGTGTATTTTAGAACATGGGATAATTTCTATCCATGGCTAGAAAAACAAGTTAGAGAGAAAGGAATGTGATGTGTAACATTGAATATATACTAGTAAGAGGAAAACTATCAAGCAATTAATTAACATGTTGTTTATGATAATTACTCTTTTTAAATACATGAACCCAGACAACATGCTGTTTGCTAAATATTAAGATTGTTATTTTAAAAAATCTTGACCCCACCCTATTCCTAATCCTATAAAAATTAATAATATATATATATATATAAAACAAAGTTCATGGCTGACCAGGAGAACAAAGCAGAGTGTCATAAACCAAATATAGTACAGGAAACCCTTGAATTACAACCATTTGTTTAGTGACCGTTCAAAGTTACAGTGGCATTGTAAGGTCATGTGGCACTGGGGTCATGTGATTGCCATTTGCAACCTTTGCAACCAGCTTTCAACAATCAAGACTCGATGGGGGAAGCCTGATTCACTTAATGACTACATGGTTCACTTAGCGGCTGCGACGATTTGCTTAACAACTGTGGCAAACAAGGTGATAAAATCAGGCGTGATTCTCTAAATCACCTTGGTCCCAAGTGTCGTAAATCAAGGATTACCTTATAGCAATAGCACTTAGACTTATATACTGCTTCACGGTGTTTTACAGCCCTCTCTAAGGGGTTTACAGAGTCAGCCTATTGACCCCCAACAATTTGGCTCCTCATTTTACCGAACTCGGAAGAATGGAAGGCCGAGTCAACCCTGAGCCGGTGAGACTTGAACTGCCAAACTGCTGGCAGCTGGCAGTCAGCAGAAGTAGTCTGCAGTACTGCATTCTAACTACTGTGCCACCATGGCTCTTATAACTAAAGGGGTCTCCAAACACAGAATCAATGGGGTACCACAGATGCTTTTCAAAAGGCAACTGGACTTTGTTTTTTTCTGGAAGATGTTTTGAAAAGCACCTTTAAGATAACCTTGACCTGGATCACTGAGAATTTCCATAGACAATCTGTAGAGGATATCCTTCATTTTTGCATTTGGTATAAACCTCCAAGAATGCCTTATTTCTGGTTAATAATAAACAGGAAACCCACCTTTTAATGTCACCTTTTTATCACAAGGACAGACAAATACATTACCGTACTTGTAGCATAATTAAGGAGCTAACAGCAACTACACGAAACATTTATGATTTACATTTTGCCTTAATTGTTCACTATTGTTGAATTCATGGTTATATTTTTCAGGAATGGCTTTTATTTTAGATTTGTTTGAATTCAACATTTATGTGTTAATAATTGATGTTGTATGGCCTAAAAGGAGAGTTGGCCTCCTAAACAAAAATATATTTTCAAAAGTTTGTGGCTGACAAATAGTTAAAGGAAGATTAATATAGCTATTTTAAGCTCTTTAGTTCTCATCAGCTACAGCTGCCTAACATGCAAGCTGCCCAGCTTTGAATCCCAGAGGGGTAAGACTAGCTGATGGGAGCTAACGAGCTTGAAATAGCTATACTAGTCTCCCTTTAACTATTTGTCAGCCCAAAATTTTAAATTTACGCTTATCACAGTAGTGACGTCCGCCTGCAAAATGCTCCTAGACTGGAGCAAAATGCAGAACAGATTGCTTTGTATTTGGTAGACCGGGTGTTCCACCCAACATTGTGTGTGTGTGCGTGTGTGCGTGTGTGTGTGTGTGTATATATATATGTAGTATTCACAAGTATTTTTCATATTGTCAATTTCTTGTGATGCAAATTGTTTCAATTCCCATAACTCATGTTGAGAACCCAAAAGTGCTTGCTTTAAGATTATCTAATTCAGGGATAGGTAACCTTGGCTTTTTTATGACTCATGGACTTCAACTCCCAGAATTCCTGAGCCAGCCATGCTGGCTCAGGAATTCTGGGAGTTGAAGTCCATGAATCATAAAAGAGCCAAGGTTGCCTACCCCAACCTAGTTGTATGGCTATGTGTGGGTAACAGTGCCACTGATTGCTTGAATTCCAGTTTGGAGGGAGATTGGTCACGTTTGAGGACAGCAAGACTCAACAGCAAGGAGAACATCCCCAACAGCACTACCACGTCTACATCAGTCAAGTTGTCACTGAGAAGGAATTCTTGAACCGGTCCAACCAGCTGCAAGAAGCTGTTCAGGCCGAAGCCTTCATCAGCTACTGTCAGAAGAAAATCGATGCAGCCAGAAATGACTTTGAGAAGAATGTGTGGTCATTCCTCAAGGTGATTTTCAGGGTTGATTGCATACAGAATCTCTCACTCACTTTAAAAACAAGAGGCATGCAGTAGTCAGATCCAGAATGGGAAATATTTTTGGATCCGGCATTGGGCCCCCGAATACGTAAGTCCTCAGGTTATGACCAGTTGCTTTCACAAGCATTCTGAGTTACAACAGACCTATTTTGGATCTACTTACGACCCAGATTCAAAATTCCAGTGCTCACCCCACCCCTTAAAGGAGGCACGTGAACAAACTTCGACTGCTCAGCAACTTTGCTGCATTTATTGCCGTTTGCAACATCTCGTTGTCATGTGACTATGTTTTATGATGGTTTTGCCAAGAACTGGACCTCACTTTTAGTTTTTGGCTAAAACTATGCCCATAGCAAACCATTGGTCCACTTAATAACTGCAATGTTCATTTAATGACTGCTCAAAAAATGGTTATAAAATTGAGTGGATCGTGTGCCTGGCCTGTTTTTACAACTTTCATAGCTCACAGCTGCAGTGAGCAGGCTCCACGACAGTCATAAGTCGAGGATTACCTGTAGTGAAAGTGTCCATGCTGGACCAGCCACAACTTCATCCACTTGATAATCACATGCTACCAAGTAAGATGATGAATCAAAAGATAAAGTTATATTGTCCTTGCTATACTCGACTAGAGATTTATGAAGTGTTCAAAAGCAGTGGTTCACATCCCAGAATAGTACATTAAAAGCACTTCCTTTTGAATCATTAAAGCCGCCGTGTCATTTGCGAGTTTGGGTGGCTGCTTCAGAATCTGCTCTTCGTTGTCTTGGCATGCAGAGTCCTGCTTCAATGAGAAAAAGGCATTCACAGACTGCCAAAAATCATTTTGAAGCAGCCATGCAAATCCCGGAGATGACAAATAGCTGCTTAGTGATTTGAGAAGAGGTGATTTATGCATGCCTCTGCAAATTGTAAAGCAACAGACCTTCACTTCCTATTTGTTGACGGTTCTGACAAGGTGGAGGCAGTTCTTAATGATCTACCTGTGTGGAGAGAAGTAGATCGTGTAGGATGGGGCTTACAAGACAGCAGTTTTGGGGGGACGATGTTGGTTTTCTGAGGACTTTCAGAAGGACCAATATTTCTAAAAATCAGCCCCCTAAGCAGTCCATCTGGCCAGCTCACAGTAATCTTCCCCCAGATAGTTTCCATCTCCTGGAAAATGGGTTGATCCCTAGAAATAATAGATCTTGAAAAGATGGCATTTTGCTGAGTTAACCTATGAAACTACTCTTCTTTCAGGAAGAAGAATAAATGAAGGCAGAAAGAAAATAAATCCAGTTTGCCGTCATTTTCCTACCATTTTCCCCCATGTAGAGCTAGAACAGAACAGAACAGAACAGAATAGAATAGAACAGAACAGAATAGAATAGAATAGAATAGAATAGAATAGAATAGAATAGAATAGAATATAGAATAAAATATAGAACAGGAATAGAATAGAATATAGAATAAAATATAGAACAGGAATAGAATAGAATAGAATAGAATAGAATAGAATAGAATAGAATAGAATAGAATAGAATAGAATAACAGAGTTGGAAGGGACCTTGGAGGTCTTCTAGACCAACCCCCTGCTTAGGCAGGAAACCCCTCCAGGGGTCCCCAACCCCCATTCCGTGGACCAGGACCACCAACTGGTCTGCACAAACAAGCAAATCCCCATCCGTAGGATAGAGGCAGCACACACAACCACACACTCTCCGGTCCGCAGAAAATTTATTTTTATTTATTTTATTTATGAGACTTATATACCGCTTTAAGTGCAAGCACTCCCTAAGCGGTGTACACCAGTAAGCAATGTATATATACATTTACATTGCCCCCAACAATCTGGGTCCTCATTTTACCTATCCCGGAAGGATGGAGGGCTGAGTCAACCTTGAGCCGGTGAGATTTGAACCGCTGACCTGCTGAACACAGTCAGCTAAAGTGGCCTGCAGTACTGCACTCTAACTGCTGCGCCACCTCGGTTTCTCCACGGAACCGGTCCCTGGTGCCCAAAAGGTTGGGGACCTCTGCCCTATACCATTTCAGACAAATGGTTGTCCAATCTCTTCTTAAAATCTTCCAGTGTTGGAGCAACTTCTGGAGGCAAAAGGTTCCACCAATTAATTGTTCTAACAGTCAGGAAATACCTCCTTAGTTCTAGGTTGCTTCTCTCTTTGGTTAGTTTCCATCCATTGCTTCTTGTCCTGCCTTCAGGTGCTTTCGTGAATAGCTTGACTCCCTCTTCTTTGTGGGAGGCCCTGAGATACTGGAACACTGCTATCATGTCACCCCTAGTCCTTCTTTTCATTAAACTAGACATACCCAATTCCAGCAGCCGTTCCTTATAACTGATTTTGTTGCCCTCTGTCAAGGTGTCATTTAAAATTTACCATACTGTACACTAAGTGTTTGGCAAAGAGGCATTTTGTACTGCGGATGCAATGAGAAACTAGCCGCTCTCTCAAATGCCTTTTCTGGTGTGTTTGTTTTTTTGAAGGTGCATTTTGAGGAAGACTCGCGTGCCAAATATCTGGAACTCTTGGGGTACAAAAAGGATGGTTTGGGACAGAAGGTAAATATTGCTATATTGCACTTTTTAAGAACTACATTAGAAGCATTTATTAATTGCCTTTTGGGTTTGGTTTGAAAGAAATCATGGGGAAAATAGATATGGCAAGAACTAGCCTAATCTTTCACCTCTCGATAATTGTAAAGAGCCTGTTCTCTGATTAGTAAAGTGCTCAGGAATTACTAGGAATTAATGAAATTAACTAATTATGAAATGCCTAATAAATTGCTTGAAATATCATCCCTTTTTTTGCTGATAGTTTCTTAGTCTAAAGCAGCCTTTCCCCAACCTTTTTTAGCCTGAAAGAACTCTTGAAATAATTTTGGGGCTTAGGATATCTCTGGCTAAAAATTGCAAAGCATACAAAAACTTCACAATACAAGTCATGTCTAGCCTACACAATCCATATTTTTCAGCATTTACAACAGCAGCAAAACAACATGTGCGCACCTGAGTTGCACCGCGTAAACGTTCCCACTGCTGCTAATGCCAGGACTATGCAGTGCACTCAGCTCAAAAAACATGGTTTGATGGTTTTTTGGTTTCAATCACCATTTCTTGTGGACCCAAGTCGAAAAAAACTAGTCTTTATTATTCAAAGACATCACAAAGTGGTTTTTGCTTGATTATATCATTCATCTGGGTCAACTAACTTACAAAGATAGATGGATGATCAGGGAAGGAAAAAAAATCATGGCGGTTTTAGTATTGCTTTTGTTGTTTCAGTGTTATCGCTCAAGATCTGACTTAGATAAATTGAAAATATTTAATTTTTTTGCCTGTTTTTTTAAGAAGTTAAAAATTGGCTTTATTCTCCAAAATGAATGTTACACCGCTTGTTTTATTTCCTTAGAGTTCTTCAACTCTTGCTAAGGAGAGTCCTCGGGGCAAAGATCAAGATGAGGTAAAAAAAAACAAAAAAAAACAGTCCAGTACAACTTGTTTTTTAATTTGATGAAGGTTGGAAAGTAGCATTCTCTTTGACTTTGTGGCAAACCAGTGCTTATATAGTGAAAAAACTTAAAATCCTGTCAGTGCAACACCCATTAAGAGAAAACACTGATCTCTTCTAAAGGATGTGTGAAAGACCCAGTATTCATTGCAATTTGTTAGTTTTACCCTAAACTATGATTTCACACACTGGGTACATACAGGTCCATCCACAATGTGAATCATTTCAAAGGATTACAAAGCTATAATTTTTATTGCTCGTCCTGTGCAGAAGCTAAATGTTGTCTCAAGTTGAGCTGGGCATCCTCTTGCTATTCTCCCTTGTACACTTCTCTAAATCCTAATTTGACTCCTAATTTTAACCCAAAGTATTTCCTCCTCATTCCTCTGCAGCCATAGTCTATCTTTCTCCTTTTCTTCTTTTACTCCTTATTTATGGCGTGTTTTCTCTTCCTACAGAGTTATTTGATTTTGATTTTTTTTTTGCTTTGTAATTATCTTATTTTTTTCCTTTTATACATGATGGGTAGGTAGATAGATTAGATTGTATGCTTATTTTAGATTATCTTTATCTCAATTTCAACACTGTTTCTCTCCTGGAAGCATGCATGCATAATAGGGCCTGCTAAATGGTTAAGAAATCCATCAGTAACTCTGCATAATGAGAACAGAGTTGAAAAATGAATTTTGGAATAGCTAAATAAATATGTGAAACAAAGCAGAAGGAATTTTATTATCCAGTACAAGGAAAGGTGTATTCAGGTTTTCTTTGAAACAAGTGTCTGTTGCACCCTTTCAAAAGATTCAGGAAAGACCCCAAGGTCAAACCTCTGAAAGTGAAGGGGATGTCCCAAAAAAGAGTTAGTGATGGATTTCTTAACCACTTAGCAGACCCTATTAAGATCTACTAAGTTCTTTAATCCAGTCTGTGTGGTCAAGCCCAAATTTGTCTCACTATGAAAAAAGGCTCCTTCGACCTGGCACTGGGTAAATACGCTAGACTACAATTCCCTTCATATACATGCATGTTAGGGGAGCTGTAGTATGACATGTCTGTAAGGTGCCAAGTAGGCAAAAGATGTTCTAGAACAGTGGTTCTTAAACTGGAGGTAATTACTCCCAAATAGGAGGTGCCGGTGGCTCAGTTAGTAGGAGATGATTTCTGCTCCAGCGGTTCGAGTCCAAGCACTGCGTGGCAGGGTGAGCTCCTGTCACTCGCCTCCGCTTCTGTCCCCCTAACAGTTTGAAAGTATGTTCTGTGCAAGTAGATAGAGGGGTACCACTTCGGTGGGGAGACGAGCTGGTGCTCTGTGCAGGCAATCAGATTCCTGATAGCTCTGAACCTTCCCAGTTGCAGCGCCTATTTGTGAGGCAGCTCCGGGAAGGGAGGCAGCCTTGGGTGATGCTGCAGAAAGAGCCACTCCTCTTTCTCTCTGGGACGAAGACAGCTCGCCCTCCTGTGGCACACCTTGGAAACGCACAAGCGTGTCCTATAACAGGGCCGGTATCTTGGCAAGCCAAACCACTACTCTGCACTAGCATTGTGGGTCTCCTGGCTAATATAACAGTGCCATAAATAATAATAATAATAACAACAACAACCCCCCAAGGAGAATATTTGGAGATATCCTGGGGGCAATGGAACATTTTGTAATTGCTTGTTTGTGAACTGAGGACCCAGTTTGGGGACTGCTTTTGTGGAGATATTTGTGTAAAATAACAGAGTCTGTTTTTTTGTGGATTTGTGCATTCAAGATAAGGAAAAGGAGTAATTGGGCCAAACAGTTTAAGAATCATTGTTCCAGAGGATTTTACACAAGCCGGAACAGATAGTCCTCAACTTAACTGCAGTTCATTTAGTGACCATTCCAAATTACAACGGCACTGAAAAAAGTGACTTATGACCATTTTTCACACTTTGGATCATTGCAGCATCCCCCGTGTCAAAATTCGGATTTTGCCAATTTGGATTTTGTCCATGTTTATGACTGTTGCAATATCCTGGGGTCACATGATCCCCTTTGGCGCCCTTCTGACAACCAAAGTCAAATGGGGAAGCCGGATTCACTTAATAGTCATGTTACCAACTTAAGAACTGCAGTGATTCACTTAACAGCTGGAGCAAGAAAGGTCGTAAAATGGGGTAAAACTCACTGAACAAATGTCTCACTTAGCAACAGAAATGTTGGGCTCAGTTGTGATCATAAGCCGAGGACTATCTGTATCGTTTTATTTTAGTCTCTAATTTCAAGAACCTCGAGATTTTCTGCCACTGAGGAAAATGCCTGCGTGGCAATGCTTCTCCATAGTGACAGGTCTTCTGAAACTCCTGTACACAAATATGTCTTCTTTCTGTCAGTTCTTGTAGAAAGTGTATTACTTTTTTAAAATCTGTATGACCAAGAAGTCTAAAAATGCTTGCAAATAAATAAATTAAAAACAGACCAGTGTAAAAGGTCATACAAGTTCTGCCGAACTTTCAGAATGCCGAAATTACATTTTACTCCACTACCCCGTTGTCTTCTTTCCTTTCAAACTAAGTTTTGTATTCGTGACTCAAAATCATCAAGTTTCTTGTCCCTAACTCTGGCTTCTGCAACTCTGCTTCACCTTGCTCCTTTATTGGTGTGGGTTGAAGGTTTTCTGTTATATCTTAACAAGCAGTAGATATTTTGATTCTTCAGAAAGAGAAATGTTAAAAGCAAAAAAAATAGGATTCTTCTCCTTGCTATAACTCTAGGTCAGGGGTAGGAAACCTTGGCTCTTTTATGGCTCATGGACTTCAACTCCCAGAATTCCTGAGTCAGCGTGGCTCAGTTTGGAAACCTCTCCCTTTCCCCTCAGCATGGCTGGCTCAGGAATTCTGGAAATTGAAGTCCACAAGCCATAAAAGAGCCAAGGTTGCCTACCTCTGGCCTAGGCCTTGGCCGCTTTATGGCTCATGGACTTCAACTCCCAGAATTCCTGAGCCAGCCATGCTGAGGGGAAAGGGAGAGGTTTCCAAGCTGAGCCAAGGTGTTTCAGGAATTCTGGGACTTGAAGTCCACGAGTCATGAAAGAGCCAAGGTTGTCTATCCTCGCTCTAGGTTTACTAATATTACACCTTTTGGAGGAATCTTGGGGCTATCTGGGGCTATTTGCAGTGGTTAAGGAGTTGGTTTCTTTGCTTTAATCTTTGAAACGTCCTCTTCATATCTGTGGGAAAGGCTCACGAGGAACCTGGACAGCCTGCACAACCTGATGGTGGAGAGGGTCTAACTGCTAAGGACCAGCTGTTGGCAGAGGTATTCATCCCCTTTTGTGCTAAACGTGCAAACTGACTTGCATTTGTAGTAAATGTGAGTGATTTTGCACTGATTCCCAACCAACCTTTTTGCTGATGTGTTGTACCTGTGGCCTCATGTCAATACATATAGTCCTCGACTTAGAAAAATTCATTTAGTGACCATTCAAATTTACAATGGCGCTGAAAAAAGTGACTTATGACCGTTTTTCACACTGAACCACTGAAGCATCCCCACGGTCATGTAATCAAAATTCAGACTTTGGCAACTGACTCATATTTATGACCGTTGCACCTGTTCCCGGGTCATGTGATCCCCTTTTGCAACCTTCTGACAAGCAAAGTCAATGGGGAAGCCGGATTCGCTTAACAACCATGTTACTAACTTAGCAGCTGCAGCGATTTACTTAACAATGGTGGCAAGAAAGGTTGTAAAACGGGGAAAAATTCACTTAGCAACTATCTCACCTAGCAACAGAAATTTTGGGGCTGAATTGACCTAAGTCGAGGACTACCTTTAATTTAACAGATGTTGTCATGTTATATAGAGATAAATGCCAGCAAGAGAGGGTGACTGAGTAGGAGAATGTCCTTAAGAACTGAGCAAGGCCGTATGTTCTGTACACCAGGGGTCCCCAACCCCCGGTCCATGGATCGGTACGGGGCCGTGGCATGCCCGCAACCGGTCCGCATAAACAAGCAAAGCACCATCTGCGGGATGCAGACAGCAAACAAAATCACGCACTCTCCAGCCGTGGAAAAACCTCTCTCCACGGAACTGGTCCCTGGTGCCCAAAAGGTTGGGGACCTCCAGTTTAGAGTCTCCTGCTTGAGCAGGGGTTGGACTAGAACAAGAGTCCCCAACCCCCAGTCCATGGACCAGCACCAGGCTGCAGCATGCCAGCAACCGGTCCTCACAAACAAGCAAAGCACCATCTGCAGGATGAAGGCAGCAGCACACAAAACCACGTCCCCCCTCCGGCCGGTGGGAAAACCTCTCTCCACGGAACCGGTCCCTGGTGCACAAAAGGTTGGGGACCTCTGCTGTACACTAAACCCTTTACAGCAAACATGGAATTTTGCAGCTTGCATAAACATGCCACTTAACACAAGTTACACATGCTGTGAAAGGAAATGTCCCACCGGTGAGCAACAGGCCTGGTTGGCTTTCTAAATTCCAATGTTTGTGGCTCTTGGGAGCTCTGTTACAGCAGGATGCCAGGATGCCTGGATCCCTTTCCCTGAATTGCCTTCCTCCTGCCTCCCTACCAATTGAGCAGGAAGGAAGATTTTCAAGCTTTCTCTTCAGGAGACAGAACAAAGGGAGTAGCATGTCATCAGATGTAGGAACTTGGCTCTAGATTTTCAGCTGTTTCAAAATATGGACTCTTCCACGCAAGAAATGTAGATTTTGACCTTATGTTGAATATGATGGAATCACAGGGATTGTGTTTCCATTTCTCTCTCTTAGTACAGGAGTCTTTGACTTCCACCCTTTAGTGACCATTCCAAGTTAACAACGGCACTGAAAAAAAAGTGACTTAGGACTGTTTTTCACAGTTAAAACCATTGCAGCAATTTTGATCCCGTGATCAAAATTCAGACCCTTGGCAACTGACTCATATTTACGATGGTTGCAGTGTCCCGGGGTCATGTGATCACTTGGTAACCTTCTGACAAGCAAAGTCAGTGGTGAAGCCTGATTCACTTGACTTTACTAATTTACTAATTTAACAACCGCAGTGATTCACTTAACAACTGTGGCGAATAAGGTCGTAAAATGGGGCAAAACTCAATAAATGTCTCACATAGCAACAGAAATGTTGGACTCATTTATGGTGAGTCAAGGACTACTTGTATATCTGGGATTGTCTTTAAACTGAGACCGTATTCAGCTTACCTTCAGCGTTTAGCCCAGGGGTAGGCAACCTTGGCTCTTTTATGACTCGTGGACTTCAACTCCCAGAATTCCTGAGCCAGCATGGCTCAGCTTGGAAACTCTCTCTTTCCCCTCAGCATGGCTGGCTCAGGAATTCTGGGAGTTGAAGTCCACGAGTCATAAAAGAGCTGAGGTTGCCTACCCCTGGTTTAGCCATATTTGTCTTAGCAGCATCCTTGCTTCAAGGATGTAGCCTGCTGTGATTGGATTTTTTGGAAATGAATGTTATGATGTATATTTTGTACGTATAGATTGTCCTCAACTTACGACTGGTCTCTTAGCTGCCTTCCCGAGGGGACTTGCTACCTGGTTTCAAAGTTCTGACGGCCAACCCCCCCCACACACACACACACAAACACACATGGCTGTACTTAGGCTGCTAGCCATCTGGCCTACATTTAGGGCTGTTTCCCATGTCCTGCAGTCACATGACAACATTTTTGCCGGAAACAACACAAAGCAAACAATTGGTTTGCATAACAGCTAGGTCATTCACTTAACAGCTTCTGCAAAAAAAAAAAAAGGTTGTAAAATTGGGTCAGTGAGATCAATGGCCTGTTTTATGACCATCACGACTCACAACCATAAGGGGCAGACTCCATTAGGATTGTAAGTCAAGGACTATCCGTCACTAAACATACCATTGTGTGCCATCAGCTCCTACCTTTATAGTTCTTTCAAAAGGACAATTTGATAATAGGGAGTTTTGTCCAATGATTATACACCCAGTGCTGCCCCTGTTTGCTCAAAATTAAGTCCCATGCTCAGGGGTAGGTAACCTTGGCTCTTTTATGACTGGTGGACTTCAACTCCCAGAATTCCTGAGCCAGCATGGCTCAGCTTGGAAACTCCCTTTCCCCTCAGTATGGCTGGCTCAGGAATTCTGGGAGTTGAAGTCCACCAGTCATAAAATAGCCAAGGTTGTCTATCCCTGCCCATGCTGTTCATTCCCAAAGATGAATGGGCAAAAGATAGAACTGTAAATATACAATTTCTCATCATAGTGAGCAGAAAAAAAACAAATTATTGTTAAGTGGCAGTTCTCATTTCAGTGCAACTATGTCATAATGTTTTCATTATAAAGTACCTTATGATTAGGATGCATTTAAATAACACATTCTGAAAGTCTACTAAGCTACATTATTTTTCCTTTCCAGAGTAAAAATGCTGAGGTTGATTCACTGCAACCCACAAATGAAACCTTTAACATTTCTGTCACTGGAGGTAAAATATATATATATATATAATTTACATAGCATTGTGTAGCTAAAATGTTCTACATTTGATTATAAGATTGTGGTGATGGTGATGACCGTTGTCTTTGTTTGTTTGTTCTCTTTAATGCAGACATTGATGGTTTGATCACTCAGGCTTTGCTGATGGGGAACTTTGAAAGCGCTGTTGACCTTTGCCTGCATGACAATCGCATGGCTGATGCCATCATTCTCGCCATAGCTGGTGGCCAGGAGCTTTTATCCAAGACGCAGAAGAAATACTTTGCAAAAACAAGAGGAAAAATTACCAGGGTGGGTGGACTTTTTCAGTTGGAAGCAATAACAAAACTTACATATGGCAAATCTGTTGATTATCTCCCTTCTCCTTCAAGAGTCGGGCAATCCAGAAAACAGCTAAGTAGGTATGTAGAAATAGTCCTCAACTTACAACCATTTGTTTACTGACCGTTCAGAGTTACAACAGCACTAAAACAAAGTAACTTATAACCATTTTTCACACTGATCATTGCAACATTCCCCATGGTCACATGATCAACATTCGGACGCTTGTCAACTGGGTCACATTTATGAAGGTTGCAGTGTCCCGGGGTCACCTGATTCCCCATTTGTGACCTTGTGACAAGTCGATGGGGAAACCAGATTCACTTAACAACCGTGTTACTGACTTAACAGTGATTCACTTGCTGTGAATCACTTAACAAATGGGGTAAGAAAGATCATAAAATGCGGCAGAACTGGCTTAACCAATGTTTCATTTAGTAACAGAAATTTTGGGCTCAATTATGGTTGTAAGTTGAGGACTACCTGTATGACCAACTGTGAAACCAACTCAGTGCACCACATGAACATAATGAAATACAATGTGAGCCAAGTTCTAAAGAAGCTTTCCACATGCACTGCTGGGACTCAGTTGCCTGCAAGGGAAGCTAGTGGAGGTCAAATTCTGGAGGCTACAGTCCCCACGTCTCTAGATATTATCTGATTGGGGAAGGGTCTTTTATGTGTTCTGGTCCTTGTTGCCCAGCAAAATACTCAACATTGGGAAAGGGCATTTTGAAGGTACTATTGACATTTGTGTGTGTTTTTCCCCCCATTCCAGCTCATCACTGCTGTTGTTACCAAGAACTGGAAGGAGATTGTCCAGTCGTGCGATTTGCAAAACTGGAAAGAGGCCTTGGCAGCTGTGTTGACTTACGCTAGGCCGGATGAATTTGCAGTTCTTTGTGGTAAGCCAGATGGGCATTAATAATTCTAAATATTCCCCCATTTCCCTTTACACACACACACACAGAGAGAGAGACAGACAGACAGACAGACAGACATGCATGTGTACATATAAATAATGTTTTCGGTCCAGGGAAGCAATACCTGGACACATCTCCTTTACTAAATAATTTATTTAACTCGGGCACTTGGGTTTCATGCCTGAAGGTAAAAATAGTGCTCCCTTTTTTGTAGGCCTCATATTCTAAACCTTCCTGGTTACTAATGGCCTTTAATTTGTCTCTGACAAGTAGCATTCATCATGATTAATATCAGGTAATTAATATTTGAAAACATGGGCAGGATATCCAGACTCTGAGAGGAAATTGTAAAATTATTAAGCTGTTAAAAAATTGTCATTCAGAATGCAGCAACAGGGAGCCGGCCCCCCTCCCATTTCCCATCCCCCCCCCCCCCCCGTAAAAGCTGTGACTTTTCTAGCGACTTGAGGAGAAAGTCTTTTTTTTTAATAAAAAGTTTTTATTTTCCATTTATTCATATAAAATACAATTAAATTCCTAACCATTGGTGCCGCCTGCCCATTCCCCCCAGGCCACGTCCACCTCTCTAATCCTTCCCCACTTCCCTCCTCTTTCTCTCCTCCCCTCCTACTCTCTTCCCGACTTGAGGAGAAAGTCTTGATCAGATTTCTTTCCAACTCTCCAGAGCTGTTGTCACCTTAGATTTGGAAAGGGATTGTCCAGTTGCACAATTTGCAAAACTGGAAAGCAACCTTAGCTCCTGGGCTTACTTACATTAGGTCAGACAATGTTGGTAACTCTTTTGTGGCTAAAATTTCATTAACCTACTTCTCATTCCAGTGTCTTTTTTTCAGATTACCAGAAAGTGCTAGACCTTCCTCCCTCCCCCCCCCTCGACAGAGGCATTCAAGGGCATGCCTTTGTGTGTGGCTGTGTGTGTAAATTTGTTGACTTTCTAAGAAATATCTGGAGGCTGCATATGTGCAGGACTTTAGAGGATATTTGTTGAAAGAAAACCCCACTTCGTGCTCCTTTCTCTCCCACCCAGTTTTAATCTTTTAATGATAAATTTTTAGCACAACTGATTATTGTTATTACTGTTTCACCTTTTTAATATTTGTAAGCTGCTCAGAGTCACCTCCGGATGAGATGAGAAGCACATAAATCTGATACATACATGCATGCACATAAATGCATACATGCATGCACATTTATTTACACATACATGCACATACATACACATACATTTACACATACATGCACATACAGCACCAGCAAAGACAGGGAAATGAGAGGGAAGGTGTACATGAGTCTCCAGCACTTTCTGATAATCCGAATAAATCATTCTGTGGTTAACATTGGTTCCCATTTACATTTTGTTCATCTTCCTAACTAGATTTGTTGGGCTCAAGACTTGAAAATGAAGGGGACAGTGTTTTGCAAACGCAGGCTTGCCTGTGTTACATTTGTGCCGGAAATGTGGAGAAGTTAGTTGCTTGTTGGACTAAAGCCCAAGATGGAAACAATCCACTGTCTCTTCAGGTGAGGCCCTTTTATTTTCAATTCCCTTTTGGTCTCAGTCATTGGAAGATACACATTATAGTCTCCTTATAAAGCAAGGGTATCCAACCTTGGCAATTTTAAGACTTGTGGACTTCAACTCCCAGAATTCCCCAGCCAGCAAGGTTGGCTGGGGCATTCTGAGAGTTGAAGTCCATAGAGAGTTGAAGTTGCCAAGGCTGTTTGCCCCTATTTAAAGTCTCTAGCTTTGGGTAAGGAAGTGTCACAGTTTCCATTCCCATGACATACAGGTATTTCCACGGGGGCAGCCATTGCAGTTGGTCTGTTTTCTCACTTTGATGTGTGGATTGTTGCAGCTAAGGTACCATATAATGCAAAGATGGGCAATACGGGGCTTCTGGTCCACTCTTTGCCCAAGCAAAATTAAAAATAAAATGACATAACTATTTTACAAGATTAGTAGTAAGGAAGCTGATTGGTCATGAGAGATTAGCTCCATCGAATGAGCTTCAACCATTTCTGGGGATTGGGCCTTTTATAAAGAGCAAAATGAGCCAGGCCTAAGCTTACAGACTGACCCACAGCAGAGGGAATGCAAAACTGGTTATGAACCAGTTTTTGTTATATACAATCAGTCAAGTCAGTCCAGTATTTGAGAAGTCGCCACAAAGGGGAGAGGATCAACTTATTTTCCCAAGCACCAGAAGGCAAGACAAACAATGGATGGAAACTAATCAAGGAGTGAAGCAACCTGGAATTAAGGAGAAACTTCCTAACAGTGAGGACTGTTAACCAGTGGAACAGAAGGCTTCCAGAAATTTGTAGGGGCTTCACTGGAGGTTTTTAAGAAGAGATTGGACAGTCATTTGTCTGAAATGATTTAGGATCTCCTGCTTGAACAGGGGGCTGGACTAGAAGATCTCCAATGTCCCTTCCAGTTCTATTCTGATTGAAGTCAGTTCTAGCTTAGAGTCAATCAGCCAGTCTGATTCAAGCTTGGTCTCCTTTGCTTTGCTTTTCTCCTTCCATTTCACGCTTCTAGGATCTCATTGAAAAAGTGATCATTCTGCGTAAAGCTGTCCAGCAGACCCAAGTGATGGATGCCAACGCTGTTGGGGCTCTTCTGGCTGAAAAGATGAGCCAATATGCCAACCTTTTGGCTTCACAAGGCAGCATCGCTGCGGCTTTAGCTTTTCTCCCAGCTAATACCAACCAGGTAAACAGACTTCACCGCGCGTATGTATGTTTTCTTCTTTTGCCTTTTGCAGGGAGCCCTCAACCTATGACCACCCTCGAGCCCAAAATTTCTGTTGCCAAGTGAGACAGTCAAGTGAATTTTGCCTTGTTTTACGACTTTTCTTGCCACAGTTGTTAAGTGAGTCACCGCAGTTCAGTTAGCAACACGATTGTTAAGTGAATCCGGCTTCCCCATTGACTTTGCTTGTCAGAAGGTCGCGAAAGGAGGTCACGTGACCCCAGGGATGCTGCGACCGTCATCGGCCAGTTGCCTGGCGTCTGAATTTTGATCATGTGACCATGGGGGTGCTGCAATAGTCATAAGTCACACTTTTTAGTACCTTTGGATGGTGGCTAAATGAACCGTACTAGACCACCTGTATTAGATTAGCGCACATGATTGGACATTTCCTGAGAGAACAGAGGCTCATCAGTTGTCTCCAACTGGTTGCTATGAGTCCGCTGCCTTCTTGTTTCTGTTCCAACACTTCTGTGGCTTTTATGGTAACTTAACTCATTCTCACAAATGAAGGCAAATATACTATTCTCCAAAGCGCCTGAAGGCAGGACAAGAAGCAACGGATGGAAACTGACCAAAGAGAGAAGCAACCTAGAACTAAGGAGAAACTTCCTGACAGTTAGAACAATTAACCAGTGGAACAACCTGCCTCCAGAAGCGGTGAATGCTCCAACACTGGAAGTTTTTAAGAAGAGACTGGACAGCGATTTGTCTGAAATGGTATAGGGTTTCCTGCCTGAGCAGGGGGTTGAACTAGATGACCTCAAGGTCCCTTCCAACAACATCATCATCATCATCATCATCATCATTATTATTATTATTATTATTATTATTATTATTATTTATTCGTGTCCCGGGATAATGATGTGAGATCTAATTTGAATCGATCACCCCAACCAGAGATTGACTCATCCGAGTGTTTGGACTCAAAAAAAGCCCAAGGAAATGGCAGCCAATTGCCAGCCATCAACACACCAATCAGCCAATAGGAAGGCACCACATGTACACAACTCACAGAACAGCCCAAAGGACATATTCCAGTAGGGAGGAGTTTCCCAAGGATGGGCTCCAGCACGTGTCCAAAAGCTTGGAAGAGTAAACCTCTGGTCCCAGATTCGATCTCATAACTCACTCCCTTGATCTGGTCCTGTGAATGTCTTAACTGGGTGTTTTGTGCTTTGCAGCCCAACATCATGGTGCTACGGGACAGAATCTGTAAAGCCCAGGGGGAGCTTCCCAGGGGCCCTCAGGGGCCCAGGGCAACCTTTGAGAGGCAGCCGGCAGCCAAGGGAAGAACTGACTCTGTTGCGGGCCAGATGCAGATGCCACAGAACCCAACTCCACAATATTACCAGCAGGTAAAGGGCATTTTCAGCTGTCGCTCTTACGTTGGTAGTTAACCATGTTTTAAACCACGTTGAGCATGTCTGCATGATGTTCTGCTCAAAGTTATCCAGAATGTGTCCCTTGAAAACTCCTGAGTTAAGAGCACACTATCCTACTTTTCGGTTTGGAGAGATACGCCTTGTTCTCTTGTTCCAGAGGTATTTTGGGAAAGCTGGCCTAGGAAGCTGCTGGAGGTTTCGTGCAGTGGCTAGTCAAGGGCTTCGAAATGCCCTTTGGAACGCTGGTGTATTTTACCCCCAGCTAATGTCTGGGAGAGCTTCTCCCTTCTCCATTTCTGGCTTTAATTTGGGCCTTCAGTTTTTAATAAAGCTTAGTCAGTTGTCATTTTCCTGGCAGACACGTTGCCCCCAAAATGTTACAACAGCCTCAGCTTGTCAGCTAAGTCTTTTCTACTTTCTAGATCAGAGGTCCCCAACCATGGCAACTTTTAAGACTTTCTAGATCAGAGGTCCCCAACCATGGCAACTTTTAAGACTTGTGGACTTCAACTCCCAGAATTCCTCAGCCAGCCCTGGCTGGCTGAGGAATTCTGGGAGTTGAAGTCCACAAGTCTTAAAAGTTGACAAGGTTGGATACCCTTGTTCTGGATGGAAGGCAGCTCCCATTATCTCCTTACAACAGACTGAAGTAGGTGATTGTTATACAGACCTGTAAATCGGGGTCCCCAAACCCCAGTCCATGGCCCAGTGCCGGGTTGTGGCCTGTTGGTAACCAGGCTGCACAAGTGGTGGACGAGTGCACAAGCGTGCGAAGCTGCATTTGTACAAATGGAACGCACATGCATGAAACCCTCCACACACACGCCACCGCCACCAGTCTGCAGAGCCTGAAAGATTGGGGACCACGGCTATTGTAAATAATCTCTCTACAGCAAAAAAAAAAAAAAAAAAAGCTCATAAACCAAAAAGCAGATGACTCATTTCTTTCAGGACACAAATCACCAGCATGAAGGTTTTTGTGGGTTGATTGTCAATCAACATTTCAAGAGCTTTCTTTCTCTAAGCTGATTATAAAGTCATTTTATGGATATGTAGAACGAAACCTACAGTACAGTATTTCTTTTTGCTTCGTTCCCCCATAATAAATTGGGCTTAGAGGGGGCATTGATTCCTCAGACACATCCTATTCTCTTTTCTCATTGGCATATAGACATCAATTTGGAACAGTAGTTTGATACCAGTCTCTGTTGGGGTCCAAATAGCAAGTGGTGGAGCTGTTAAGCTGCTATCTGGCTGCCCTCTTACCAAGACGTAAAGGTCCTATTTTACTTCTTAAAATCCCCACAAATTAAAAAAAAAGTGTGCTTCAACATTATCTGCTTCCCTGTAGGTTCTTAGTCTTTGATTAAATTAGAACGAAGGAGAAATTTCCTGAACCATTTGTCAGTGGAACTCCAGTTCAGCTCTGGAGGTTTTCAAGGAGAGACTGGATAACCATTTGTCTGAAATGGTGTAGGACAGGGGTAGGCAAGTTTGGCTCTTTTATGACTCGTGGACTTCAACTCCCAAAATTCCTGAGCCAGCATGGCTCAGCTTGGAAACTCTCCCTTTCCCCTCAGCATGGCTGGCTCAGGAATTCTGGGAGTTGAGTCCACGAGTCATAAAGTGGCCTAGGCCTATTCCATGGGTAGGCAACCTTGGCTCTTTTATGAGTCGTGGACTTCAACTCCCACAATTCCTGAGCCAGCCATGCTGAGGGGAAAGGGAGAGTTTCCAAGCTGAGCCATGCTGGCTCAGGAATTCTGGGAGTTGAAGTCCACAAGTCATAAAAGAGCCAAGGTTGCGTACCCCTGGTATAGGGTGTCCTGCTTGAGCAGGGGGTTGGACTAAAAGACCTCCAAGGTCCCTTCCATCTCTGTTGGTCTATTATTCTTTTGCCTGCGAGGGAGCTGTCCACCCTTGATTATCCATGTTCCTTCCCTCTGACCCCTCCCCCCTTGACTTCCTTAATTGTATTGCACCATTTGATCAAGGAACCAAAAACCTCCAGTTGCAGAAGACCACAATTCTTTCAAGTAAGCTAGGTATAAGAGCACTTTACAGCAGCTCTATGTAGAGCAAAAGCCAGCCTTATTTCAGAAGAGCTTTCATCAACACACGGCTGAAGAAAGAGCCAACAACTGCATATGATACCGATTGAAGAGAATATTTGTAGGGTTAGGGTTAAACTGTGGGAACTTTGGTACACTCTGAGCTTGGTGGTTTTTTTGCAGACATTTCATTACCAAAGTAGGTAACATCATCAGTGTTAGCATTGAGGGCGTTACCCAATTTGGTATGATACATCTGCAATAAAAAACAGGAAGCTCAGAAAGCACTACGGAGCCACAACTAACATCTGAATCCAACAATTAGTTTTTAAAGGTGGTCACTAATTAATAACAGTACCAAGCCAGCAGAATATATTTATCACTGATGGGAGTCACCTGGCTGCTGGAACTTGAGAAAAGACAAAGAAAGGGACAATCTGAACTTTTAATCTTAACAAAAGAAATGCCGGGCAGCTCAAAATATATTATTTTGCTATGGAATAATTTGCATGGCAAAATAAATGTCTATAAAGGTAAGGTGGGCAACCTTCGGTGTCCAGGGCCCCTTCTTAATGTTTTTTGTGAGGTGGAACCTAGTATGGGTGTTGCAGTGATGGAGAATGTGGAGGTTGTGTCATGTAGGTAAACAGGTCAGGATATTCTTTTCCCAGTTTTCGGGTGGGGTGGGGTGGGGTGGGATGTGGGGTTAGATTTTATTCTTCTTTAATTGCACAAAGCCTCATTTAGGGCTTAACACTAGTGGTTCTTGTGCTTCCCATCACAAGACAGAATCAGTGGAACAGCTTCCCTTCAAAAGTTGTGGGTGCTCCATCACTGGAGGCTTTTAAGAACACACTGGGCAGACATTGGTCTGAAATGATATAGGGTCTCCTGCCCGAGCAGGGGGTTGGACTAGATGACCTCCAGGCCTCTTCCAATTCTGTTATTCTATGTTCTGTGGTGGGAAAGCATCACACCAATTTTAATCAAGTTACTGCTGGATTTTGATGAGGCTTCTGCACCCTTGCCAGTTGTCCCATTATGTCTATTTTTACCTCATTAGTCTGCATATGAAACATTGCAGCGTTTTAGGAAATGTTATCTGACAGAAGAGGGAATGTGCTTTGTTTCTGAAAAGGAGCACAGTTTTACCTGACGGATTTGAGTTTTGTCTTTAGTCCTGGAAACATAACACAAGATTTGATCTTAAGTTATACCCATATGTTTCCCTTTTGCCTGCTTTAATTATCTAACCTCATTTAGCAGCTTTATTAAGCAAATAGAGCTTTTTTTCCACTTGTCCCATGTCTTAATCCTAGATTCCCAGTCCAGCAACTGTGGTGGACATAAAATGGTCCACTATCTTACTGAGTTTTGCATGAACCAGCCATTATCCTTTCCTGTACCTTTTCTTGTATATATCACAATGCTGTGGGTTAGGCCCTGCATTAAACTCTGACAACAGAAAGTCCTTTCCAAAGAAAGTATAGAAGGATACTTGCTTCTCATTCTTTTGACATTAGCAAGACATTTCTGTCTAATTTTCTTTGGGTGTTATTCAGCATGATGATTCTAACTTGCTACTTACCTTTGTCAGTGGAAAAAAATACACAAGCTGCAAATAGTATAAGCTTCTAACACAGGGGTCTTCAAACTTGGCCCTTTTATGACTTGTGGACTTCAACTCCCAGAATTCCTCAGCCAGTGTGCCTGGCTGAGGAATTCTGGGAGTCGAAGTCCACAAGTCATAAAAGGGCCAAGTTTGAAGACCCCTGTTCTAACACTTAGCATGAATATTTACTCTTAAGAGTTGGCTGTTCTGGTAAATATTAGCTGCTTGCTGGTATATTTAGTCTCTCTGCTTATCTCCTTATTGCTGCTTGCATGGATGACAGGGGTCTTCTACCAATTTTTGTAAATGACTTGAAAGTTTCTTAGTGCATTCCTGAGCAGGCTGTCTGAAACGTTTTGGCTTTTCACTTCCTTTTATTTTTATTTTTTTTTATTTTTTCCATGATTGGTATCTCTCTGTTCAATTCAGGTTAGAATTGCCCCTACTGTTACTACCTGGAGTAACAAAAAACCCACTGCCCTTCCCAGCCTTCCTGCAGCCTCTCCCTCTGAGACACAGGTATAACATTCATTATTCCTCTTTGAGCAGAATCTGCTCTCCTCCCTGTAGACCTCATGCCACATTCCTGACACTCTTTCCTCTTTTTTTTTTAACACACTGTTATAATTCTTGGCCATCTGGGAAGCAGTTTCAGATTTTCAGCTTATCCTGGGTTTCTCCATCTTTTGTCTCCCACAAAAGATATTGCTCTATTTCAGTGTTTCCCAAACTTGACAATTTTAAGGCATGTGGACTTCAACTCCCAGAATTCCACAGCCAGCGTTGCTGGCTGTGGAATTCTGGGAGTTGAAGTCTTCATGCCTTAAAATTGTCAAGTTTGGGAAACACTGCTCTATTTTAAAGATACTTGCTGAATGTCAGATAATCAATGAATTTGGAGATCAACTAATCACACACACCCCGGAGTTTTAATTTGTGGCCCAGAAGATCCTGAATTGTCTCGTCATCCTTTCCTAACCCCCCAGATTGCTTGAAATGCTCCCCCATTTATAAAATGGTCCCTGTTTATAAAAGTCTTGAAACAGATCCATTTCCCCTCCCTGGCCAACACAGTAATCAATTCAATATGCATTCCGTAATGTTGCTGCTTGAGACTGTAAGCTTCCTGGCAAATCAGATTTGAATGTTTTAGATTCAAAATCCTTGTCGTAACGCAATGGTAGAAAGAAAGAATGTGCAAGCTGAGATCAGAACGTCTCGCTTCCACTGCAGGTCTTCTGCTGCTACCCATCAAGTCTAACTTCTCTGTTTCTCGCTCCCTTCTTGCATTCCTTCCCCAGAGAGAGAATCCCCCACCTCCTCCAGGGTTTATTATGCAAAAGGACATGAATCCCAACATGCATCCGCCTGCCCATCCTGATTACAATATGTACACAAGACCACCATGCCCACAACGTAAGTAGCTTGCCATCTTCTCCGAATCTCACATGCTGGATTTCTTAAAATAGGGTAATATATTGCTTTAGTTTTTCTTGAATCTAACTCAGAGGTCTTCAAACTTGGCCCTTTTATGACTTGTGGACTTCAACTCCCAGAATTCCTCAGCCAGCATGCCTAGCTGAGGAATTCTGGGAGTTGAAGTCCACAAGTCATAAAAGGACCAAGTTTGAAGACCCCTGATCTAATTCCTCTCTCTAAAGATAATGTTATAATGTTAAGCAGCTTAACCCCCAATGAAATCTAATATAACTTGATGTAATATAATGCAATGTAAGAAAGCTAACCCTTTCTCTTCTCCTAGAAAATTGAGGAGCGGGGAGAACATGGGTCTTGATTTATTATTAAAAGAGAGTTTTTCCATCTCCTTCGTCTTTTCTTTTGATTTCTACGTTATAGCTGTTTGTTACTATTGGTATCCCTTGAAAGTGTTATCTCTGGAATAGAGAAGTGGATAAAGATAAATTGTCACAGCTTCTGCTATGATTCATTTCCCCTTTCAGGGATAAAATAATGATTCTGGTTCTTGGACACTGCTTGGATGGTAAAAAGGACCTGAAAATTTTGCTGTGGCCTTCTCTGTCAATAGAATAACTCAGCCTTTTTAAGGTGTGTGGACTTCAATTCCCAGAATTCTCCAGCCAGCAATGCTGGCTGGGGAATTCTGGGAGTTGAAGTCCACCCATCTTAAAATTGCTACCGTTAAGAAACTCTAGAATAATTTGTACAGAGCTCTTCCTTAGCCAGTGCTTTCCAGATGCCTTAGACCAGTGGTGGCGAACCTATGGCACGGGTGCCAGAGGCGGCACTCAGAGCCCTCTCTGTGGGCACACGCGCCATCGCCCCAGTGCTAGGCCTTCAGCTGGGTTTTATAAAACATTTTCGCTTTAGGCCTCCGCCGCCGTGTGCAAAAAAAAAAAAAAAAAGGTTCAATCAGTCAATTTCAACTTCTTGCGGGAAAAAAAAAGATCTTGAAAAGTTGGAATTGATTGAACTTTTTAGTGCCACCCAGTCTGCCATTACCACCGCAGCCACGCCCACCCAAAGGGCCACACCCAGCCAATGGGCCACACCCACGCGGCACTCGACGATGCATAAGTGGGTTTTGGGTTGCAGTTTGAGCACACAGTCTCTAAAAGGTTCACCATTACTACCTTAGACTATATATCCCATTATTCCCAGCTAGCTTGCCAAATCACTATGTTTGATAAGGTTTCTATCCAACATGTCTCAAGGGTGCTAAGTGGAGGAAGGCTGCTGTGTGAAGAGAAAAAGCAGGGCATAATAGTTTTAATTAACCACAGCTAAGCCAAGCCTTGGTTTACTGCACCACTTGGAGGGAAGAGTGTCTGTTAAATTCTAATGTCTGATAAACTGAGATTGACGCTATTAATGCCAGATGTATTAATGCACATCCTTTGCACAATTGCATATTTATGTGAAGGATGTGATCTGACACATTATGCAAATTATATATATATGTCCCTTGTATGGACTTCATCCATTGTGACAGAGGAGTTTGAAGCTTGCAATAAAATGTTGGCTACTATATCCGAAAGTGGTTGAATAGAGGTCTGGAAAATGTGTTGTTTACATTAGAAACAACACATGAGTTATTTATTTCACTCTATTTTCCCAGCACTGTCAAAAGGATCACAAATTTATTTATTTATTAAATTTATTTGCTGCCCCATCTCACTGTTCTACAACTCTAGGCAGCTTACCATAAATTGATATTATAAAAAAATTAAAACCTATAATCCAAAGTATGCCGCTACTGCCAGCGTGGGTAGGCCTGGCCAATCCCATTGGCTTTATAGGTAATATCCGACACCTTGAATTGGACCCAGAAGCAACAGGCAACCAGCGCAGCTCCCATAAAATTGGTGTTAACATGGGCCACCTGAGGGGCACCAGGAAGTATCTATACAGCTGCGTTGTATACCAGCTGTAGCTTCTGAATACTCTTCAAGGGTAGCCCCGTGTGAACTGCAGATGCTGCCTTGCCCAAGTGGCCCACCCTTTGTGGTTTCTGACTGAGCCGGATTTCAGCCCGGATCTCTCCTTCTCTCCTGTTTTGGATATTGTACTATGTTATTTGCAACTCTAGTTGATTAATTTCCCCCAGGGCATCTTAGAGGCATTAAAGAAAATGAATATAGATTTTCCAGTCAGAGAGCTGCAGTTTAGTGAGAATTCATTTGATTTCCTTTTTTTTTCTCTCCCCCTCCCCCCCAACCTAATCAATAACTAGTGTAACAATTCTTCACAGTCTAGCAATTTCTATTCTGGGCAAAGTATTTTGTGCTTTTAGGCTGACTAATAATACATCCCAACTTTTAATGATCGCATTTTGAAGGAGAAACAAAAACCGGCACTTGGATGATTAATATCTTTTCTAAACCGATACAAATCTGTAAAACAAGTTCCGCCTTGTTTGTATGCGGATGTTTTAATTCTGTCCCAAAGCTTCATTTTGGTGGTTTTTAAACTCTTAAACAGGAACCCTGTTCAGAAATCTACATGGGTAGCCCTCGACTTACAATCTCACAAGTGAGGCCAAATTTTCCTTTGCTAAGTGGGCTGTGCCTCACTTTACAACCTTTCTGCCGTGGGTGTTAAGCAAATCCCTGCAGTTGTTAACTGGATCATACAGGCGTTGAGCAAATCAGGCTTCCCCCGTCGACTTTGGATCATGTGACCACGGGGAAAGCTGCGACGGTTGTAAGCAGTGGTGGGATTCAAATAGGTGAACAACCGGTTCTCTGTGTGGATGCCGCTTCCGGAAGTCCATTCTGGGCCTGGGCCACAAAAAATTAGCTACCAGTTCTGCCGAAATGGTGCAAACCGGCTGAATCCCACCATTGGTTGTCAGTGTGATAAGTCACTTTTTTCAGTGCCGTTGTAACCTCAAACGGTCACTAGAAGAATGGGCGTTAAGTCGAGGACAACCTGTCATCTGAAAGAATTGCAGACAGTGGTCAGCATGTTTTTCTTACTAACGTTGTCCTCTTTCTTCTCCAATGTAGCTTGTCAACCAACCCAGCCGTATTCTTTCCGACCGTCACTTTATCAGCCGCAGCAACCTCTCGCTCCTCCTACTTCGGCCTCCTACCCTACCCCTAACCCCCCTTACATGCCCCCTAACCCTGCCAGTGCCATGCCTCCTCCCTTATATGCCTCCCAGCCCCAGGCCTCTCCAACAAGCTTGAATCCGAGTTCTTCTCTTCCTCCTGCTCCCCCTCCTTCTGGTGGCTCCTTCCAGCATGGCCGGCCAGGAGCTCCAGCATCTTCTCTGCCGTACGCGTTGCCTCCCGGACCAACAGGTACAGAGACCTCGGCCAGTGAGTTGGCTGCTTCCCAAAGAACGGGTCTGCGCTTAAAAAAGGACTGTGGGGAAGTTTGCACTGCACACTGAGACAAGGGTGCCTTTTATATTCGTATTATTAACATTGCATGGGTGCGGCGATCTTGTCCTGTGACTGACGTGACATCTGGGTCACGAATTGCGGAGGGCTTGCCCTCTTTGCACGCGTGGCATCCAACACTGCCTCACATCCTGCTCAGGGCAATTAAGATGATACATTTTGGGGGCCCTCTGAAGCTGGGGTGCAATTGGCACTCCCCCTTTTCCTTTAGGGCAATGGTTCTCAACCTTTTTAATGCCGTAACCCCCCAACCGGTCGTAAGTCGAAGACTACTCAACCGGTCGTAAGTCGAGGACTACTCAACTGGTGCAGCACCATTTGCAGAATGGGACTTTTGGCGGGCTCAGCAGGGCAGAGACAGCCTGGACAATTCCTATTGGCTTTTGAAAGCCAATGGAATTAGACTCTATTCAAGAGAGTCTCTTCTATTGGCTTTCAAAAGCCAATAGAACAAAAGGGAGTAGCACAGCTAAGGAAAAGGGGAAAAAATGGCGGACTGCGTTGTTTGGCGACCCCCGCGAAATGGTTGTTCAACCCCAAATGGGGTCCCGACCCACAGGTTGAGAACCACTGTTCTAGGGGGTATTTAGGAAAAGCAGCTTCCATAACTTTATTAGTTAAAAGGCATCGTGCAGTTGCTCACCAAAAGGCAGCGTGTTTGTGCCTGTCAGACGGAATTGGCAGCTCTGAATCAGCAGCTTGTAGGAGCAATAAGCTGTTTGGTTCAAGAGACTGGAAGAGAATCTGGCTCTTGGTCTATTTTTGTTCTGTCCCAGGAGTGTTTAGCTATTGTTTGCAATCTGTGGCTTACCAGCCATGAATCCTTGCTGTGATACTAGCATGCTGCTCTTTTATTTACTGACATGTTTATTCTCATCCTTCCTTCCAAGAGGTTCAGAGCACTTACATAAATGTTTGGGTTTTTTTGCCAACCTCAAGAGGTGGACCAGACCATGGCATAATAACTGGTTCATGCATTATGCCAAACCACAGTTTTATTTTAACCATCATCTGTTGTCAGAGCCGATATGATTGGTTTCACAACTATGTCAGTATGATGTGTCAATCCAGCAGCCTACGGCTGATCTCATAGAACAAGGGTCTCCAGACTTGGGCAACTTTAAAACTTGTACACTTCAACTCCCAGAATTCCTCAGCCAGCATGCCTGGCTGAGGAATTCTGGGAGTTGAGGTCCACAAGTCATAAAAGGGCCAAGTTTGAAGACCCCTTCATAGAACAAGGATCTCCAGACTTGGCAACTTTAAGACTTGTGGACTTCAACTCCCAGAATTCTTCAGCCAGCCATGCTGGCTGGGGAATTCTGAGAATTATCTTAAAGTTGCAAGTTTGGAGAATCTTGCCATAGAATGTAACGAGCTTCACAACTGACTGGGATATGATGGCAGGGTCCTTCATATCCTTGTCTAAGCACTAAACTTTTCTGGACCTCCAAGATGTTACCTCTCTATAGGTTCTTGGAGTGGCGTTCTTACTGCACCTTATTTTTATGCTTGTACCCAACACCCCTCCTTGTATAAAATATTTATCTATGCAAAGCAGTTGGTTTTTTTTTAATTTGCAAAAAGTGTATGCACTTTCTTGAAGCCATCTGCCTTCAGCCATTTGGGGGGGGGGGGATGCTGTAGTTTTCTGCTGCATTTTTTGAGAGATAGCACTGGAGGGCAAAGATTTGATACTGGGCAAGTGGGTGGGAATGATTTTTAAATATTATTTTGGGAGTACTCTTTTTTTTTCCCAATAGCTGTTTTAGGTATGAAAAATTTATTTGACATCTTAGCATATCTTTTTACCCTCTCTCCCCTTTTCAGAAACAAATTTACCGGGGGTCTTTAAACTTGGCCCTTTTATGACTTGTGGACTTCAACTCCCAGAATCCCTCAGCCAGCGTGCCTGGCTGAGGAATTCTGAGAGTTGAGGTCCACAAGTCATAAAAGGGCCAAGTTTGAAGACCCCTGAGTTAAGGATTTAGTAATTTGCCCCTCCCACTTTAGCAACGTAATCTAATGCAGGAGTCCTCAACCCTCAGTCCGCAGCCCAGTGCAGGCCTTAGCTCACTAGGAACCGGTCCGCAGAAGCTTGCGAAGCTCCATTTGTAAAAGTGGTGTATCTACCCAAAACTATCCCCTCTTTCCCCCCCCCCCCCCCGCCTCTGCCAATCCGCCAAGCTGGAAAGGCTGGGGACCACTGAGCTGATGGATTCTATAGTGTTAAGTGATTTCAGAGTCACGATTGGCCCACCTCTCTGAAATCTGGCCTATTTTTTTTTAAATGTCATAACTCCAACCAAGTGGACTATTTTTGGCCGGTGAGTCACTACATTCAATCTATATTCACTGATAAGAGAGTGTTTGCCTTCAAGTTGCACCCAAATGCCAAGGCAGTTTAGAAGGCCATTTAAACATTGCAGTTCTCCCCCCCCCCCTCCCAAAGGGCTGAACAGAAGCACGTGTGCATGACTGAAGCATCTGCTGCTCTAAGTTTGCTAAGCATGACAGGAGATAAATTGTGGCTTTTAAAAATGAGCTTTTTTTAACCTTGCTTTTATTCCTTTTTCCCCCTTTGGTCGTGGGCTACATTTTAATGCATAGTAACAGATCTGTTCCTTTACTGATGTCATTTAATATTCTCTCATTTTTTAAAAGGAGAATGGGATGGGATGGGATGGGATGGAATAGAATAGAATAGAATAGAATAGAATAGAATAGAATAGAATAGAATAGAATAGAATAGAATAGAATAGAATAGAATAGAGCTGGAAGGGTCCTTGGAGGTCGTCTAGTCCAGCCCTCTCCTCAAGCAGGAGAACCTATACCATCTCAGACAAGTGAATGCCTAGTCTCTTCTTAAAAATCTCCAGTGATGGAGCACCCACGATTTCTGGGGGTAAGCTGTTCCACTGGTAGATTGTTCTCACTGTCAGGAATTTTCTCCTTAATTCCAGGTTGCTTCTCTCTTTGATCAGTTTCCAAGCATAGTTTCTCGTCCTTCCATCTGGTGCTCTGGTGAACAACCTGTCCCCCCTCTTCCTTGTGGCAGCTCCTCAGACACTGGAACACTGCTATCATGTCTCCCCTATTTCTTCTTTTCTTTAGATTAGCCAAAGCCAAGTCCCACAGCCGTTCTTCATATGTTTTAGTCTCCAGGCCTTTGATCATCTTTGTTGCTCTTCTCTGAACTTTTTCCAAACTCTCAACATCTTTTTTGTGATATGGTGACCAAAAACTTTTACATGAAGCAATGAGGAGACATCAAATAAGGCCCAATCCCATCTATTACTCTCCCAACCTACCAAATAGCATCTACTGCTTTCAGCTGGACATTTGCTATGCCCCTTGTTGACCTGGATGGATTGATCTTTAGAAGTCTTCAGAGTCCAATGTCTACTGCTAGCATTACAGAATTGGAAGGATGCTCAGTAGATCGCCTTACTGTCCTTCCTCGGGACCATGCAGATCAGATTGGTATTGAACGATAGGGCAGGTGTTGTTTTCTCATTGTGAATCCAGCAAGGGTGAAAGATGGCAAATGGGCTGTGGTCCCACGGATGCCATTTTGTTTTTACATTGCTACCCTTGTATCTTCCAACCCAATCAGATGGGAACCACGAATTGAGGTGTAGACAAACTTCTTCAGTACTTCCAGAGTGTGGGATTTCAAGACTAGTTGTTCCTTGTTCAGAGCACGTTTTTCTTTGTTTTCTAAGAAATTACAGCAAGGACATTATCTGAAAGATACCTCCGCAAAGTTTTCCAAGATGACACAGCTCTGTCTACTGCAGTGTTTCCCAAACTTGACAATTTTAAGGCATGTGGACTTCAACTCCCAGAATTCCACAGCCAGCATTGCTGGCTGTGGAATTCTGGGAGTTGAAGTCCACATGCCTTAAAATTGTCAAGTTTGGGAAACACTGGTACTGCATCTCTGAATGTAGAGAAAAGGGCGACATTGTTATCAGCAGAATGACCCTAAAAGTTATTCAGGAATGTCTTCCTTTCCTGTTTGATGTCCAACCTTATTACATTGATCTAACTATATAATTTTGTCCAACTTGGTTTCTTTCAGGAACCGATTGGTCTTGAACCAGTATAATCTAATTTCGTTCGGTTGTTAGGGCACCAGGCTAGACAGTGAGAAGCTGAGTTCTAGTCCTGCATTAGGCATGAAAGCCAGTTGGGTAATCTTGGGCCAGTTACTCTGTCTCAGTCCAACTCACCTCACATGGTTATTGATGTGGGGGAAACTAGGAAGAAGAAGGTGTTTAGGATATGCCTGCCGCCTTGAGTTATTTGTAAAAATAATAAAGGGGGACCCAAATAAATAAAAATGATCCATCAGCCAGTGTGTCAAAGGGCACATTTGGAGGAACGTAAATTTTACTATCAGTAGTAAAGCTGCAGGTTTTTCGGCAGAGTAAAAGGTTTTCAGAAGGCACACCATCCTGCAGGGAGAAAATCTACATCACCATCCTTTCAAAATTCAGTCAAGTCTGTGCTCATTTTAGCATACACTCCTTCCCATTTCAGTAATAAGAAATTGTTGTTGTTGTTAATTGCGAAGTCGTGTCCGACCCATCGCGACCCCATGGACAACGTTCCTCCAGGCCTTCCTGTCCTCTACCATCTTCTGGAGTCCATTTAAGCTCACACCTACTGCTTCAGTGACTCCGTCCAGCCACCTCATTCTCTGTCGTCCCCTTCTTCTCTTGCCCTCAATCTTTCCCAGCATTAGGCCCTTCTCCAGTGAGTCCTTCCTTCTCATTAGGTAGCCAAAGTATTTGAGTTTCAACTTCAGGATCTGGCCTTCTAAAGAGCAGTCGGGGTTGATCTCTTCAAACTATAATTTTGTTAATTGTTTTTTTATTATTATTATTGAGCTACGGTACAATTAATGGATTCACACTAAGTCTGAGCTATAAACCAAGCTTTCTAATCTCCAGTGGCTGAGTTTGCACAATATGTTAAACCAAAAATAAGGAATCCTCGGTATGGCTTAGAGCAGGGGTAGGCAACCTTGGCTGGCTCAGGAAATCTGGGAGTTGAAATCCACGAGTCATAAAAGAGCCAAGGTTGCCTACCCCTGGCTTAGAGCATTATATACATTCATTGCATATTTGATGAAATTCCGGGGCTGAATGTGGAGAACGGTACGAATGTTGCTTTCATGGGGTTAACTGCATCTGCAAATACAAAGCCTAAAAAAAAAAAATTGAATACTCGTTCATAATATATAGTTTAAAATATCTCCTAAGTTGTTTTGTATTTTACCTGCAGACTATCATTCTTTACAAGATCCAGCCAGTTTCCTGCAAGGTGAATTATCTTGTAAAATAAATGAAATTCAGCAAAAGGTTCTAAGAAGTTTGAATCTAGCATTGCATGTGATTGTGTGATTTCAGATTTGGAGTGAATTAAATTGAGTAAATTTCAATGAAATTTAGCATCTAATAACATTTTTAAAATAAAAATGATAATAAAATAAAGTAACTAATCTGGGTTTTCCAATCAAAGTTCTGTTCTTAAACCGTTTTATCAAAATTCTTAATAATCTTTCTACAAAATATTTAATATCCAGTGAATACTATAATGAGTAAGTCAACTTTTGTACCCGCAAGAAAATTCAGCTACGTGTTATGAGCAGGGTGAACCAAAGAAACAGAAATGCAGTCTTTAGACTAGTACTCCTAGCTTGGAAAATATGTATGGTATTTATAAAAAAAATAGAGATTGTGCTGTCCAAGATGGAATTATTTGTTTAATTTACGCAAATGAAAGAGTTTCACAGAAATTATCTAATACGCGCAGTCCTTGACCTACAACCCCAGTTAGGACAAGAATTTCCGTTGTTAAGCAAGGCGATTGTTAAATGAGTCATGTCCGGGCTTCCGGTTTTTGCATCTGCAGTGCATAGCCGCGCGGGAGCAGACCTCTGCTCCCCACGGCTAGTTTCTTCCTGCTTGGGGGACCTTAGATGGGTCCAAAGTTGCCCCAGAGAGGTGACTGAAGGAGGGGTGCCCCGTCGATCACGAAACGATGGCAATCGCCTTGTTTGATCCAGGGAAAGCCCTCCGAATCTGACAGGAGAAAGGCTAGCGTGAGATCAGCGTCTAGCCCACAGGTCGGCAACCTGCGGCTCCGGAGCCGCATGTGGCTCTTTGAGACTTCCCCTGCGGCTCCCAGCTTCCTCTGCCATTTACAGAGACAGAGAGAGGCACTTGCGCTTCCCTTTTCTCTCTCTCTCTCTCTCTCTCTCTCTCTCTCTCTGTGTGTGTGTGTGTGTGTGTGTGTGTGTGTGTGTGTGTGTGTGTAAAAAAAAGAGAGTGGACTCACATTGTTCTCCAAGAGCTGAAAAGCTTACTGGGCGGAGCTCCTCCCTTTGCTGTGTCTCTGCAGGAAGCAGGAAGGGCAGGAGAGAGCTAGCTAGCCCAGCTATGCTGACTCAGGAATTCTGGGAGTTGGTCCATGAGTCGTAAAAGAGCCAGGGTTGCCTACCTCTGAGCTTGTTGGAGAACAGCTTGAAGCCAGCTTGCCAGGTGAGCAGCAGATTGGAGAGGGGGGGGAGAGAAAGAGAGAGGGGGAGAAAGAGAGAGAGAGAGAGAGAGAGAGTGTGTGGGAAGAGGACTGGCAGACCAAGGGGGGATAGAGAGAGAGGGGGGGGAAATGAAAGAGAAAGAGAGAGAGAGGAAAGAGAGAGGGAGAGACAGAGAGATCCTTTTGACATCTAAAATGAAGATAACACTGCATATACCCTTTTTTACCTTTATGATATGTGTGTGTGTGTGTGTGTGTGTGTGTATACATACATACATACATACACACAATATATAATGGTAAAAAAGGATATATGCAGTGTTATCTTCATTTTAGATATCAAAAGGGTTTTGCGGCTCCCAGTGCTTTGTTTTCAGTAGGAAACGGGCCCAAGTGGCTCTTTGAGTGGTTTGGGTTGCCTACCCCTGGTCTAGCCCAAGCTGCTTGCAGCCAAAGTCCCAGAGCACGAATTTAAACTTATCGGTGAACAGTGTGCTTGGACTTGGTGAGAGTATTGATCTTCTTTCTTCTATCTACTATTTAAATCCTTGAAAAGATCCCCAAAGCAAAAAAACCTCCAGAAGTGAAGGGAGGGGATTATATCCCCATTCCCTTACAGATGGAAGCGGCAAATTAACATAAAAGGTTGAAAGAAATATACTAAAATTTGATTTAAAATATTTCAATCTGGACAAATCTAGGAAAATGAGTCATGTCCAACGTTACGACCTTTTTTGTCACAGTTAAGTGAAGCGCTGCAGGTGTTAAGGGAAATGACATGGTCCTTAAGCACATCTGGCTTCTCCCATTGACTTTGCTTGTTCGAAGGCAAGTGGGAAGGTCGCACCGGGCGATCACGTGACCCCGGGATGCTGGCAACCACCCTACTAAATGAATGCCAGTTGCCAATCTTGCGGCTTTGGATCACATGACCATGGGGATGCTGCAAAGGTCATAAGTCCTTTGTAACTTCAAACAATCACTAAACGAAGGGTTGTAAATCGAGCACTATATGTAGTTTCTCAAGTGGACCCCTAAAATAAGGAATCCAAAAAAATCCATGACAATTTTCATCTAGGGCAAACTTATTCCATCACTTGTAGATAATAGCAATAATGCCCAGGCCGGATTAGCACTTAGCAATAGCACTTAGACTTATGTACCGCTTCACAGTGCTTTACACAGCTCTCTCTAAGCGGTTTACAGAGTCAGCCTATTAACCCCCCAACAATCTGGCTCCTCATTTTACCGACCTCGAAAGGATGGAAGGCTGAGTCAACCCTGAGTCAGTGAGCAACAAAGATGATTAGGGCACTGGAGGCTAAAACATAAAGAACGGTTGCTGGAATTGGGTATGTGTAATTTAATGAAAAGAAGTACTAGGGATGACATGATAGCAGTGTTCCAGTATCTCAGGGGTTGCCATAAAGAAGAGAAGGTCAAGCTCTTCTCCAAAGCACCTGAAGGCAGAACAAGAAGCAATGGATAGAAACGAATCAAGGAGAGAAGCAACCTTTAACTAAGGAGAAATTTCCTGATATTTAGAACAATTAACCAGTGGAACAACCTACCTCCAGAAGTGGTGAATGGTCCAACACTGGAGGTTTTTAACAAGAGACTGGACAACCAATTGTCTGAAATGGTATAGGGTTTCCTGCCTGAGCAGGGGGTTGGACTAGATGACCTCCAAGGTCCCTTCCAACTGTATTAATAATAATAACAATAACAACAATTACAAATACTTGGGTATCCTTCAAGCTGACAACATCAAGCACACTGAAGTCAAGAAAAAGATTAGAGGTGAATACATCAAGAGAGTGAAGAAGATCTTAAAGTCCAAACTCAATGGAGGAAATACCATAAAGGCAATCAACACCTGGGCAATCCCAGTCATTAGGTACACAGCTGGAATGGTGGACTGGACTCAAGCAGAACTAAAAGCAATGGATAGGAAGACCAGAAAAATAATGACAATGAATCATGCTCTTCATCCACGCAGTGACATTGACAGACTTTATCTACCAAGGCAAATAGGTGGGCGTGGAATGCTACAAGTACATCAGATGGTTGAAGAAGAAAAAATGGCTTTGGAAGAATATCTCAAGAACAATGATGAAGAAATTAGTATATCAGGAAGGCTTACTGACTACTGGAGAGACCAAACTGGCTTACAAGAAAGACCAAATGAAGAACAGAATAGAGGCATGGGAAGACAAAGCACTACATGGCCAATACATTAAAAAAATAGCTGGGAAAGCAGATAATAACAAGACCTGGCAATGGCTAAGAGCAGGAAAATTGAAGAAAGAGACCGAGGGACTAATTCTGGCTGCACAAGACCAAGCCTTAAGGACAAATGCATATAAAGTCAAAATTGAGAAGACAGCAACAGACAGTAAGTGCCGCCTATGCAAAGAAGCTGAAGAAACAGTGGACCACCTGGTAAGCTGTTGCAAGAAGATTGCACAGACTGACTACAAGCAGCGGCATGACAAAGTAGCAACAATGGTGCATTGGAAGATCTGCAAAAAATATCATTTGCCTGTAAGCAAAAACTGGTGGGATCATAAAATAGAGAAAGTCATAGAAAATGATAAAATTAAACTGCTCTGGGACTTCAGAATTCAAACAGACAAGCACCTGCAACATAACACCCCAGACTTAACAATTGTCGATAAGAAAGACAAAAAAGTCTGGATAGTGGACGTGGCAGTGCCTGGAGACAGCAGAATAGACGAGAAAGAACTGGAGAAGATAACAAAATACAAAGACCTACAAATAGAAATAGAAAGATTGTGGCAAAAGCAAGCAAGGATAGTACCAATAGTAATAGGCTCCTTGGGTGCAATCCCAAAACAACTGGAGCACCACTTGAACACCATTGGCATTGACAAATTCACTATTAGTCAATTGCAAAAGGCGGCCTTTTGAACTGCTTCCATCCTGCGACAATACCTGTAATACCATCAAACATCCACATCTGCCTATCCCAGGTCCTGGGTAAGGACTCGATAGGTAGACAAAATGCCAGATCCAGTCTGAACATCTGGCTGACTGTGCGATGATCCAAAATAATAATAATTATTATTATTTTACCGGCCTCAGAAGGATGGAAGGATGAGTCAACTTTGAGCCGGTGAGACGCGAACTGCCAAAATGCTGGCAGCCAGCAGAAATATAGTCTGCGGTCCTGCATTCTAACCACTGCCCTACCAGCTCTCAAATGACCTCATTTGCCTCGTAAGATATTCAAAATTGTCCTAGAGAAAGGGCTGACCACATACATGTCCTGTCTTTGGGGTGGCAAGACAGGGTTTTTGGAACCAGGCAGTCGTGTTACAGAACAGACCTTAGAAGCCAGCACTCAGATTTCAGGGGGAGAAGAGAAGCAGGAAACAAACTGAAGTGGCTTTTCAGCAAAAGATTCTAAGAAGAAAAACAAGCTTCGCCCCTCATTATGTTGTGAAAAACATAAACCGGGGAGTTTAAGAGATGCAACAGCCAGGAATAATTTGTATATTCAGAGTCCTAAGGATATATCTGCTGGAGGGGAAAAAATCAATTTCACCTACTCCATTGGGTGCATTACAAATTGAGATTCTGTTATGTTTTTGGCTAGTTGATGAAAGAGGAATGTGGAACACCGAATCTTTGGTCATCTTAAATCCAGCAGGTGGCCCATCTCTGCATTTTGACCAAATATTAGTCATGTTCTCTTAGTGTTTTTTCCGCACCTCGTTCTTAAAAGCAACAAAGGCAAAGCTGGGATTCTTGTAAAGCAGAATTGATACTTCTTGATGCTGAGCAGACCTAGAAGACCTAGATGTTACCTGAATTGATGGCATATGTTGCTAGATTTACAGCTCAAAGGCCAGCAGTAATTATTTTCATTTCGTGCATTTCTCATATTTACTTTGCAGATTTGTAGGCTGTCCAATTCTGGTTAGCTTTAAAAAAAATACAATCAGATAACCTTGTAAAAAAAACCCGCAGAAGTCCTTGGTTAAAAAAAACAAAACAGCCCTGTTGTGCAATAAATGTTTTTTTTTTTATTTTTATATGAACAATCCTTGCAATGAATGAAGGACAGAACATTGAGTTCTAGGTTACCATTTAAACTATTTTAGAATGGAATTCTGGGAATAAGAGGAAATTCCAGTGGGAATATGTGCTCCTGCAGCTTTGCAATTCAGAGAAGCTCCGTTTTCAGCTGGACTTTCTCAGAAGCAATTCCTAATGGACTGTGATTAAAATGTGCTCAGAATTATACCAGCCCAAGCCCTGAATAAAGCTAGATTTATATGCAGCGGATTATCTACCCATTTTTTTAGGATTGTACATTTACTCTCAGCCTGATCTCTTGTGCAAACCCACTTTCCCTTGTAGTATATACAAAGGGACCCATTTCATTTGAGCTCACATTTTCTCCCTCTTACAAGTTGATCTGCATGTGCACATCCTAATGTGACGTGAGTTGCCCTGTTTCTCACCAGTCCCTTTCCTGTGGACTGTGAAAGTATTTTCCACCCTAGTTTCTTTTTAGGTTTAGATGTGTACATTTTCCTTCAGGATCCTTGTTTAGAGCTGAAAAAGCCGTCCCACAGTGTTTCCATTAAGCATTGGAACATTAGAATAGTTAGCTTAGAACAGTGGTTCTCAACCTTTTTAATGCCGCGACCCCCAACCAGTCGTAAGTCGAGGACTACTCAACCAGTCGTAAGTCGAGGACTACTCAACTGGTGCAGCACCATTTGCAGAATGGGACTTTTGGCGGGCTCAGCAGGGCAGAGACAGCCTGGACCATTCCTATTGGCTTTTGAAAGCCAATAGAATTAGACTCTATTCAAGAGAGTCTATTCTATTGGCTTTCAAAAGCCAATAGAATAAAAGGGAGTAGCACAGCTAAGGAAGAGGGGGGAAAATGGCGGACTGCGTTGTTTGGCAACCCCCATGAAATTGTCGTTCGACCCCAAATTGGGTCCCGACCCACAGGTTGAGAACCACTGGCTTAGAAGCCAATTAATAATTGGCTTAAAAGCTTGAAACACATGTAGAAGGTAGTCTGGGCTACCATCTTGTCGAGCTTCCCAAAAGTATTGGGCTAATACACAGAAGTCATGGAGATCAACAGCTATTAATCTTGATGGCAAGTGTGACTGCCTCTGAAGACCATCTGCTGGGAGGTTGGTGCCTTCCTTGTGCAGTTGGTTGACCACCATGAGAATAGACTATTGGACCAGATGGGCATGGATCTAATATGGCAGAGCCCTGCTTATGGTCTAACCTTGTAGATTCTGTCCCAGCCTATTTCAGTTCCATTTAGTAAGCTGCTGACCTGCAATGAAGAAAAGCCCCAAGGGCTTTTATTTATTTACTTGTTACCTTTCCCGCCAGAGCCAAGGTGGTATATATATTGCACTCTGCCCTTTTTACTTTAGCCTGCAACAAAAACATCAACATTGAGCTGACCCAAAGTCACTCCTGTGATCCATTGTGAAATTTGGTTTTGCCCAAAGCCCTCTGTTTGGAATTTGAAACAGCTGCTCCACCATATTAGAAGTATTCCAAGAATTTATTAAATGTATAGGCCGCCCATAGTCACTTTTCAGAATGAGATGGGGGCATATAAATTTAACAAAAGTTGGAACAAGCTGTCTGAAGCTTGAAATGTTTCAAGAACCCCTAATTAAGAGGTTTAAATACTTCCTTCCTAATCCTTCACCTTAACCATGATACCAACCAGGTTTCTGAGATTAAAACTGTTTACAGATATGGAAAGTCAATCCACTTGAGGCCCAGGACTTCTGAAGAAGTATTAGTATGCAGAATCCTTCTTTTGTTACCAGTTAAGATGATTAGCAACTTGAGCAGCTATATTGGCTGATAGTTCAACGTGCACAGAAACTGTACATTATAAATGGGCAGACACTGTGATTTCTGATCTTTCTGCTTTAATCTGAACTTTTTCCTGTATGTTGTGTTGCTATGGATTTATGGCTTGGAGTATTAGTGCAGTGAAAGATAGATGGCCTTTTCAAGGTGAGGAGAGAAATTTCCATGATGAGACACAGCAGATATAAAATTATTTTGCTTTTTCCCAGTATCTGTTAAACCATAGAACAGATTCAAACTAGGTATTAAGAAAAATTAACTATATTACAGGTCCAGTTCATTGTAATTAATAATGATTGTACCCATTGGATAACTAGTCAAATCTTAGAAGATCTAGGATACAGATTCCCCCTAGGGTTGAAACATTTATTGTATGGAATACACAGAGCCATAGAAGTGAATAGGGATGCTTATCCAAACTGATGGCTCTTAATTCAGTATTCAAGTTGAGTTTCTCAGTGTGCATTCCAGATGTGCCAGAACTGCAGATGCTACAATTGGCTTGCTTGCTAAAAATTATGAGATTTGTATTCTGATACATCTGAAGGGCACCAGATTAAAAAGGGCTGTTCCAAAGCCTTGTCCTCTATTCTCATCTGTTAAAACAAATCTCAATTCACTTACTGGAAAATAAGAAACGAATAGCAATAAATGATCACAATGATGTGATAGTATATGCACTTAGAGCAATTACATCAGTCTGCTGATTTATAAGCCAGTACCAACTTGATGTAGAGGCAACAGGAGCAGAAACATTTTATGTTAACTATTAAGTTATATCATATTTTAGAAATCAGCTAAGCAGAAATTCCAAGTCTCTACTCCAAGATGTTTCCAAACTATGGGTAGTCCTTGACTTAAGACCACCATTGAGCCCAAAATTTCTGTTGCTGAGTGAGACATTTGTTAAGTGAATTTTGCCTCATTTTAAGATCTTTCTTGCCACACTTGTTAAGTGAAACACTGCAGTTGTTAAGTTAGTAACATGGTTGTTAACTTAGTAACAGGGGTTACTAAGTTAGTACTAAGTTAGGAAGTTAGTAACACGGTTGTTAACTTCCTCATTGACTTTGCTTGTCAGAAGGTTGTAAAAGGGGATCACATGACCCCGGGGACGCTGCAACCATCTGTGAGCCAGTTGCCAAGCAACTGAATTTTGATCACATAACTATGGGGATGCTGCAGTGGTCGTAAATGTGAAAAATGGGGATAAGTCTTTTTTTTAGTGCTGTCGTCATTTTGAACAGTCACTAAATGAACTATTGTAAGTTGAGGACTACCTGTACATGTGGACAAGAGGAGACATTAGAGGAGGCAAAATGTACATAGTTGCAGAGCAGTGTGATAGAGTTTGGTTTACGTTGAAGGTTAGGAGGAAGGAGTTAAGCTCCAGGCTTCTTAGATTCATTAAATACATCCATGTTACAAATAGGAAAGGTTCATCCTCCTGTGACATTTCTAGATTTGATGAATTGATGAACTTTGTCTAGGCCACCTTGGCTCTTTTATGACTCGTGGACTTCAACTCCCAGAATTCCTGAGCCAGCCATGCTGAGGGGAAAGGGAGAGGTTTCCAAGCTGAGCCATGCTGGCTCAGGAATTCTGGGAGTTGAAGTCCACGAGTTATAAAAGAGCCAAGGTTGCCTAGCCCTGGCCTAGAATATGGCAGGTCTTTCTTTTTGCCACTCAGATTTTCCAGATTTGCCTCTGACTGTTTGTTCTTCTTGCAGGTCCTCAAAATGGCTGGAATGATCCTCCTGCTCTAAGCAGAACTGCAAAGAAGAAAAAGGTTAGCTACACAAGTATGAACCGACAAACACCAGTCTGGCTTACAAATAATGTTTGACCAGGATTTAACCCTGCAGGCAGGATGGTGCCTTCTTCAAACACGACATCTATAAGCTTCCTCTTATTCTCTTTCTATGTCCTCTCTTGGGAAAATAATACACCAGAATTTATTTTTGGTTTAACAGAATCATGGAAATTGTATTTCTTCTGTCTGGCCCAAAACATAATATTTGTTCGGAACAGCATGCAGATTGGACCATTCATGGGTTTTCTCAGTTTTTCTAATTGATAAAAGAGTTGTTTTGGAAAGTGTTAAATGCAGAGACACAGACCTGCAAAAAGAAAAAAAAAGCACCACCGAAATGGTGAATATGTCATTTTTCCCCTTAAATAGCGGAAATATACAACTTAATGTTGAAGGGATCCTGAAAACATTATTACAGAATTGTGACTTTGAATATGACAGAAATAGAAAATTACTAAAAAAAATATGTTATGGAGAGTAATAGTAATCACATTTCATCTTAACTGAATATAAATTAAATGGGATTGCCCTGTTCTCATCCACATTTTTTTAAACCCTACAGCCCTGAATGCCACTCAGAGGACAGCTTTGTCCCTTGGCTCAGAAAACGTTGCCCACCCTTAATTTTCAAACATCATTTGTAAAAGAATTGCAAAGATGATAAAATTTGAGTCCTCCAAGATTGAGGGGAAGAAAGATAGGATTTTTATTAAATTGACAAGGATGTAAAGATCCAGATTTTTATGAGTACAGTTTTATGATATGCAACAAAACTTTTTTTTATGGCAGTTTTGATTGGAAACAGTTGGCTCTCTTTCTAGTTAATTGTCTTACATGTTTAAAAAGCCTTTTGCTAAGCTCTTAATAATAGTTAATTTTCATGGATACTTTTAAACCAGTCGGTTGATACCACCTGCTAAGATTATTTTACTCAGGGTATTAATGATGACGTATTTCCCATCATTGCTTCAACTGACACAGTTCCATCATCATTTTCTTTTTGCAATGTTTGACTCGTTCATTTATTTATTTATAAATTTTATTTGCCTCTCATATCCAACAACTCTGGGTGGCTTACAACATAAAAATGCTGAAAAACATCATCCATTATAAAAACCCAGCAGATTAAAAAATATTAACAGATAAAACGAAGGAAAAAAGATGGCAAAGATGGGAGCTGGACACACACGGGAGAGAGGTGGCGTCGAATTTTAATTGGTCAACTATCAGGCAGCCATTTTAATTAGTCAACCATTCCTTCGTTTGTTCTTTGTTTTCCTCATAGGTGCCTGATACCTTCTTGCCTCCTGTTCCCATCATGGCACCCATCATGACTCCTTTGTCAGACCCACAAGCTCAGCTGCAGCAGCCTCCCACATCAGCCCCACCTCCGCCTCAGGTTCCCTTCCAGCCTTCCCATCTGCCTCCGGGCCAGCCAGGCTTACAAAACCCCTTCCAGAATGTTCCGCCAGGGGTCCAGACAATCATGACTCCAGCCGTATCAACGTCTAGCATGGAAGGAGCACCTGGAGCACCAACAGGGAACACCATGCAGGTAAGGTTGTCTTGATAGGCCAACGATTGTGCTTGGAGGTCACCAAATTCTTACTTGCCTAAGAGGTGCAGGCACAGCCTTTCCACTAGAAGAGTCTTCCTTGGAACGTTGCAAAGATCTCCGGAGGCTGAAGGCACCATAGATGGGGCATGTTTGCGGAGATTCTGCATCATCCAGGTCATGATTGCCCCAAAGGTGTTTTTCAAAAATGCTTTCCGGTTGTATTTTTGAAAAGCACCTTTGGGACATACATGGAGAGGGGTCCGCTAGAGAGCAATTCTGAAATAGTGTCTGCAGGAAGATTTTCAGGAAATTCCACTGGGGAAGAAGCCCGGAGTGGTTGCCTCTGTCCCTCCCACTTGAAGTTTTTCTGTGAAAAGAACTATGATATGAATTTTGTCTAAGACTGAACTTTGACTATGGTATGAACTTATAGAAGAGAATATTTACTGGATTGAACTATGGAGTTTGTGGTGCTCTCTGAGCTTTTGGTTGTTTTCTTGCAGACATTTCATCACCAGTTTAGGTAACTTTATCAGTGCTAGTAGGGAGTGGGGTTTGTTCTCATTTTATATTCTAATGGCGTGCCCTGGCAGGAATTGCCAAAGAAGCTAACCATAAACAATAGCCTAATCCAGTGGTTCTCAACCTGTGGGTCGGGACCCCATTTGGGGTCGAACGACCATTTCACGGGGGTCGCCAAACAAGGCTGTCTGCCATTTTCCCCCCTTTTCTTTGGCCACGCCCCTGGCACCCGGTGATGCATAAGTGGTTCGGGGTCACCACAACATGGGGAACTGTATTATGGGGTCGCGGCATTAGAAAGGTTGAGAACCACTGGCCTAATCAAAGACCCCAAACCAAGCCCACTCCCACCAACACTGACCAATGTTGGGGACACTTCAAACTCCAAAAAAAACCTATTCAGTTATTTCTTTCTCTCCCCAGCACATGCAATCCCTGCCCACGGAGAAGATAACAAAAAAGCCCATTCCTGAAGAACACCTCATCCTAAAGACCACTTTTGAAGCTTTGATCCAGAGATGTCTCTCTTCAGCTACAGATCCGGTACATCTTTCACAGGAGAAGCCAGCTCTGTTATTTTTTTTAAAAAAAATGTATTTTGCACAGCATAATCGTACATTCATAACTTGAGGCATCCATCATTAGGTGACAAGTCACACCAGATCTGATTTATTACTCCTGGCTCTGCTCTCGCCATGCTTCATATAGTCAGGTTATCAGGGAAATTGCAGAATTGCAGCTACTGGGTGATTTATGCTGTGGGCCATAGAGGGAGCCTCTCCTCTTGAGAAGCTCTGATGAAATTTAGCGCTTGCCAGCAGCACCCATGGGAAGCAAACTTAAAAGTATGCAAAGCATCCATTTACAGTTATGTCTAAAATGGGAAATAGATGACTCCCATAGTCCTGTTAGCTCCTGATTTACTCAGCGCTTACTTATTATTATTATTTTTGCACAGAAAAACATTTAACTATTTTTTCCAACTCCGTTTATGATAAGCTATAGCACCTGTCATCCCCAGCCAAGATAGGAAGTGTTAGGAAATTATAGAAGTAGTAGTAGAATAAATATTTAAAAAGGTTGACATGCATAACAGATTTGAGCATTACACTATCCTGAAACCTACAAGGAAATACCAAGAGCTCTAGAAAAATTAGTGGGTTCAATTCAATTTGGCAGGTCCATAGAGCCATTGGAAGCTAGATAGAAGAGAAGACAGAGGAATTACTTGTTTACATGTCACACACTATCTGTCAGTTCTTCTCTGGAGAGGATCCAGAACTGAGTATTTACTTCTTCCCACTACTAGGATGCAAATCCAGAACTTGGATTCAGCCTGCATTAAGAAGCTTATTTTTCTTGATCCCAAGCCAGTTGTCCTTTGTAGCTTCTATGGTTAAAGTAAAATGGTTAAAGTAAAAATTCTAACTGTATTCCTTTCCCCATGGATATACACCTTGAAAACAGATAAATGCAACTGTGGTCTTCTGTCAGTGCAATAAGACAGTATTTTCAGTAATTTTCTGTTCTGCTTTCTCCCATAGCAAACCAAGAGGAAATTAGATGATGCCAACAAACGCCTCGAATTTCTGTACGATAAGCTTAGAGATCAGACGGTAAGCTTTATATATTGCCATGCCTATCTTTTACATCCAGTGAATGAATTGCATTTTGTTGGCTAGAGCCCAGTGTTCAAGTACGTCAAGATCCTTCTGAAGTGTTGGCTATTCCCTCCAGTTTGATATTGTCTGCCAATTGGATGAGTTCCCCTTCTATCCCCTCATCTAAATCATTTTTTAAATTGTTGAAGAGTATTGAGGCTAAGACAGAACCTTTGGGGTACCCCACTGCTTATTTCCCTCCATGTAGATGTAGTTCCATTGAGGCTTGCAGGTTGAGTGTGGTTGGTCGGCCAGGTACAAATCCATCTGGTGGCGATGCTGTCTACCCTACATTTTTGCAGTTAACCAAGAAGTAAGTTGTGGTCAGGACTAAGTCTAATTTACCTCTTGAGGATTCCAAATCAATACAAGAACTAGGTGAACCTTGAAGAAGGTTCAAGGTTGAAGACCTTGTATGAACCTGTTCAGTTGGCCACTTCCTCTTGCACTTTCAATCCCCCATGATCTAGCAGTGGAACCACAAAAGATGGTTTGACTGTAGGTTCTGCCATTCAGTACTTTGCTGTCTTCGATAAAAACAGGTTACGGTTGAGTGTATGTGATACAGTGGAAATATTTTGCAAGGTTTGAAGGGAGAGACGTGGCTACTTGTGCAAGATGGCTGCAGTGAAATAGTTTATGCATTCACAGAGTGACTTCCAAGGTCGGTTTAGTTGATATGGACTTCTCATCTAAACAATCGCTTGTTTAGGAAATCTGTATGGAGATCTCTTTTGAACCCCTAGTTTTGTTTCCCGATTGTTTCCCCAAACCAACAATGGTTGAGGATGCTCTAAGAGAATAAGAGATGAAGGGCTTGCCCCAAAATTAAGATTAGGGTAGGACAGTAGCCATAAGTGTAGTTTCAGCCCCAAAGCCCATCTTTGCCCTTATAACCTAGAAGGCAAATTCTCTGTGCATTTCGATTGGCAAATTGAAAAAAAAACCTTGGGGGAAATAGCTTAGTAAGCCACACATAGGCAGTCCTCAACTTACAACCATTCATTTAATGACTATTGGAAGTTTAAAGGGCACTGAAAAAAGTGACTTATGACCATTTTTCACACTTAATGCTCATTGGTCACCAGATAAAAATTAGAACGCTTAGCAACTGGTTCGTATTTATGATGGTTGCAGTGTCCTGGGGTCATGTGATCACATTTTGCAACCTTCAGAATCATTTGGGGAAGCCAAATTCACTTAACAACCATGTTACTAACAACTGCAGTAATGCACTAATTAAACCACTGTGGCATGAAAGGTCATAAAATGGGGCAAAACCTACTTAACAACTGTCTTGCTTAGCAATGGAAATTTTGGGCTCAGTTGTGATCATAAATCAAAGATTATCTGTACTGTTAGGGGGAAGAGGATGCAGTTGACTTGGCGTGTGCATCTATCCTTACCTATCAGCAGCTGCTTTTCGTTAAGCAAATTCAACTACTATCCAAGCCATCACAAAAGCTACAGATGTTCTCTAACACATCAATTTGGAAAGTCCTTGATGCCCAAACAGGCCTAGGTTGGGAAAAACAATCATTGTGTCAAGGACGGTTCTCATGTTTATTTTCCCTTCTTCTCCAGCTCTCTCCAATGATAATCAACGGCTTGCACAACATTGCCAGGAGCATTGAAATCCGGAACTACACTGAGGGGCTGAACATCCACACTCACATCGTCAGCACAAGTAACTTCAGCGAAACATCAGCTTTCATGCCCGTGCTGAAAGTAGTCCTCACTCAAGCCAACAAGCTTGGAGTCTAAAGTAGCCTTCGGTCGAAGTCATAGAGCTGTGGAAGGGTGCATGACGTGTTCCATATTCTGTCCCTTTAGAGCATGATGCGGTAGAGAGCAAGTCACGGCAGTGTCCCTGCCAGAGGAGCTCCATTTTAGAAGGGCTCGTGAGCTCTGGTGCTTATTCTTTCTCTTCTCTTTTTTATTATTTCTACCTACAGATATTGTATTTAATTATGCCACCCCCTCCATATCGTCCATTTTAAATGCATGGTATCTGCTGCTTTGAAAGTGGCTTTTAAATACTGTAAAGAGAGAGTGTGAGGCAGCCATCGTCGAAAAAATTCCTTCCACAAGTCTCATTATCAACCAATTAAAAGTTCCAGATTCTATTTTACATGTGTGCTGACTTATTCTTTTAAGCATCCTTTGTTGTTTCCTTTATAATCAGCTGAAATTTCAATTCATGTGATGGTTTTTGGGGCCACGTGACTGCTTATTTAGACACCAGGCTAGAAAGCAGAAGATCGTAGTTCTAGTCCTGCCTTAGCCATGAAAGCTGGTTGGGTGACCTTGGGCCAATCACCAGTAGACAAGAGTTCTAGTCCTACCTTAGCCATGAAAGCTGGTTGGGTGACTTTGGGCCAATCACTAGGGGACTGAGAGTTCTAGTCCTGCCTTAGCCATGAATGCCAGCTGGGTGACCTTGGGCCAATCACTAGGGGACTGAGAGTTCTAGTCCTGTCTTAGCCATGAATGCCAACTCAACTCATAACGTTGTGGGGAAAATAGGAGGAAGAAGGAGTGTTGGATATGTTTTCTGCCTTGAGTTCTTTGTAAACATAACAAAGATGGGATACAAACAAATAAAATAAAAATAAATAAAAAGTACTTTCTCAAAATTAAACTTCAACCTTATTTCAGTTCAGGCTCAGTACCTCAGACTTCGTGTCAAAATTACACGAAGGCTGTTTTAAACGGATTATTGTACTGATGATATCAGTGATGGAATCGTGCTGTTGGATTCATTATTTCTTCTGATATTTTATGTTTGGACACTTTGGATCTTCATGAGATGTTGGCCAACTAAGCAATCCCTTCAGGTTTGAGAGGACAATAAGCAATATTCAGATTAAATACTAGGGAGTTGGCCTATTTTTCATGATTCTGTGCAGCATTACAAAAATGTACACTGTATATTGATTAATTTACAGTCCAAGATCAAACTCATAAACATTAAAATATATACAGTAGTTCAGGGGTGGAAATCAGATAAATAAATTACATAAAAGCCAAAGATCTCTTTGGGATCTGTGCAGACTGCGTTGCTAAGATGCTGGCAATTTGTAATGTGTTCAGACACAGATTGAATCTATACTTCATGATTTATTAAAATGTCCGCCTTATACACACTGGTGACTAAGGCTTATAAACCCAATTAATACAAAATATAATTTCCCTCACGATGTAGGGATTACCGTTTTATGTAATCAATTACTAAATATATCAAAGATGGTGGCAACGTTTCTCTCTAGGTTTAGCTTACACGAATCAGTTGATGCTTCCCTAAGAGATGCAGTTTAATTCTAATTGTGTTACAATGCTAGAAGTAGAGTGAGGGATGCATGCAGGATCATAAAAATGTGCCCTCATATAGAAATCCAGGGGTATCCATGGTACACTAATTTGGAAAAATTGTGCATGCTTCATTATATGTCAAAAGGTTTCGTCTATTTAAATTCCATGGCTTTCCAGATAGTTTCAAATCTTGACTTACTACTACAATCCAAAGAATGAAAATCCTCCTCATATTGTCATCTTATTCCTAGATGGATCTAAACCAGTGGTTCTCAACCTGTGGGTCGGGACCCCATTTGGGGTCGAACGACCATTTCACGGGGGTCGCCAAACAATGCAGTCCACCATTTTTCCCCCCTTTTCCTTAGCTGTGCTACTCCCTTTTATTCTATTGGCTTTTGAAAGCCAATAGAATAAACTCTCTTGAATAGAATCTAATTCTATTGGCTTTCAAAAGCCAATAGGAATTGTCCAGGCTGTCTCTGCCCTGCTGAGCCCGCCAAAAGTCCCATTCTGCAAATGGTGCTGCACCGTTGAGTCGTCCTCGACTTACGACCAGTTGGGGGTCGCGGCATTAAAAAGGTTGAGTACCACTGATCTAAACCTAAAAGCTTCCACTGCTTTTTTTAAAAAACCTTATTTTTCCCCCAGCTATATTTGGTAGTTGAAGCTTAGCTTCAAGGAGTTTATTTAGATTTCAAGAAACCACACATTTTTTAAATGGTTGATTAGAACAATATTTCCAATAGAGAATGACAGCACAGAGCTGAACTGTTGGGATAATGAAATAGTTGCAAGAAAATCACCAAGTTATCAAAACATCAAAAACCTAACAATGGCAGCAATGAGCTAGTCAGAAGCCTTGGGAGTTGCATTTGGGCCCTATTCTATTCTTAGAAAATCTGTAAAGATGCATCTCTTCCACTAGGCTTTTCAGGTGTTCAGTAAAGTAGATACAAAAATAACTTTTGGAAAATGTTTTTTTTTTTTTTTTTTTGCTTTATTTAACCAGTATTAGTCATCTGAGTACTCATTTAAAGAGAAAAGTGGATTAAAATTGATTTTTTTTGAAGAAAAAAAAAGCGACAAGTCATTAAAAATTCTTTTAACACAGCAGCTTCAGCAAGAAGCAGTGCAAAAAATAGCTGTTCCTACTGTAAAAATGGGAATTGAATGGGACCCAGATTGTGCATCTTCTATTCTAGAAAATCTGATCAGTTGGAGGTTAGGAAAAGTGGTCCTAAATAAATCTTTGGCCTTCTATTGTTAGCATAGTTTAAAGAGAGTTCCAACTGTATGAATGCTATAGACAAGGAAAAGTAAAAACTGGGGTATTCCAAGTGCACATTTGGGCTATAAGATGATCCCTGGTCTGGAAAAGATAGATTATAGCTCTGAATTAGTTTTGATGATTATCAGTGGCCCTTGGATCGGAAGTAAATATAGGCCGTGCAATTTAAAAACCGCTGTATAGTCTACATAATGCCCTTGAAAAAACCCTGCAGAATTGTGCAGGAGTCCTTGAATATTAGCACAATGTCTCTGAACAAAAAAGACAAAATCCAGGAAGGAAAGATTTTGAATCAAAAATAAAATGGAAGAAATCCAGAGGCACAGAACAATTGTTAAATAAGGTTTTGGGGTAAAATATGCAAAAAAGCACATCAAGGTTTATAAATGTTACAATCCCTTGATAAAAGAAACCCAGCTAAATTCCATCTGGTCACTAGGCAACATCTATGCAGAGTGCTAATTAAGTCTATAACCTGGATAAACCCCTTTTTATCACACTGACTGTGATTCCTAGCTATTACTATTTAGATATTACTCCAGAGTCTTGAAGAAACCATGTAATAAAGTAGAGGGGAGGAGCCAATTCAGTTTTAAACTGAAGCGATGTCCTCTGTTATGGAGGTTCCAGAGCTGAATCTGAACTAGAGCAAAATATTTGCCTGAAATATTCCACCAGAAGACCTCCTCCCACAAAATATTAAATTTGGGCAAATTTTCTGAACCTGTTTATTAATTTCCAAGCCTCTTTTTCTAACCTATCAAATTTTAATCACACCCTATTTATGGGCTGTTTATAATTCAGAATGTTAACATTAGATTACATGATTTCATAACATGAAAAGATTAAAAAACATAAATTGCATTATTAATGTGCTGATTTCTTATTTGTTTAACAAAACACACACACACACACACACACACTAATCTGAGATCAATTAATCATTTTTAATCCTGTCACTAGTATCTCCTTCACCCACCGGGCCTAGCACTACCATCACAAATCACTTTAGGTTTATCTGCAATTTTATATTTATTTATTTTTTTGAGAATTTCTTGTCACAGGAACCTCTTCTACACCACCTCCTTCCGGAAATGACAAAAGGGAAAAAAGATGATCACAGGAGATACTAAGTTCCTGGTTTTACACATTGCATGTAAAAGAGGAAGGTAGAAATTCGGCTTCAAGCTGTTTAGCTAAATGGTCTGAGGGAGCAGATTCTACAAAGATATCTTTGCTTCTTGATGTGGAGATACCCCATGGTCTTTGATGCTGGAGGTGGCTTGATACCCCCAAATCACATATTTTTCTATATCAGCATTTGCTATCTTTTAGACTTGTTGTTAATTGTGGATGACGGGGCTGAAATGGAGGTTGTCCCGTGTCTGATAAGGTCCAAGAACTGATCCTTTTATCAGCGTATTGAGGAAAGGCTGGAGAAAGGCATAACACCAGCAACTGCCTTTAGAAGAGAATATTTGTAGCTCAAGGTTGAACTGTGGGGTCCTTCGTGCTTCCTGGGATTGGTTGTTTTCTTGCAGATGTTTCATTAGTTCAGTCAGACCTTCCAACTTCTCACAAAAAAAAAAAATGATCTCACGAAGTTGGAAGGTCTGACTGAACTTTCTTTAGTCCCACAAACTCCGTTTCCCTGCAGCAAGAGAGAAACGTGCCAGAGCTGGAAAGCAGGTTAGCGAAGAATTTTTTTGCTTTCAGGAAGAGGGAGGAGTTGGGCGATGGTGTGCCAAGCTCTATAGCAGTGCCAGGAGGAGAAGTGGCAGGAAACAGGACTGCCATTTTGAGAACGGAGAAAGGAGATGCGGGGCGATGCAGGGTGGCAAACAGGTGCTCTTCTCTGCTCTGTATCACTGTGCAGAGCCACTCCGCTTCCCATTCTCTGCTCTTTCCAGTGGCGGCAAAGGAGGGCTGGCGGAGGGAGGCAGTGGGGGAGGCTTGTGCTACCTGGTCACAACACAAGCCACAGGAGAGTTGGCGGAGGAGAAGGAGGTGGCTACCACCAGGCAGGTGATCTGTGGGGCAAAGTGTGAAGAAAGCCCCTCCAGCGGGGCACAGCGGCAGTGGAGCCTTTTGCCGTTTCTCCCCTCTGGCTCCGAAATGGCAGAGGGGGACCAAACCTACCCTGCCCATCCTCCATACGGTAGTGAAAGGGAGCAAGGAATGGCCTGGCTGGGAGGCCCCTGAAGCAAGTCAGAGCGGGGCACATGGGTCAGCTCTACCCACTCCCCCACCTGCCTCACCTCATGGCAGTGGCACGATGTGCCATGCGGCCTCCTGCCTCATTGCGGCAGTCAGGTGGGATGGAGTGGGTGGGGTCCTAATTAGGGCTTATTTTTGGAGTAGGGCTTATATTAGCCCACCCCCACAAATCAGGGTAGGTCTTTTGGGGGGATGGGGTTTATTTTCAGGAAAACACAGTATTTCTGGGCACCTTGCCAAATTTTGAGTCATTGCAGCTATAGTTTTCTCTAGTTCTCCACTAGGTGTCAGTAGCTGTTCATTTTCCAATTTTCAAAGCAAAGAGTTGTTGTTATTTTATAATTTCATCAATACTTTTTCAGGTATGGAATTTTAACAGTTTTCTTACTTTTCAAATTTGTCCAGACTGTAGTATTTTAACCTTATTTCACTATATTTTGGTTCCGCATAAGAGTTTAATTCGCCGCTTCCGTCTATGGGAGGGTGGTGGTGTAGTTCCCTCCCTTCTCACTTTGGGAAGATTTTTGCTTCTTGGGAATCTTTTCCAGGAAATCAGATACAAAATAGGAGGAAGAAGATCGAATTCCTCACCCAGTTTCAAGCACGCTGTTCACTGTTGTTCTGGTTAGTGCCTTTGGACTTCGGCTGCAAGTAGCTTGGGTTGGTCACTGAGGTGTGGCCAGCCTTTCTCCTGTCAGGTTAGAGGGCTTCCCCCGAATCGAGTGGGATGATTGCTGTCATTCCGCGATCATTGAAGCGTCCCTCTTTCTTCGTCGCTTCTCCAGGGCAATTTTAGACCCATTTAGGGTTCCCTGGCAGGGCGAAACTAGCCATGGGGTGCGGAGCTTCGCAATCCCTTGGCCATATGATACATCACAAAACCGGAAGTCCGACATACTCAATTCTTTATGTTTTAGCCTCCAGTCCCCTAGTCATCTTTGTTGCTCTTCTCTGTACTCTTTCTAGAGTCTCATCATCTTTTTTACATTGCGGTGACCAAAACTGGGTGCAGTATTTCAACTGTGGCTTTACCAAGGCATTATAAAGTGGTATTAACACTTCATGTGATTTTGATTCTATCCCTCTGTTAATGCAGCCCAGCACTGTGTTGGCTTTTTTGGCAGCTGCAGCACACTGTTGGCTCCTATTTAAGTGATTGTCCACTAGGACTCCGAGATCCCTCTCACAATTACTACTATTGAGCAAAGTAACATCATTCTATACTATACCTGTATAAGATTTCTTACTCATCCTTTTTGTTGTTACAAAGAACCTGTTTTAACTGCAGGCTAAAGATGCCAAGGATATCTGGACCACATAGTGAAGACTGATGTAGGACATGGAACTATGAGAAATCTTTGTCTTTCTTTTTCTTTCAGCTTTTTCTTTGACCTTGGTCTGATTTCGACAAACAGCAACCAAGATGAAACTGTTCCTGCATTGTGTTAAAGTAGCCTGTTCAATCTGCTGGAACTACAGTCTGGAGGCTAAGGTCAGCAACAGTTTGAGAAAAGCTATCTTATATCCTTGGTTCCTATCTGACATCAAGGACATCTGAAACAGATTGCTTCCCTCCTTTCCACAAGCTGTTTTATATATATAATAGAGATTGATTATTCTCTTCTCTTGCAGCATCTCATCCGTGTCTTGTCTAATTTGAGGTTTTAATTAAAGCGACATTGGGATCAGATAGACTTTGGTAAGAATTTGGATAAATGAAGTGTGTGGGATGTACAAAATGGGAAGACATCAAGTATCACCATCTATATAAATCTACTGAAGAGCAGTTGAGTAATCATTCAAGTTCAGCAAGGCTTCCTCCTGACCAAGGAGCTTGTTTCTAAATTACAGTATTCCAAAACCTGATGCAAACTCTTTTTTAATAGTATGGAAGCTAACCCATGCAGTTAACAAGAATCAAAAACTGTCTCCAGGGCACCGAAAAAAATTATATTAATTTGGGATTTAATATGAAGTATGAGCCATTCAAGATGTTGTATGCTATTGATGTCTTTTAAACTGAAAGATAAAACTACAGGATTTCTTTTCCCAGACAATAATTCAGATAATCCTCCAACTTTCTTGATGGACAATGAAAGCTGCAGAACAAAATGTTTGGAGGATAATGGGTTGGGAAAAGCTGTTAAACATCTTGCATTATGGATTATTTTCAGCTGCTCTCCTTATCTACCTGCTTCATAAGAGCTTAAATCAGCTTCTCTGGGCTTGATGCCCCTGTAGATATTAGATTTGCCATGATGACGTATTTATAATCATGGTTCAAAGCAATTGGGAAATCCTAAACTGGGGAATATGGGTATAGCATGTTGGTTCTTCAGTGTTTCGTTGGAATTCTTATAAAAGAATATAACACATAGATGATAGATAGATAGATAGATAGATAGATAGATAGATAGATAGATAGATAGATATAAATAGATAGAGAGATGAGAGAGATGATAGATAATAGATAATAGATAAAGATAGAGATAGATAGATAGATAGATAGATAGATAGATAGATAGATAGATAGATAGATAGAAGATACAGATAAAAGATAGATAGATGATATAGATAAGATATAGATAGGTGAGAAATAGATGATAGATGAGATAGATGATAGATGATAGATGAAAGATATATAGATAGATGATAGATAGATAGATGATAAATAGATAAATGAAAGATAGATGAAAGAGATAGATAGTGAGATAGACGAAAGATAGATGAAAGAGATAAAGATAAATAGGTGATAGATAGATGTGTGTGTGTGAGAGAGAGAGAGAGAGAGAGAGAATGATAGATCCCTGCATCTGAATTGTGATTGCTTTGATCCGAATAGCAAAGACCTTTCTTGCAAACTACAAAGGTTCAAAATGTACTAATAGTATATTCCACTCTTGTCTCCTTTGGCAGACCTTCACATAACCCTACCACATTCAGGATCTGGTTTCACTGATCACCCTCATTTCTTTTGGTTTTAACCATGGTTTGCACACCAAGCCCCAAATGCCTTGGGCTATTCCTCATCCCAAACCGATCTTCTCTCCCTCTGATTCCAGTTGCATCGGGAATATCTGCACAGCTTTCTTCTTTATCAGAGCTGGAGAATTTCTGTCCATGCAGCTTCACCCATACGTACCAGCAGCAGCAGAAGGCAGGGATTGTGCACTGCTTGCTCTCCATCCCTTTATCCCTCCCTCCATCCCTCTTTAAGAGCACGCATATGATTGGCTGTAGCTATGCAGGGTTTTTCTCCCATTCTCTTTCTCTTTCCTTCTCCCCTGCCCCCCTCCCCAGTTTTTCATTACTGTGAGGAGTTCAGCTTTGCCACAGCAGCAGCAGCATGGATAATATGCTGGCAACAGCTGTTCGACTCCAAGCTGCGCATCCCTAGACACCTTTGCACAACAGTCCTGGGAAAGAAAAGAAGAGGAAGGGAGAAAGGCAAGGAAGGGAGGGGAAAGAGAAACGGAAGCCCGACCCCTAGAACAAAAGAGAATCGTAGGCTTTCGTCCCCCTGTCTCCCCCCCCCTGCCTTTCCAGTCCCTCAATCAAAGCAAGAATTTCTACCGGCGTTTGCAGTCCGTGAAGGTCCACCACCGAGTGTGGTATTCTTCTGGGCCATCATGTCCAAGCTAGGAACCAAGAGCATGAGAGATGGAGAGACAGACACGTCCTGCAATGGACAAGCCGAGAGCCCTTTTGGATCAAGAGAAGAAGAAAACAAGCAGAAAGTGGAACACAAGCAAATAATTGTGTGGAGGAATGTCATCCTAATGGCCTTGCTTCACATTGGGGCTGTGTATTCCCTTCTTCTCATTCCCAAGGCCCATCTGTATACTCTGATCTGGAGTAAGTTTCTTTTTTCTTTTTTTAAAGCATTTTCCTCCATGAGGTAAGGTTGTCTTGTTTTCATGCAATTCATGCAATTTCGGATTCTTTCAGAGAGGTCTGTTCCTCAGGAAAATTCATTCATAATGGAGTGCCTGTTTAAGAAGGGGGGGGGAGCATTACTGTAGAATTATTATTGTTATTGTTATTATTTTTCGCTTACTGGTGCAAAAGGACTGGCTAGATTCAGTAGGTTACAAACTTCCAGTTTTGTTGCAAGAATATCATTCATTCTTTAGAAGCATTTGAAAAATGAAACTCTTGCGACTGATTCATCCAGATTAAATAAATCTATTCTGTTTTTGGTGCTTTTCCTAACAGATTAAAATCTCAGGTTTTTACTCATCAACGGGCCTGATCACAGCATGAATCCTGATTAATCTTATAATTTGCTGGATTATTTAGACAAAAGGGTAGCTCAGAGCTAACAAATCTGCAGGAATTGACCTTGTAAACGCCCCCCTTTGAGGTAGCCTGGATGGGCTATATGCATCCAACCTTAGGGTAAAACACTGATACTGTACAGCATCTCATAAATATTTTGTATTATAAAGGTATCATATATTTATAAGAAAAAAGGCAATATTACTAAGGACGTGATAATAAAGAAACCTGTTTCCGTATCTAAAACTCATGAAGTGAGGTTGCTCTCACTGATTTGTAAGAATTCTATTTTTTAGAAGCTTGCTTTCAAGATTTAGAGTGTTTTCTTGTTTTGCTTTTAGCAGGTGGTTCTTATAGGAAAGTCTTTTTTTTATTATTCACCAGTACTTGTCCAGTTTTGACTTCGTGATGCGTAAGAGTATAACCATAGTGAAATCCTATACATAATTATTTAGTAGCGCCACTAAGTTCAGGGAAATTATTTCCAGGGCAATAATTATAGGATAGTGGCTTTTGGGACTGAGGAGAGACAATTTCAGAAAGGTAATGAATAATTCTAACTCTCAGTAGTTGTACTATTTGCTTTTGAAGGTGTAATCCATAGCAATATGGATTTTTCCATTTATTTCCTGCAGCTAGGACAGATGTTCTTCTGCTTTGTGAATATTTTTCTTATTGTGTTGTCAGCTTCTTTAATTTTAGACAATGCAGGGAGATAGCTCTATTCTCAATCTGCTGCTGAGTAGCCTTAACTGCCAACGCATTTGATTTAATTCAGTGCTAACCTTGCAAGCCAAATTTCATACCAAGATGTGAAAAATGATTTAAAGGTGACACCTGACTTTGAATTCCTGTGGAAACTGTGTAAAGAAAATTTAATTCTTGTGCAAACCGTATAAAGAAAATATGTTTGTGCATCACGATCGTCTTTTTCCTATGCTGCTGAATAATTATATATCTAGGTTTAGCTTGTTCTTATTTCCATGGTGTTTTGCAGGCTGATAAAAACTCAACAAGGTTTCTACAAAAAGAATTATAATAATGGGGCAGAGGATAAAATATGAAATAATCAGATACTAAAGGACAAAGCAAAGCAAATGGAAATACGTACTTAGACTGCATTACCAAAATGGCCCAGATTCCCAGAATAGGATGTTTTTCTAGGATAATCATGTAGGGAAGGCAGATCAGGATTCAGAACTTTCTAATTTGAGGAAACGAGAATAACAGAGTTAAAAGGGATCTTGAAGGTCTTCTAGTCCAACCTCCTGCTCAAGTAGGAAACTCTATCATTTTGGACAAATGGTTGTCCAGTTCCTTCTTAAAAGCCTCCAATGTTGGAACACCCACAACTTTTGAAGGCAAGCTGTTCCACTGGTTGATTGTTCTTACTGTCAAAAACCCTTCTTATTGTCAAGAACCTTAACCAGGTCTCTCACCATACCATTGTCAAAGAGAAACCTATATCCCCTTTGGGTGGATTGAAAACCTGTTCCTCTTATAATCCCAGCGTATCCCCATTGTGAAGCAACTGGTGTGCTTTGTTCTCTGCTCCCTTCTCACATCAGTTTGCCAATGTAAAATACGCTTACAGACTTCTCCTAAGCACAGCAGCTGTGCAACATTACATTAATGCTCATACTAGCTTGGTTTTCTTCTGTGTGGAAATTTTTCCTTCCCCCCTTTTCCATGGCAAACACTGGAAAAGTAGAAATGAAGAAAGGCTAACATATTTTTGAATGTGTGAACTGGGTGTTAAGCGTCACATAAATTGGTTTAGAGTCTGTCTTCTCCTCCTTAAGTGAAGAAATGATGCTTCAGCTTTTACTGTAAGAGTGGGCTAGAGATAGGAGAAACATCCTGACAGTGTGGACAATTAACCAGTGGAACAGCTTGCCTCCAGAAATCGTGGGCGCTCCATCACTGGAGGTTTTTAAGAAGAGGCTAGAGTCAACAGTCACTTGTCTGAAATGGTATAGATCCTCCTGCTTGAGCAGGGGGCTGGACTAGAAGACCTCCAAGGTCCCTTCCAGATTCTATTCTGTTCTGTTCTGTTCTGCTCTATTCTATTCTATTCCTGTTCTATATTCTATTCTATATTCTATTCAATGTTCTGTTCTGTTCTGTTCTGTTCTATTCTATTCTATTCTATTCTATTCTATTCTATTCTATTCTATTCTATTCTATTCTATTCTATTCTATTCTATTCTATTCCTGTTCTATATTCTATTCTATATTCTGTTCTGTTCTGTTCTATTCTATTCTATTCTATTCTATTCTATTCTATTCTATTCTATTCTCTATTCTATTCTATTCTATTCTATTCTATTCTATTCTATTCTATTCCTGTTCTATAGTCTATTCTATTCTATTCTATTCTGTTCTGTTCTCTATTCTATTCTATTCTATTCTATTCTATTCGTGTTCTATATTCTATTCTATTCTATTCCTGTTCTATATTCTATTCTATTCTATTCTATTCTATTCTATTCTATTCTATTCTATTCTATTCTATTCTATTCTATTCTATTCTATGAAATCCAGAGATGGCAGCTTATAAAGAGCCCAAACAATCAAACAGCCAGAAGTGATGGGGCCAGTAAGAAAATCTGGATAAGTATTTTCTACCATCATGGTTGTTGTGGGATTTCTTTTTTTTTCTATTAAATCAATTTAAAATGAGCTTTTACCAGTTGAAGAGGAGGAGATGTTATGAAATGCCAGGTTTAGCATATGGGAATGTGCTACATGATACATTTATGTTGTCTGTAATTCTGTAAACTGCCAGAAGGCATCAGATGGAAAAACTGGTAATAAAGACCCCCCAAAAAAATAATGAACTGGTCTGCTGGGCCTACATTTTATGAAAAGCTTTACTGTGCTTTTCTTTTTAAAATATTTTTATAGCAATGATAATCCTTTTCCGAAAATTAAAAAGGATAGCTGTGAATGAATCTTGGTTGCTCAGGAGTACAAGTCTTAATTTTGTTAATTTTGTTTAATGAAACCTCTCCCCCCCCCCGTAATAATAATGGTTTTCCTCTTGGAGGAACAATACAATTCTAATCACCCACCCCATTCTCATAAGTTACTCTACATCCCTACACTGTTTGTTTGGGACAGGGTTCCCCCCCCCCCGGGTGATTAACTGTCTTGGGAAATAATGATTAATTTAAAAAATCCAGAATTTGCTGGGGCAGAGGTGGAATAAAGGAAGGAAATCATTTATTAATCAGGGTTCAGTGCTACTTGGGATCTGTAAATCTCTTCCCTTTCCACCTTGGATAAAGCACTTGTTCTTATAAGAGTTCAGAGTCATAACTTGTAAGTTATGTGGGTTGTTTATAGAGATTAAGAGGTGAACCATTTTGTTACTGTTCTCCCTGTTTTAACCTTGGCACAAGATCCATCACCCCTGAACACAGATGCCTTCTTGGAAAAGTTCCCCAGACAGTTAAAAAAACAATGCAATTTCAGAAAGCTGGCTTTGTCAGTGAGATTTGATGACTGAAAGGTGAGCAGTTTGGAGGATATAGCAACAGCACTTAGACTTATATACTGCTCCATAGTGCTTTACAGCACTCTCTAGATTGTTTACAATGTCAGCATACTGCCCCTAACAATCTGGGTTCTCATTTTACGTCTACAACTTTAAGCCAGTCAGGATCGAACTCCAGGTTGTGGGCAGAGTTAGCCTGCAATACTGCATTCTAGCCACTGTGCCACCAGGGCTCCCCCTGAAATCTTGCTGCATAAATACGAGACACATTAAATGGATATTGTTACAGGTGATGTGGCTGCTTACTATATTTGGAGAAGTGGGAATAGAGCAGAGAGATGGAAAAAGAATTAAGCATCTGCTTCAGTGGTTTTTGGTTTAAGTCAGGGGTGTCCAGGCTTGGTCATTTTAAGACTTGTGGACTTCAACTGGCTGGCTAGGAAATTCTGGAAGTTGAAGTCTACAAGTCTTAAAATTGCCAAGGTTTGACACCCCTGGTTTCAATAATTTGATTACATCCCACGAAGTCATTGTTGTTTAGTGACTGCATAGATTGATCTTCTCCTTGATGATCTGCCGCAACCTGGTCCTTTGACATTTCCAACCATGCACTCAAGGCTACTATAACTGAATCCATCCATCTTGCTGCTCTTCTTCTCTTTCCCTCCATCTTTCCCAGCACTAGACCGTTCTCCAGAGCACCGGGACTTTACATTATGTGTCTGAAACAGGATAATTTAAGCCTGCTCATTTGTGCCCAGTGAGAATTCCGGATTGATTTGTTCAATGATCCATTTGTTTGTTTTCTTGGCTCTCCATGGTGCTCTCAGGAATTTTCTCCCAACACCAAAGTTCAAAGGCATCAATTCTCTTCCTTTCCTGCTTCAAAATCCAACTTTCACTTCCATAAAATGTCATAAGGGATGATGTATGACTTGCCCAATTCTGATCTTTGTTTAAATTAGCCTAATCAATGCTGTTCGTGTTGTTTTTCTAGTAAAAACTACTATATCAGGGCTCCATTGGGTACATTAATCTAGAAAATGTAATTATTTACAATTATTTTGAAGAATGAATTCCTTGCATGCCAATTTAGTGCATTAGACCAAACATCCTATTCAATTGTTTGTTTGTTTGTTTGTTTGTTTTTGGCCAATTTAAGAAGAGAATTCTCGTTATCTCACATTTTCTCATAGCAAGTGGTATCATCTGGCTGATTCCCCCAAAGCTAAACAGACCTGAATTTAGTTAGACCTGAAAGGATGATCCCCATAATTTCTCAGGACTATAAGCTAAACTGGGACATTAAACAAATTCTAGAAAATGGCAATGACAAACAACTTCCATATGGTTAACATGGAGGTGTCCAGGCAGTCCCCAGGATTTCCCTAATAAGAATCTTTACTTTTATCTCTTTACTCTGAAACTCCCAAAGATGAAGGATCTATATCTCCAAGAACAGGTGTATGTGTGCAAAGAAAGATAATCTGTGACATTTAGGAATAACAATAGGCTGCCTTGCAAACTTGCTAAGTCAAGTTAAATATAATACACTCAGAATTCCCCAAAGACTTGGATAAGGTACTGCTACAAAGTACATTAACATTTATACAGAATCTTACCTTCTGGCTCCATTAGTGGAATGGAAGTGAGAAGCATTGATCATGGCTGTCTATGACTTTGGTCTAGTGCAGTGGTTCTCAACCTGTGGGTCGGGACCCCATTTGGGGTCGAACGACCATTTCACGGGGGTCGCCAAACGCAGACCGCCATTTTTTTCCCCCTTTTCTTTAGCTGTGCTACTCCCTTTTGTTCTATTGGCTTTTGAAAGCCAATAGACTAGACTCTCTTGAATGGAGTCTAATTCTATTGGCTTTCACAAGCCAATAGGAATTGTCCAGGCTGTCTCTGCCCTGCTGAGCCCGCCAAAAGTCCCATTCTGCAAACGGTGCTGCACCAGTTGAGTAGTCCTCGACTTACGACCGGTTGAGTAGTCCTCGATTTACGACCGGTTGGGGGTCGCGGCATCAAAAAGGTTGAGAACCACTGGTCTAGTGGTTTAAGGCACTGGAAATCAGGGGACCTGGAGACCTAGTCTCTTCTTAGGCATGACGCCAGTTGGATGACTCTGGGGCCAGTCCCTCTCTCTGTGTCCTAGAAAAAAGACAAGGTCAATTAACTTCTAAAAAATGTGGCCAAGAAAACATCAGGGAGTTGTTTCTTTCAAGTTCTCAGGAGTCGAGACAGGTATATATGTATGTATGTATGTATGTATGTATGTATGTATGTATGTATGTATGTATGTATAGTTCCAAAAGTTGAAATACACTCATTCTGTCTTGTATTTGGCAGTTTACCTGACTTATATTAATTTTAAATAAAGGATGGGGTAGCTGCTTGAGTGAATTAGACCTAACAGAAAAAGTATTTTCCCCCAAGACTAGAATTATTTTGTATTCATTCATTCTTGGTCTAGTTCAGGCAATATATCTTTTTGGAATTGCTTTAATTTGGGCTACTTTCCAAGATTCTGAAGGACAATGACGGAGAGGAAGGAAGACCAAAAGTCAGTGTAGAGAAGCAGATAATAAAACAGTGAGAGTTTGTGCAGGAAAACAATAACATATAAAATATGCAGGGTTTCCTTTCTTTTGGTATTTGCTTCACCGAAGTGCAGAGAGATGTATTAGTTTATGATAGCCAAATATCACAAGAACCCCATGCACAGCTTTTAAACTTTATTAAAAAGCATAAGCTTTTAGGAGCTGCAGGTGGCCACGGGTGTCGTGTGGTGAAGCCATTCTCAACATTGAAAGGAAAGTCATACAATTCCCCCCCCCCCCCAAAAAAAAGCAATTTGAGACACTCTGAAGCTTTACTAAAAGACTTTGCTTGTATGAGTGAACATAAAAGCAGAATGCCAAATTCTGCTCTTTTTTTTTTGAAGTTAATAATAAAGCTGCTGGGGACTCCACTGGGCATGTCAATGCTATTAATTATGGCAATTATGTAACTATAAAACCAGATAAACCTGAGGGAACCATGGACAAGCCAGTGCTTTGTAATTTGATTCTCACCATTGTCTTGTTAGAAAGGCACAAAAACCTATATATTATTTATTTATTTTATTATTATTATGGTACTGTCCACGGTCAACCAGATGTTCAGACTGGAGTTGGCATTTTTGTCTACCTATCGAATGCTTACCAAGGACCTGGGACAGGCAGATGTGGATATTTGATGGTGTTAGAGGTATCATCGTAGGATGTAAGCTGTTCTGAGTAAGGCTGCCTTTTGCAATTGACTGATGTGAATTTGTCAAGGCCGATGGCGTTCTAGTGTTGCTCCTGTTGTTTTCGGATTGCACCTAACCCGCCTATTACTATTGATATTAGCTTTGTCTTCTGTTGCCACAGTCATTCTATGTCTATTTGCAGGTCTTTTGTATTTTGTTATCTTCTCCAGTTCTTTCTCTTCCATCTTGGACAGAGAGGACCGCTGGTTTGAAAGAGGGGCCAAAGAGGCCATCTATGTCAATCAACAGAGGGGGACGGATATGACCTCATCTATCTCCAGTCTACAACATAGCCCTTTCAACAGTTCAAAGAAGGCTCCATACCCATTTGCACTACTCAGGCGACCCTGAGGACACAGATAACCTCCAGGTGGCCTCAACGACACTCTAAAAGAATGCAAATGACTAGCTGTTTGCAAGGAGTATAAATCCTTCCATTCTCCACCATCCAGTCAGAGCTGAAGAAGCTTCTTGGATGAGTATTGAAATGTCTTCAAAGAAAAACAAGAAAGTCCAGTTGCCTCCTGAAAAAGCATCTTTGGAAGTATAGAGCAGGGGTCCCCAACCCCCAGTCTGGGGATCGGTACTGGGCCGCGGCATACCAGCAACCGGTCTGCACAAACAAGCAAAGCCCCATCCATGGGATGCAGGCAGCACATAAAACCACACACTCTCCAGTCCACAGAAAAACCTTTCTCCTTGGAACCGGTCCCTGGTGCCCAAAAGGTTGGGGACTTCTGTATAGATATATATCAGGGGTAGGCAACCTTAGCTCTTTTATGACTCATGGACTTCAACTCCCAGAATTCCTGAGCCTGCCATGTTGAGGGGAAAGGGAGAGGTTTCCAAGCTGAGCCATGCTGGCTCAGGAATTCTGGGAGTTGAAGTCCACGAGTCATAAAAGAGCCAAGGTTGCCTACTCCTGGTATATACCATAGAGTAGACCCAAATGTTTAAATACTGCTATCTATTGGCTGAATAGTACTGTAGTTGTTGCATATAAATACATTCCAACAACAAATTCCAACAAATCCCCAATACCCAAAGCCATAACCTATGATTTGCAAACCAGAATGGTTGGATTCATTGAGCGTATTAAGCCTCAAAGAAACAAGCCACATTTTGGCTTAGCAAAGTGGTAGCCTTTCCCAGTCTTATGTCTTCCAAACATATTGACCTTAATTCCCAATATTTTCAACTGGTGTGTCCAAAGATTATTCTACTTGGCACTCCTAGGAGTTAACATCTGGAGGATACTAGGTTAAGGAAAGCTGGCTTATCAGACTATAGTTCTCATAACCATATTGTGTGAACTCTGCTGTGTAAGATCCTTGGTGCTCTGTAAGCTTGGTTGTTTTCTTGCAGACGTTTCATTACCCTACTAGGTAACATCTTCAGTTTTTCAGTGCTTATCACTGAAGGTGTTACCTAATTGGATAATAAAACATCTGCAGGAAAAACTCCAAGCTCAGAGAGCACCAAGGACCCCACCGTTTATCCTCAAGCTACAGATATTATCTTCTATTGGTACCCTGTTATGTGCTAAACCATACCTTATTATGTGTGATTTATGGAATAAGCCATGATTGGATCAGACTGTGCAACCAAGTAATCTTCAAACAAATTCCAACCTGGTTCGTTGCAAGTGAATTCATCTTTTCTCTCTCTCCTGTGAGACCATGTAGGTATTACAAAGCCATGCAAACTCACTTTGATTGCAAAGCTGCTGAGGAGGATGGAGCTTGCAATCTGACATATTTGAAGGAGATAGAATGAGGAAGGCTGCTTTTTAAGTTGGTTCTGATTCAGGTTACCTGAGCAACAATTGCCTCCCCTGTCTCTGCTCCTTTTTGTTAGCTGCTTCTGTTTCATTTTTCTATGGCTGCGTTTACGTGCAATTGGAACATCGTATTTCTATGTTGTTTATATTTCAGTTAATAAAGGCGCGTTTAAAATAATTCAAACATGTTTAAACGGAGAAATCCCTAAACTGAAGCTGCATTAGAAAGTAACATTTTAAACCTGTTTATTGCATCTTCTTCTCATCTGTGGCTGGCTGTTATGAAAAAATATATATAATTGAGCTTTTGTTCTCGGATCCCCTTGGAGACGCTGTTTCTGCTGCGCCATCTCAGTACAATTGATCTTAGATCATAGCTCTCTGTAGGCTGTAACCCACCACAGCAAAAGGCTGGGTTTTCACTTAATGAGACCGAAGTGCCTACCTTTTTGGCACTGCTTGGGGTGGGGTGGGGAATCTGGAAATAAACAGGAACCCTTTTGTCTGGGAAATTAGTCTAAATGTTAATCAAGAACACAGAGAACTATCCTGAAATATTGCAAAATCAATTATTCGAGCTAGTTCATAAATGTTCCCTTATTATTTGGATTTTTTTAAGCACTGCAACATTTCTTTCTATCTTTACATCCTCTTCTGATGCTAAGAACACTTCTCTCTCTCTTTCTTTAATGGAAAATCCTCCATAGGTTTGAACATGCTTAAATAGTGTCAGAAGATTACAAGGGAAAGTCCACAGAGCATAGGCTTAACTGTATCAACCTCAAGGCTTATAAAAATAACTATTTTGCAGGGCCACTGAACCACACAAGCTGTCTTTTTCAGATAACTGGAATAGCTTCCACATAAATTTCAGTGTTACACTTTTTCTCATCCAGGTATTTACATCATAATTCCTCTGTCATGTCTGACAGAAAGGGTGGACAGATGGCATGAGATAACCCTGCCTTCTTTCCCAAATTGAAAAATACTCTCCTGACAAACATTTTTTATCAAGACCTAAATTATGTCCTGTATGTCTCTATATAAAAAAAACTTCTCCTCCCTTTCTGGAGGAATACACAATAAATCAAAGATGCTGGTACTTTATAATTTTTTTAAGCTATGGATTTATGGACAACTGTCATCTTGTTCCACAGAAATGAATAAAAAATAGGATTTTTTAAAAAAAATCAAGTTCATTAATCACTGTTTTGCCTGCAGCCTTTCCAAGGCTTCCTAGGCTTCATTTTATAATACAAAATGAGATTTGTATTTGATTTGTATTTTCTTCCAGCCCTCAATATTTTTTTATTCCCAGTGGGGAAAATATTTTTATTGTTTCTTAGGTCTCCTTTATAATTTCTCATGAGTTTCTTCTCCTCACAAGGTTTCAAACATTACCCTGAAAAGGTTATATTGAGAGATGCTGCTAGATTACATGAGTGGCACACCAGTCAGGACAAGCAGCTGAAGGAAGGACAAGAAGTAATGAATGGAATCTAAACAAGGAGAGAAGCAACCTAGAAATTTCCTGACAGTGAAAACAATTATCCAGTGGAACAAGTTGCCTTCAGAAGTTGTGGGTGCTCCAACACTGGAAGTTTTTAAGAAGAGACTGGACAACCATTTGTCTGAAATGGTATAAAGTTTCCTGCCTGAGCAGGGGGTTGGACTAGAACACCTCCAAAGTCCCTTCCAATTCTATTCTATTCTATTCTATTCTATTCTATTCTATTCTATTCTATTCTATTCTATTCTATTCTATTCTATTCTCTAATAAATAAAATAAAAATAAATAAAAAATGTATGCAAGTATGATTGAGAGTAGGTTCAAGCAGATCATGATTGCTTCTTCAACAAATCATGATCTAATATCCTGGCTTGCTGCAGTCTATGAGTTCCCTATCTTTCCCTATGTTGATGTCACTGATAAAATCCCTTATGACGTAGATATTAGATGTTTGGAAGACAATATTTCGTTTGGAAGCAGCTCAGAACTAGCCACTTAAAGATTGCATTCCTATGTTTATACTTACCTGGCAGGGAGACACTTTGATCATACTTACCGGTATTATGTTTGCAATATTAGGTTTGTGCCCAATGTCATCTTTAAATTTCTCTGGGTCATACAGAAACCTCAAGAAATTCCCAGAGTGAATCACCAGCGTGAAGAATAACAGAATAACTGAATTGGAAGGGACCTTGGAGGTCTTCTAGTCCAACCCTCACGCAGGGGACCCTATACCATTTCAGACCAATGGCTGCCCAGTCTCTTCAGTGTTGGAGCACCCACAACCTCTGGAGGCAAGCTGTTCCACAAGCTGGACACACTGTCAGGAAATTTCTCCTTAGTTCTAGGTTGCTTCTCTCCTTGATTAGTTTCCGTCCGTTGGTTCTTGTCCTGCCTTCAGGTGCTTTGGAGAATAAGTTGCCCCCCCTTCTTTGTAGCAGCTCCTCACATTTTGGAAGATGTCATGTCACCCCTAGTAGTAAGCAACATCTGTGGCAAGAAAAAACATAGGTGGAAGAGAGGGCAATTAGTATCTTCACTCAGCCTTCAAAAAAAAAAAAAATGCTTCGTGATTGGCTGTACTCACCAAGGCACCATTTTATGAAAAGATAACCATCCTAGCAGCCATTTTGTGATAGTTCCTCCACCAAGATCTCAAATTCCACAAGTGCCCATTAGCCCAAAAAGACTACTTACCCCAGTACTAAATTATAGCTCCCATCATCCCCAACTACACAGGTAACTGGAAACCATAATTCAATCTCTCTGAGAGTACAAAATTTAGGAAGGCCGGTATAAGGGTTTTCTAACAAATATTTTAATTTTCAGTATTGTTTGGGGTGCTGTTGGATTAAACTCTTCATCCTGGTTCATCCAAGTCGGGGATCAATAAGCAACATGTCGACTGCTTTGGGAAGAAGGTTACAGTTTATTGAAGAGGCAGAAAGATGGTTCTTGCAGGAAAGACCAGAGGAAAGAAGGGACTAAGCACATGGGTAGTAGGTTTTTATACCCTCTCTAGCCTTTTGTTTGGAATAGTTTCCTGTTCCTGTGGCATGAACTTTGAGGCTATTTTTGAGTGTTTTTCTAGGCCTTGGTATCTGTGGTTTAATAAGGTGACCAACTTTTTTACAATGAAAAGGAGGACACAAATAAATTGAAGAAAAAAATATCATAAATAAAAGAAACATTTTATACATTGCAACAATAATACAGAATACACTATAATATGATAAATGCATAATAAAAACATTTATAACAATAACATTTTATATTGCGATTATGCTTACATGCTGCGCCCCCACCCGCAGCTGCCCTGCCACCCCTGCCTCTTGTGCCTGCAGCCATTATTGCCCTAGCAGATGGCGTCGCTGCTCCAGTCTCCTCCAGGTATCTTCGGGACTAAATAGGAGATGGTGTAGTTGGGTAACAGGGAGGGGTGCAAAGTTCCTGCCAATTCGCCTTCGCTGCAGACAACTTGCATGTGCAAAGTTTGCAGGCCAGGTGTTTTGGCACGCTCAGCAGTAATTCCTATTGGCTTTTGAAAGCCAATAGGGGGAGTAGCACAGCTCATGAAAAAGTTGAAAAAAAAACATCAAAAAAAGGTGCCGGAACGCCGTTCTGAGCATTCTATGAGGGAAAAAAACCCTTGCAGATTAGTCTTCAAATATCGAAAAGGAGGACACTTTTCGAGGGAGGACAGAACTCACAAAAGGAGGACTGCCCTCCCTAAAGGAGGACGGTTGGTCATCTTAGAATCCTATTATCATATCCTGCTTCCCTGGTGATGGGGCTAATGACTCCTAGAGTTTGGGTGGGGTATGCAGATTTTAAGTCTCTTTGTCTTGACAAACTTTCTGATGGTTTTACATTTGCATTTGTATAGGGCTGGCTCCTGTTTGGGATAGAGAGATTTGGGGGCAGAGTTGGCTCCTGCTTTTAAAAATCCTTTTGAGGAAAAATATATTTTTCTGCCCTTTTAATATTTCCTTCTCTGGGGCTCTGACTTCCCACAGTGCCAAGAAGGAAAATGAGGTGCTCACATTCATGTAAGAACATGGAAGTTTCCTTCTGATGCCATTGTTTTCCACAATAGCCAGTTAAGCTGCCAAGGGGAACCCACAAAATGGCCACAAAGGAAACGGCATAAGATAGTCCAGGGATGGGCAATGATGGCCTCTTTACGATCTGTGGACTTCAACTCCCAGAATTCCTGAGCCAGCATGGTCATAAAGGGCCATAGTTGCCCACCCCAGAGTAGCCCCATTTTCTCCAGATGTGTGGACTTCAACTCCCAGCATTCCCATCCTAAGATGGCTGAATGGCTGAGAGTAGTGGGAGAGTAGTGGGAGTTTGAAGTCATACCAATTAGTGGGAATATTTAACAGCTGGCAGCAATTATTTTAAAATACTGTCAAAAATAATGTCCTCTAAAGCAAGGGTCCCCAACCTTGGCAACTTTTAAGACCTGTGGACTTCAACTCCCAGAATTCCCCAGCCAGCCATGCTTCCACAAGTCTTACAGTTGCCAAGGTTGGGGACCCCTGCTCTAAAGAAAGCTTCAGGATTAAATTTTATTATTTATTTATTTCATTTATGTATTTATTTATTTTATTATAAACAACTCAAGGCAGCAAACATATCTAATACTCCTTCCTTCTCTTATTTTTTCCACAACAACAACTCTGTGAGATGAGTAAGACTAAGAGAAAATGACTGGCTCAAGGTGACCAGTCAGCTTTCATGCCAAAGGCCAGACTAGAACTCATCCTCTACTAGTGATCCCAAGTTACCCAGCTGGCTTTCATGGCTAAGGTGGGATTAGAACTCAGACTCCCCCAGTGATTGGCTCAAAGTCAACCAGGTGGCTTTCATGGCTAAAGCAAGATTAAAAACTCACTGTCTCCTGGTTTCTAGCCTTGTGCTTTAACCACTAGACCAGGGGTAGGCAACCTTGGCTCTTTTATGACTCGTGGACTTCAACTCCCAGAATTCCTGAGCCAGCATGGCTCAGCTTGGAAACACTCCCTTTCCCCTCAGCATGGCTGGCTCAGGAACTCTGGGAGTTGAAGTCCACGAGTCATAAAAGAGCCAAGGTTGCCTACCCCTGCACCAAACTGACACACTGAAACACTTCCTTTTTACCCATTTTCTTTGTCTCCTTGGAAAAGTCATGTATTGCAGAGGAGGAGAAGGTGCGCACACTCAATTGGGCCAATTCCTCTCTGAAAAATAGGTATTAGTTTTGAACTTATAGCCGAACTTCATAGTGCCAGGAGGCAGAAGGCAATAGAGTTTCTTGAAATGTTAAGCCAGGATTTTATTTTTTTTTTTATTTTTTATTTTTTTACAAAGCCAACTAAGCTTTTTCTGCAAATTGAGGAGTGGAGGTTTCATTACCCGTAGCCAGCTTGTACTTCTGCTATACAATTTGGCGGAGTGCCTCTCAGTCAGAGTATTGCAAACCTCATCGTGCAAAACATGCAAGCAGATTACTGCATTCTCCTTACCTTTAGCATAAGAACAGAAACAAAATCTTATTAAGAGACCAGACACTAGGAAATGGTGCATTTTTATCCAAGGAGGGAGGGAGAGAGAGAGGAAATCTGGAATAAATCCTACTTATTTTAATTATATTTAGAACTCTTCTTCTATTACTAATATTAATAGTCTTTTCCTAGCTTTCTCCCCACTCTCTGAATTAAAATAGGACATCCATCTCCATCTCTCTTGAGTAATTTGGCATATTTTCTCCTATAGTTTGTAAACCTGTATATATTTTTTTTCCTTCTCTGGACTAAATATAGCAATAGGCAGCTTCTTATCAGTAGACCTACTGTATCATAATCCTTAGGCTGGTAGCAAAGAAATACAGGCAGTCCTCAACTTACGACCACAATTGAGTGATTTTTGCTCCATTTACAACCTTTCTTGCCTCAGTTGTTAAGTGAATCATTGCAGCTGATAAGTACGTAACCTGGTTGTTAAGTGAATCTGGCTTCCCCATTGACTTTGCTTGTCAGAAGGTGGCAAAAGGGAAATCACATGATTTTGGAACACAGCAATAGTCATAAATATGAACCCAGTTGCCAAGCATCTGAATTTTGAGCACATGATCATGGGGATGCTGGAAAGGTCGTAACTGTGAAAAACGATCATAACTCACTTTTTTCAGTGCCGTTGTAACTTTGGTCATTAGACAAACTGTTGCAAGTCGAGGACTACCTGAACAAATTACCTCTGCTGCCATCTAGTGGACACCTGGACTTTGCACTGCAGATATGCAGCTGGTCACACCATGAAGAATTCTAACATGACTGTCATATCAAACAGATTTTCCCATATCGTCCTAGTTTACCCTTACACATTGAACCAATGATATATAGGTTAGGTTCATAACAAAAGATGTGAGAATACTTAAAACCATGGCGGTTTAATAAGACACACTGACCTGGTTCATAGAAAACTATTTCAGTTTTGTTTTTTTTTTAGCTTTTGTTATATTGCAAATATGAGGCCATAAGGCCATGACATTTTAAAAAAAAAGGAGTGGTTGTTATGATGTGTTTCAGCCATGGTTAGCTTAAGTAAGGAACTATCTACAATCTAGATAGTTGTACATGAAAGAAGACAACCTATAAATATAATGAAAGTATTTGGTGTATCCTGAGGCAATTTGTTTTTGAAGTTAGAAGCTAGTTAATCAGACTGTGGATCTATTAAAACAGGAACTTGGCCCTTTTATGGCATGCTGACTGAGGAATTCTGGGAGTTGAAGTCCACAAGTCATAAAAGGGCCAAGTTTGAAGACCCCTGTATTAAACATTCCAGGGGAACCATGGAGGGGGAGGGTCAAACCAAGATGGTAGCCATGCCTGTCCAATCAAAGCAAGCTGATTTTGACAGGTGATGCCCAAGGGAACAACATAAAGCAAAACTTTAAGCTGATTCAGCAAACCTAGACTGAACAGCACTCACTTTAAGCCATGTTCTCTACTGACAAATGTTTGTGATCTTTGACATGTCTACAAATTGCACATTTCTTGGGAAGGTTTCACCAGTGTCCAGGTTAAAGGAATCCAAACATTATAAATTACCAGTATCAGGATTCTAGTTTGTGATATTTTTTTTCAAATTCTGCTTCATCCCAAATATTAATGAAATCTGCCAAGGGCTTGACTTTAGTCAAGTAACTTGATTAAAGATCTATTGTGTGATGTGTATCATTAGCTACATTCTGCAACCTGGGATCGCTTCCAGAATTAATCAATGCATCTTGAATTTCCTACCTGAAGAACAGTTTTCGTCTCTTTTGTCCAGCTGTTTAATCTTCCTCCTCCTCCTTTTCCTTCATCTTCAAAAAAATCAATGAGACCAAATACAACAAGAAATGATGCTATTTCAGTGCTAGTGATTCTAGAATGATAATCAGAGTTTATTTTAGAGCTGCTGCATAACACCTCAGATTGGAAAAGGAAAAGTGGTTTTGAAGCCTCTGGCACATAAACATGACCAGCAGCTCTTTAAAACAGTTGCAACTTTTCCTGCAATTGTGATTTGCCCTCCACAGCATAATCCCGGGAAAAGGAGCTTTAAAGGGTCATAAGACTGTTCTCATTTATACACACCATATGCTCCAAGATGCTGTTATCACTTTGAAGCATTGAATAGGCCTGTTCCTCACACAACAGAATAACAGAGCTTTGGAGGTCTTCTAGTCCAGGGCTTTTCAACCAGTGGTACGGGTACCACCTGTGGTACATTGGTACCTGGCATGTGGTACGCGACCATCCTAGAAAAGTGGTAGTGGGGGAGGGGAATGAGCTGAACTGGTGGCAGCACTGCACAAGCCTGAGCGAGAGATAGGGCTGTAGGGCTCAGTGGAAGCACCAGGATCAGTGCTGCTTTCCAGCTGATCGGCGCTTCTTCGGGGCTGTTAGGGCTTAGTGGAAGCGCCAGGATCAGCACCAGGCTCCAGCTGGAGCTCGGCGCTGATCCTGGTGCTTCTGCTGAGCCCACAAGAAGCACTGATCAGCTGGAATGTTGCAGCATCTCCAGAGTCTTGTGATTTACATTCAGATGCTTGGCAATTGATTCATATTTATGACAGTCACAGTGTCCCAGGGTCACGTGAAGTGACCAAAACCTGTTGCAATCACCCAGCAGATGGGGGGAATAAAAACCAAATACCCCAACCCCACCCCCGCTGCCAATCCTCAACAGAAATATTCGCAACAATGAAAACCTTGGACAGGAGGAAGAGCGCCGCTGGGCGCTGTCTGGTTGGCTGTGGCTTGGGGGGCACTTTTTTCAGTGCCATTGTAACTTCAAACAGTCACTAAGTGAACTGTTCTAAGTCCAGAACTACCTGTACTTTATCACTTTTTTCCCTTATTTTTTTTTGGTCGTCAAGCTTTTGACACCTTGCTAGGCAACTGGTGGTACTCGGATGTTGCCATATCCTAGAAGTGGTACAGTGGTGAAAAGGTTGAAAAGCCCTGTTCTAGTCCAACCCCCTGTTTAAGTAGGAGACCCTATATCATTTCAGATAAATGGTTGTTCAATCACTTCTTAAAACTTCCAGTGTTGGAGCACTCACAATTTCTGGACGTAAGTTGTTCCTCTGGTTAATTGTTCTAACTGTCAGGAAATTTCTCCTTAGCTCTAGGTTGGCTCTCTCTCCTTGATTAGTTTCCATCCTTTGCTACTTGTCCCGCCTTCAGGTGCTTTGGAGAATAGGTTGACCCCCTCTTCTTTGTGGCAGCCCCCTAGATATTGGAAGACTGCTGTCATGTCACCAGTAGTCCTTCTTTTCATTAAATTAGACATACCCAATTCTAGCAAGCGTTCCTGATATGTTTTAGCCTCCAGTCTCCTAATCATCTTAGTTGCTCTTCTCTGCAGTCTTTCTAGAGCAGACATGTCAAACTCGCAATGTCACGTGACGCCGTGCGACATATCGGAAACTTTTACCCATTGCCAGCAATGGGGTGGGCTTGGTTTCCTCGTGACGCATCCAGCCTACAGGCCGGCAGTTTGACACCCCTGTTGTTGAGTCTCGGCATTTAATATTAATACCACTTTATAAAACCCTAGCAAGACCACACCTGGAATGCTGCAACCAATTTTGGTTGCCACAATTTAAAAAGATGTTGAGACTTTGGAAAAAGTTCAGAGAAGAGCAACTAAAATGATTAAAGGCCTGGAGACTAAAACATATGAAGAACGGCTGCATGACTTGGGTTTGGCTAGTGTAAACAAAAGAAGAAATAGGGGTGACATGATAGCAGTATTCCAGTATTTGAAGGGCTGCCACCAAGAAGAGGGGGTCAACATTATACACCAAAGCACCAGAGAGCAAGACAAGAAACAATGGTTGGAAACTGACCAAAGAGAAAATCAACGTGGAATTAAGGAGAAAGTTCCTAACAGTGAGGACAATTAACCAGTGGAACAGCTTGCTTTCAGAAATCGTGGGCGCTCCATCACTGAAGGTTTTTAAGAAGAGACTGGACAGTCACTTGTCTGAAATTGTAAGGGTTCTTCTGCTTGAGCAGGGGGCTGGACTAGAAGACCTCCAATGTCCCTTCCAGCTCTATTTTATTCTATCTTTCTTACATTGGGGCAACCGAAACTGGATGTAGTACAGTATTCCAAGTGTGGTCTTACAATTTCCTCACTAATAATTTACACTGTCTACATAACCATTCTTATGGCAGTGTAAAACCTCTTTCCTGTTATTGCCTCATTGCTGTTATTAATGCACTTGGCAACCCAAGTATGTATTTATGATGGTTGCAGCATCCCAGAGTCATGTGATCACCATTTCCGACACTCCCAGCCATCTTCCAACAAGTAAAGTCAATGGGGGAAGCTAGATTTGGTTAATAATCTCATTGTTCAGTTAACCATCATACCAAAAATGTCATAAAATCAAAGCATGAGTCACTTAAAAGCTGCCTTGCTTAGCAATGGAAATTCCGGTCCCAGTTGTGCTCGTAAGCCGAGGACTAGCTGTGTAGATTGGAAACCTGTACATGCTTTCAAAGTGATTCAGGAGAACACAGTAAAGCCTAAATACAGTGCCTTTCTGTTCCTCATTAAAGCAGCTGTATCTTTTTTCACATTTCTGTGCAAAGAGGCTATATTCAAGCATGGTCTGACTTGTTTGGGGTTTTTTTTTTCAAAATAATTTTCAACATATGCACAGCCCAGAAGAAGCATTGTGATACTGAACTCACAATTGGCATAAGACATTGAATACTGAATGAATGAGTTCTCCTGCTGACTTACTTTGATGGCCATGTCATCCGATGATTGACATTATCTCTGGAAGAGTGTCCAGTGCATCTTTACAGACAATGCATTTTTGCACTTTGGTTGAGGTATATTTTTGCCTTCGCTGAAAATGGAAGGAGGCATGCAAGCAAACAGGAATCCCTTTGTTTGTTGAAAGCAAAGGAAACATGGTTGGTCCTACGTGATGAAGATAGCCACAGACATGAACAATGGATAGGTTTATTTCTCTGTTTATTTAAGATAAGCAGGAGCATAGCAATCTCATTTTGTGCTCAGTTTTGGTTACAAGAGCTGCTTTTAATGCAGACCACAAGGTTGGTTCTGCGTTTTGGGTATCCTCGTCCACTATCAGTGGAACCAAATGTTCTGGACAATGTATCCAATTATGCTTGTATTTTCCCACAATTAGTCAAGGGCATTGTGGGAGATTGTCAAGGAACTTAGATGGGGCTGCCTCATTCTACTGAGAGTGCTAGAAAGGTGGGGACTGGAAATAATAATTAGAATTAGGAAATGCACAAGGATACCAGAGGCTGTTATTGGGTCTCTTAAAGATGTTTTCTGAAACTCAATCTTCACCTCACATCTGAAACAATACAGTCTGTTTTGTAGTCTGCCAATGTTGTGTGGCCATTGGAGTGTTTTGTGTCGGTGTGTGCCAAAAAGTGTGACAAAACACCTACATTTATTCAAGGATCTCCAGAAGGAGGCCTTCAAAACATGAGCCATCCCAGAGGGACAAACTAAGGAGAAGACCCGCTATGGAGGCCCAGAGAAAACCCTTTGAATGAATTAAACTCAACAAGTAATGCTCCATTTTGGGACAGGGTAAACCCCAGGCCCCTTTCATAGCCATTCTTCACACAGAATAGATGGGCATTGATCAGAAACATTGTGGCTAAATTGGACTGGGCAAGAGGTTGAACTAGATGACCCCAGCATGCATGTGAGCTGAATTCACTCCAATACATGTGAACCTGCTTAAAGTGCCTTTGTAATAAAGCTTTCATAGCAAGCTGAATTGATCCAGAGTGGTGACAGGAGCAGGCTTCAGACAGGGACTGATGTCCCAGTAAACCACATGGTTTATGTTCATTGACCATATCTGAAAGATAGCATACTGTAGTTAGCATGCCGACCTAGTAGGGAGGGATGAATAATAAGAAAGATGGATCAAAAAACATTCCAATTTCATGCCATGGAGGAGAGAGAGTGGCCAAGCCAGAGAGAGGAGTCAAATAGGGAATTAGTCTGGAGTTGTTACATAGGCAGAAGAGGGGAAAGTCAAACCCCCTTAAATGCTGTCGAACCTCATCTAGGTGAAACTCTCTGTCTGAGATGATTCCTATGTATAGGGAGGAGAAATAAAACAACTAACTGAACTCTTCATATTTGAGCATGTTTCTTTGTGCCTGACATGCTGTAATTTGCACTGTCTGCCTTTTTTGTCTTGTCTTTAAAATGTAGTACATGGCTAGGGTTATGACCACCGTTGAGCTCAAAATTTCTATTGCTGAGCGAGACAATAGTTAAGTGAGTTTTGCCCCTTTTACAACAATTCATGTAATGACTGCTTGAAGTTACAACAACCCTGAAAAAAGTGAGTTATGACCATTTTCCCACATGATTGTTGCACATCCCCACGGTCACATGATCAAAAGTCAGACTCTTGGCAACTGACTCATATTTATGATAGTTGCAGTGTCCCGGGCTCATGGGATCCCCTTTTGCGATCTTCTGACAAGCAAAGTCAATAGGGAAGCCAGATTCACTTAACGACCGGGTGACTAACTTAACAACTGCAGTGATTCACTTAACAACCTGTGGCAAGAAAGGTCGTAAAATGGGACAAAATGAACCCCAACCTAGCTTGCTTAGCAACAGAAATGTTGGGCTCAGTTGTGGTTGTAAGTCAAGGACCACCTGTATTCTTTTTTCCTTTTTGAAGGGCTCTAGCTTTCTGTCTGCAGATGGGAAGAGGATGAAGCCTTCTTCAAAACATAAAAAGCCAAATCCACAGCCACATCAGTCTGATCAAAACCCCGCAAGCTTCTATCTCATGGCTCCCATTTTGACTTTTTTTTTAAAAAAAAAAAATGCCCACTGGTAGGTGGCAGGGTTAATAAAATCCTCATTTGCTAGTTGTCAGGGCAACAGATATACTGTAGGGCTTAACAAATCTGCAACTTGTCAGAAGCACATCACTGATTCATTTCCATGCCGTCTTCTCTCTCTCTCTCTCTCTCTCTCTCCCTCCCTCCCTCCCTCCCTCTCTCTCTCTCTCAGATCATTGCTGTTTGTTCCTTTTATAACTAGGTTAAGTTTGATCTTTGGCGGTCCCTAGGAACTGCTAATTGACACAACTTTTAGCAAACCTTTGCTGAGAAGCTACAGTCCTTGGTGGATTTCTTTTTTAAAAAAAAAAGCATCTAAAAATGTGTCAGCCATGTTGCAATTCAAAATTCTCCTTGGCCCACTGAGAGATCAGAATGAAAATGAGTATGCATTTAAAATCCAATATTTGTAGGGTCAGGGTTGACCACCCAGCTTCTCAAACTTTTGGGGAACCACACAAAGCAGAGGAGACAAAATAGTTGTTTTAGCATGATTTTTCAAAATGGGGAATTGTTAGTGTGGGAATATTCCTCTGGAGGATATACAGGTAGTCCTCAATGGACAATCACAATTGAGCCCAAAATATCTGTTGCTAAGCAAGACAGTTGTTAAGTGAGTTTTGCCCTATTTTATGACCTTTCTTGCCACAGCTGTTAAGGGAATCCCTGCAGTTGTTAAGCCAGTAACATGGTTGTTAAGTGAATCTGGCTTCCCCCATTGACTTTGCTTGTCAGAAGGTCCCAAATGGGAATTAACACTTGACCTGGGACACTACGACTGTCATAAGTATGAGTCAGTTGCCAAGCATCCAAATTTTGACCATGTGATCGTGGAGATGCTGCAACGGTCGCAAGTGTGAAAAACAATCATAAATCACTTTTTTCAGGACCGTGTAATTCACTTAACAAATGGGCCAATGCGCTTAACACCCATGGGGGGGAAAGGTCATAAAATGAAGCATGACTGACTTAACAACCGCCTTGCTTAGCAATGGAAATTCTGGAACATTCTACCTGTACCTCTTCCCTCACATCATACCTATGGCCTGATTGTGGATACATTCCAAATTTTCTTTGATGAACCACATTTCTAGGCTCCTCCATTTTACTTTTCCAAAGCAAATGTTGTGTCTGGAATGTAAAGAGCAAAATTCTGCAGTCTCCTCAAATGTCAAGCAGTATTATCCAGGCTTTATTTTAGTTCTCCTTGCAGCTCAAAACTCTTTAATTCTTTAAAAGGCTTTTTAAAACCTTCCTATTACTAGACAAGGATTCTTTGGTTTTTGTGATTTTTGTCAGCCGTCCTTCTTAATACTGATTTGCTGTATCATGCAATCAAATTGAATCCAGACTGAGTCATAGCAGGATGCAGGCATCTCAAGAGTGTTTTGCTTAAATTACAATTTGTTAAGCAAGCAACAGAGTTGGTACTCACACAACATGCTAAAGTTTACCCACTACAAACCACACCACAAACCCATATAGCTGAGTTCACTCATTGCATTATACCACAACCAAATAAACCACATTGTGGGCTTTCCATACTGTAATTCACCCTAAAGCAGTAGTTCTCAACCTGTGGGTCGGGACCCCATTTGGGGTCGAACGACCATTTCACGGGGGTCGCCAAACAACGCAGTCTGCCATTTTTTCTCCCTTTTCCTTAGCTGTGCTACTCTCTTTTATTCTATTGGCTTTTGAAAGCCAATAGAATAGACTCTCTTGAATAGAGTCTAATTCTATTGGCTTTCAAAAGCCAATAGGAATTGTCCAGGCTGTCTCTGCCCTGATGAGCCTCCAAAAGTCCCATTCTGCAAACAGTGCTGCACCAGTTGAGTAGTCCTCGACTTACGACAGGTTGAGTAGTCCTCAACTTACGACCGGTTGGGGGTCACGGCATTAAAAAGGTTGAGAACCACTGCCCTAAAGGGACCTTTATCACTAATAAATCTTACTGATTTTAATAGATGTACCCTGAATAAATTTTATTCTAAAGCCCTCTTAACTGACTTCAATTGTTTTTCCTGGAAGCTGCCTAGAGAACAAGTGGTCAACCTATATAAATATTAATAACCCTTCGTCTCTTTTTAGCATCTACATGTTTTGTTGTTTGCTTTATGTAACAAAATTGGTCAAGCATCCCAATCTAAGCTGTTTACAACTGTCTGAATGCAGCCAGTTTCCATATCCTTCTGTTTTTCACTTAAAATTAATATAATTAAATAGCATTAGGTGTTACTTTGGTTTTCATTTTTGGTTGCTTGAGCAAGCAACTCCATTGAAATGAAAGCACTGTAGCCTCAAAACTCAGATGATAATCCAATGTCAAACCATGGAACATCTGCAGAAATACCAGTTTACTTTAGCATCTTCCATTTTCAGGGGATGTTTCTTAAACAAATCCAAGAGGAATCTTTGCAAACAGAGGAACAATAATGCTTTCGTTTGATGTTTGCTTAAAAAAGAACTCTAATCTTTTGATATATTTTGTAAAAAAAAATAAAAATAAAACAGGCTCCCAAAAAGGATTAGGAAAAAAAATGTTTCTCTTTTCCTGAGCTAGAATGTCTTCCTTCTACTGCGCAGAGTTTTTGAGATGTTTTCATCCTTTATGTAAAACAATTTGCATGATCCTGAAATCAGCACCGTGTAACATTCCAGCCCAATTCCAGTCAAATTACTTCGGTTTAATGCAGTATGGCTGGGTTGCCAACACACAGCTAATTGCGGAGGGAGACGAGTGAATTAAAAATGTCTTTGAGCAGGAAGCCAGCTACCCTTCACAATTACTGGGGACTGAAAAGCATTAGAATTTATTAAGCTTTAGAAGGAGACATAGTCCTTTCATGTATCTGTGAAATTAAAACTCAAATATCTGGTCCTGACGGTTATAAAAAGAATTTTAAGCAGTAAAGTGGCAAGGAAGGTTATGCATGAGAGAAGTGCTGTTTTAATGCTTCAGCTAGCTCCTTGGGAGCTAGTTATTGAGATGCAACCGAAAGCCGTTGTACAGAACTGTTGTTATCTCTCCGCCAACAATTTCTCAGTGGCAAAATGAATGCCTCTTTGAAAGTGCCATCATTTACATTGATAAAACAATAAAAGTTATATATATATAAAAGAAGTGATGAATTTCAAAATGTTGACATATTATTCAAAATCATATTCATATCGTTCAATGCTACTCTTATTCATTAAATCATCTTGATAAACTCATGGGTATTAAAACAGTATGAACATGACACAATTGCCTGTCTTGTGTGTAAACATCCTCACCATAATTTTTTTTTTACATTTCCAGCATAATGAATTGATCACCAGTTTTAAACATTCTCTGAAGTATCCAGTAAATATAGAAAAAAAATGTTTTTGTGTTGAATTTTTATCTTAAGAAACGTTCTTAAATTTCTTTACATTTTGTTTAGGTGCTAATGTGGGGCGTTCCGAATCTGAATAAAGTTCTTGCAAATAATGGAAAGAAAAAAAAAAGAAAGGAAGGAAGGAAGGAAGGAAGGAAGGAAGAAAGGGAGAGAGAGAGAGAGAGAGAGAAAGAAAGAGAGAGAGAGAGAAAGAAAGAAAGAAAGAAAGAAAGAAAGAAAGAAAGAAAGAAAGAAAATGCTCCCATTGTTAGCAGATATGCTGTAGGATTGCTCGAAAATCGAGACAGTGTTATCAGCAAAGAAACAGGGAAAACACAAGTAGTCCTCAACTTAACAATCACAACTAAGCTCAAAATTTCTGTTGCTAAGTGAGAACTTAACTGCAATTGTTCTCTTAACAACTGTGGCATAATAAAGGGCCACAAAACTGGGCATAACCCACTTAACAATGGTCTCATTAGCAAGACTGAAGTGGTTTGTCATAGTTTTTCTCTGGAAAATATTTTGAATAGCAATAGCTATAACAGTAGCACTTAGACTTATATACCGTTTCACAGTGCTTTACAGCCCTCTCTCAGCAGTTTACAGTCAGCCTATTGCCCCCATCATTCTGGGTCCTCATTTTACTGACCTTGGAAGGATGGAAGGCCAAGTCAACCTTCAGCTGGTCAGGATCCAAATCCTGGCAGTGGAAGGCAGAATTAGCCTACAATGCTGCATTCTAACCACTGCGCCACCACGGCTCTTGAATCTATAACCCCAACTATTATTCTGAAATTTTGTAATACAGGTAGTCCTTGACTTACAACCATTCATTTACTGACCATTTGAAATTACAACAGCACTTTAAAAGGTGACTTTCAACCATTATCACACTTACGACCACCCTTGGCAACTGGCCCATATTTATGACGGTTGCAGTGTCCCGGGGTCATGTGATCACCTTTTGCAACTTATTGACAAGCAAAATGAATGCGGACGCCAGACTCACTTAACAACCATTTTACTAACTTAACAACTGAAGTGGTTCACTTAGCAACTGTGGCAAGAAAAGCCATAACATGGGACAGAAATATTGGGCTCTCGTGGTTCTAAGTCGAGAGCCACTTGCATAATATTATGAGATAGATTTTCGTTACAGAAAACATAGCTGCATTGTGAATTGCCAGCCTGGCATTGTGTCCCTTGTTCAGAAAGAGGAAACATGTTGTGGGTGGACATTTCTAGGTGAGTCAAGAAACAACCCTGCTTTAAGCATTCAGAAGGGAAACTGTAGGCATGGAGAATTTTCTAACAAGTGAGGAAGAAAACATTGTTAATGAGAACTGAGACAGTCTAAATTTCAACCCCTCAGTGAGATGCAGTTGCCAGGTTCTCTATTTTTATGCAATATGCAGTTTTTAATGACAACCCAATATGCTAGATGAGTGGTTCTCAACCTTCCTAATGCCGTGACCCTTTAATATAGTTCCTCATGTTGTGGTGACCCCCCCAACCATAAAATTATTTTCGTTGCTACATCATAACTGTAATTTTGCTACTGTTATGAATTGTAATGTAAATATCTGATATGCAGGATGTATTTTCATTGTTACAAATTGAACATAATTAAAGCATAGTGATTAATCACAAAAACAATATAGCAATGCTTGCTGAAGCAATGCTCAAAAATGTTGGGAGGGAGGGAAGGGGAAGGAAGGAAGGAAGGAAGATTGAAGGGGAAAGGAAGGAAGGAAGGAGAGAGATTTAAGGGGAAGGGATGGAGATGGAGATGGAGATGGAAGGAAGGAAGGAAAGGAAGGAAGGAAGGAAGGAAGGAAAGAAGGAAGGAAGGAAGGAAGGAAGGAAGGAAGATTGAAGGGGAAAGGAAGGAGATAGAGAAGAAAGGAGATTGAAGGAGGAAGGAAGGAAGGAGAGAGATTGAAGGGGAAGGGATGGAGAAGGAAGGAAGGAAGGAAGGAAGGAAGGAAGGAAGGAAGGAAGGAAGGAAGGAAGGAAGGGAGGGAGGGAGGGAGGGAGGGAGGGAGGGAGGAAGGAAGGAAGGAAGGAAGATTGAAGGGGAAAGGAAGGAGATGGAGAAGGAAGGAGATTGAAGGGGGAAGGAAGGAAGGAAGGAAGGAAGGAGAGATTAAAGGGAAAGAAAAGGAGATGGATGGAAGGAAGGAAGGAAGGAAGGAAGGAAGGAAGGAAGGAAGGAAGGAAGGAAGGAAGGAAGGAAGGAAGGAAGGAAAAAGTGCTTTATAACGCCCGACGGGGAAAGATATTTTAACCCCCGGTGGCTGATTGAGGAAGCCTGGTCCGTCGGACCGGTTTCCAAATAAGCCTGATTGGGGAGGCGGGAGTGTAAATGATGTATCCAAGGACGGTTCCCATTGCCCCTTCCCCTCTCTGTTTGGCTACCACCGGGGAAAACGCACAGGCGCGCGGGCACAGGGGTAAGAAAGGACAAACGCCCAGATTAAAACTGGTGCCAACGTTTCCAAACGAAATGCTCTGAGCTGTGAAGCCTTATCCAAAGCGGGGTCTGCTCGAATGATTTCTCTTCCCTTCCGGCTGTTTTTTTTTTTCATCCCCCACATCTGAGCAGAGCTGCCGCCGGCCTGCCCCCATAGCCAAGAGTTCCAGACCAGCGCCTTTCCAATCTCTGGCGCTGCTTGCAGCAGGGGTCGGGGTGGGGGAGATGGATCCTTTTTTACAGCCCCGAAACGAGTTTTCTCCTTTGATTTCGGGGTCCCGTTGCCGGCTCACGGGAGTGGATCACGGCTCTGTAATCTGCCTCGATCGATAGAAAGCCAGGAGGCGAAAGGAAGGAAGGAAGGAAGGAAGGAAGGAAGGAAGGATCTTTGGAGAGTCATGTTTTTCCAGATGGTGATGAACTGCAACTCCCAGCATTCCCCACTCTTCCACAGTGCTTTTTAGGGCTGCTGGGGATGGTAGTCCAGTAAGGTCTGGAGACACACACAGATGCCCTAGCAGGGAAAATTAACCGGGTAATTGCTGCGGCTTTACTTGGAGGCATTCTGCACCTCCTGAAAATCACTTTAAACAATTTTCCCTGGTTCAGCAAAGGCAACAAGTAATAAAACAAGCAACAGGTACCGGTAATAAAATAGCCCAAATTGTCCTTTCCAGCACAGATGAAAAGAACCAGGGAAAGGGAAATCGCGTCTGCCTCTTTGACCAACGGGAAGAGAAGCAGTAGGAAAAGCACTGCGTTTCGGCCTGGGCACACAGCCTTGCCCACAGGCAAGGACGCACAAGCAGCTCCGCACAATTGCCCGGGGAGGGGGGGGAAGGCTCTGGCGGAGCAGCCCAGTGGCAGCGTCAGCAACGGCCCAGACCCGGCTCGACCCGGCCCGGCCAGCCACACAGCTGAGCCGGTTGGGGGCACGCGCAATGGTACTGCGGCGGCAGGAGCAGGCGCTGTCGGAGAAGGGTGCCCTGGACGCTGAGGAGCCAGGGGAGGAGGAGGGCAGCAGCGGCAGCCGGATAGAGGAGCGGTGTCTCGGTTCCTAAGACCATTGGAAATATGTGTTTTCCGATGGTCTTAGGCAACCCCTGTGAAAGCGTCGTTCGACCCCCAAAAGGGTCACAACCCACAGGTTGAGAACCGCTGTGCTAGATGGTTAAATTAGAAGTATCAGCACAGTATTACGTGCTGTAGCTATGGAGGCATTGATAGTATGAGCTGTACTTTAATAACCACCAAGAGGTTTGGTGCTTTCATAACCTCTCTTTCTTCTCTCATTTTTTTCCTTCATGTTTTCAGCATACATATGTTTCCTGATGTGCGCCTTGGGGGTGACAGCAGGTGCCCACCGCTTGTGGAGTCACAGATCTTACAAAGCCAAACTGCCACTGCGAATATTTTTGGCTGCAGCCAATTCAATGGCATTTCAGGTGGGTATTTACACATCTATTGAACCCTACTTAAGCGAGAGTTTAAGGCTGGAGTGTCCAACCTTGGCAACTTTAAGACCTGTGGACTTCAACTCCCAGAGTAATAGATAAGAGTCAACCGAATTCAAGACAGATTGGATTTAGGCCACTTGTGAGGACCTAATGCAGGGGTGGTGAACCTATGGCATGGGTGCCAGAGGCGGCACTCAGAGCCCTCTCTGTGGGCATGCGCACTGATGTCCTACGCCATCAGCTGGGTTTTATAAAACCTTTCGCTTTAGGCCTCTGCCGCTGTGTACAAAAAAAAAGGTTCAATCAATCAGTCAATTTCAACTTCTCGCGGGAAAAAAAAAGATCTTGCAAAGTTGGAATTGATTGATTGAACTTTTTAGTCCCACCCAGTCTGCTGTTACCACCGCAGGCATGCCCACCCAATGGGCCACACCCAGCCAATGGGCCACACCCACCGAGCACCCGACAATGCATAAGTGGGTTTTGGGTTGCAGTTTGGGCACTCGGTCTCTAAAAGGTTGGCCATCACTGACCTAATAACTCCAGGCATACTTGGGATTGTACATGGCCCTGGCCAATCAGCAACTTTGCAGAATTATTTATTTTCCAGTTTTTATTATCCAGGTAACTCTTTGAAGCCACAGAAGAGAAGCCCAGCAGCTGGTTTCTTGGCTCTACAACAGAGAAGTATTTGAAATGACACAGGCTATAGCAGCGATCTTCAAACTTGGCCCTTTTATGACGTGTGGACTTCAACTCCCAGAATTCCTCAGCCAGGCATGCTGGCTGAGGAATTCTGGGAGTTGACGTCCACAAGTCATAAAAGGGCCAAGTTTGAAGACTCCTGGATTATAGGGAGAGAGATGTCTGTACCTGCTACCGTAATTGTATATTGAAAAGAAGCTCACTTGCTCTCCTCCTAGAAGCTCAGGTGGGTGAGGTAAAAATACTCCTGAAGTCTCATAGGAGGTAGAAACAACAAGATAGCCAGAGGGCAATTTTCTTTGGAAACTAAGCCAGCTGCTATCTTTGATAGTACTTGACATAAACAGTTGGTGTTTTTTTTTTTTTTTTGATACAGCAAGCAATGCTGTTGCTTGTCCCAAAGGTGCTTTTTTCAAAAGGCAACTGGACTTCCTTTGTTTTTCCTTGAGGAACGGAAGAAGCTTCTTGGATGAGAAGCAAAACGTCTTCAAGGAAAACATAAAGAAAGCCCAGCTGCTTTTTGAGAAAGCATTGGGACAACCATGATCTGGGTGACTAAGCACCTCCATAGACAATGCTGTTGCTTTAAAACAGTGTTTCTCAACCTTGACAATTTTAAGGCATGTGGACTTCAACTCCCAGAATTCCACAGCCAGCAATGCTGGCTGTGGAATTCTGGGAGTTGAAGTCCACATGCCTTAAAATTGTCAAGGTTGAGAAACACTGCTTTAAAAGGACCACACGGGCAAGGAAGGACTCAAAGGCCCACAGAGCCACGACACTTAATTTTCTCCTTCTGTTTTGTGCAGAATGACATTTTTGAATGGGCTCGAGACCACCGAGTGCATCACAAGTACTCCGAGACGGATGCTGATCCCCATAATGCCAAGCGGGGGTTCTTTTTCTCCCATATTGGCTGGCTCTTTGTCCGGAAGCATCGTGATGTCATTGAGAAGGGGAGAAAACTGGATTTCAGTGATTTATTGGAGGATCCGGTGGTGAGCTTTCAGAGAAAGTGAGTGATAATGGTAGACACGAGTAAGGTTGGAGATACACTGGGAGATCTTCAGGTCAAAATTAGCCAGCTATTGGGCAGAGGTTTGGATTAGATCAGTGTCTCTCCATCTTGGCAAGTTTAAGATGGGTGGACTTCAATTCCCAGCATTCCCAGAATTTTGGTCTAGATGACTCCCAGGGTCCCTTCCAACTCAACAATTCTATGACAATTAGCATTTTCCAACTAAGTGCTTGTATAACAATAATAATAAAGTTGGAAGGGACCTTGGAGCTCATCTAGTCCAACCCCCTGCTCAGGCAGGAAACCCTATACCATTTCATACAAATGGTTGTCCTATCTCTTCTTAAAAACTTCCAGTGTTGGCGCATTCACTGCTTCTAGAGGCAGGTTGTTCCACTGGTTAATTGTTCTCACTATCAGGAAGTATAGTTGTATAGTTGTATTAGTGATTTTTCAGAGGTGCAAGCCCATGAAGGAGAGAACTTATGAATTTAACAAACAGTCCTATTTATAGGATTGTCATGGCCACAATACGTTAATTACTGCACTGAGTTTAGCACAGAGCTCCTGTAAAGCTGAAGGAACAATCCCACATTCGTGAAAAATTGTATAAAGTATACAAAGCTCTTATAAACAATGACACAATTGGGGATTGGGATCAATTCCTGCATAAATAAATGGCTTTATCCAGCCTGAAAAATTACAGTGATAATTAGTTTGCTGAATTTTTTGGAAAGATTTCTCATTCTAATTTCTAACCTTTGAGGTGCAATGATCTCTGACTGAAATAATCAGTCGCTAATACTGCTGAGAACAACTTAATTCAGCCACATTTTTCTGCTTTTTCACCTGAGTCCCACTTCAAAAGGAAAGGAAATAATGAAATGAATAAACTGTGACAACAAAAGAAAACCACCAGTCAGGCTTAAAAGCAGCTTTTAAGAATATCCCAGCATGGAAGGAAAAAAAAACCATAAACATTTAAAGCATTAAAAATGGGTTCAAAGCATTAAAAAGATGCTTTTAGTAAGGCTGGGGTCAAACAGATCTCTCTTCAAACACAGTGAGTTGCACGATGCTTCGATTATTAATCCCAGCCCGTTAACACTTAAACAACCCAAAACTGCCCTTTTATTTGTTTCTTTGATATATTTATCTCTCACATTTTCACCAGGGGCTTTTATCCCCATAACCACAACCCTATGAGGTAGGCTAGGTGGGCAGAAAGATGGAGTGACATCCAGTGACCTCCTAAGAGTGGATTCGAACCAGGAATCCAAGGGTTTTGTGGAAAGCAAGATGGTCAAGCAAAATGGAGAAAGCGCTGGACAAAGATGGGACAATGGTTGTCCCCGAGGTTTCTCCATTTTGAGAAGTTTGCTGGCTGGAGAATTCTGGGAGTTGAAGTCCACCCATCTGAAACTTTCCCAGATGGAGAAACAGGGGTCCAATCCAATCTTCTACCCAATGTACGATCCCAATGGCTACCTAACTTTGACTTGAAGACCTGGCTTGATGGACCACCAGTGAATGAGGAATTTCCGTCAAGAAAATTTCCCTTAATGAAGAATGAAGAATCTCACGACACCATAAAGATCGATACATTTTTAGTGAACAAGCCATGAATGCCTACGCTGTAATTTGCTATGCCATGGGAATTTGTCATTTTTTGAGCCAGAAGGAAAGCTCCTTTGTTCCTGTTAAAAAGAAAGAAAACATGATCACAGCGGAAGGGAGGAGAACATGATCAGGCGTGAGAACATGATCAGAAAGTTGCAGAATTTTATCTCTTGGGGGAATGGGGCATAATGCATTAATGAGAAAGAAATCTTGCACAAATTGTGGCAAATTACAATGACTTCAGCAGGAATTGTTCCAAGCAAAGGAACACACAATCTTGTGCGTTTCCCCCCCCCCATGCACAAATGCTCTGAATGATAAGGGTGCAGTTCATGGTAGCTTGCAGAAAAATAAAGATTTGAGGTTGTAAAAGGAGGCGAAGGTTGGAAATTTTAATAGATTCCGCAGCAAACATTTTATCTAGTAGTGCTAACTGAAGAATGTGTCTTATTTTCCCAGCTGGAGTTTAGATTATTCATTTTAGTTCCTGGTGAATAGAGATAAAGCAAACCAACTAAAGAGATTATAATAATCAAAAGTTTGCAGGTGTCAAGGAAATGCAGCTGCCAAAAAAGCCAGCACAGGCTGCATTAACAGAGGGATAGAATCAAGATCATATAAATGTGTTAATATCACTTTACAATGCTTTGGTAAGGCCACACTTGGAATACTGCATCCAGTTTTGGTCACCGCGATGTAAAAAAGATGTTGAGACTCTAGAACAGTGGTTCTCAACCTGTGGGTCGGGACCCCATTTGGGGTCGAACAACCATTTCACGGGGGTCGCCAAACAACGCAGTCTGCCATTTTTTCCCCCTTTTCCTTAGCTGTGCTACTCCCTTTTATTCTATTGGCTTTTGAAAGCCAATAGAATAGACTCTCTTGAATAGAGTCTAATTCTATTGGCTTTCAAAAGGCAATAGGAATTGTCCAGGCTATCTCTGCCCTGCTGAGCCCGTCAAAAGTCCCATTCTGCAAACGGTGCTGCACCAGTTGAGTAGTCCTTGACTTACGACCGGTTGAGTAGTCTTCGATTTACGACCAGTTGGGGGTTGCAACATTAAAAAGGTTGAGAACCACTGCTCTAGAAAGAGTACAGAGAAGAGCAACAAAGATGATTAGGGGGCTAGAGGCTAAAACATATAAAGAACAGTTGCTGGAACTGGATATGTCTAATTTAATGAAAAGAAGAGCTAGGGATGACATGATAGCAGTGTTCCAGTATCTCAGGGGTTGCCATAAAGAAGAGAGGGTCAAGCTATTCTCCAAAGCACCTGAAGGCAGGACAAGAAGCAATGGATGGAAACTAACCAAAGAGAGAAGCAGCCTAGAACTAAGGAGAAATTTCCTGACAGTTAGAACAATTAATCAGTGAAACAACTTGCCTACAGAAATTGTGAATGCTATAAGAAGTGATTGAACAACCACTTGTCTGAAATGGTATAGGGCAGGGGTAGGCAACCTTGGCTCTTTTATGACGCGTGGACTTCAACTCCCAGAATTTCTGAGCCAGCATGGCTCAGCTTGGAAACCTCTCCCTTTCCCCCCAGCATGGCTGGCTCAGGAATTCTGGGAGTTGAAGTCCACAAGTCATAAAAGAGCCAAGGTTGCCTACCCCTGCTCTAAACCTTTAGATTTTCCATGTTGCAAAGGGAAGACTCTACACCAGTGGTTCTCAACCTGTGGTCCATGGAGCCCTGAGGATCCATGATATCATGACAGGGGGTCCACAAAGGTTTGAAAAAAATGTTATGATTTAGATCTTGAGTTAAGTCTTTGGGGAATCTGTGGCCATAGTCTGTGGCCACAAACAATATTTAAAGAGACTCCGTGGTGAAGAAAAAGTTAAGAATCATTGCTCTACAAACTTCTTATGAAAATGGGGACAAACAGAAAGCATCTGAGAGAATGTTTTCACTTTTTTGTACAGACCCCCCCCTCCATCTTTATATTAAAACTACACTAATAGCTGAATAAGGGTTTCTGGCGAGCGTATTACCACTTATTATTCTTTCATTTTGCACTACACATATATATATTGACAACATATTTCCCATGATCTTTTCTTCTCAGTTGACTCATCTGGAATCATTGTTACGGGAAATGTTATCTTGTATGATCCAGTCACCTCTGTTTTTCCTTTTCTTTCCTCACAGGTACTATAAAAGTTCAGTTGTGTTGATGTGTTTTGTCATTCCTACTATCTTGCCTTGGTATCTCTGGGGCGAGAGCTTGTGGAATTCATACTTCTTGGCTTCAATTCTCCGCTACACCGTCTCCCTCAATGTTGCTTGGCTGGTCAATAGTGTTGCTCACATGTATGGAAACAGGCCATATGACAAAGACATCAACCCTCGGCAGAATACCTTTGTCACTTTCGGAGCTATTGGTGAGTTGCCAACAATTGATTCACCTAGTTTTTTGAGGTTGTTTTCTCCAGACTGCTTTAATGGTGCTTTACAGTCAGGGATGTCCACAAGTTATATGAAAAGGAGGATGATGGCTGTGGTGGTGAAATCAAGGGTCTTCCTCTTTTTTGTGGGTGTCTTATGAAATATTGGGCAGATAATATTAGAAAGTTCTGGTGTGGATAAGAAAGTAAAGACCTCCTTACCAGTAATCAATACCTAGATGAGCACAGATTAACACCAAGATTAACAAATAGATCAACAATGAAGAAGTAAATAATACCCCAGTCAAGGAACTACCAATTCAAACAAACAAGTTAACAGAAAACAACATCTAATTAAAGAACCAACAAGAACATTCCCACCAACACCGACACAGCAAACCACTAGTATACAAAATGACAGCAATTCCTACTCCTTTTTAGCACTGATGATGTTACCTAGTTTGGTAATGAGATGTCTGAAAGAAAACAACCAAGCTCAGAAAACACTAAGGACCCCATGGAGGAGAAATTTTACTTGTTTGCTTAGACCTTTTCTTCTTCTCTAAAAAAAAAGCTGTACTATTAGAACAACTAAAAATTCTTTAGCTACATACCATGTTTCCCTGAAACTAAGACCAGGTCTTACATTAATTTTTGCTCCAAAAGGTGCATTAGGGGTATTTTCCGGTTAGGTCTTATTTTTGAGGGGAAATACGGTAGTAAACTAAGCAAGAGAGGGAGAGAGAAATAATGGCTGATATTAAATTTATAGAACCTGCATTTAATTACTATTTTAACATCGAACATGGCAGGCATTCCAAGCACTATCAGAGGTAAGATTCAGACTGTTGTGTAGGAGCTTCTTCAAAGCTCTTGGGAAACATAATAGTCCCCATTTTGAGAATATAAAATCTAATCATCCAACCTAAGTGGAAATCAGAAGTAAAGGGAGGAAGAAATCAGGAGATGGCTCGTTGGAACATTTCATTTTGGACACCCTGTTCAAAGTATATATTTACAGGACATAGCTCTTAAAATCCTTTTGTTGGTCAAAATCATGAAAATAATAGCTGTTCCTCCATTAGAATGTCTACTGCCTCTGCTTGTTGATGCTACATCCTACTTTTTTTTCCCCCTTCTCTACCTTTGACCCTACTTTTCATTTCTTCTGGGTTCTGTTTTCCAGGAGAAGGTTACCATAATTACCACCACACCTTTCCATTTGATTATTCAGCCAGTGAGTTTGGCTTGAAATTCAACCCAACCACATGGTTCATTGACTTCATGTTTTGGTTGGGTTTGGTCACTGAGAGGAAGCAAGCACCCAATGAGATGATCCAAGCTCGCAAACAGAGGACTGGAGATGGTACTTCTTGAGAAACAAATTGACTCTTGAATGTCAATGCTGCTGTGTTGTTTGTATGTTTCTTGATTGGGGGGGGGCTTCTGTCCCAAACCTTCTCTTATAATGAAAGTAGTATTTTTCATTGAATGATGGCCAAATTCATTTCTGGATAAATGTCATTTTACTTTAATGCAGTCATTTTTTTATTGCAGAAAACACTTTAAATATTCATCCATCTTCCAAGAAAGATGTGAAAGTTCCAGCCTGCAATTTTTCCATAACATAACGCCCTTCAGATATGTTGAACTCTAATTCCCATAATCCCTACCACTTGCAGCCTTTGGACATTTCAAGTCCAACACATCTGGAAAACACCCGGTTGGGAAAGGCTGGATGGGCAGTCTTCAGGGTTGTGGGTGCTAGTTCTACTGAAAACATGATATCTACCAACCATGGGGCAGAGTCAGATGCAAAACTGTGATGCAGGAGCAAAGCAGATTTGACTCTACATCTACCGAGGTACATCTGACATGTTGAACATCAGGAACTCTGATGCAGAATGTAAAACTGGTCAGGAAAAACTGTGCAGTTTACTTACCTGGTCTAAAGCATCCCTTCATCTCATAACAGGTCACTAGCTGCTACCAAATACTGTATGTTGAACCTCATGATTTGAGGGAATGCTCTAGATCAATGGTTCTCAACCTTTTTTAATGCCGCGACTCCCAACCGGTTGTAAGTCGAGGACTACTCAACTGGTCGTAAGTCGAGGACTACTCAACTGGTGCAGCACCGTTTGCAGAATGGGACTTTTGGCGGGCTCAGCAGGGCAGAGACAGCCTGGACAATTCCTATTGGCTTTTGAAAGCCAATAGAATTAGACTCTATTCAAGAGAGTCTATTCTATTGGCTTTCAAAAGCCAATAGAATAAAAGAGAATAGCACAGCTAAGGAAAAAGGGAAAAAAATGGCGGACTGTGTTGTTTGGCGACCCCCGTGAAATGGTCGTTCGACCCCAAATGGGGTCCCAACCCACAGGTTGAGAACCACTGCTCTAGATCAAGGATCTCCAAACTGTTGGAGTTGGCTGAGGAATTCTGAAAGTCCAGAAATCTTAAATTTGCCAAGTTTGGAGAGCCCTGATCTAGCTGCAGAATAGTCTCCTATAGTTGTACATGATGCTCAACATCGGTAGTCAATCTTTCTTTAAAGCTAGCTAAAAAGCTCCTGATATCTCCCCAAAGAATGTAAAATTCCTCCATCTACACTTGGTTTTAGTGGAGTTGATTGTAGAATTAAAGCTGTCTTAAATGGAACTTTTTTTTTAGAAGATTACATATTATTTAGTATTAAAAGCAAATGATGTATTTCATCTGATGTAGTCATCTTGACTGCACACCGTCCTTCTCCAAATTGGTATCCTTGCCCTTGCCCTCTGCAGTAAATAAGCCCACTAGGTCATGCTAGTTGGCAATGAACTCTAGTCCGATTCTTACAATCCAATTCATACCACGAAGTGCAGTCCAATTCATGTTATCAGAATGAAGAAGCTCTGACTGCACTGCTTGGGATACACCACAACTCTTAACAGAATGAATGAGCTTACGGTTCTTTAATGAAAGAAAGTCAAATGTTTAATTTAAAATAGCTCTGCCATGGCTATTTTAGCTCTGCTTTGGCCTTGGATGTTCTTGTATACCTTTAAAAAGACTCTTTGAAAAGAACTTTCCCACTTGTTTTATTGAAACGATAGATTGGTAGGTGAGAAGAAGAATCCAGGAAAAATGGTTGCAAGGCTACTTCCTCCACTGAAGCAAATGGGAAAGTACTGTAATTATCACATTATCTAACTCAGGGGTCTTCAAACTTGGCCCTTTTATGACTTGTGGACTTCAACTCCCAGAATTCCTCAGCCTGGCTGAGGAATTCTGGGAGTTGAAGTCCACAAGTCATAAAAGGGCCAAGTTTGAAGACCCCTGATCTAACCTGGTCTAAGGCAGTGTTTCTCAACCTTGACAATGTTAAGGCATGTGGACTTCAACTCCCAGAATTCCACAGCCAGCAATGCTGGCTGTGGAATTCTGGGAGTTGAAGTCCACATGCCTTAACATTGTCAAGGTTGAGAAACACTGGTCTAAGGCAATGCTTCTCAACCTTGGTCACTTTAAGATGGGTGGACTTCAATTCCCAGAATTCTGGGAGTTGAAGTCCACCCATCTGAAAGTGGCCAAGGTTGAAAACACCGATCTAAGGAGAGATCCCAAACTGTGTTCCTATCTGAAGCAAAAGGACCTAGAGTATAATCAATTCCAAGAAATGTTATATAGTTATCCCATCACCAACATTATTCAGATCATGATTCAGTATTATTGTTCTCAGTAAGATTCCTTTTTACTGATAATTGCCTGCTTCTAGCTTTTACTATTTACTAGATCCACAGTGATGCCGATCATCTATCCTGCTGTTTCTGTAGAGGAGGGCTGAACAAAATGATAAAAAAACAAAGAACTCTTGTGGCACTTTTAAAACTGGGCATGTTTATTCCTGCATAAACTTTGGGGGATTGTAGTGCACTGCATCAGAAACATGTAGGCATCTGATACAGTGAACTAGCATCCAAGGAAGTTTGTGCAATGTCATATTGGTTTGTCTGCTCAGGGCAGGGGTCCCCATCCCCTGGGCTTTGGACTGGTACCGGTCCGGTGGCCTGCTAGAAACCAAGCCGCGCAAACAACAGGTGAGCAAGCAAAGCTTCATCTGCACCTGTGCAGGATCTAGGCTGCGCACAAAACCACCCAACCCCGTGGAAAAATGGTCTTCTATGAAATTGGTCCCTGGTGTCAAAAAGATTGTGGATCACTGCTCAGTGGCCACAAGTTCTTGGCTGCAAAAGATAGCTACTGGGGGGAAAAAAGTAAAGAGTGTAATTTAAAAACAGTATGGAAAAAGGGTACACAAAATCTTTTCATAAGGGAGGCTCGTACTGTATCTTGCATTTTCATCATTCTGATGAAACCAAGCTTTTTAGATAACTCCTTTCTGAGGTTTTTGCAGGTGTTTGTATGTAGGTCTTTGGTCATTCGGGTTTTCTCCCGTGTCAAATTAGAAGTGCCTTGGTGACGTTTTGATGAAGTCTCATTCATCATCTTCAGGCTGGTGTTTTTGGCTTCGTCATCTTCAGGCTGGTGTTTTCGGCTTCGTGTTTTTGCTCCTAGAAGCACGAAGCCGAAAACACCAGCCTGAAGATGACGAATGAGACTTCGTCGAAACGTCGCCAAGACACTTCTAATTTGACGCGGGAGAAAACCCGAATGACCAAAGACCTACATACATACATACATACATACATACATACATACATACATATATATATATTAAAAAAATCTCCCTTGATCAATCATACAACACACTCCAGTCTTTTGATTTATTCCAAATTCTCACTTGCTCTGTTGGGGTTTATTTGTTGTGAGTCTGATGAAGATGGGTTTGCTAATGTTATATAAGAAAAGGAGATTTCGTGATTGCTTTTCTCTTCTGATAAAAGGGATCAGGAATGCTGATTAGCGGAAGCATTTTGCTGTGTTTTGCAATTCCTTCTTGGAGATCTTTCAAGTGCCACTCTTCAATGCTCATATAGTTGTTGCTGTTGTTTTTTAAACTGTGCTCTGTATCCACCTTGAAACAAGGAGCATTTTTAAATGACTTGGAATCACTAATGATTAAAACAAGACACAGAGAGATTCCCCTTATGGCAGTGATGGCGAACCTTTTAGAGACCTAGTGCCAAAACTGCACCCCAAAACCCACTTATGCATCATCGAGTGCTGGGAGGGTGTGGCCCATTGGGTGGGTGTGGCCAATTCGATGGGCGTAGCTGCAGTGGTAACGGCAGACTGGGTGGGACTAAAAAGTTCAATCAATCAATTTCAACTTTGCAAGATCTTTTTTTTTCCCACGATAAGTTGTAATTGACTGATTGAACCTTTTTTTTTTTTTTTGGACATGGCGGCAGAGGCCTAAAGCGAAAAGGTTTTATAAAACCCAGCTGAAGGCCTACGACTGGGGCGACGGCATGCATGCCCACAGAGAGGGCTCTGAGTGCCACCTCTGGCACCCATGCCATAGGTTCGCCACCACTGCCTTATTGCAAGACTGGGGCTCCTCTGCTTTAATTTCCCTTTTCCTTTTCCTCATTTGCTTTGTTTCCTTGTTGAATATGCACTTAATTTATTAAACAGCAGGTATTTATATTAACATATATATGCTTTATGGGCCAAAAATGAAAATGAATATTAAATTATTGATTTTATCGTCATTTTGTGATATAGACATTGTCATTTCTAATGTACACAGCTGAATGATGTCTTAAGTCAAATAAAGCTTCATGTTAAATGTTTGGATACCTATTTTATATTCCAACTCATCAAAGTAAGGGCAAAAAGGACATCCGAGCTACTCCATATTCAGGAGCTATTTTGATTCCTATCTACCAAATATCAACATTCAAACTTCAGTTCCATGAAGCATCCATTATTGTCCAAGTCACTTTCTCTTAAAGACAATTTATGAAGCCTTGGACTCCATCTAGTGATTTATGAAGTTTGTGCTAGGCAGGGGTCTTCAAACTTGGCCCTTTTATGACTTGTGGACTTCAACTCCCAGAATTCCTCAGCCAGGCACGCTGGCTAAGGAATTCTGGGAGTTGAAGTCCACAAGTCATAAAAGGGCCAAGTTTGAAGACCCCTGTGCTAGAGGCTTGGTCAAGGCAGTTTTGACTCTGTTATCTCCTTGCAACATGTTTCATGGAGGGCTTCCCTTGGAAAGGACCAGGGGCTACAGCTGGGACAGAACATTGCAAAAAAGTATTAATACTGTGTCCAGGGGGAAAGACCAGGTCCATACCAGAAAGTCCAATTAAACTGATTTATTGCTAGAAAACCTATGCATAGGATTTTTTTTTTTTTCAAATTAACAGCACATCCTTGGAATTAGATTGGGGGAGGGCTGTTAATTCAGCTGTGGCTTTGTAGAATTCTAGGCTGATCCCTTTTTTTAACTGAATCCCCAAGTTCTGCCACTCTTACATACTGGTCTCAATAGCATTTCTGGCCCTTAGCTTACTAGCTGGATTCCAAGCTTCTAATAATGATGCTTAAGGACGATTAAGTACTTCTCATAGAACCTACCTCTTTCAGTTTTAAGACTTGGAGGGTGATCTTTTCAGAGCCCCATAGTTGGGGGCATGGTGATGAAGGAAAGATTAGATAACCTTTGTTATCATTTTTTCCTGTAGGCGCAATGGCACACATTAAAAATTAAAATTAGTTGCTTGCTCTCAAAGTGTGCACATACATAACACACATTTAAAACATACTATATACAACATATGTATAGATCTACACCAGGGGTGTCAAACTCAATTTCATTGAGAGCTGCATCAGCATTGCGGTTGCCCTGGGGGGGGGGGGCAGGGGGGGGTGCAGCCTACTGGGTGGGTGTGGATGGAGTGGGTGTGACCTACTGGATAGGCATGGTCAGCTCTACGTCGTTCGGTTCAAGGGTGCCTGTGGGGGCCTGGGCAGGAGTGGGACAGAGCTGAGGGTCTCTGGCAGAAGGGGGCAAGCGCCAAGGCATGGTCCATTTCTTCATTCCTCACAAAGGGTGACACCTCCCCAGCATGCACTCACGGGGCAGGGCTGACGCAGCAGGGCCTGGTTCCTCGCTGTTTCCAGATGGCCTTGTGGAGCTAAGACTGAATGCGTTTCAGCATAGATGGCCACCATAAAATTGTACATTGGCTCCCAGCCGGCCTGGGCCAGGGCCAAGGCAGAGGGGGCCATTCCCTCACTATTTTCAGGATGGCTTTGCGGGCCACATGAAACCACTTTGCGGGCTGCATCCGGCCCCCGGGCCTTGTTTTTGATATGTCTGATCTACACCCTTACATATAAGCAACATATAAATATTATTCACTGTCCATTTTGAATACATAGCGGAAAGAGGAAGAAGCTTGAGAGTTCACAAGGTTAATACTATATGGAACAAAACTGTGACTGAATCTGGATGTTCTGCTTTGGATAACACGAAGCCCCCTCCTCCCAGAAGGTAACAAGGAAAACAGGTCGTGAAGAGGATGTGTGGTGTCTCAGACAATCTTATGGACCCTGCCCAAGCAACTGTGTCCTGGATGGAAGGGAGGGAACTGCCAATTATCTTTTCGGCCATCCTCACCACTCTCTGCACCGCCTTCCTGTCTGAAGCAGCGATGCTTCTAAAACAGACTGTGATGCTGTATGACAGGATGCTCACTGTTGAGCGACCAAACCAGCCTACTTGTTAACTGCACACCAAGGAAAGACTATTCTCTATAGAGGCACTTTGGCTTTGGAGTGACCTTTTGTTTTTGTGATGTCAAGTAAAATTATTGTGGCATGTAATTTATTACTGGAAGTATATTTAATTAATTTGCTAAATGCTAATTGTATCATATTAAATGATGCCCCGTTGACATCTGATCTTCATCATCATTTACATTAGAACACATCTAAAATGTTTCAGTGTTTGTTTGTTTGTTTTACTAAATCCACTACTAATGAGTTGCTCATCCCTGATTCTTATTTGACCAGTGATGTTTCATTAAACAAATGAATTCTGGGCATGGGATTATATAATAGCTTTTAATTCAACATTTGACAAATGTTCATGATTCCGCTGTTTTAATTCTGTCGGGGAAAATGCCTGATGAAAATGTGAATGATGGTTCAAAAAAAAAGAAAAAAGAAAAAAAAAACCACTGAAGGCCAAATCTTGGGGATAGATGGATGGAATGATGGGTGGATAGAAATTAGATAGATAGATAGATAGATAGATAGATAGATAGATAGATAGATAGATAGATAGATAGATGATAGGCATAGATAGGTAAATAGGTAGGTAAATAGACATATAGACAGATAAAAAGAGAAGAAAGGAAGGAAGGAAGGAAGGAAGGAAGGAAGGAAGGAAGGAAGGAAGGAAGGAAGGAAGGAAGGAAGGAAGGAAGGGAAAGAAAGGGAAAGAAAAGGAAAGGAAAGGAAAGGAAAGGAAGATTTTATTCTTGCCCTTTTATCTATTGATGTTGCTTCTCTTCCTTTTTGCCCTCAGAATAATCATTAATTCAACAAGTGCAAACATATTGGCCCTTCCCACACAACATACTTAACCACATAACACACTTAACCAGGTTAGAAAGGGTATAAGTGTGTTGTGTAAATAACACTGACACTCTAATCCAGGTGTTTATTGCTCCCTCTGAGCACTGTGTGGCTCTGGTGCTAAGCCTGGTCAAGAAATTAATTCTCCTTTCCTCTCACTGAGAAAAAAGACCACATGAAGTGCTGAACAGTTAATTAGAAGTCTTGAGGTTTGTCTTTTTTTATTGTTCCTCCTCTTACCCCATCTTGTGGAACAGAACAGAATGCAAATACTTAACGGTGTCTCTGACTTTATCCGCGTGACACCGAAACTGTGTTATCTGTTAGTTTTTCCTTAACAGATAAGGAACAGCATTTCACACTTTCGATAGCTTCCATAAAGCTGAATACTCTGTAGTATTAGGGTTTGCTTTTCTCTATTCGGGTTCCTCAAGCTCCCATTATAGATTCCAGCTTTTGACAAAGTTTCTACAAGATACTAAGCTTAATGGAGCTTGTCTGGATCTGGCTTCTTTGATTGACTCAACCAACAGTTATTTATATATGGCTTAAAGCAGTGGTTCTCAACCTTTTTAATGCCACGACCCCCAACCGGTTGTAAGTCGAGGACTACTCAACTGGTCGTAAGTCGAGGACTACTCAACTGGTGCAGCACCGTTTACAGAATGGGACTTTTGGAGGGCTCAGCAGGGCAGAGACAGCCTGGACAATTCCTATTGGCTTTTGAAAGCCAATAGAATTAGACTCTATTCAAGAGAGTCTATACTATTGGCTTTCAAAAGCCAATAGAATAAAAGGGAGTAGCACAGCTAAGGAAAAGGGGGAAAAAATGGCGGACTGCGTTGTTTGGTGACCCCTGTGAAATGGTCGTTCGACCCCAAATGGGGTCCCAACCCACAGGTTGAGAACCACTGGCTTAAAGAAACCAGGATTAGCTGAATACATTAATCAGTTCAAGATAATGTCAAGGAGCAAAAACCTACAACTCTTTGCATTTACAAATCTTAGTTCTGTGAGAATTGCTAGGACTTAAGAAGATACCTGAGGGGATATTGATACAGAATTTTATGTGCTAAGATGGAGAATGAGTCTAAATCATTGGAGGGAAACAAATGGGGCAAACGACAACACATAGGTCATGATGTCATGCAATTACCACATATGATGGATTTCAATTGTAGCTCGCAGGAATTCTTCATTTTGCATCCAATATACCTGGAGAATCATCAGTTGAGAATAGAGATTTAAAAGTTTTACATGTAAAAAATGAGATCAGGGCAATACAATATTCCTTAGCGAACTCAAGAAGTCTATACGTTTTTCATTACCATTACACTGATAGCACAAATTAAGTCTTAATCATTGGGAGAAAAGTTCAGGTTCTCTGTTGCCAGTTGTGAAATATTCACAACACAATAAATATTGGGTGTGCTTAAAAACAACAGATCATGGTGATGTTCTCCTTTCTGAGCCCTGGAACAGCTAAAGACATCTGGCTAATTGAATGCAGGACAAGAAGCAACGGATGGAAACTAATCAAAGAGAGAAGAAACCTAGAACTGAGGAGAATTTTTTGGACTAGAAGACCTCCAAGATCCCTTCCAACTCTATTATTATTATTATTATTATTATTATTATTATTATTATCATCATCATCATCATCATCATTATCATCATCATCATCATCATCTATACCACCAAGGGCATCCATCTTTTTAAAGGTCTCATCATTTGAGCAGGAAATATCAGATTAAGAGTTTTGGCCCTTCAGAATCTCTCAGAGCAAAAAACATGCAATGGATTTTCTAGCTTCAATTTTTTTGTTATTTGTATTTTAGATCCAATAATCAACAATTTGCAGCTGATTTGCCAAGCCCAGTTTTCATTTAACATTCAGATGTTAACATTAAAAAGTATTCACTAGGTGTCACTCTTCATATGAATGAAGATACAGCAAAGGCAGGGCCTTACTTGCTTGTAAAATTAGGCCAAATTAAAGTTGCTACACAGAAAGACATGTAGAATATTTCAGAGTGTTTATGTTACCAGCCAGAAAAGCAGATCAGCATTACTATCCCTATACTGTATTGCAAACAGGAGCATTGTGATGAAAATGAAAGTTAATTTGCTTCAGACGTCGCCTTCCATTCGGAAGGTTGAGAATTCAATCCTAGATAATGGTAGATGTTTCTCTCCTGGGGCACACACAAAAAAAGATATTTGCTGTGAACTCCACATAGGCATCAGGAAGGGCATCTGGCTGGTTAATGCTCAGCTCCATCCAGTCTCCCCGACACTATCCCGAATTAAGGGATTACAGCAGGCTGTAAAAGGGGAATGTGGAGGAAATTGATCACATTCTTCACAACTATCTCAGACCTTTGGAAGATTTTATTATTCATTTAAGAATGTTCTTTTTCCTTACTGACCTAAAGTCCAGCAAATGGGTTTTAGATGTTTTGCTTGGGAAAGTCCTGTAATTATACAAGAATGCTTTTGAATGGCCAAAATAAATATTGCAATATAATACAGTTACGTGCAAACTCTCCAGGGACAAATTAACTGCATCGTAGGAGACTGAAAAAAAATTGCTGAGAGTTTGACTGCAGTTTGATTATTTTCTTTAAGATATCCTGTAGGAAGGCTAAAGTGTCAAATGTTCCAATCTTGATCAAGGGGGGGGGGGGATGGGAAATGTAGGATTCACAGAATTATAGAATCTGGTAAAATTCTTAAGTAAATCATTATATAGAGTTAAATTTAGAATTAAAAAAGTAATATGGACAACCTCTAAAAAAAGAGAGAAAAATTGAAAAGAGCATATTTTATTTTAAAAAGGAATACCCACATTTTAATGCTTCTCTCCAAAATGATACTTATACAGAACAAAGATTAGGAAAAATATTTTTAACATTGCTCATGTGAGGCTAGTGTCTGAGTAAATTTACCACTGAAGAGTTTTTAAATCTCTTTTTTGTTGCGTTAATGCCACTGAGTCAATGAATGATGGCATTTAACTTTCAAATGTTTTGCAATTATAAACCTGACAGTTAATTAAATGTATATCTTATGTTGCATTTATTTTTAAAGTTCAGGAAATACAGACTTTGCTCTGAAGATGCCAGCCACAGTTAATCAACCATTGCATTCATTTTGGGTTGAAAGTCCTAACATCTTCAAAAGGCTTGCTCCCAGAGGATTAAATAGGTATTGATGCTAATGAAGTTCCAAACCAACCAGCACATTCAGAAAATCTATTATTTATTTGGCATAATCTGGGCAGAATATATACTAAATATAGATTATCTTATCCCAAAGGTGCTTTTTCTGGAGGCAACTGGACTTTCTTGTTTCTCTTTGAAGACGTTTCGCTTCTCATCCAAGAAGCTTCTTCAGTTCTGACTGGATGGTGGGGAATGGAAGGATTTATACAACTTGCAGACAGCCGGTCATTTGCATTCTTTTAGTGAGTCGTTGAGGCCACTTGGAGGTTTATCTGTGTCCTCCGGGTCACCTAAATAGTGCAAATGGGTTGCATCCTTCTTGGAATTGCTGAAAGGAACAGTGTCTACAACCCTGAGGACACAGTATGTCTCTGTGCTGAAAAAGGTAAAAAGTAAAAATAGGTGTGCAGAGTCTTTACAAAGTAGTGATTTCCCTTTCAAACTTTTAAAATCTACAAAACATAGCCCATTCATTAAAATAGGCTAAACTGTTTAAGCCCCACCCCTATGACATCACTACTGTTGATAGAATGGTTGAAAGAAAAACTGTATGCCATATATATACTGTATTTTTAATAAATCATTCAGCCCACTCTTCTTAACTTATTGGCTGATCTGAGTTTTGTGCAATAAATTGAAGACAACAGTGCAAAAGAGGGTGAAGCCAGGACTTAAAATGGGCCCTATTTGGGGGAGATTAGAGTTTGTAAGAAATGAAATACATGCTTTAACTTTTTGCAACATTTAAAACAATTGTTTAAGACATTTTAAACCTCCAAAATCCTCAAATGTAAAAAAAAAAAGGCAGATTTTTTAAAAATTCTAATTCTGGGAATCTGTATATAGTACCATAAAATTAAGGCTGCAGTGATTAATTTTAAGCCATCTGCTATTTCAAGGATTTCTTCCAAAAAAGTGCAAGATTAACAAGGGGGCCATAATATCTCTTGCAAAATATGACAGATCAATTGTCAGAGCATGCACAGACTTATTGCGCAAGATAACCCAGGAGTAAACACAGTAAACAGTGGTCTATAATAAATGGTGGTTTATCTTACACTACCTACAATATCATACACCAGGAACAAAATACATACACGTGCTAATATAGCAGGATCCAACAAACCATAACAGGAAATGGAAGAGAGAGAACACATCAGCAGAGCCGTCTCTGTATACAAAGGCTCTTAAAGAGACACAGACCCTGCTGAGTCATTCCCATCATTACATCTTACATTACATAAGCTGGTTAGCTGTTAAATCAATACCTTGACATCAATAAATGAAAGCCTCACAGTTTTTTTCTGGCTTTCTATTCTTTCTGTCCCCCTCTACTGCTTGCCCAGATTTTTGCCATCTAGAAATACCAATCCAGTTCCTAGGACATAAATATTGTTTGTTCTGATATTGTTACAGAAAGATCCATTTTTAATTTGATCTGTCATGTCTTAATGTAACTACATGTACATACAGTCTATAAGTCTAGAACACAGACATGCATACATGAGATTTCTATCTAAATATATAGCCCAATGGCCACTGAGAGTTGGTCTAATTGGGAATAGTCCACCCATCTGCCTTTGATAGTCACAGATATTCCAGAATTGCAGTATAAAGAAGGAGCTGGGAATATTTTGTTGGAAACAAACAACTTATTTCCCAGAACTGATATGCTTAAGCCACTTGGCAGTCAGGATGCAAAGGAGCTTACTGCCAAAATGTAACCACTTCCCTTGACACTTCACGGATTGTTAACTTTAATTTAGGGAAAGCTTATCCAATTTTGGGGAAAATAATTATTTATTGGTGGAGTGGGGGGGGGAAGGCATTCTGGTGAATTAAGACTTTGGATTTTTCCCTCCCAGAGGGAATGAATAACAGCTCCAACCTCAGAAGATTGGATGCCAGAAATATCCTCAGCACTGCATCAACTTTATTGGCAAGTCCAATGTCTGAGAAAGTCTAAAGAAATGTGTCAGATTCAGGAATGCAAATAAAGTGATCTGATGGATCAAAGGCAGCTTAGCTCCTTAATACAGACTTGAGATGGCATTACCTTCAGCTCTGGCAATGGCAAGAACAAATTCTTCATTATTTATTCATTTATTTCCTGCCTTTATTGTTTTTTAAATAATTCAAGGCAGCCTATATACTTAATACTCCCTCTCCTTCTATTTTCCCCACAACTTAACCCTGTGAGCTGGGCTGAACTAGGAGAAAATGACGGGCCTGGAACTAGACCTCACCATCTCCCGGTGATTGGCTCATGATCACCTAAGACTGGGCTAGAATTCACTGTCTCCTGGTGATTGGCCCAAAGTCACTCAGTCAGCTTTCATGGCTAAGGCGGAACTAGAACTCACCATCTCCTGATGGTTGGTCCAAAGTTACCCAGCTGGCTTTCATGTCTAAGACAAGACTAGAACTCACCATCTACTGGTAATTGGCCCAAGATCACTCAGTCAGCTTTCATGTCTAAGGCGGAACTAGAACTCACCATCTCCTGATGGTTGGTCCAAAGTTACCCAGCTGGCTTTCATATCTAAGACAAGACTAGAACTCACCATCTACTGGTAATTGGCCCAAGGTCACCCAGTCAGCTTTCATGTCTAAGGAGGAACTAGAACTCACCATCTCCTGATGGTTGGTCCAAAGTTACCCAGCTGGCTTTCATGTCTAAGACAAGACTAGAACTCACCATCTCCTGGTGATTGGCCCAAGGTCACCCAGTCAACTTTCATGTCTAAGACAGGACTAGAATTCACCATCTCCTGGTGATTGGCCCAAGGTCACCCAGTCAGAAGGCAATTTGTTCTTACCTCTTTTCTAGGGCTGAGAGAGATTGACTGGCCCAAGGTCATCCCACTGGCTTCATGCCTAAGGCTTACATTCTCCTGGTTTCTAGCTTGGTGCCTAATTCATAAATATGATCTAAAGACATTCTCCTTGACTTCACATCCCATCTATCCATCATCTTCAAAAGCTTTGGCCTTTAAGGACAGGGAGTCCTCGACTTACAACTGTTCATTTAGTGACCGTTCGAAGTTACAACAGGTTTTAAAAAGCGACTTATGACCTTTTTTTCACACTTATGACCATTGCAGCATCCTTGTAGTCCTGTGATCAAAATTACAGACACTTGGTAACTGGCTCATATTTGCAGTCATATCCTGCAGTCATGTGATCCCCTTCTGACAAGTCAAGTCAACAGGGAAGTCAGATTTAATTAACAACCAGCTTATTAATTTAACAACTCTGATGATTCACTTAACAACGGTGGCAAGAAAGATGGTAAAATGGGGCAAAGTTCATTTAACAAATGTCTCACTTAGCGACGAAAATTTTCACCTCAGTTGTGGTCCTAAGTTGAGGGCTATTTGTATGTGCCTCTCTTTGAAAAAAAATCTTTTTTTTTTTGGCAAAAAGTCATGAATCTGTTTTGTTTATGAAAAGGGGGAGAGAGGAGAAACCTGTCAACTCTACCATACTGGGGAAGCTGGCAAAATTAATTAAGTTTCCTTGGCAACTACTTTTGAAGTACTTGACCTTGGAGGGAAAAAATAGCAAAAAAGAAATTGGCCTGATTGATTCTAAAGGCTCCAAATATTATTACTGTATGCAATTAGTGTCCCAATTCTCTGGTTCACACAGGCACAAATGCTGTGCCGAAGGATTTACTTATGAGTAAGTAGCCTTTAGGGCAACCCAGTGTTTCCTTGTAGTAATCTTTTTGCTTCAGACGTTTTACTCTTCATCAAGTAAAAATGACCAGGAACGTTTTTAAAATCATTACTGAATTACTAAACGGTATCCTAATACATCTTATGCAATATTCATGACTATAACGGTGGGAGTTCAGTTTTATGAGATGAATCAACCCTGCACTAAGCAGGATATAGTTTCCTCCTGGGTCATCACTGTTTCACTTTTGATAATGTACAGGTTGTTTTTTTGCTGAAGGTCAAAGAAAGCTGGAAGAATGCCTTGTGGAGGGTTTGCTGTCTTCTCTTTAATTAAACATGGTTCACTGAATAATGAACAGACGGATAGTTTTAGACAACATGCTCACGTTAAATCCAAGCAAAAGTCATGTGCAATGAAAAGAAGGACTAGGGGAGTGACATGACAGCATTATTCCAATATCTCAAGGGTTGCTGCAAAGAAGAGGGAGTCAAGCTATTCTCCAAAGCGCCTGAAGGCAAGACAAGAAGCAACCGATGGAAACTAACCAAAGAGAGAAGCAACCTAAAACTAAGGAGAAATTTCCTGACAGAACAATTAACCAGTGGAACAACCTGCCTCCAGAATTTATGAATGCTCCAACACTGGAAATTTTAAAGAAGAGACTGGACAGGCATTTGTCTGAAATAGTATAGAGTTCAAGAGGTTGTTGGGTTTTTAAAATCTTTTTAACTGCTGCAAATGTGATGCATCTTAAATGAACTTGGGGTCTGGGTACTTCTATAATGATCTTCCTGAGTAAATCTATTGAAAATATGGATGCAATCAGGAAATGCAGCAGGATAATCTTAGTGCTCTGGAAACTTATGCACACCCAGCCCTGTGCATTGTCAAACTATAGCTTAGCTCAGTGTTTATGGAGTGTCTAGAAAAAGATTGTCTTAAAGAGCTATGAATGCTTTACAGATTACAATTATATGCAAAACAGTTTAAAAGTAGTTAGGAAAGTAAGCAAAAACAGCTTCAAATATTTTGGATTCCTACAATTATTTTTAAATACATTGTAATTGGGTAGGTTCATACAGCAGCCTTAGCCAAAACTCATGGTATTTTATTATTTTATAGTATCACTTTATAAACAAAAGAAGTGGATTCCTACAACATACTAAACCATGACCAAGCAAAGCATGTGATGTATGGATCCAAGCTATTTAAAATCTGTCCGGCTCAAATCTGTTGTTGCTTCTCAAGATATTACTCTTAATTCTTAATAAGCAGCTCCTTCATCTTTTGGGAACTACAAACTGATTGAGTAGAATGGATCAATAAATTAAGGCTACCTCATCTCTTACTGCAAAATCCAGACAATTGTTAGATGGCAGCAAAGAGTTTCTTAAACAAACAAAAAGTTTAATTGTTTGCTACCATCTAATGGTGATTCAAAGTGTTGCAGCCCTCATTTGGCAAACTAAATGCATTTCCTTTAAAAGTTGAGTTCAATTGCTGTACTGCTGGGCAGTATTAGGAAGTAATAGGTGCCACTTTCATTTTTGGTCAAACTTGGGAAGTCTATAAGCAGATAGTAAATAGCATGATCCATTTCTGCTGCTGAAACAAAGTTCATTCTGCTTTAATGTGGGACCGCTTATAATTATAACATGATCAGGATAACTGCATTATAACTATAAGTCTAACAACAACATGTTGCTCATGTTGCGGTGAAGATCCTAGAGATGATTATTCTGCAGCCTGTCCCAACTGCAAGTCCTGTAAAGAGGCAGAGTTTGCAAAGGCAAATCTCTACGTTTTGGCCATTCCAATAAATCAGACAGAATCTGTAGCACAGGGGTCTTCAAACTCGGCTCTTTTATGACTCATGGACTTTAACTCCAGAATTCCTCAGCCAGCGTGCCTGGCTGAGGAATTCTGGGAGTTGAAGTCCACGAGTCATAAAAGGGCCGAGTTTGAAGACCCCTGCTGTAGCATGTTTTCCAAATAACAAATTTTATTAAAAAGCATAAGTTTTGTGTTAGTGGGAAAGTGCTACCATTCTTCTGATTTTGGCATTGTAATCTACTAAGGTTCTTGTTCTATGATGTTTTCTTCCAGTAAAAAATGAAGTCCACTCTTCCTCCTTCAGTTTTTCATATTTACCAAGTGGTCTTCGACTTACAGCCGTTCATTTAAGGACCATTCAATGTTACACTGGCAAAATGAAAAAAGTAATTTATGACTGTTTTTCACACTTATGGCCGTTGCAGCATCCCTGTGATCATGTGATCAAAATTCACTTGGCAACTGGCCGGTATTTATGATGGTTGCAATGTCACGTGATCCCCTTTTGCGGACCTCCTGACAAGCAAAGTCAATGGGGAAGCCAGATTCACTTAGCAACTGTGTTACTCACTTGACTGCAGCGATTTGCTTGAGAACGGAGGCAAGGAAGGTTATAAAACGGAGCAAAACTCACTTAGAAACTGTCTTGCTTAGCCACGGAAATTTTTCAGCTCAGCTGTGGTCGTAAATCGAGGACTACCTATATTGAGAAGAAGAAAAACTAACAAACAGAAGCCAGGGTTTGCTGATGAGGAATGTGTATCCGTTCTCTTATTTCAAAAGACACCAGCTCCCTTGGCTGTGTGTTTCTTTTTGCAGTGTAGGCTGTGGGTTGTAGGCCTTCCCTCTGAATCCAGTGAATTGGCCTCTTACCAAAACAGATGAAAAGTTTTTCTTTTATTTTTTGTTTTCCTCTTTCCTGGATTTCAGAAGAAAGGAAAACCCAGATTCCTGGGGCGAGAAGAGGATATGACAGAAGAGAACACTATGTTAAAACAGGAACGACACTTAGCAAAAATCATCATTGCATCCTGATGGCTGAAAGAGCCACTAAGGCAGACATGTCAAACACAAGGCCCGGGAGGCCTGATACGGCCCGCGAAGTGGTTTCATATGGCCCGTGAAGCCATCCTGGAAACAGTGAGGAAACGGCCCCCGCTGCCTTGGACCTGGCCCAGGCTGGCCGGGAGCCAATGTACAATTTTATGGTGGCCATCTATGCTGAAATGCATTCAATCTTAGCTCCACAAGGTCGTCTGAAACCAGCAAGGAACCAGCCCCTGCCACATCGCCCCACCCCCTGGGTGAATGCTGGGGAGGTGTCACCCTTTATGAGGAATGAAGAAATGGACCATCATGCTGGCCACTTCCAGGTGATGGTGCATTTCTTCATTCCTCACGAAGGTGACACCTCCCCAGCTGTGTTTCTTGCCTGTTTTTCTTCCTCCCTCATCTCAAACATTTTCCCACCACTCTGTACTTAGGAAAGAAGGAAAGGAGAGCGAGGGTGTGAGGGAAGTCCTACCTTAGTCCTGCCCTTCTGCCCTTTCACCATCCCCTTGCCCCCTCCTCCTGGGGGTCTCCCATTCTATTGCTAAAGAAGTTTTGGATACAAAGTCGGGTCTCCTCCCATGGAGAGGAAATGGGCCTCCCTCTGACTTTGCCCTTGTACCCATCATGAGCAACCTGGCTAAGGAGAGCAAGCACAACAGCAGCAGCCTTGAGGAGGAGATAAGTGCAGCTGGGCGCCCCCTTGGGGAAGTGGGGCTGGGCTTGGTACCGCGGGTGCTCGAGGGCCAGGCTGGGCATTTGACCTTTGCTGCCCAGGGCTCCGGGCAACTTGCACCACCATCCAGCCCCCCCCCCCGCATGGCCTGAGAGGAACAGTGAGGCTCCTCCAGTGGACCATGCCTTGGCACTTGCCCTGGTCCCACCCCCTTCTGCCAGAGACCCTCAGATCTGTCCCACTCCTGCCCAGGCCCCCACAGGCACCCTTGACGCGAACGATGTAGAGCTGGCCATGCCCACCCAGTAGGCCACACCCACTTCATCCACATCCACCCAGTAGGCAGCACCTACCCTGGCCACACCCACCCAGCCCACTGAGGACAACCGCAATGCTGATGTGGCCCTCAACGAAATTGAGTTTGATACCCCTGCACTAAGGGGACAAGACAGCCACTACTCTATTCTGTCTTGTTAACTGGTAGGCCAACGGCTTTTGCTGTTGGTGGCTTGCTACAGAAAATATCTAACAACATGACCAGGAAATCTTTAGCATTTCAAAAGACTCAGAATATGTGAGACAGAAGTCTTAAGTTTTTGCAACAAACTTGGAAGCTCTCAAATGGTCTTTATTTATTTGTTTTGCGGAAAGAAAAAATCTTCATCAGGGTCAGCTGCCCCAGAACATTTCTGTGTGCTTCTGCAACTAAATAAACAAGAACCTTCTTTCTAAAGCAGTCTCCATTTTGTTTATTCCCGGCTTGGAATGGATCCTTGGCTGACCCTAATGAAGTTTGTATACAGATTTTATTATTTTTATAAATAATTCAAGACAGTGAACGTATCCAAGGCCTTTTACTCCTCCTAATTTCCCCATAGCAACAATCCATGAGGTGAGGTTGGGCTGAGAGACAGTGATTGGCCCAAAGTCACCCAGTCAATTTTCATGCCTACGGTGGGACTAGAACTCTCAGTCTCCTGATGATTGGCCCAAAGTCACTCAGCCAGCTTTCATGCCTAAAGTGAGACTAGAAGTCTCAGTCTCCTGGTGATTGGCCCAGAGTCACATAACTGGCTTTCATGCCTAAGGCAAGATTAGCTTGGTGCCTTAACCACTAAGCCAAGCCGAATCTCTTTTTGCTGACCACACTAACTTCTAGTTAAGCTGATTTATTGCTCATGCTATTCATAAGAATCTAGCTAACTAACAGTCAGTGCTAAATTAGTGCTAGATAGGAGTTAATGGAGTTCAAGAGGGGGCTGGACTGCTTGTAGTCCAGACTGCTTGTAGTCTGGGCTAATGACTCGCTTGACTCCACCCACAGTCTCAGCCTGTCCTCCTCCTACATCAAAATAATAAAAAGAGCAGCAAGGTTGCATACTAACTGCATATGCTAAAAAAAAACAGTTCAATCGCCCTGACTCAACATCCAGAGAACTCTTCCTGCATGACTAAGAATCTACATCAATATACAGGGGGTCCTCGGTTTGTGAATTTTGATTACGACCATGGGGATGCTGCAATGGACATAAGTGTGAAAAATGGTGATAAGTCACTTTTTTCAATGTTGTAACTTCGAACAGTCACTAGACAAACTGTGGTAAATCAAGGATATCGGCACTCCTTCTATAATGTCTACCGAAAGTGACCATTCATGCTACTTCTTCTTTTGCCATTCCTATGGACTATCTTTATTTCTAGCCTCTTTCAACTTCCCTAGGAAACAGACAGAATGCTGATATTTCATAGTCTTCCACAAAACATAAATTTGCCATCGAGCAAAACAGAAACAAGAACTAGTTCGAAATCCATGCTGACATAAACATTGCGCTTTAGACAGAAATGCAACCCAATGCATCATGATCAAAAAAGAGAATAATAATAATAATAAAGTTGGAAGGGATCTTGGAGGTCATCTAGTCTAACCCCCTGCTCAGGCAGGAAACTCTATGACATTTTGGACAAATGGCTGTCCAGTCTCTTCTGAAAAACTTTCAGTGTTGGAGCATTCACCGCTTCTGGAGGCAGTTTGTTCCACTGATTAATTGTTCTAACTTTCAGAAAATTTCTCCTTAGTTCTAGATTGCTTCTCTGTTTGGTAAGTTTCCATCTGTTGCTACTTGTCCTGCCTTCAGATGCTTTGGAGAAGAGCTTGACTCCCTCTTCTTCGCGGCAGCCCCTGAGATATTGGAACACTGCTATCATGTCCCCCCTCGTCCTTCTCTTCATTAAACTAGACATACCCAATTCCAGCAACCGTTCCTTATATGTTTTAGCCTCCAGTCCCCTAATCATCTTTGTTGCTCTTCTCTGTACTCTTTCTAGAATCTCAACATCTTTTTTACATCGTGGTGACCAAAACTGGATCTCTTTTTCTCTTCTCTTTAGCTTGGAATTAGACTGGATACCCGTCAAATAAGAGGATCATGTAAACTGGGACACACAGCCACTTTTCAATGCAAAAGTCTGTCCATAGGCAAAATAAACAGCTGTGGAGCTATTCATAATTACAGTGGGCATCTGTTCCTCAAGGAACCTTTAATCAATTATGAATTACTTTTGCAGAAATAATCAGCTTAGCTCATAAATGCTCAAAACTGCCCAAGTAGCGTTGCCTACCGATCATGCAAAAGCTAAGCAGGATTTGAACTGATTGGTATGGAGACCACTAGGAAAGAACAAAACAAATCCAGGAAGAAAACAATAGCATGTCATTGTTTTATTATTGCCAAGGAGAACCAACCCCCCCCCCCCAGGATTCAAGGGAGATTTTATTCAAGTTTATAATCATTGGTGGTTTTTGAATTAACCTATTATTTATTCTCTAGATCAGGGGTCCCCAACCCCTGGTCCGAGGACCGGTACCGGGCCGCGGCATGCCAGCAACTGGTTCGCACAAACAAGCAAAGCCCCAGCCATGGAATGCAGGCAGTGCACAAAACACCCTCCGGTCCATGGAAAAACCTTTCTCCACGGAACTGGTCCCTGGTGCCCAAAAGGTTGGGGACCTCTGCTCTAGATCAGAGGTAGGCAACCTTGGCTCTTTTATGACTTGTGGACTTCAATCCCCAGAATTCCTGAACCAGCTGACTCAGGAATTCTGGGAGTTGAAGTCCACAAGTCATAAAAGAGCCAAGGTTGCTTACCCCTGCTCTAGATGAACAAATTAATATGCACTGTGTCCCATTTTTAGTTTTGTTTTTTTTTTAAAAAAAATTATATTTGTACGCTACCTAGTTTACTGATTGTGGGTGGTTCACATCCAGAAAGCTGGCATTCATAAGACGAAACCATCGATAAATTCTGTGCCAGTAACTCTCAGCAGGAAACAATTCAACCATCCACCTTATATGAGCAAGTCTCACAATTTGTTTTGAAGACTTTCTGAAAAAGTACAGCTAGTCCTCAACTTATGACCACGGCTGAGCCCAAAATTTCTATCAATGAGTGAGACAGTTAAGCAAGCTTTGCCCCATTTTACAACCTTTCTTGCCACAGTTGTTAAGTGAATCGCTGCAGTTGACAAGTTAGTAACCCAGTGGTTAAGCGAATCTGGCTTCCTCGTTGACTTTGCTTGTCAAAAGGTTTCGAAAGGTGATCATGTGATCCTGGGACACGGCAACGGTCATAAGTATGAATCAGCTGCCAAGTATCTCAGTTTTCATCACGTGATCATGGGGATGCTGCAATGGTCATGAGCCACATTTTTCAGTGTCATTGTAACTTCTGAGTGGTTACTAAATGAACTGTTGTAAGTTAAGGACTACCTATATAAACATAGAGCAAATCCCACACCCTTCTAGCACTGATGATGTTCCCTAGTTGGGTAATGAAACATCTGCAAGAAAACAACCAAGCTTAGAGCGCAAAGTGATTTGTATTTGTTGCTTCCCGACCATTTACCACTTCGCAAGTTCAAGTCCTTAGGTTTCAAGTCCCTGGATGTTGATCACCATGAGAAAAGAAATTTTTGTGAAAACAAGGGGGTGTGTGGATTTCCTTTTACACGTTGCTGCCTGCGTGTGGAGGAAATACACCCAGCTTCTTCAGAAACCTAGACAGCTGCCATGGTTTCTGGTTTGGAGAGATCTTTGGTGATTGGTGAAGGGAAATTTTTCTGGTTGTGTTAGCTTTTGTAGGTCTTCTGGTTTTGCCATATTTGATTCCTGTTATCCAAAGAACAGTTACTTCTACTCTTGTGGAAAACGAAAGGACTCTTACGAATTCCAGAGGGTTTTAGCAGAGAGATTTATTGGGCAGGTTCAGAAGCAATAACAACAAACAATTCTGAACCCCGAGGGTGGGTTCAGACTTCAGTTTTATACTTTCCTTTTCTCAGGAACAAAGGAATACACATTGTAATACATTAGGTTCGTTTCTCATGGGTATACAATGGAGAGTTTGCTACATACATTGTATCCAAGTGTAATGCGCATTGGTTTAGTCACATACTACTAACACAGCACTATTTCAGTAATTATGCAGACACATCATTATTCTAGTGATTGTTCATTATTCCACATTACTACCATCTCGGGGATGACGGTCATAGCATCCTCTGTAAGTAGTGATAAACCCCATAAGCCAGCCAAGGTCCTGACTATCACCGAAATAACTCATAGGTTGGGGACGCCTGCTTTAATGTGAAGACAGAGAAATTCCACTGATAGTGGTTACTAACCTCATATAGGTTCAATCTATGGAGCTAAAGACAATGACATCAAGCCCCATTGTTTGGGCTTGTCCTATATGACTATAAATTAATTCCAGGTTAATGCAATCATCAACATCATTTTAGAGTGACAGCTGTTGATTGAGAATTCTTTTTTTTTCCCTCCTGGCTATATCCCCAATATTTGGAATTTAGCAAAACATCAAGAATTATGGATCCTCCACATACAATGTTTAGCTAAAATAATTAGTATACTAGATAAAGCAACAATTTATTCATTGAAAAATGCTGATTTGTATTATTTTTTTTCCTTGTCTTTCTTTTTTTCTTTTTAGCAAATGATCTTAAGCAATGTGGTGGTTTTTCAGAAGCTGTCGTGGTTATGAAACAAATTTCGAGAAAAAAATCCCCTTTTCTCTCTTAACATTTGAATATCTTTATTATTGTGAATTACTAATTCATATCATGTAGTTTGATCACATTCGGGTGAAATTAATAAATGGATGAATCACTCCTATTCTTTGCACCATTCTTTGCATCATTTGTTGACACCGTAAAACAAAAACAAAAAAACTAATGAAATGAAAGAGCTTCCTTATTCAGTTGCAAAGATATCTTTTTAAGACAGTGGTTCTCAACCTTTTTAATGCCACGACCCCCAACCGGTCGTAAGTCGAGGACTACTCAACCGATCGTAAGTCGAGGACTACTCAACTGGTGCAGCACCATTTGCAGAATGGGACTTTTGGTGGGCTCAACAGGGCAGAGACAGCCTGGACAATTCCTATTGGCTTTTGAAAGCCAATAGAATTAGATTCTATTCAAGAGAGTCTATTCTATTGGCTTTCAAAAGCCAATAGAATAAAAGGGAGTAGCACAGCTAAGGAAAAGGGGAAAAAAATGGTGGACTGCGTTGTTTGGCGACCCCATGAAATGGTCGTTTGACCCCAAATGGGGTCCCGACCCACAGGTTGAGAACCACTGTTTTAAGAAAACAAATAGCAAAGCTTCTTGTCCTGCCTTCAGGCGCTTTGGAGAATAGCTTGACTCCCTCTTCTTTGTGGCAGTCCCTGAGATATTGGAACACTGCTATTGTGTCCCCCCTCGTCCTTCTCTTAGTTAAACTAGACATACTGATAGACAGGAAAAAGGAAGAGAAAGAAAGAAAGAAAAAAGCCTACAAAAGTATTTACAAGGAGACAAGAATGTAATGTCAGTGCACTGTCCAAGTATTTTATTTATTACACATTTATGGCCTGTGAACAGAAACCCTCTGGGCTATTATGGAAACAGCTGGCCAACTAAATATATTGTTATATCTCCCCTTGAGACATCTGGCTTTGTCTTAGTTTCTTTGCAACCAACTTAAGGAAATATGTGGTTATTAGTCAGAACGTAAAGCTACTATAATGGGTTGTACAAATGACACCAGCGGGATATTACACAACCAACTACTAGGCTAATTTGAAATAAGAGATCTAATGTTTGTGGTTTGGGTCCTATGAATGGCTCTTAAAGCATGCAAGCCCTTGAGAAAGGTCGAGACAAGGAGGAGGACTATAAACTGGAATCAAGGAGAAGAGTTTACAGTGACAACAATTAATCAGTAGAACGGCTTGCCTTCAGAAGTCTGAAATGGTACAGGGTCTCCTGCTTGAGCAGGGAATTGGACTAGAAGACCTCCAAGGTCCCTATTCCAAATTTGAAATTTCTGTTATAGTCCATCGGAAGGAGCTCATTATCCAAGTGTTGCATTCAGGACAGTGCTTGATGCATGGATGCACTGGGGAATTCAGAGGGTCCAGTCAGGACAATCCAGAATGCATGGTAGTACAGGATGAGATGCAGAAGAGAAGATAATAAAACCAACACGATAATATATCCATGAGAATAAATTCAAATCCAGAATGGAAGGCTTTCATTTCAGTGGGGAGCTAGGATAGAAATGAGTCTAACAATTGTGAGAGTATGTAGAGCAGGGGTCTTCAAACTTGGCCCTTTTGTGACTTGTGGACGTCAACTCCCAGAATTCCTCAGCCAGGCACACATGCCTGGCTGAGGAATTCTGGGAGCTGAAGTCCACAAGTCACAAAAGGGCCAAGTTTGAAGACCCCTGAAGTAGAGTCTGTAGGCTTGTTGTGCTTGACATGCAAGGAGGTGTTGTGGGGGGTGTTGATTTTATTTATTGGTTGTCCTCGTTTAGTGACTGCTCGCAGTTACAATGATGATGAAAAAAAAATAACCTTTCAACCAAGCCTTTGCAGATCTGTAAAGCAAAGGAAAGTTGAAATAAGATTGTAAACGCAATCGTGGTTCCACTTAGCGACTGCTTCACTTCTTAGCCAACTTATCAATCCCAGTTGTGGTTGTTAAATGAGGACTGCCTGTATTCTGCTCTTACTGATTATTATTGTTAACTGCTAAGTGGCCGTATAAAGGTCTAAATAAATAAATAAATTTCACCCTAAAGCAGTGGTGGCGAACCTATGGTACGCATGCCAGAGGCAGCATGCAGAGCCCTGTCTGTGGGCACACGCCATCACCTCAGCACACGTGGTCTCTAAAAGTTTGCCATCACTGGCCTAAGGCCAGCCAGCCTGGAGCCGCCATTGGGGAGCCCACTATCCCACCCACCAGAGACTCCCTGGATCTCCCCCAACCCTGCCCATCTCCCACAGGTGTCCCGTCCCATAAGCAACATAGAGGTGGCCATGCCCACCCCAGCCATGCCCACCCAGTCTGCGATGACTATTGCAGCCACACCCATCCTCTGGCCATGCCCACCCAGTCTGCCACACCCACTGTAGTTGTGCCCACCGAGTGGACCACGCCCACCCGGCACCCGGCGATACATACCGTATTTTCCGGTGTATAAGACGACTTTCTAAACCCTGAAAATCTTCTCAAAAGTCGGGGGTCGTCTTATACGCAGGAATATACGGGTAGCTGTTCTCTGAATTTAAAACCAATCTGCTCCCTAGTGGCCAGCCCTATTTTTTTTTACAGAAATAAGCACTAATAGGACAAAGCTTTCTAGCAGCAAAGGAATGGAGCTCCTATTGTGCTCATCTATAAACAGAAATTCAATATTGTACTGTATTTTCTGGCGTATAAGACGACTTTCTAAACCCTGAAAATCTTCTCAAAAGTTGGGGGTCGTCTTATATGCCCAGTCGCCTTATATGCCGGAATATACGGTAAGTGGGTTTTGGGTTGCAATTTGGGCACTCAGTCTCTAAAAGGTTCGCCATCACTGCCCTAAAGGCTTGGAACAAGGGAGTACCTGCCTGGAGTTTAAAAAAAAAAAAGGTGACACTTTCAAATTAAAATGTTTAAAAATATTCCCAGACAAAAATAAATTAATCCTGAAGAGAAAACAAAATAATTCTCCTAATATTTCAAAACATTTAGGCCTGTTAATGTGGAGAGAAAAATTCTCTTTCTCTCCCATATACATACTGTATACCAGTGTGTGTGTGTGTGTGTGTGTGTGTGTGTGTGTGTGTGTGTAGTGTTGAACATGGGATTCTGTTTTCTTCTCTCCTGGAAGGCAAATTAGCATGCATATATGTATGATGTACATTTAGATTATGCTAATGTATTTATTGCCTTCATCCCCTCTATGGGAGCTCATGCGGATATTCAAGAAGTTCTCCTTTCGTCTCCTTCAATCAACTTAACAGTGGGCCCTGAGACAAATCTAATTTGGAAGTTAGATTTCCCAACCCAAGTTAATATTTTAAATAACCACAATGCTATAGAGTCTCCAAACCAAACCATCATAGACAAACATCAACCTCACCTCTAATAGAAGAATGGAAACCTCAGATTTAGAAAATAAATCATTTAGGAACATGTCAAGACATGCGATTGGCTTGCTTACCTGCTGAACCCAGTCGGTTAGATATTGCTTAGATCAGTGGTTCTCAACCTGTGGGTGGGGACCCCATTTGGGGTTGAACGACCATTTCATGGGGGTCGCCAAACAATGCAGTCCGCCATTTTTTCCCCCTTTTCCTTAGCTGTGCTACTCCCTTTTATTCTATTGGCTTTTGAAAGCCAATAGAATAGACTCTCTTGAATAGAGTCTAATTCTATTGGCTTTCAAAAGCCAATAGGAATTGTCCAGGCTGTCTATGCCCTGCTGAGCCCACCAAAAGTCCCATTCTGCAAACGGTGCTGCACCAGTTGAGTAGTCCTCAACTCACGACCGGTTGAGTAGTCCACAACTTACAATCGGTTGGGGGTCGCGGCATTAAAAAGGTTGAGAACCACTGGCTTAGATATTGAACAAGGTTCAAATTCCCATTCAGCTATGAAACTGAGTGAAAGGCTTGGAGTGTTATCCCTCAGCCTGATTTATTACATCCCTTGGGGTAACCTCAAATGTTTTGTGTCTTGGGTAATAAAATAGCTTGTGTTTTAGTTTGTACTGTGCAATCCAGTCATTGTGGTTTGAGGGAGTCAGGATTATATAAGCCCACTGAAGCTGGGTGAATGGACTTCGGGCTTTCTCTAACCATATTTACAACTGGGCTTGATGTTTGTTTGTTTATTTGTGTCAGAAGCATCACAATTAAAATAAGGCATGCTGTGTGACATAAAAGGTAAAATATAAGATTAAAATACACACAAGTTAAACAGATTTTCCCCAGAAAATAGCAACATTAATTGTCAGATCTGCCATCAAACTGCTTCAGCCCTGCTTCGCTCTGGTTTGATGGCAAATTGCCATAAAATGTTTGGACGGGGATTGGGAAGATAGGAAAGGAGGGGGAATGACAAGAACCAGAGGCACTATTGAGAAATCAAAGGACAGTAGCCTGGGAACGGAATGCAGAACGCTGATCCAAAAAGGTGCCAAAATGTGGAGTTGTTACCCCAACACCTACATTGAACCTTATTGGATATCACCAAGAGGACCAAGGGGGCAAAAAGGAAAATTACCCAGACTAAGTAGGAAATCCTTTGCTACGCTGTAACTGTTTGCCTCTAGGAAAAGTATATTTTTCAGTACAAATGGAGTCGAGGGTCTTTCTTTTCTGAGGGCCCAAGCTGGGACACACTTGACATTGTGTTCTGTCCTCAAGTGTGCACTGGGCAGCACACAAACACTAACAGTTGTTGCCTGTATGTCACCACAATCACAAGGGCAGAAGCCACGAGTGAGCCCCATTTGTTCTGATGAAAATCACTATGGACATTTCCAGAATGGAGTGATTCAATAGAGTTAAGATAATATGGGCAACTGATCAAACCCCCACCATTTTATATGTTTAAAAAAAGGTGAGGCCTTAATTGCTCACGTGTACCTGCCACATTCCCTTTTTTTCACACTCCTTTGTGGATGCCCTGGGCTTGTGACCTTGGAACACAGCAACGGTCATAAATATGAAGCAGTTGCCAAGCATCTGAATTTTGATCACATGATCATGGAGATGCTGCAGAGGTGAAAAATGGTCATAAGTCACATTTTTCAGTGCCGTTGTAACTTTGAACAGTCACTAAACGAACTGTTGTAAGTCGAGGACTGTCGTAACAATCTCTTGAGCTTCCCAAAGAAATGAGGGATATACCTGCAATAAACGTTATTGATTAGAGGAATAAAGATTAGAGGAATTCACCATAGGAAAGGAGAATTGCTACCAGTTAACTACAAAGCAAAAGTCTGGATTCAGAAATATTTTATGATGAAACATCAATTCCAGGAAGGCAGTTCTGCCCTTCATCCCTAAGAAAAAAAGAAAGAAAAAGTAACTGCATGAACCAAATGACCCTCCACTGATTATTACCAAGTACATAAAGCAACTGAAGCTGAAGACAGTGTGAGATGGCTATAAGGAAGAAGTCTGGAATTAAAAATAGGAACTGCTTAAAAGAAAGGACTTTTTTAAAAAAACAAAATCTTCTTCTTCGTTTTTTTGCTGATTTGCCCAAAAAAAGGGTAAAATCACCCCATTTTCCCAGAAGTTCAATAGAGCCACTGCCAGCCTTTTTTATTCAGATCAGTCAGGGTTACCTCAGTCTGTTTTTTTAAAATCAACATCTGTTGTCGATAATATCCCTTTTAGGCGCAAATCAGTCAGCCCAAACTAGTCGGTCAGCATGAAGAGTTCTTTTTGTTCTTCAGATGTTCTTATAAAAACAAGGACAGTTTAAAAAGGAAGGAAATACCCTTCCCGTTGCTAAAAAGGCTCATCTTTCCACCAAAAGCTCTGCTGTTTGGAATTTATAGGCCAATTTCATTCCTCAGCTAAGCAGATAACCGAATTTTTGAAAAAAGTCTTTTGGTCTGAAAAGTGTGACAGGAATTGGATTATTTCCCTAAGGGAAGAATTAATCAAACCGTGTACGGTGATGTAGAGATTGGACAGTTGTATGGTCATCCTTAAGATCAAGGATGTCCAAACTTGGCAACTTTAAGACTTGTGGACTTCAATTCCCAGAATTCCCCAGCCAGTCATGCTGGCTGGGGAATTCTGGGAATTGAAGTCCACAAGTCTTAAAGATGTCGACATTGGACACCCCTGTTCTAGATGATAAAGAATCCTCTTCATAAAAAGGCAGAATCCAATTTTGGTGCCAACACAACCACATTTTTAATTCTGAAGAACTAAAGTAAAAGAAGGAAGATTACATATCCAAGTCTTAGCAACCAACATGAAAGTGATTTGCATCCTTCTAGGGGTTTTTTTTCCTCCCCTCTCTAGCAAATTTATGACTGGGAATTTTTTTGGTAGTTCTCTTATCCTAGCATTAACTAATTCCAACCCTTGACTGAAAAAGAATCCAAAATTAAATTGGTACTTAACCCTTTGATTGGTCCTAGTAAGGCTAGTCATGAGTGGCTGTAAATGGTACCTTTGATTTTTCCCAAAATACCCTTTCACCTCCCACAGACCAAGATGGCACATACTTTTATTTCTTCCACATGAAAATTGTTGTTTTTTTTCTGTTAAGTTGCAAAAACTGGAGTAGTCTGTTTCTCTGTTTCTTCCTTTAGTAGGTGTGTACCTCTCAGCCAGTCGTTGATGGATGTAACATGCTAAAGTTATGAATTAACTTGAAGGTTCTGTTGTTAAAATCTGGGACTTAGAAATTGTCTCTCTGTTCAAAATAAACATATCTGTCTGAATTTCTGCCAGACTGTATATACTAAACCTGGATTCGTGGGTTGCATCAGCTTTATAGAACCACAACACAACATTCTTAGAGTTCTCCTTTCCCTTGACACATTCACTTTTCCTTCTTAAATATGTTCTTTATTCATTCACAAATAAATAACAATAAGGGAACATCACACATTCTTGTTTTGCTCTCTGTTTGGTGTTGAACCATTTGCTAAGCATTCCAATTATTCTCATACAATTATTCACTTGCATCAACTACCACTTTTACCACACTCATTAACTGACTTCCAATTCAAATCCGATCATGTGCTTTTTCTCAAGTCTTCTCCGCATACCACCTACACAGTAAAAAGTCACTTTGTACTTTCCAAATGTGGCTTTTGTCACCTGCATTCATTTGCAGTCAGAATTGTGCCAAACGCCTTTTGTATATTTGTCCAACTAATCCCTTGTTTGCATTTGTTCACACAATTGTTGCAATGTTCTTTTTGCACACCTCCAATAGTTGCCATCAAATTGTTATTTTTAGCATAGAGAAAATCAAATGTCCATTTAGATAAGATCAAATATATTTTTTAAAAAATCCCAGGGTGATTTTTTTCTACTTCTTGGACCAAACTCTCCCACCTTAAGGCCTTTGTATTTATTGATTTGTGCTGGACGATGAATCGTATTTATATTTCACTGTTGCTTTATGGGAACTTTGTGTGACCAAAGCATTCTTTCCTTCATATATTTATTCTCATCATAATAATGTAAACAGTGACTAATCCCCTAAGAGATTGGAATTAAGGCTCCCTGGTGCTATTCAGCAGGCTAAATTTTATCCCATTCGGAGTCTCATTTATTCTTTTTGCTGTTAGGAACTTGAAAAATTATGTAGCTCTTCTCCAATTAAGAACCTTTATTTTACAAAACAAAACCGAAACCAAAATGAAACAACTTGTTTCGATAATCTTTGAGATTCTGAATTCCACTGATTTCTAAGAACTGGGTATGTTTTTCAAAAAAGAGCCAAGCCGTCCATGTCACAGAAGCTGTTCTTTTCAAAGCAGTGGTTAAGAAACATTTTATTCATCCCTACACCCGAGTCCATTCTTGATACCCTACCCCCAAGTGATGAATCAGGGAACGACATTTGATTCTTTCCCTTCTACTGTAACCACACACACAGATAAAATGTACAAATAGCACATGTGTTATTAGTGTGTGTGTTTTTAACGGAAGTAGAAAAGAGGTAACCTATATCATACTTTGGACTCTCATGTGTTGACATAAGGTACTGAGAGATTCAGCCAACTGCTAACTAGCGCCCAGCTAGTTGCCTGGCTTAGAGCAATTAAAATACCTTTCTAACAGTTGCCTTAAGAAGCTCAAATAAAACCCTTCCTAGCCTGAATTCACACACTGCACAACAAAGCCAAAGGTTGGCTTTGCTTGTTCTAGGCTGGGTCAAGTAAGCTCAGCCCTTTTGGTTTGCAAACCAAGATTCATGGTATAGTTCAGTGGTGGCAAACCTATGGCACGAGTTCCAGAGGTGGCACTCGGAGCCCTCTCTGTGGGCACGCGTGCTGTCACCCCAGACCCGCCTCCCCCCACGCCTCCCTCCTCACCAGCAGCCCCCCTGGAGGAGAGTCGCCCCAGGCGTGGCCCGCACGGAGCAGCACAGCCAAGTACATAGCCGGGCAACAGGGACAAGACTCTGCCCTCGCACCCTATAGCATGCAGATGATGCTGAGGGGTGTGGGCTGAGGGCGTGGCTGCCATGGTGCTGCAGGGCTGCCTGGGCGATCTACTGCGACGGGCCATGGATGCAGTGGGCTGGGCCTATGGGCTGGTGGGGCAGGGGCGGAGCAGATAGGGTGGGAGACGGAGGGGGGGCAGGGGTGGTTTTGGGGCACTCGGTCTCTAAAAGGTTCGCCATAACTGGTATAGTTTGTTGTTGAACCCAGGTAGGACATATTGAACAATATATGGTTAAATAAAATGTACTGAGAGCAATATATCAGTTGGGTCCTTGTCTTAAGGGAACCCACATAGTGTGCATTACACCAGAGCTTTTCAACCTTTTCACCCATTGTACCACTTTTAGGATATGGCAATATCCGAGTACCACCAGCTGCCTAGCAAGGTGTCAAAAATATGATGACCCCCCCCCAAAAAGAAAAAATGAGTAGAACAGATAGTCCTCGACTTACAACAGTTCGCTTAGTGACTATTCACAGTTACAATGGCACTGGAAAAAGTGCCCCCCAAGCCACAGCCAAGCAAGATGTCTGCCCACCCGCTGCGCTCTTCCTCCTGTTGGATGTTTTCATTGTTCTGAGCATTTCTGTTGAGGATTGGCAGCGGGGGTGGGGTAGGGGGGGTATTTGGTTTTTATTCCCCTGTCTGCTGGATGATTGCAGCAGGTTTTGGTCACTTCACATGACCCTAGGATGCTGTGACCGTCATAAATATGAATCAGTTGCCAAGCATCTGAATGTAAATCACAAGACCCTGGAGAGGCCACAACATTCCAGCTGATTGAAGCTGCTTCAGCTTCAGGGCTCAGCAGTAGCACCAGGATCAGTGCCAGCTCCAGCTGCAGCCTGGCGCTGATCCTGGTGCTTCCGCTGAGCCCTGACAGCCCTGCAGCTCCAGCCATCTCTCGCTCAGGCTTGTGAGATGCTGCCACTGGTTCAGCTCAATCCCCTCCCCGGCTACCACTTTTCTAGGATGGTTGCGTACCACCTGCCAGGTGCCAATGTACCACAGGTGGTACCCATACCACTGATTGAAAAGCCCTGCATTACACTACTTGATTGTGAGCATGTTTTTATCAATTGCAAATGCATTCTTCTTACAGTAGGATATGTACGTACTATAAGTATGAGGTGCTCTCTGAGCTTTTTTTTTTTTTTCTGGCAGACGTTTCACTCTCCAAACTAGGTAACAACATCAGCGATACTGACTGCGGACTAGCACTGATGCTTGGGTAATGAAAGATCTGCAAGGGAAAAAAAGAAAAAAAAAAACAAGCTCAGAGACCACCAAGGACCCCTCATTTCAACCCCGAGTTATAAATGATCATTGGAAAGGGCTCTTAGAACACAAAACACCGCAGAGGCAGGCAGGGGAGCGGGCGGTTCAGCCCGTTGGGGGGGGGGAGACCGAGGTTCACGCAAACCGTGGGGGGGGGGGCTGCGTTGGGCACCTGGCAAGGCAAGGCGGCCTCCACGAGTGCTGGAGACCTAGTCCCCGCATCTCCTCCGCGTGTCTCCCGTTCACACGTGCCCTACAGCCGCAGCCCGCAGCGCCTCCCGAGCGTCCCTCTGGCCAGGCGGGGCGGCGGGGAAGGGCTGCGGCGGGGGCTGCGCGGGGGGCCTCGGCTAAGAAGGGGAGGTCGGTCTTGCCCGCGGCGCCTCCCCCCGTCTTGCCGGCAGCCCGAAGGTTTTCTCCTGCGTCGTCAGGATGTCCCCACCCTCGCCCGCATCCCTTCCTATCAGGATCCATCCGTCCCACGCCCCTTTTGGGGTGTGTTTCCCCCCACCCCCCTTATTTTCCCTTTACGAGCATCGGAGGGAGAGAAGCAGGCAGGCGCTCTTTGTCTCTGACCCCGGAGAGGCCGGCCAGACAGGGCGGGCAGGTCCCCGCCGCACCGCTTCCTCGCGGGGAAACCGTCTTCTGCTCGGCGCGGCCAGGTGGTCGTTGGGCTCTTGCGCTCGTCGCCCCTTCTCTTCCTCCTCCTCCTCGCGGGCTAGGTCCCAGGTCCTCGACAGGTGGGTAGATCGGATGCTCGCTTTCCACCGGGCTGCCCTTCTTTTCCCTCCTGTGTATCTGTAACCTCTGCGCTCCCTCCCTCCCTCCGTGCCCCTCTCCAGGGCGCCCGGTCCTGTTGTAGCCCCAGCAACTCTGAATATTGGGGATACCATGTGCTTAACCTCCTGCCTCCACACACACACACACACACACACACACACCTCTCCCCCGCGCCGCTGCCCACGCTTTCTCCTTCTGCAGGCACCGCCAAGATCTGGGTGCAGTCCCGAAGGATTGGCAGCTGGTGTTTGTAAAGGAGGATGGTTTGACTTGATTTCTCCCCGTTGCCTTGTCTTAGCCAGCCCTTGTCCTTCCCTTGATTTCCTGCTGCCTTTCTGTGCTCTTAAACCCTCTCCACCAACCTGGAGGGGAGAGAAAAAAAAAAAAAAAAGGGAAACAGCAAATCACCCACTTTGGGATGCATGCAGTAGTTTATCTGACCTGAAATGCAGCTTGCAGTGACTGCAGTCTGCAAGCTGCAGTCCTTTGCTCCCTTCCCTGGGGGGTAACCCCTGATGAAGCCGGTATAAGATGGTGCTATTAATATTTTTCTCCTCCCTAAGCCTAGCTCTCTGTGCTAAAAGCTTGCTTTCCTGCATCATTCAAGCATAGGCACTTTTTGCAAGGCTTCACCTGCCCTGGAGTGAGGCCAGCTTCATTTGCTTGTGTTTTTCAGTGTGCTCCTCATTGCAGCCCAGTAAAAACCTTAGAGTTGTCTTCATAATCCCAGTCCTTAGAAGCAAACTGTTTGTGGGTGGGGGTGTGCCCCTTATTTCAGATATTTCCATCCTGCAGCCGTTAATCTTGGAAAGTCTTAGTGGTGTGGATGGTGGTGATAAGGATTTCTTTCTTTCTTGCATGTTGCAGGCAGCCTAAGGACTCTCCAAAGCCATGTGCTTGCTATTGTTTCAGTAGTGAAGTGCCCCTGAGTATGAGAGATGGGTGTGCGCAAAAGTGTGCAAAAAGTGGGAATAGTTATAGTGCAGGGAGTGCCATGGGTCAGAAAAAGAGGAAAGAGCATCTTTTAATTCGGGTTAATTTTGTTCTTAGAAACAACTGACAAAGGAATAGGGCGGTTTAGATGCCACCGTTGGAATGGGGGTTGGATATTCTCCTTCCCCATGTCTGACTGTCAACCAACTTCCAAAGCTACAGTCAAGCATCCTCCAGAGAATCTAATGGGGGGGGTGGGTAGAACTTTGCTCCTGAAAATGAGGTGATCTGAAACTATTCTTGGGTTTCTTCCACCAGCTTTCCAAATGCTGGCAACATCCAGATGTGCTGGGACGGCAGCTCCCAGAATTCCTAACTGGTGTGGCCCTTGCTAAGAACTTTGAGAGATCATGTCCATACATCTGGAGGGGGGACAGGGCTGGGGCAGGCTGTCCTGGGTTATGGCACTTGAGACCTCTAGGTGTGCATCAGCAATCAAATACCTGGCCTGTCTATTTCAGTCCAGCAGATTGGGCAAGTTGGGGATCCTATCAGTTAAAGAATGTTGATTGGCAGGGAGCAGAAGAAAGCCACTCTGTGGAATATCCCCCCTTCAGAGATTAGAGCAGTGGTTCTCAACCTTTCTAATGCCGTGACCCCATAATACAGTTCCCCATGTTGTGGTGACCCCCAAGTGGGTGTGGCCACCAATAAGAGGGAGTAGGACAGCTAGGGAAAAGGGAAAAAAATGGCGGACAGTGTGGTTTGGCGACCCCCGTGAAATGGTCATTTGACCCCAAAGGGGGTCCCGACCCACAGGTTGAGAACCACTGGATTAGAGTGATCCCAACCCTAAAAACTGTAAAAACTTGGATACGTGTTCAAATCTGGAGTTCTGAAAGTATTAAGAACCCTGTCTATTCGTTTTACTGTTAAATCGGATGCTGTATATATCTATTTTGTACTGTTTTTATTGGTTCTAAATGTCTGTGGTGGCTCAGTGGTTAGAATGCAGTGTTACAGGCTGACTTTGCCCACTGCCAGGAGTCCAGTCCTGATTGCTCCAGGTCGAATCAGTCTTCCATCGTTCCAAGTTCAGTAAAATGAGGACCCAGATTGTTGGAGGTAAACATATAAGGAACAGTTGCTGGAATTGGGTATATCTAGTTCAGTGGTTCTCAACCTTTTTAATGCCGCGACCCCTAACCGGTCGTAAGTCGAGGACTACTCAACTGGTCGTAAGTCGAGGACTACTCAACTGGTGCAGCACCGTTTGCAGAATGGGACTTTTGGCGGGCTCAGCAGGGCAGAGACAGCCTGGACAATTCCTATTGGCTTTTGAAAGCCAATAGAATTAGACTCTATTCAAGAGAGTCTATTCTATTGGCTTTCAAAAGCCAATAGAATAAAAGGGAGTAGCACAGCTAAGGAAAAGGGGAAAAAAATGGCGGACTGCGTTGTTTGGCGACCCCCGTGAAATGGTCGTTTAACCCCAAATGGGATCCCGACCCACAGGTTGAGAACCACTGATCTAGTTTAATGAAGAGAAAGACTAGGGGGGACATGATAGCAGTGTTCCAATATCTCAGGGATTGCCACAAAGAAGAGGGAGTCAAGCGATTCTCCAAAGCACCTGGAGGCAGGACAAGAAGCAACAGATGGAAACTAACCAAAGAGAGAAGCAACCTAGAACTAAGGAGAAACTTCCTGACAGTTAGAACAATTAACCAGTGGAACAACCTGCCTCCAGAAGCAGTGAATGCTCCAACACTGGAAGTTTTAAAGAAGAAACTGGACAGCCTTTGTCCGAAATGGTATAGGCTTTCCTGCCTGAGCAGGGATTGGACTAGATGACCTCCAAGGTCACTTCCAACTTTATATTATTGATCATCGCACAGTCAATCAGATGTTCAGACTGGATTTGGCATTTTGTCTACCTATCGAGTCCTTACCCAGGACCTGGGATAGGCAGATGTGGATGTTTGATGGTATTACAGATATCGTCGCAGGATGGAAGCAGTTCCTAATAAGGCCGCCTTTTGAAATTGACTAATAGCGAATTTGTCAATGCCAATGGTGTTCAAGTGGTGCTCCAGTTGTTTTGGGATTGCACCCAAGAAGCCTCTTACTATTGGTACTACCCTTGCTTGCTTTTGCCACAGTCTTTCTATTTCTATTTGTAGGTCTTTGTATTTTGTTATTTTCTCCAGTTCTTTCTCTTCTATTCTGCTATCTCCAGGCACTGCCACATCCACTATCTGGAAGTTTTAAAGAAGAAACTGGACAGCCTTTGTCCGAAATGGTATAGGCTTTCTTGCCTGAGCAGGGATTGGACTAGATGACCTCCAAGGTCACTTCCAACTTTATATTACTATTATTATTATTATTATTATTATTATTATTATTATTATTATTATTATTATTATTATTATTATTACTATTAATGTGCTGACACTGTAAATCGCTTAGAGAGGGCTGTAAAGCACTGTGAAGTAGTATGTAAGTCTTAAGTGCCATTGCTCTTGCTATTTAGAATTATAAGCTGGCCAGAGTCATCCAGTTGAGGTGGGGGTATGAACGATCAATCAAACAAACAAATAAATAAGGGGCTTGCACACTATAAAAAGGGACTCAGGATAAAAAGAGGGGTGGAAAAAAAGGCAGGGATAAAAGGAAAAGAACTGTTGCTGCAATTGCTGTTTAAGCTTATGGAAACATCTTTACAGGAAAAAAAACACATCTTTTTGTGCTTATAATTATGCATCTCCATTTGTCCACTTTATTATGCTTCAGTTTGCAATACTGGACACAAGGAAGGATTTCCCTTGCCCACACCCTTTCTTTGTTCTCTGATTGTGGGAGTGGACTTTTTTTAAAAATAGGGATAGTGGAATATATTTAGCATAGGATGCTGGCTTTCTCTTTGGGGTAAATAAATACGTTGTCTTTGTATACTTAAGGCTGTACTGTATGTACTTTTTTTAAATTCATAATTTGTGGTTAGAATATGGGTTACAGTTCCAAACTTCCTATCTTTTCCAAGGTTGCCTTTTGATTTATACGCCAACAATAGCTAAGATGATGAAGGATTTTCAACTGTATTTTTTTGTAGAAAACGAGACACCTGGGGTGACAGTGGTTTCATTCTAGTTCATGTCCAAACTCTTTGATAAGTTTAAAGATAGAAAAAGAAAAGGAGAAATTGCCATAGATTTGTATCTACTATCTGAGCAGAAGGAAGATGAGAAAGGGGGGGGGGAGAGAAAGAAAGAGAAAATTGAAAAGAGAAAGAGTAATCTTGCAAAAAGGTGAATGTTCTGAGGAAGCAGAACATTGTGTTGGGCCAAAGATTTAGACAACATCTGTCTCCACCTGTTTGTGACTGTATATAAAGTCACTACTGAGTAATTGAGGGTTGGATCATCACAAATGCCAGAGCACAATCTTTTCATGTCTTCAATCCCATTTTGTTCCACAGAGTTGGAAGGGACCTTGTAGGTCATCTAGTCCAACCCCCTGCTCAAGCAGGAGACCCTCTACCATTTCTGACAAGTGGCTGTCCAGTTTCTTCTTGAAAGCTTCCAGTGATGAAGCACCCACATCTTCTGGAGGCAAACTGTTCCACTGGTTAATTGTTCTCACTGTGAGAAAAGTTCTCCTTATTTCTAGGTTGAATCTCTCCTTGATCAGTTTCCATCCATTATTCCTTGTCTGGCCTTCAGGTGCTTTGGAAAATAGGTTGATCCCCTCCTCTCTGTGGAAGCCCCTCAAATATTGGAACACTGCTATCATGTCACCCCTCGTCCTTCTCTTCACTAGACTAGCTGTGCGCAGTTCTTGCATGGACATGCCCAGTTGTGTGTCTTCATACCTGCAGATACCGATCATCAGAGGCTGGTCCTAGAAGACATGTACATCCTTTTGACTTTGCACACAATTCATGGCAGGGGAATATTTAAATCCCTGTGAAGGCCCTGTCTCTAATGAACTGATGCAGTACCAGGTGAAGTTCAAATTTGTGATCCAGTTTAAAAAAAGCACCCCAAAATCCAGCGAGCTGCTGCTGGCTACATTCATGAAGGATTCAGTGAAACAGCATTAATAAAGCAGCCTATATCTATCCAATCATTTTGTTCTATGTCTCCCACAGTGCATTGCTGTGGACAGTGGTAGGTGCAGTCAGTGGGATTGAAGTTCAGACATCTGGACAGTTCCAGGTTCTTGCTGTTTGTGTTCAGTTGTCATATGTGCAGAAAACACATGTCTGTGCACAGGGGAACTGGTCATTTAAGCCAGGGGTCTCCAACCGTGGCAACTTTAAGACTTGTGGACTTCAACCCCCAGAATTCCTCAGCCAGCTTTGCTGGCTGAGGCTGGCTGAGGAATTCTGGGAGTTGAAGTCCACACGTCTTAAAGTTGCTAAGGTTGAGGACCCCTGTTTTAAGCTTGCCTTAGATCTGCAAGGCAAACTGCCGGCAATGCAATGCAGCCTATTGAAGCCACGCTCACCCCATTGCCAGCAATGCAAAAAGAGTCGTGATATGTCACAACACGTCACGTGACATGGCGAGTTTGACACCCATGTCCTAAGATGTCTGCCTCTTTTTTTCCCCTGGATTATTGACTTTCAAAGCATGTCTTGGATATTGTAACTGACATGTGGTTTTCTGTCTAGCAGGCTGAGAGCAAAGTGTGACTTTCCATAAAGCATCATATATGCTGAAGCTCTTGCACATTAGAAGGTAAGTTTTCCCTATAACGCTGAAGATGTTAAACCACACGGCTACTGGAGCTTTCCAAAAAGAAAAAGACAGACGTACCAAATTTATGGATAAAAGCTTTTTCTTTTGATAAGAATAGCAGCTCTGTTTATTGTCCTCTGTTTTTCCTGGTCTTGTAAGCCTCAATAGTCAAAACCTGTCATGTGTAAGATCTGTATAAAGTAATGAAACAAATTAATCACAACAATTTTAAGTTTCATTGCTTTGCATGGCACTTAGGATAGACTCTACTGCATTAGTCTTATCTAGAAGCCTCAATCATTGTATTTGCATGATCTACTAAACAGGATTAGAGTTAACCATGGTTAAGGTGCTTGCTTGATGAACTTGCCCCAAATTACACACCAAACTGGGTAGGAATGTAATTGGACTATGCCCTTTTAAGCAATATAGTTACTGTGAGGTTCATTTCTCAAAAATGCTTCTAAAACCTACCTTGGATTTATATGATTATAGCCAGAGCCTTTGCATGTGGGAAGGAAATGCTGATTGTTCCCCTGCCTTTTTGTTTTAACAACAAAGTCAATGTGTGACAGTACAGCAATTAGAACAGAATAATAAGAGGGAGCAGCAGAAAAGCAGCTTTGCCGCAAGTCTTGTTCCTTGTTTTGTGTTCCTGGAGGAATAATGGCTGCTTAATCATGAATTAACCACTAATGTGGGTTTGGATAACATGCCGGTCTATGTGGTTAACATAAGATAATCATAAAACAATCTGTTATTACAGGTAGGAGTTAAGGTGGTCCTTAACCATACTCTAGATTTAGGCAACACGCTGAGCTAATCTGCAGGCTACTTTACTTTGTCATCTGAACTGGGTCAATGTCTCTTATCTAATTTTGCTTTTTATAACCCTCCAAATAATTTCAAAGGAAGCATATTGTGCAGTCAGAATAAATTACCGAGGGAGAAATCACAGCTCTCAAATGACTGTGATTGTGTGAGATTGGCAATGTTCGGAGCTTTAAATATTGCGTGTGTTTGCTTTTTGGCATAGTATCTAGGGACTTTTAAGGCTGAGCTAAAGTGTTCCTGGAACTTCTTTCTTTTTTGTTTTTCTTTTTTTTTTTAAAAAAAAATGTGAGTGCAGTTTTGTAAACTGGTAGTGGGTTTAATATCCCCAGTCTGTCAAATGGAATGGATTGGCTTGGTGCGATAGTTCAGAGAGATGTTGTTGTGTGAGAAATAGGAAGAAGTATGGTGAACGATGCCATGACTTGTACAAAAGGCATTATTTCAATTGATCAATGTGACAAGCCTTGAATCACTTCTTTTCTGGAATTAAGATAAAACTAATAAATGATTTGTCATTATGTAGTTGGCACTTGTGGAGAAATCTGACTCACATATTGTTTATTCTGTAGTGTTTATTCTTCCCTGCCTTCTGCAATTTCCTTAATTTGGAATTCCAAGCTGGATTGTAAACTCTCAGGGCTTCTCAACCTTGGCAACTTGAAGATGTGTGGACTTGCAAAATTTCCCAGCCAGCATGCAAATGTAGGGACATTTTGAATTGGAGGAAGAATATGTGAAAACACAGCTGCCAGTTCTTTAGCTGTGTTGGCCTTCATGTGCATCTTCCCAAGAACCCAGCATGTATCAGCACAATAGATGCTGTGTGGACTTTTGCAATTGACAGATGGAAATTTTGTCAACGCCCAGATTTTCTAAATGCCACCCGAGATTTTTGGATATGGCACCCAGGGTGCTGATAAACCCTGCGACCACCACAGCCGATTTATGCCATAGTCTTTCAGTTTTGATTTTCAGATCCTGATACATTGTGATCTTCTGCAATTCATTGTCTTCTGTTCTACTAGCTCCTGGTATTGCCACATCAATCCATACTTTCTTCTTTTCAGCCTCAATTATATTGGGGTTATAATCCTACACTATTTTAACCTTCTCATTTTCAACTATACCTTCCCACCAATTTTTCATTAGTGGTACATGATAAATTTTTATAGATGTTCCAGTGAATCCGCTTGCGCAATCTTCGTGCATAAATTAAGTATGTGATCTGTTTCTTCTGCTTTTTTGCGCAATCTGTACTTTGAATTCTTTGATGATTTTTCAATTCTGGCCTTGATTGCATTAGTTCGGATAGCTTGTGCTTATGCAGCCAAAATCAAGCCATCCGTTTCTATTTATAATGTTCCAGTTGTAAGCCAGATTTTATCTTTATCCACTTTCCCCTCGATGTTTTGTAGAAATTGACCACGTGATGCTTTTCCTTGCCAGCATTCTTCATCCTGATGGCTTCTGATGCTTCGGTGTTTGGGGTTTCAATTCTATTACTGTTTGTGATTTTACCCTAATTTATAGCAAGAGCACTTAGACTTATATACTGCTTCATAGTGCTTTACAGCCCTCTCTAAGCAGTCAGCATATTGCCCTCAACAATCTGGGTCTTCATTATACTAACCTCGGAAGGTGGAAGGCTGAGTCAACCTTGAGCCGGTCATGATCGAACTCCTGGCAGTGAGCAGTGACTTAGCCTGCAATGCTATCTGCTGTAGTACATTGCTCTAAGCCAAATTCTATTGTTATATCTATGCTAAAAATTCTTAGGTGTTTGTCAGTGTCTGGATAAGTGTCCTATTTTCCATACAGCTTCAGATAAACCATGCAAAGCAAATGTGAGATTTTATTAGCATTTTTACTATTTGATGGCCAAGATTAGTTTTCTTCCAAATTGCAGAAAGTGGGACTATAGCAATGACAAATAATAAAAGTGATAATGAGTCACCCTAGAACATGGGTATCAAACTCGCTGCGTCACGTGACGCGTTGCGACGTATCACAACTTTTTTTGCATTGCTGGAACTGGGATGGGTGCGGCCTCCACATGATGCAACTGGCCCGTGGGCCGGCAGTTTGATACCCTTGCCCTAGAACAGTGTTTCCCAAACTTGACAATGTTAAGGCATGAGGACTTCAACTCCCAGAATTCCACAGCCAGCAACGCTGGCTGTGGAATTCTGGGAGTTGAAGTCCACATGCCTTAAAATTGTCAAGTTTGGGAAACACTGCGCTAGAAGATGCATCTAATGTTGACAAACCCATATTTTTCAGTTCCATCATTAATTCTATCTTCCATTGCTTGATTTTTTTCTATAAACACTCTAGTTTTTATTGACAAAAGTGATTTCCAAACATTTGATGATCCAACTATGTGGTAATAAATCAAATATCTTTTATAAATCAATCCCGACCATATGTAAATTGTGTTTTTTCCCCATTTTTCCCTTTTGTTTTCTTTCTGTTTTACTGGAAGGACATTATTTTCTTCTAAATAATCTTGGATGTTGTCTGCTATTATGCCTGTGAGTAATTTAAACATTGTAGGCAAGAATGTTATCGGCCTATAATTTCCTGGTGTTGTCTGTTTTGCTAGATCTTTTTGAATTAAGTTATTAACCAGTCGCTGATATCTCCTTTATGCAATATTTAATTAAGTTGTTTTAACTATAATTGGACTCAAGCTAGTCAGATATTTGAGCCAAAAGCCATGCAACCGATCATTTCCAGATGTCCAATTTTTATTCTTTTTCACTCAATTTTTAACCATTCCTGCTGTTGTTATTAGATTTTCCATTTGATTTTTTACTAAATCCATCTTCAAATTCTTTTATTCATCCTACATTTTGTTATAGCCTTTTTAAATTTCCCATAAACCTTTCTAGGACTGGATTGTTTCCTTTATTTGGTTTTCTATTTTCATAATTTTTATTGCCACTTATGGTAGAATTACGTCTGGTTTCATTGAAGTAGTTGATTTTGCTTAAACTGGATGATTCATGCCTCATAGCATTCAAATTTCTCTGCTGTTTGTTGCTTTATGATTTTATCTGTTTATTTATCAAATTAAAACACTGCCCATCTCATTAGCCAAATGATTCTGGTCAGTTTACAGATTTCCAAAGCTTCTTCAATTTTTCTGGTGCCAATATATTTTTATAAGGCTTATCTTGATTTTTATATTCCTCAGTTTTTGCTCTTTCATGTTCTGTACATTACTTGCATATGATCTTAATGTCTTTATTTTGGCTTCCAGTCTAATCTTCCACTTTGGAACAGAATATGTATTTGCTTTTTGTCTATATAATTTCAATATACAATTCTTATGTAATCACTACTGCAGGGTAGGGAAGCTTATTAGTCTGCAATAGATGTTATTTTAATCCTTGCAAGCACTTTATTCAATCCTTGATTATAGATGACAGGTGTTTGGGGGGCACTAATTTCAATGCTTGCAGTCTTTGTCAATCTGGTAATTCTGCCTATGCTAAAATGTTCCCTTTTAATTATTCTTTCTTTGTGTGAATTCATAGGTTGTTTCAAATGATAGCCTGTTCTTGTTCCATTGTTAATACTTCTAAATTATCATTTCTGTAGTTTATATCAGCTCTTTCTTTTACATTTGCAGTTGTTGCTATCTAAGATATTTCTACTATTCTACTATTAATGTTGGTGTTCCATTTTTATAATTTTCTGAACCAGCTTTGCATCCCTGAATATCTTATTTCTGGTAATGAATCTCCTTTGATCTGCTAATGGTTGTTCAGTGATATTTGAATCTGGATAAATTCTTTTCCAGTGTATAGTCGCTTTAAATACCCCTGCTCTGTTGGTTCCAATTTATAACACAAGTAGTCCTTGAATAACAACCATCCGTTTAGTGACAGTTTGAAATTACAACAGTACTGAAAAATGACTTGTGACCGTTTTTCACACTTATGACCATTGCAGCATTCCCATGATCATGTGATCAAAATTGGGGAAATGGCCACTGGCATGTATTTATGACAGTTGCACAATCCCTGGGTCATATGATCACCATCTGAAAACTTCCCAGCTGGCTTCTTACGAGTATAGTAAACGGGGGAAGCCAAATTTGCTTAATGACCACATGATTCACTTAACAATTGCAGTGTTCACTTAACAATTGTGGCAAAAATGTAAAATGGGACACAACTCATTCTCTTGCTTAGCAACAGAAATTTTGGGCTCAATTGTCATAAGTCGAGGACTACCTGTAGGTCATAATGGCATGGTTTTCCAACAGAGTATTGTTTTTGTCTTGTGTGTGGTTGTTCTAAGAGCTAGGCCTTGGTTGCCCAGCCATTGTTCCTGAAACCCGTTGCCTACTTGTCAAGAGATGGCCAGGAATGTAACATCTGATCTGGTTCTTGTTGAACCTTGGGATGACTGATCCAATATAAGATTCTTTTTCTGTTTTCATACCATATTAAATGGGTTGAGAGATAGACCCAATCTGGCTCTTCCACTGAAATCTGGCTCGCATGGGTGACCCTTCTAGTAGAATAGACTACAGCCAGCATACCTCTAAATCTCATCAGTGCATCACAAATTCCTCCCTGACAACAAGAGGATATCCCTGGAAGGGGTTAGTATTATTATTATGGTTTATCATATAGCCAGATATTTAGAATGGATTTGGTATATTTATCCATCTATCGAGGCCTTCCCAAAGACCTGGGATAGGCAGATGTTGTTATTTGATGGTGGTGTTAAAGGTCTCCTTGCTTGGAGGATAAAAGTTCCAAAGTAAAAGTTATTCATTCCAAGTAAAGCTGCCTTTTACAATTGACTGATGGTAATTTGGTCAGTGCCGAAGATATTCAAGTGATAGTCCAGTTGCTTGAGGATTGCACCTAAGGCGTCTATTATTATTGGTACTATCTTTGCTTTCTTTTGCCACAGTTGATCCACTTTTGTTTGCAGGTCTTTGTATTTTGTTATCTTCTCCAGTTCTTTCTCTTCTCTTCTGCTGTCTCCAGGTACTGCCATATCCACTATCCAGACGTTTTTGTCTTTCTTATTGACAATTGTTAAGTCTAGGGTGTTGTGTTGCACTCATTTTATTTTTAATGCCTTTGAGTTATTATTGACACCTGGTGATTGCCTGGACTAGTCCCTGCAGTTTTCTTGGCAATGTTTTTCAGAAGTGCAATTGCCTCCTTCCTAGTACTAAGAGAGGGTGACTGGCCCCAGTGCCTAAGGTGGAACCAGAACTCCCAGTCTCCCAGTTTCTAGTCCGGTGCCTTAACCACTACACCAAACAGGCTAAATTATAACCCTATAGCCTTAAATTTTCTGTACTTCTGTTATGATTGGAAATAGATTTGATTTTAACACATGGATTTTATTATTTTTTAAGACAGATCAACGGTTTGCTTGTTTTTTCCTTCCTTAAAGTGAATTTTTAGGCAATATGGCACACATATTGTATGTATGTATGTATGTATGACATAAATATTTAGAAATATAACACACTGTTAGTGCTGTAGAGTACCTCATTTGCACATCCATAACATTTTTCCATGTTTGGTTTCAAAAAATGTCATTGTTTGGGCATTTGCATTCTTCCTTTGTTTTTTTATCATCTTGCTGGATGAGATGTTCTTAAGAAATTAAAAGCTTTGGCATTATTTATGAACTGGAGTCAACCTTCATGGGGATTTTTGTTTTACAATAATGGAGGAAAATTTCAGAAAGGAAAGACTAAAGAAGAAAAGACTAAATCTTACTTCTCATTGGAACCTATGCAAATTGTCAAATTAAAAAGAAAGAAAATCCCTTCATACTTAAAATGCAAATGGCATGCATTGTATGTTGTCATGGTTATATGCCCCTTTCTTCAACAGTTTTATTAATTACTTGGAGGAAGAGGTGGAAGGTATGCTTATCAAATTTGCAGTTGAGACAAATCTAGTAGGATAGCTAATATTTTAAAAATCAGAAATAAAATCCTAATACAATCTTGATAAATGAGCTGAAAACAGCACAATGAAATTAAGACTTCATTTCTTTCTTAAAACAAAAGAAAGCAAATATATAGGCATAAAATGGAAAAAGGAATGTTCTGAGTTGGTGGTACTTGTAAAAGTGTTAATCCTATAATAGTTAATTATAAAGTACATATGAGTCAGTAGTGTGAAGTAGCTACAAAAATAAAGATTTTCAGCAGCATGAATGGAAATACAGTGTACTTCAGAAATTATAGGAATTAATTGTTCCACTTTATTTTGGATTAGTGTGGCTTCAGCTGCTGAATCTTGTCCAGTTCTGGATATCACATTTTAGGAAAGATTCAGAGATTTTGGAACAGGTTTAGAAAAGACAAAAGGCATCATTAGGGAACTAGAAGCTAAATCTGAAAAGAGAGCTTGTAGAACTTGAGGATGATTAATTTTGAAAAAAAAGGACAAAGTGGAGATGATAGTATTCTTTAATTATCTGAAAAGATGTCACCCAGAAGAAGGCCAAAACTGTTCCAGAAAAACTAATTTTAGAAGACAGATTCAGCTAAAGAGGAATAGGACAAGAAAATCCTGCTGATGATATTACCTAGTCTGGTAACGAAATGTTCAAAAGCTAAATTAAAACAAGCTTGGAGAGCAAACCACCGTCAAAATATACAACCCAGGCTACAAGTATTTTCTATTATTTCAATAAAGTATCCAGGAGCTGAGCTTTATTCGAAGGAGACTTAATTTTTTTTTTGGAAGGAATGAGGGTGAAATACAACCCCACTGAAATTCAGAATGGAAAGCACGGGATTAATTGGACAGAACTTTTTTTAAGAAATGGATTATTGCAATTCTATGCTCTATTTTCTCAAGGCGCATGCAGCTCTCCTCTTATTTTATCCTCTTAACAACTGCTTAAATGAGGTGGGTTGGACTGAGAGGGAGTGGCTGGCTATCTTTCAGCAAGCTGTTGGGACTTGAACCAAATCCAACAAGTTTTCTACTCTGGCCTTTTCTGATATGTTCTGTAAATATTGTTTTTCCAGGCATCGTCTCCTTTTTAAAGGGACAAATCTGCATGGCCTAATGACATTTGGTGTAGTGATTAAAGTGCTGGCCTAACAACCAGGAGACGGTAAGTTATAGTCCCATTTTAGGCCTGAAAGCTGGCTGGGTGACATTGGGCCAATCACCAGGTGACAGTGAGTTCTAGTCTGCCTTAGGCATGAAATCCAACTTGGGCCAGTCCCTGTCTTTCACTTCAGCCCACCTCACAGAGTTGTTGTGGAGGGAAATCGGAGGAGGGAGTATTAAGTAGATTTGCCGCTTTGAGTTTCTTATAAAGCCATGAAGGTGGAATAAAAACCTAACAACTATTTCTGCATTAGACAAATTTGACAGAGCAGATTTAAGCTGAAACCTTGATCTCTGTCTTGGTGTTACAAAGTGAGCTCTGCCATCCATCCTAATTCCTATAATTGTGGTATAATAGCTGGTGGCTACATTCCCATGATTTTCTGACATGAGTCATTTGCTAATGCAAGTTAAGGAGGTCCTGAGGCTAAGAATGAAGTTGAAAACGCAAGCCTTATAACAATATATTATTGATCCGTGGCCCTGGATGAGTCTCAAAACATAGATTTTTTTAAAATTCTCTTGTAAATACTAATTAGTATCAAGACTGCAGCATTGCAGTGGTGAATGTTAAAATAGGCCCCTATTTCTAAGGCAGGTGCTACTGGAAAGAGGCTTGCAATTCTTCCTGATATAATTAAAGCAACCTCTATATGTGCAAATGAATTATGAAGGTGACTCTCTCTTACAGTAGGATAAATTAATCCTAGAGATGACAGAGTGCTGGGGTGTGCGCCATATTAAGTAATTTCCCTCATATAGAGAAAACTGTATGGGGCATTACCATTGCTAGGTTTTGTATAATTGCTTTTAATGTTTACCTGCATATTTTAAATTTGTATATAATTCAGTTTCATGTATAAATTGAATGGAAAAATAGTCAAATGAAGGGGTTAGGGTTACAGAAAAAGACTTCTGTACTGTAGCTAAGACGACAATGTGGACATGTTCACATTGAGCTTTTCTCCAAGGAGACTTAATTTTTTTTATAAGGAATGAGGGCCCAAAGTCCACCATTTAATTTGATCTACTCAATTTAAAATCTAGCCCAGTGTGAAGACAAGTCCTATCCAGATCCATTACATCTCAATTCACACTAGTATATAAAATGTTTTCCTAGTCTCCACAGAATTAACTTATGTTGCTCGATCGAAATCTCCTTTGCCTCTCTTGGTCGTGAGGCCTAAGGATTAGGGAGCTAAAATTACATTTCTTATTTTTCTTTGTTTATTAATCAAACTTTTATCTCTCAGCAAATAGATTTTTGGCAACTTACAAAAGAAGACCATTATGTCATAATACAAAATAAAAGTGCAATACTTCTAATTCCCTAAACACATTTCCAAGTGTTTCTGGAAGGTGAACGTTGGAGCCAACCAGACCTTCCATGGGAGGTCATTCCAGAAAGCCAGACCCATTATAGAAAAACACTTCCAGGCGTCAGCATCCCCGTCTCCTGAAAAAGAGCCAGCTGTTTCTCCCAGCCTCAACAAAATGGTCAGGTCAACACCAGTAGAGAGCTATGGCACATCACCCAATGCAGAGCAAAAAAGCAAGAAAGCTCTTTATAGGTTAACCACAACCTTACCAATTGCATTGTGTTATATTTATCTACTTTCCACATTGCAGCATCCATCTTCTGTGGCTGCCCGCCCCATAGCCCCATTATTATTATTTTTGGATGGAGGAAAGATACAGGTGCAACCCCCTTTCTCCTCAGGTTTAATTCCATTCTTGCACCCTGAGACAAGAAGCAGTGCAGTTGGGGTGCCAGCTTTCCAGACAGCCTCGTGATGGCCCACCTTGAACACAAGCAGACGGCAGAGAGCCCTAGAATTGCCACTGAAGTCACAAGGGATAAGTTGATGCCATCACGGCCTCAGCCAAACAGAAGGTGCAACCGATACTTTCCATGTGAGTGAGCCTACAATGAAGGCTGAGATCCAGATATGACCTCTTCTATTCTTAAACTGCTTTCCTTTCTAACTCTGCTGACTTTGTGACTCCAGGTGATATATAATAAAGCAACATTAAGATGTCCTTTAACAGGAGGGCATAGTTCTATAAAACATCCAAGTGTTGTACAGTTTAAAAGAAAAAAAATCCACAATGCCACATAAATGGGAACTGTAGAATGGGTTTTCCCTAGCTTCATGCAGTAATTCTGCTTTAGAATTTCTAAGCTAAGAAGCACATTTGGTTAGAAGAGAGAAATGGGAAAATGATAAACCCATAATAGGAAGTTCATAGCTGCAAAATTGAGGCATTTCAGCATTACTCAGTATTACTGAGTTAAAAGCTAAGCCCAGATGGCAATTTATTAACAAGGATGTTAGGAGGAGACAGAAATGGCTGTCTGTCAGTGATGGCATTTTTCCTAGATGGAGTAACAGCTTCAATTAATGTTAGTTAATATGCAAGGCACTGAGGACTGGTATGGAAGGAACTAGGGAAAATCTGATTATAAGGATGACCTTCCACCTTGCTCGGAAATCAAGCATGGAAATTACATAGAAAAAACTAAAACAGTCTTCATTTTTCCAGGTAATAAATGTACATTGGGATACAGGTGAAGATAGGTTAGGCTTAGATTTCCTTTAGGTCTGAGATTCAGTTTAATGTTGACTGCTAGGTTAGTAAGAAACCAGTGAAAGTATGCTGGTGAATGGATTTTTCAGCAAATCCCATCATTTTTTTTTCATCAATCCCTATATTAGTTGGATATTTCAGAGTGTCATCATTTAAATTACTGAACTGGCTTCTGGCTGTATCTATGGAACACTCCATTGTTTGAAAAAAATAATTACCATTCATGCTTTTGAATACATGCATTGATAATGCAATCATATTTTTTTCTCATTTTAAAATGGCCATTTCATGTTTTAGGGCTTTTTCCATTCAGTCTATCTCCAGAAATTTAAAATGAAAACCACTTCTTTTCATAGAACTATTTAAAACTGGAAAAACTCCTGTCTTTCTCTTTCTTTTTCTGTTTCTCTCATATGCTAAAGATTTATACTAACTTTGTGGTAGTATTAACATTTTTTACATTGATTGTTGTACTGTATTGGGAATGTCTTACTTTGATTGCTATACTATTTTATTTTTATATTCGTATATAATTTTAATTTCCTGTTTTGATTGACTTGTTTCCCATTTAGTTATAAGCATGTGCTAATTAAAAGTATTGCTATTACTACTTGAAAGATATTGCCAATAAAAAAAAGCCCAGCATGAATATAAGCTACATGGAGGGGGGGAGGAACTCTCTCTATAGTAGTTTTGCAAAGAAAGGAATTTTATTTATTTATTTATTTATGAGACTTATATGTTAAGTCCTTGAAACAAAATATAGGCAGGGCTATCGGAAAAGCTCAGGAGAATCCTCAGCCAACACAACATATATGCATACTTCAAACCCAAAAAATACACTAAGGCAGAAGTTTGTCACCCCAAGGATAAAACACCCAGACACAAATTGAGCAACATATATGCAGTACAATACAGTGAGCCATGTTCAGAAGTGACAACCACTTCATAAACGCATGGCGCAACATCAGGACAAGATTCAAAAATCCATCTGCTGTTAAAAGACAAAGACCACTCTTTCGAAAATAGCAAAGTCCACATTTTGGACAGATAGGACCGCTGGTTTGAAAAAGGGGTCAAAGAGGCCATCTATGTCAAAATTGAACACCCCTCCCTCAACAGAGGGGGAGGGATACGACATCATCTGTCTCCAGTCTACATCGCAGCCCTTTCAGCAGTTCCAAGAAGGCTCCACACCCATTTGCACTACTCAAGTGGTCTCAACAACTCTCTAAAAGAATGCAAATGACCAGCTGTCTGCAAGGAGTATAAATCCTTTCATTCCCCACCTTTCCGTCAGACTGAAGAAGCTTCTTGGATGAAAAGCGAAACGTCTTCAAAGAAAAAACAAGAAAGTCCAAAAAGTCTCGTTAAAAAGCACCTTTGGGATAACTATGACCTGGATGACTGAGAATCTCCATAGACATTTGCTTTTACATATGTGTGTTCATTACAGTTTATGTAAAATGTGCTTTGAATGTCCCTTGTTTGAAGAACGGGTAACATGAAGAAGCAATTTTAAACCATTCAGTAGCAAAGGACTTGGTGAATGTTGTTCACCCAGGTATGCTTAACCTAGTTACCGAGTTTAATCATTTTCTAACTTTGCATAATATATTAAACTGTAGACTAAACAAATTAATAAAATTGCACAACTGTGTTAAGCTACAAAAAACAAGGCAAGGTTAGGATATTAGGCAATGTTTTTAGCCTGTAAACAAATTAAGGGTGTGGTATGAATAACTGCACGTTCACCTTCTGTATGCCACACAGAACTACCGTTTTGCAAAGTCAGCATGCACCAATAAGTTGATAATCTTCCCCTAGTTGGAAAGTGTCCTTCTCATAGTTTTCCCAATTTTTATATCATTTACATCTGAAATGGTTGTGGGCCAGTTATTAATTCCTACATGATTGTTCTAAAGGTGCCTTTTCAAGAGGCAACTGGACTTTCTCTTTCTTTTTTTTTTTTTTGAAGACATTTCGCTTCTCATCCAAGAAGCTTCTTCAGCTTTCATCAGACAACCATGACCTGGATGACTAAGAATCTCCATAGACATTTCTACATGATGTTTCTCCATCCCAGTCATTGGGAATGGAAGATAAATGCTGATAATGGATAGAGCAGTGTATTCCAACCTTAGCAACTTAAAGATATGTAGACTTTAACCCATCTTTAAATGGCCAAAGATGAGAAACACGGGGATAGAATATAGTGTCCAGGTAGGTTTGAGCAACCAGACCATGATGCTCTGTGTTTTTAATTTAAGAACCAGTTTGGACTATTAAAAAATAAGAGACTGTGAGTTCAACTTCTACCATGTTTCTGCCATGAAAGCCAGCTAAGTGACTTTTGGCCAGTCACTCTCTCTCAGCCTAACCCACCTCACAGAGTTGCTGTTGTAAGGAAAATAGGAGGAGGAAGTAGTGTTGGATATGTTTGCTGCCCTGAGTTATTTGTAAAAATAATAGGGGCGGGATACAATTAAATAAAAATAATAATCATAATAACGTAACCCCATTTCCTCATCTGAACAGAATCAAATAAGATCATGTTGCTCCAGAGAAGAAAAAGAGATCCAAATGGGATAAATAAGCAAGCTGGGCGAAAAGCTGCACCATCCATATTCTACATGGACAACACTGTCTTTGTGCTTAGTAAAAAGATGTCTTCAGCCAATGAATCTGTTGACTTCCATTCTACGTAACTTAGTTCACTTCCTGTTTCCTTGTTTTTTTCCCCCCCAGACATGGATGGGAAGAAATGCAGTGTATGGATGTTCTTACCTCTTGTCTTGACATTGTTTACCTCAGCAGGACTGTGGATTGTGTAAGTACCCCTTGCTGTAGTTTCTGACACAAAACAAGTCTGTCAAATAATAGAAGTTGCAACATGTTTCCAGCAGATCTTGACTAAAAACACTTCTAGCAGAAGCAGCATTCTATCCAAGGAACATTATTATAATGTTTTTTTTTTCTTGGAATGCTTTATTTCTTTCATCACAGTAACTTGAATGAGGTAAGATAATTGCATAATAAAGTTGTCTGGAAGTGTTTTCAGTCAAAATCCCATGATTATTATACACAGTTATTCTTCGTGGGCTGTGGAAGTTCTTTTCTCCAGTTTGTTTCTTTATATTTTTGCAGTACTGATACAAAATTAGCATTTTCCACGCCTGCCAAAGTTTCTCTGCCTTGCCAATATAAGCAATGCTATTGATAAAAACCATGCACACATATGCAAGAAATTAAGCACCCATGTCTGCAATCCAGATGTGATATAATCTACATACTTATGCAATGTAAGCAAATCTGTAAAACTTGTCTTGTTCTGCATTGTTTAATTTGCCATTATTTAATTTGCATAACTGCCATTATGCAATATTTTATCTGGGTATGGTTTGCCATCCTGGGAAGTATGCAAAAGATTAGTCAGAAGATCTAAACCTTATTTTCTGTCATAAATGGCCAGCTGATGTTATTGCTGACCTTCCAAAATGGCTAGATGTTTAATTTCCCAGTAGAGCCTATAGCTGGGGTCTTCAAACTTGGCCCTTTTATGACTTGTGGACTTCAACTCCCAGAATTCCTCATCCAGCATGCCTGGCTGAGGAATTCTGGGAGTTGAAGTCCACAAGTCATAAAAGGGCCAAGTTTGAAGATCCCTGGCCTATAGCCTCTTCCTTGAATATTTAACTAAGCCCCATGCTGCTTAGCCTCAGTCAAAGGTAGCCAGGCACCATATCTGCTCAGAGTAAAGACTCCTTAAAGGTAAATTAGAGCTTATTCTGTGTTTGGTTGTCACAGGAAGTCGCAGGAAGTTATGGCTTTCCCTGACAACTCATGGCTTTTCCCTTGGGAAAGCAACATTATGCACGGGCAGGATGAAAGTAAAAAATGTCAAGTTAGTGAGCCAAAGAGTTGGAAACATGATATATAAAAAAAGAAAACCTATTTGTAACTTCATTACTGTACAGCAACAGCATTCACCATATCTCTCCGTACCTTTCTATTTCTTTGTTATTCTAGATTTCATGGGACCCATATGCCACTTCATTAATTGTCCTTAGTTCTTTAAACTTCTCATCTGTCTCTTTTTAGAGGAATTTATCAATGCCGTCCAAACATAACTTTCTTGGTCTTTTCCTTCCTCTCAATCCAATCACTCTTCCCTCACATATGCTTCTTCTTCAGTCTCCTAAAGAATTTCTTGCCAACTCCTAGTTCCAATAACCCTACATAACTTTCTTTTTTTGTCGTGAGAGATTATTGTATTAACATTTTTTATTCTTCTCCTTTCCTATGTTCGACAGATATTTTATAGCAGTAGAGGACGGGAAAATTCTTCCACTAAATGTGCCATACAGGTAAAACACTAATTTTTAAAAATATTTATTTCCTTTCTTCTTATCTGGCATTTAAAGGCTTTGCTAGGCTCGTTTCCAAAACAATGTTAGGAGCTGAACTCTCTGGCCATCTATAATAAAATAGAATTAGCTTCCCTTAAACGTGAAGTGCTTTTTTATAAGCCTTTTTTATTAACTCGAGTTCCAACATACATGTTAATGCTTTTTTAATAAGGCTATGCAGTGCTCGGGATTTAATTCCCAAGAGGTGTTTGAAACATACAAGTCTGTGAAGGTCACCACTATCTGTAACTCTTTAAAATAGCCATGTCTTTTCTGGGGATGGCAGTTGCATGATCTCAGAAAAAGACACGACTGCTTTAAAAAGTTACAGATGAATGCTATAATTTTGCTCCCATCCACTTTAAAGAACCTTTGAGTCACTGACTCTGAGGCACTGCCCAGCCATAGCCATAGAGAGTATTCATGGTCATTAGCCCATTCTCTACTAATAACTCAATATGGTGTAAATAACCCAAGTGAAAGTAGATTAAAAACAAAGACAAGATGTTCAGCTTGTTTAATTGTGCATTTGGTCATTAGTATCTCATAGTGTTGAGCCATATAGCACAAGAGTCTACTTTTTCCTTCTTCGCTTTGTGTTTGAGCAACATTCTGAGATTTGCAGTTGAATCCAGTTATCAAGTGGTAGCCCAAAGAACAGAGCTGGTCTTGATTATCACCATGCCTTGTAAACCTTATACCCTCCAGCATATAAGCGCTATATTAATATAGAAATTTAAAAAGTAAACACTAAGAAGAATGAGGACAAAGAGAGACGAAATCACAGTAGAGGGAGCAAATTGGCCATTTCTGATACAGTGGTACCTTGATACTCGTCATTAAGTGGTTCTAGGAGGTGGGACAAGTACTAAATGATGAGTGCCAAACTAACCACGTGACTTACCGTGTGACCCTTTGTTTTGGACAGGAAGGACTTCCTGTCTGTCCCTTTTCCTATGTCAATGATTCCCAGTTTGGCCGACTTCCTGTACACCCTCTGGCGGCCGTCCCCCTTTTCTTTTTGCATCAGCCTTCCTCACATAGCCAACTTCTTATCTGTTCTCCGCAGCTGTCCCCCTTTTCCTACTGCAGTGTGTCGCGTTCCAAACAAACAAGTACTGGGACAATATTTTCGCACCAAAATGTGTCGAGTAGCAAATTCAATGAGTTTTGAAGCACACTGTACCACTGTACAGGTACCACTGTATATCGAAGGAAGATATAATTATATTGAGCCAACAAAATTGTGCCACCAGACGAATCGATGTACATGCAGTATAGCTTGAAAAAGCAAATACCATTTGCACAATTGATAATAAGAATTAGGATAGAGGAACTGATAGAGCAATGTTTCTCAACCTTGACAATTTTAAGGCATGTGGACTTCAATTTCCAGAATTCCACAGCCAGCATTGCTGGCTGTGGAATTCTGGGAGTTGAAGTCCACATGCCTTAAAATTGTCAAGGTTGAGAAACACTGTGATAGAGGAAGAGACTCTCAAGATGAGTTTTAAGGGGCAATCTATAAAGCCATGGCAAACAGTTTAGATCATAGACACCTGCTGAGTTTCCTTCTTTTCCTTTTGATTCAGAACCAAAGACCTTCTGATCTAATTCAAATAAACACACACATATATACCAGGAAGAGTAAGAAGAAGCACAATCATCATTGCCCAGTGCTTGGGAGCAGTTGGAAATTCACCTATCCTTTCTGTACAGCTCAAGGACAGATAGAATATTTGTAGCTCGGGTTTGAATTGTGGGGTCCTTGGTGCTCTCTGAGTTTGGTACTTTTCTTGCAAGAGAGCAAGGAGAGAGTGCCCCAAGGAGTCCACCACTCAAGAAGAGGAATCGAATTACATGCCCCATTCTGAGTGCTGAGGTGAAGGAAAGATTATGAGAAGAACTACTTGATGTATGCACTTTCCCACCATCATGGCTCTCCGTGATGGGCAGTTGATACATGCCCACACACCTCCATTCAGAAATGGAGACCAGTTCTCAAGAGGGCAGGAACAGTTGGGAGAACAGAATGCAGAAGGAGACTTGGGACATCTTTAAGTTGGGGAGGACCTCACAAAAAAAATTTCCCGAGGGTTCAAAGCCAGGACTTCTAGAAATTGTTATTTACAGTCAAAAGCCCTCCCCAATCTTGCATGTGGATCCTGAATTCTAGGGTTCCCCTACCCTCAATATTTCTGACAATTTTGGAGTAGAAGTCCACATATCCAGGTGCCCAGATTGAAGAAGATTGCTGTAGATGTTTTTGGTAGATTGCGATCAGAGCTCTGTTTCATCTTGTTTGAAAGTAGATCATTTGCTTAAAACTAGACATTTCTATGCAAAACAAGTTCAATGGCACCAAATGACTAATGCTGTCATTCTGACTTAGGTGTGATTAGTTTCCTTTTGTGTCCCGCAGCAAACCAACTTCTTTAAGGCCGCCATATATAAGGTAATCATGCCCTTGTCCGTTCTCTTCTCTTGTCCATTCTCTTTTTTTTTTCTTCTTTTCCCCAACAAGATCTGTTCTACCCTGTGCATTTTTAATTGATTTGTTTACCTTTGTTGCAGGCTTAGTAGATTTACAATGAAACACATTATATTTTTGAAGTATTGCAGGTGATGTCCCTCCTGCTAGCTGTGTATTTAGCCAAGTCATGAACATGGCAGCATTCCTAGGTAGGCGTTGCATGAAGAATGTGTGACTTTTTTTTTTTAATCTCTTCTAATTCACTCTAGAGAATCTCCTGTTTCAGCCAAATCCATGTCATTGAGACCTAGTGAGCAGCAAGTTACAAGGGCTAAATTCTCTCTGAGGTGGTAAAGTTGGGTTTGGGCTAGAAACAACTTCACATCCTCCAATTATTATAGTAAAAAGAAAGTTAGCATGTCTAGGAAAAAGCTAGGCTGTATCATTTTCCCTGACACATTAACACTTTAGCGTGGTTTTAGTCAATAACCAACAATGGACACTATACTCAGTTTCTATTTGTATACTCTTGTATAGGATAGACAGAGATTCGAAGTAGGGAAAAAATATCTGGAATCTTAAAACTCAAAAACTAGGTACTTTTCTTCAAATTGGGCCTGTCCTACTGTACAAGGTGGTCAATTTTTAAATCTCTCTCTGCAGATTGTTGTGAGCTGGCTGCCATTTAAAATGTTCCACAAAGCTCTGGAATCGCATCATATCCAAGCTTTATGGGTAATTAAAGTAGAAGATGAGAATGCTGCTTTCTGTCATTAGTGACAGCTTGTTGGTGGGCAATAAAGTTGAGAAGAAGCTACCAATTAATACTCAGACCTAAAGCTTACTACCTCAGCAGGAACTAGGCCTATAAAAGATGTGTTAAATATTCTAATATTGACCCATGAGTGCCTTCGTATTGTTTTTTCATATGTGAAATTAAAAAAACAAACCAACCACATCATCAGTTATTATTATTGGTTTGCATGAGGCTTTTACAGACTGTTGTTTGAGAACCTTGCATGTATGTAAACATCGCACAGTTGTGAGTGTGCATATAATAACAGCACTGATGTACCATTTATATGTACGTTTTTCTTCTCTGGGCGGTTGGTCACTCTTCCCATGTTATAGAGCGGCACAAAAGATTATAGATTATTATTTTGTCGTGATTCCAATAGATGAGACCAGTAAAAAGAGAACTCCAAGGCAAAAACATGTTCCTTAAAGAACATATTTATTGGCTAAAAAATATCAGCAGTTTCAAAAGTAAAATCAAGACTGAAGTTCTCCCTCCCCCAAGGTTACAATGTTATAAAGTTGATTTCCCCACCCCAGTAATATGTCATAAATTACATTCCCCAATAAACTACTTTGGTGGGCTTCCTAACTAAAACTTCAGCCCGGCCAAAACTTAGGCAACAATGACCTTGGTTTCCACAGAACAACTTATTGTTGTGACTAAACTAAAAAATACTTATCCCCCCTCCCAACTCTGTAGCAACTGAAAAACGAAGCGGAATTGGCTTCAGCCAAATTTGTTTGCAGCGTTGACATATTTTTTTATAATCTTGAGAATTGAATATACTAAGCAGTTGAGATGTGTTTGAATATTAGTAGCTCGGGCTGGTAGTTGGGCTCTTGGTTTGATCTCCGAGCTTGGCTTTTTGGCTGTAAAATTGCCAAGCTCAAGAGTTCAAACCAACAGCCCATACTAAGCAGTGTTAGGAAATAAATAGTATCTACAATAAAGCTTTGTTGATGCTTTCTTTCTCAAGTGTGCCTATCATGTGAGGAGAAAGAGAAGGAACAGTCTTAATGGCCTTAACTCCTGCCAGCCTAAGTTCTCTCGGTCAAGGATGGAAGAAAGGTTCTGATGCAATAAATTCATTTAGCGCCTCTTGTATGGTTGAACCCGCAAAGTATAAATCTTCTGAAGAACCTAAATCTTCCAGGGTTTCTCTGATCATTTTGTAGTAACAGGAGAAGGACCCAGAAGGTAGAACCAGAGAGCAAGGTTCCATGTCTCCCCCATGTATAACAGAGGATGAATGTTAGGACATTGAGACCAATTCTTTGCTCAATGTAGAACGCCCCCCACTAAGTGGCCATCCAGCTTCTGCATGGCCATATCCAGGAGAAAGTTCATTCCCCTTCTCAGAAATTAGATCTGTCATTGAACTGCTTTTACCATTAGGAGGTTTTCATGGATAGAGATCTGAGATCTGTTAAGATTCGTGGAAAAATTATCTTTCGGTTGCTACTGTCCAAGATAGTTCAACGCAACTTCCGATTGCAAGCATGAAAGTGGCAATGTGTACCTAGTGCAGTGATGGCGAACCTTTTAGAGACCGAGTGCCCAAACTGCAACCCAAAATCCACTTATACATCGTCGGGTGCCGGGTGGGTGTGGTCCATTGAGTGGGTGTGGCCCATTGAGTGGGTGTGGCCCATTGGGTGGGCATGGCCCACTGGGTGGGCGTGGCTGCAGTGGTAACGGCAGACTGGGTGGGACTAAAAAGTTCAATCAATCAATTCCAACTTTGTAAGATCTTTTTTTCCCAAGAGAAGTTGAAATTGACTGATTGATTGAAGCTTTTTTTTTTTTTTTTTGCACACTGCAGCAGAGGCCTAAAGCAAAAAGGTTTTATAAAACTCAGCTGAAGACCTAGGACTGGGATGACGGCGCGCGTGCCCACAGAGAGGGCTCTTGAGTGCCACCTCTGGCACCTGTGCCATAGGTTCGCCGCCACTGACCTAGTGTTTTGTTCCAGGGGTTGTTTAAAAATCCATGGTTTGGAGACCACAACACTTAGTCTGAAGGTGAAGCAGATTCACTATTAATTACGATTTGTGCAAGCCTGTGGCTAATTTCGCAGAAAATGGAATGACTCTTGATATTATATTCCAGAAAACATAGCACTATACTGTACAGGTAGTCCTTGACTTATGACTACAATTGAACCCAAGATTTCTGTTGCTAAGCGAGATGGTGTTAAATGAGTTTTACCCCATTTTACGACCTTTCTCGCCACAGTCGTTAAGGGAACCCACTGCATTTGTTTAAGTTAGTAACAACAGTGTTACTAACAATTGGCTTCCTCATTGACTTTGCCTGTCAGAAGATTGCAAAAGGTGATCACTTGACCTTGGGATACTGCAACCGTCACAAGCCAGTTGAATTTTGATCACATGACCATAGGGATTCTGCAGCGGTCGTTAAGTGTGAAAAACGGTCATGTCACTTTTTCAGTGCCCTTGTAACTTTGAAGGGCCACTAAATGAACTGTTGTAAGTCAAGGAGTAGTTGTACATGCATTCAAAAACGAATTTCAGCATACACACTATACCGGCGGAGGAACTCTGGGAGTTGAAGTCCACATATCTTAAAGTTGCTGAGGTGGAGAAAGAGGGCCATATAGCAGTGGTTCTCAACCTTTTCTTCTCCATGGTACCCCTTTAAATATCTTTTGTGGCCACAGACTATGGCCAGGGACCCCAATGACTTAACTCAAGACTTAAATTATAACATTTTTCAAGCCTTTGAGAAGATGCCCTGTCACGACATCACACATACCCCCTCCAGGGGACCGCGGACCACGGATTGAGAACCACTGCTACGTAATATAATTGTTGAGATAAACAGTGATTATCCATGCAGCTGTTTTGTAGCAATTGAACTGGGATGAAATTTTAGTTCACAGAAAGATTTTGTGAAAGAGCAAACAGAAAGTCCTTATTTTTCCTAATCTTTACTGATTTGTGGTTGTCCAGTCCTACCATGTCTGAGTTGAGAGCTGGATCTACATGATAGGGAGTCATTTTTTAATATGTGTGAGCTTCCTGAAAAATTTAGAATCTTGCGCTAAGCCAGGGGTCAACTCCCAAAATTCAACTCCTGGCTGAGGAATTCTGGGAATTGAAGTCAACATGCCTGGCTGAGGAATTCTGGGAATTGAAGTCCACAAGTCATAAAAGGACCAAGTTTGAAGATCCCTGCTCTAAGCCCATCAGGTTTTTACACTGTATACAGCAGGGTTTTTCAAACTTGGCCCTTTTATGACTTGTGGACTTCAATTCCCAGAATTCCTCAGGCAGGCACGCTGGCTGAGGAATTCTGGGAGTTAAATTCCACAAGTCATAAAAGGGTCAAGTTTGAAGACCCCTGGTATACAGCATTTCTTTCTGCAAGTATTCAGCTCCATGTATGAGGCCCATGAGCAGTAATCGGGCTGCAAAAACATAACAAGTGATTTGCTTCAGTATTCACTGCACTGCTCATATAGCAGGTTAGTTAAAAACGTGGCTAACATATATGAGCCAAGCCCATTTTCTTAGTAAAAGTGTGGTTTAATGCACTGTAAACACAGGAAAAGGCGGATGCAGTAACCAAGTTAAGCTTTGTGTGCAAACTCAGTTATACATCTCTAATCTCATGGGGATAGGAGTGGGGGAACTGGTGCTAGTGGCTTTACTGGTTTAGTCATCCACAAAGTTAAAGGGAGAATTCATTTTGGGACTGCTCAGCCTGTGCTAACTGGTGTTTTGCAGTAAGTGACAGCACCTGTTCATGTGAATGGATCTCCTCTTGTACTTTTATTGTGGAAGTTAAAATTGCAGAACTGCATCACCAATTTTCTCTCTCTTTTTTTCAGTACTGGTCATAGCTGTCCTACGCTTCATTCAGCTAAAGCCAAAGGTTTTGAATCCATGGCTCAATATCAGTGGCTTGGTGGCCTTATGCTTGGCTTCTTTTGGAATGACCCTTCTGGGCAACTTCCAGGTATTTCATTTTCTCGTCCTTTTACTGGTTGGAATCACACTTTTCACACTCTCATTTTGTTGCTTTTGGTTTAGTGCAGGGGTAGATAACCTCGGCTCTTTTATGACTCATGGACTTCAACTCCCAGAATTCCTGAGTCAGTAGAAGTCCATGAGTCATAAAAGAGCCAAGGTTGCCTACCCCTGGTTTAGTGTGTTGATCTCCTGGGGTAAACCAGATAGGAATTGCAACAAGATGAGCTAATTCTACTTTATTGTAGACAGAATCTTGCAGGTCTGGATAGTCAGATAGTCCTCGACTTACATCAGTTCACTTGCTGACTGTTCGAAGTTACAACGGCACCGGAAAAAGGGACACGGCTATTTTTCACACGTATGATTATTGCAGCATCCCCACGGTCACGTGACTTTCAGATGCTTGACAACTGACTCATATTTATGACGGTTGCAGTATCCTGGGGGGTCACGGGATCACCTTTTCCGACCTGACAAGCAAGGTCAACGGGGAAGGCAGATTCACTTAACAACCGTGTTGTTAACTTAACCACTGCGGTATTTCACTTAACAAATGTGGCGAAAAAAGTCGTAGAAGGGGACAAAACAAATTTCTCACTTAGCAACATTCCTTTGGGGCTCAATTGTGGTCGTAAGTTGAGGACTACCTGAATAGTCTTCACCCTCCACGCCCCTTTACAGTCTGAGAAACTAGGAAAGGTCTCTTCTGTCCCCACTTACTATCCTGCTGTGGGTTTTAAATCTGACCGTTCTCTTTGTCGATGGTTCAGAGGGTTAAATTCGTTGAGCTTATAAGCTGGAAAGCTGACAGCCTGGGTTCAAGCCCCAAGTGCCATGTAATGCGGAGAGCTCCCGTTGTCTGCCCCAGCTCCTGCCAACATAGCAGTTGGAAAACATGCAAATGCAAGTAAATAAATAGGTACCATTCCGGTGGGAAGGTAACAGCACTCCATGCACCTCGGCATATAGTAGTGGCCAAAATTGTGGAAACCTTTTGAGAAAAGTGTATTTTTGAGGTTTGATGGCTAATAACACCACTTTTTTTTGGGAGTAGTACCATAAAACTATATATCAGTGCTGGCGAACCTATGGCACATGTGCCAGAGGTGGCATTCTCTGTGGGAAAGCACACCGTCGTCCCAGCCCCACCTCTCCCCGTGGCCACCACCTCACCAGCAGACCCCCCAGAGGAGAGTAGCCCCCAAGCGCGGCCCATGCGGAGCAGTGCAGCCAAGAACATGGCAGCTGGGCAGCGGGGACAAGACTCTGTCCTTGTGCCCCGTTGTGCGCACTTGATTCTGCGGGGCGCAAGGAGAGAGCGTGACTGCCATGGCGCTGCTGGGCTGCCTGGGCGATCTGTGGAGGCGGTGGGTGGCCCTGTGGGCAGGTGGGATAGGGGGCGGGGAGCAGGATGGGGCGAGGTGGGGGCAGAGCGGGCAGGGTGGGGGCGGGGCCTGTTTTTGGGCACTTGGTCTCTAAAAGGTTCGCCACCACTGCTATATATCAATGGAAAGATAATTTAATCAAGAATGTAATGCAACAAAGTTTGTTCAATTATCTGTTACTATATTCTATGAAAAGTTATAGCTAAATAACCAGAAAAAGCACAACTTGCTCAGGTTGATATCAGGTAGCTTTCCTTCCTTTGATTGTAGCCAAGAAGCGTGAGTGTTTAAAGAGCCAATCGGGTGCCATCTTGTTTTGCCAATGAGCCAATCGGATCACAGTAGGATTCAGTGATTGATGTCGTGTATTGAAGCTGAGAGGAGGACATTTGTCAGTGTGTTATGTGATCGCTATCAAGTTGGTTGGGTTTTTTTGTGTTCTTTCATTTAGTGAGCTTGTAAAACGTCATAAAATTAAAGTAATGGTGCAAAGAGTTGACTGGTTGCCCAGAAAGCGATGTAAAATAGCATTATTAAGTGAACAAGGCTACAGTTATAAAGAAATTAGAAGAAAAATGGGTGGAAACTTAACCAAAGGTGGCATTTCTACTGTACACTTTCCTCAAAAGGTTTCCACAATTTTGGCCACTACTATATAGTCAGGCTGGCTAGATGACCACAGAAATGTCTTCAAGAGAACACTGACTCCCTCGGCTGAGAAACAGAGATCAACACTGCCCCCTAGAGTTGGAAACAGCCAGACTGGGGAAACCTTTCCATTTCTCCAAAGTTCTTTCCCACATACTGTTATATCTAGCCACTATTTATGAATCATGGCTTAAGGCTTTTGTTTCTGCATAAACGATTATGCTTTATTTATTCAGTAAAACGTACTGGAGCAAATTATGACTTATAGCTTACAGAATCCAGAACTTTGTTTCCTGTCTCATTTAATGAATGTCCCAGTTCCCTATAAATGGCTTTCTTCTCAATTGACTAAGCCAGAATCAGTCCACTATGCTAGACCTTGTGTGCTTAGCAAGATTGTTTGGTGCCATTTGTCTTGCTTCAGCCACATAAGTTTCTTTTGAACTTTCTTCAGTTTTTCTGTAGGAAAACTTGATGCCAGAAAGGCAAGATCCATTGAGCATCCATGGCTGCCTGGATATACCTAAATTGTATTTGCATGAGCCAAACCTTGATTGGGGGTCAAGCCATAAAGTTTCTATGCTACCTTTTTGGCTGTAGGCAGCTGAGAAATTTGGCAAATTTATAATAGTGATATCTTCAAGAAATAAGCACAGGAAACAAGACTGATGGATTTGCACAGAATATTAAGAGATGAAGGGATTAAAAACTTGCCAGCCTGCAAATCTGAAATCCAGATTTTGTGGCAAGATTGTAAAATATACCTGGTTCTAATAGATTAGCAAGAGCAGTTAGAATCCATAGGCAGCCTCAGTCTTATTAGAACCTACATTAGTACCTAAAGCCCTTCAAAACATCCTAACCAAAAGACCCAGCAATCCCAGAAGAAAATAACAGGAGTCATCTACAACAGGGGTCCCCAACTCCCGGTCCGTGGACCAGTACCAGCCGCGGCATGCCAGCAACCGCTCCGCACAAACAAGCAAAGCTCATACGCAGGAACCGGTAGCTAATTTTTTGTTGCCCAGGCCCAGAATGGACTTCCAGAAGCGGCATCCACACAGAGAACTGTTTGTTCACATATTTGAATCCCACCACTGCTTCAGACCAACAATCAAGTAAGCAATACCCCAGTCAAGAAACTGCCGTTAGTAAACAGCCCAACCAAAGAATCCCTAAGATCACCCACCCACCCAGACAGGCAAGACACCAGAATATAACCTGACAGCAAACAGCACTCCTTACTAGCACTGATGATGCTACCTAGTAAGGATAATGAAATGTCTGCAAGAAAATAAGCCAGCTCAGAGAGCACCAAGGATCCCTCACTACCTACATTTATTTGGGATAAGTATAAGACAGTGATGGCGAACCTTTTAGAGCAGTGGTTCTCAACCTTTTTAATGCTGCGACTCCCAACCGGTCGTAAGTCGAGGACTACTCAACCGGTTGTAAGTCGAGGACTACTCAACTGGTGCAGCACTGTTTGCAGACTGGGACTTTTGGCGGACTCAGCAGGACAGAGACAGCCTGGACAATTCCTATTGGCTTTTGAAAGCCAATAGAATTAGACTCTATTCAAGAGAGTCTATTCTATTGGCTTTCAAAAGCCAATAGAATAAAAGGGAGTAGCACAGCTAAGGAAAAGGGAAAAAATGGTGGACTACATTGTTTGGCGACCCCCGTGAAATGGTCGTTTGACCCCAAATAGGGTCCCGACCCACAGGTTGAGAACCACTGATCTAGAGATTGAGTGCCCTAAAACCGCCCCGCCCCCACCTTGCGTCCCCGCACCGCCCCTGCCCCACTCTGCCCCCACTCTGCCCACCCGCAGGGCCACCCACTGCCTCCACAGCCCGCTGCAGATCGCTCAGGGGGCCCAGCAGCACCATGGCAACTACACCCTCCACCCGTGCCCCTCAACTGCACGTGACGGGGTGCGAGGGCAGAGTCTTGTTTCCGCTGCCTGCCTGCCATATCCTTGGCTGCACTGCTCCATGCGGGCTGCACTTGGGGGCGACTCTCTTCCGGGAGGGCTGTTGATAAGGAGGGGGCCGTGGGGGGAGGTGCGGCTGAGGGCTCTTGAGTGCCACCTCTAGCACGCGTGCCATAGGCTCGCCACCACTGGTATAAGAGATGATGAAAGGGTGGCACTGTCTCACTGATCTATTTGGGTCTTCTTCAGAAAAGACATAAGAATGTCAACATCCCTCTCCAACTCATAGCTCCAAATATGTAAGAGCTATAGATAGTTCTCAACTTATGACCAGTCACTTAGTAGCCTTCTCCAGGTTACAACCCAGATTTGGAGTTCTGACAATCCCCCCTCCCATCAAGTGATCACAGTTTTGGTACTTGGCAACCAGCCTGTATTCACAGCCCTTTGCAGCATCCTATGGTCACGTGACCACAATTTACAATGTTTTTGAACTTCCGTTTTTTTAGCAAAAACACTCACTGCAAACAATGAGTTCACTTAAAGACTGTCTTGTTTGCGAAACAACCATTGCAGAAAAGATCATACAATCGGGTCGGTCACATGGTGATCAGCTTAACAACCAGCATGACTTATGACCATGATTCTGGCTACAATTACAGTTGTAAGTCGAGGGCCACCTGTACAGATAGTTCTGGACTTAACAGCAGTTCATTTCATGACCGCTCAAAGTTACAGTGGTCCTGGAAATAGTGAGTTACGGCTGTTTTTCACACTTATGACCGTTGCAGCATCCCCATGGTCATGCGATCAAAATTCATACGCTTGAAACCGACTCATAGTTATGACGGTTGCGGTGTCCCAGGGTCATGCGATTAGCTTTTGTGATCTTCTGACAAGCAAAGTCAATGGGGAAGCCACTTAACAACCATATCAGTAACTTAACAGCTGCAGTGAATCACTTAACTAGGGCAAGAAAAGTGATAAAATGGGGATAAAATTCACTGAACAAATATTTTGGGCTCCATTGTGGTCGTAAGTTGAGGACTACCTGTATCAGGTTGGAAGTTGAGAGATAAGCAGAACCTGGCAAGGAAACTTAAGACCTGCCTTTTCCGGCAGGCCTGGGGTTTATAAAATCTGACCCCTGGATGACTGTTATTGTATTGTTTGTTTTGTCATGTTATATGATGTTTTTATTGTTAGCCGCCCGGAGTCCTGCGGGAGTGGGGCGGTTTATAAATTTTAAAAATAAAAATAAATAAAATAAATAAAAATAAACCTCTCCAGCTGTGTCAGTACTCCCTGCAGATATATTAGGACATTCTGAGTTGAGCACTAGGAAGTGGAACCTTTGGAAAAATTTGGCCGACTGTTTTTTTTACTGGGTGTATTAACCAAGGTCACCTGTTCTGTGCTCTCTTTTTTTTTTCAGCTTTCCAATGATGAAGAAATACACAATGTTGGCACCTTTTTGGCCTTTGGGTTCGGCACTCTGGCCTGTTGGATTCAATCCGCACTAACCCTCAAAATAAACTTGAAGAACGAAGGTAGACAAGCTGGAATCCCACGAGTGGTTTTGTCGGCAGCAATAACTCTCTGCCTAGTCCTGTGTATCCTTTTACGTTTTTGCTTCTTTTTTTCTTTTCAGAATGCAAGTATTGCTTTAAAAAAAAAACGGCTTGAATCCTGATAAGCTGTTTCTGGATTGTTACTAAATTCAACACTGTTCCTGTTTTCATGTGCTTCATTTGATGTTTGGAGACAGCCAAATGACCCAAATTACGGGTTTTCAACCCCTCCCCCCCGTTTCAATATTTAAAGAAACAAAGCTTTAGTGCTAAAAGGTTAGCTGCGTTTGAATTATTATGGTTGGTTGCACAATGATGATGTTAAAGGTATTGTCAGAAATTGTTCATACAAAATTGCCTTTTGCAATTGATTGGTGCAAGTCCATGCAGATTATCAGTCATCCATGTCACGGTTGTCCCAAAGGTGCTTTTTCTGGAGGCAGCTGGATTTCCTTTTTTTTTCTTTGAAGATGTTTCACTTTTCATCCAAGAAGCTTTTTCAGCTCGGACTGGATAGTGAGGAATGGAAGGATTTATGTTCCTTGCAGGCAGCTGGTCATTTGCAGTCTTTTAGAGCAGGAGTTTCCAAATGGGGGTGCTCGCATGATATTCCAGGGGGTGCGAAAACTTGGCTTTTCAAAATTATGGTGTATATGCATAATTTGTTGCCGTTATTTCGAACTTCTGTAAGTTGTGCGAGAATATATCACAGTGGTTCTCAACCTTTTTAATGCTGTGACCGCCAACCGGTCGTAAGTCGAGGACTACCCAACCAGTCATAAGTCGAGGACTACCCAACCGGTCGTAAGTCGAGGACTTTCCCTGCCCGGGAGCGCCGCGCATGCGTGGTGCCGCCCCCTGCGCCGGCCGAGGCATAGGTGGCAAGCGGCAGAGACGGCGCAGGCCAACCACCGGCTGGGCCATCAGCTGGCCCAGCCCAAGGGAGGTAAGGCACCCGTGGGCCCCCCGCGTGCCAGCAACCCTCCCTGTGCCCGCCGGCCTCCCACCTCCCACCCCTGGCCCTCTTTTACTTACATTTTTAGTAGTTGCTCAGCAGGGAGGGGTGGAAGCTTCCAGACAGCTCGCCTTCGCTGCAGACAACTTGCAGCACCGTTTGCAGAATGGGACTTTTGGTGGGCTCAGCAGGACAGAGACAGCCTGGACAATTCCTATTGGCTTTTGAAAGCCAATAGAATTAGACTCTATTCAAGAGAGTCTATTCTATTGGCTTTCAAAAGCCAATAGAATAAAAGGGAGTAGCACAGCTAAGGAAAAGGGGAAAAAAATGGCGAACTGTGTTGTTTGGCAACCCCCGTGAAATGGTCGTTCGACCCCAAATGGGGTCCCGACCCACAGGTTGAGAACCGCTGATATATCAGAAGCGTTCCAGGGGTGCAGAGCATAGAAAAGATTGGGAGCCGTTGTTTTAGAGAGTCGTTGAGGCCACTTGGAGGTTTATCTATGTCCTCAGGGTCACCTGGGTAGTACAAATATGTGTGGAGCCTTCTTGGAAACATCCTGCAATGTTTTCAAGTTTTATTTGGATTTCTCTGAAATGTTTTGTCCCTACAAAAGGAATGGAAAATGTGCAGCCTTGAACTCAAAATTGATTCTAGCAAGGAGGCAGTATTGGGGAATTATTCAATCTAAAAACAGCTGGAGGTCAACACGTAAGACTGCTGGGAAGTTCCTACAGTGTGAAGAAATAGCCCACAGGAAATATTCTGTTTCTTTCTTGATGAGATCATTCTTAAGGAGGTCCTGAATATAGGATTATGCTGTTGAAAATTCCAGATCTAATGTTTTATGCCAAAGATTTTCAAACCTATTTAGGCTGTGGAATCTGATAGTTAGAAAGAAAATTTTCCCAGATTGCCTAATCCAGGGACAAACTCTGAAGATAAAAAAAAATGGCTGTGCTTGAGAGAACTTTTATTTATTCATTCCTTTTTGCTCTTAATCTGCCACAGATACTGTATCTTATCAAATTCTTGTAGAAGTTTAGAATTGTGCAAAACACTACTTAAGAAACCCTACCCTAGCCGCAATCACTCTGATAACATATGCCTGAGTTGACACACGCTTTAGGTTTTCCGAGAAACTTACCCTTATTGTAACATACGGTATGACGTTTCTAATCTTTGTGTTTTACAAATAGATACTGTGGGGGGAAAAACACAAGCAGCAACATCTGCATGTCTTAGCAGCCAAGGAATAACATTTCCAGTTGCTTAAATTGATATGGTCTTCTCATTACTAGCAAAGTTGCAAACCATGGTTGACTAAGCAATGTGAAATAAAGGTTGAGTTACAATTCTGTCAGCTTAATACAGTAGTCCTCAAGTTATACCTATAATTGAGCCCAAAATTTCCATTGCCAAGCAAGACAGTTGTTTTGCCCCATTTTGTGACCTTTCTTGTCACAGTTGTTAAGTGAATCGTGCAGTTAAGTTAGTAACACAGTTGTTAAGTGAATCCAGCTTCCCCATTGACTTTGCTCGTCAGGTCGCAAAAGGGGATCACATGACCCCGGGACACTGCAACCGTCACAAATGCATGCCAGTTGCCAAGCTCCTGACTTTTGATCACTATGGAGATGCTACAAGAGTTATGTGAAAAATGGTCATAAGTTCTTTTTTTTAGTGCCAATGCAACTTTGAACGGTCACTAAACAAATGGTTGTAAGTCGAGGGCTGCCGGTATTGCTGCTTTTCATGGTCAGATGTGGGTTTGATGGGATGAAGGTTTCAGGTATAGCCCGGATTCCAAGAGGTATTTCAACATTTGCTCCTGTTACCGGGTATGTTTCTGCATTTTTTCCTTGACCCTCCTTCAGATTTCATTTTGATGAGTGAGTTTAAGTCCCACATGGACGCGTCACGAGTCCAGTGGGGAATGGTGATGTGCTTCCTAGGTTTCTTCGGCTCCTTTGCGGTGGAATTCAGACACTACCGGTTTGAGATCATTTGCTCCGAGTACCAAGAGAATTTCCTCAGCTTTTCTGAAACTCTCTCTGAAGCCTCTGAGTATCAAACCGATCAGGTGTAACCCAGCTCCCATTGACCAGGCGGATGATGTTTGATGTCAAACGATTGAACTCACGGCCTCTTTCATTTACCGTGTTTTAAGCTTTTTTGCTAATTTCTCCCTGCAATCACCCTTTCTTTCTTTCTTTCTTTCTTTCTTTCTTTCTTTCTTTCTTTCTTTCTTTCTTTCTTTCTTTCTTTCTTTCTTTCTTTCTTTCTTTCTTTCTTCCTTCCTTCCTTCCTTCCTTTTCCTTTTTCTTCTGAACAAAGAATAAGATGCCTCTTTGCATGGATGTGCAAAATGTTTCCAACTGTTTGAGCCTGAACATCCTGCCTCAAATTCTGTGGAGATTCTCAGTCATCCAGATCATGCTTGTCCCAAAGGTGCTTTTTTTTTTTCCTTCCCAAAAGGCAATGGGACTTTGTTTTTCCTTGAAGACATTTTGCTTCTCATCCAAGAACTGAAGAAGTTTCTTGGATGAGAAGTGAAATACCTTCAAGGAAAGAAACAAAATCCAGCTGCTTGTTGAAAAAAAAAAGCCCCTTTGGGACATCCCGCCTCAAACGCAAAATGGCTGTTCTAAGCGCAAAGCGGGATGCTGTCAAACTTCCTGCATGTTTTCTGGACTCAAGGCACATTTTCCCCAATGTTCAAAACAGTCTACTTCTTGCTTAGAACAATTGTCACACATTTAGGACAGGGTGCTTTGTCCTCAATTGGAAACATTTGGCCCACACTACCTCTTCGCTTTTTTTTCTTTCTTTCTGGGTAAGGCATTTTATAACACGGTATGAGATGCTGAGTCATCGAGTTTACATTTGTTTCCCATAGTCCTCTTGGGACTGGCTGGCAGAACTTAATTTTGCATTATGTTGTTACATAAAACAGGTAGCAGAGAACTATGAACTGTTTTTCATACATACAGTATATGCGATTGCACCTTGAAGGACAATGAAAAAAAGAAAGGGTCTTGTTAGCTGCAAGTTTTAGACCAGGATTACACAGCAACCATGGTCTGTGGACGTATCATACGGCATCCACCGGGTGCAGGTGTGTCCAGATGATGTGTGAATAAGTTGCAGTGCAGGCTGCATCTGGTGTCTATGTGCATACACCATACAGAAGACAGGCTATGATTGTGACAGGGTTATGATTGTGACATCAGAGCAAATATCTTATATATCAGGAGTATATCTGCTGGATACCATTGTGTATATACTATAACCTGTACATTTGGCCATGGAAGTTACAGTTCCCAAGTCTATTATGAGGTTGCAAACCAGTTTCCTGTGTTACTAAGTTTCTGGGGTCAGTTGTCTGCTAAGGTGCAATGTTATCTTTCCTTCCTGTTTTTTGCATTTCAGACTCTTCGAAAGGAACTGCCAACTTTACCCCAGTATGGTCCATTAGAGAGTGAGGCAGATGGTGCTTGACCTCACAAAAATCAGGGCTTGGACTGTCAGTCTATCTGCCTTCCCATATTCTGGTGCTTTTACCACTCTTTATACTGAAAACAGGTTCACTTCTCACTGACTTGGAGAACAAGAACACAAAAAAACAGGAACATTTTTATGCAGCTTCCCTCTGGGGCCCAGTTAATGGATGGTGGGCAGCTATAGAAACTTAGCCAGATGAAGATTTGTGTTTCAAGGCCTTTAATATTTTCACAGAGGCAGGAATCTCAAGGAACTGTCCTGCAAAATCCTCCTTCTAGACAATTTTTCAAGTTGCATACAAGTTTTCTTTCTCTTATATGGCCTGTATACTTAACACACCTTTTTTTCAGAGATTGGAAGATGTTTCTACTTTGGAATGTTAAAGACTTAGATATGCCAATGTGAAGCTGTGGGGTACAGTCGTTACTTAAGGAGAAAAATGTAACATTGCTTGAAGTGCAAAAAAAATAAAATTAGCAGATGTTGGAAGGTTAACCAAGTAGCAATAACAAGGAGCTTATAAAGGGCAATTGAAAAGTTGCTAATTTGCCATATGGAATAATCAAATATCTACAGTTGAAGATATTTAGATTTTTGGGATGAAATCATTTGCCACCCTCAGAAAATATTTCAACAACGAATTGTGCGAAAAGCTGAAGTTTAATAATTAGAAATAGGAGACTTGTCAAAGTGATAATGGTTTTCAATATAGGACATAAACCCACACAAAATTGTAAAATACACAAGTGTTTCTATATTAGAGGGGTTTATGAGAGAGGCTGTAAGTTAAGCTAAATGCTGTTCAGATGTTTAGATCTCATTTCCCATCAGCTCTGGACAGGATGGCCAATGGCAAGAGATTGTATTACAAACATCTGGTGGGTAACAGGTTGCTTACCCCAGCTGTGAAGGAATCCATGCCAGCTGTGCTTGCCTAGTTATGAAAAGGTTGAAAACCTAAGAAAGCCACCAACAAGTAGCTAAATGAGTTTGTTAAAATGTGTTTTACTGTAAATAATTCATTGTCAATTTTTAAAAATCTTTTATGTTGTATCATTTATAGTTTGCATTTTTTCTGAAAGGGAGGAAAAATGATTTTGTGAACATTTTCTCTCTCTATTCAATATGCAACCCAACTTTTTTTTCATGATAATAGTGTAAATATCTTTTAAGTATTCCTTATGGCACATTTTTCAATATGGTCGAGCAAAGACTTCATAACTGCATACTGACACATGACCACTGAATAAATTTCTTTTATGGAAAGCCTGAGGATTGTTTTGTGCTTGTGCCTACACAGCAATGTATTTTTGTCATTGCCTGCTTTCTAAAGCTGAGCCCAAATGCCAAGTAATTAAAAGTATTCAGAGGAGTCCATTGAGAATGGCCTTGTTGCCCAAAATGCTCACGGAAACATCTGTGCTCATGCAGGGAAAACACCTGTAACCCAGAAGTGGTTCATCCGAAGCCAAAGCTATAAGGAATTATGTTTACATTTTTCTCCTTGTGGAATATACAGGTAGTCCTTGACTTATGGTTAGTGACCATTCAAAGTTGCGACAGATCCTCAAAAAGATATCTATGACCTGAATTCACTTACAGTATCTGCTCCTCTGGCAACCTGACTGCATTTATGCCCATTTGCAGTATCTTGCAATTTTATTTATATTTCATATTTACAATATTCTGTATGGAAAACTGGCATCTGCTTCTAGTTTTTGGCAAAAACCCCCACAATGGGCAATGGATCATTCAACATCTAGGGTATTCACTTAACGATTGCTGCAAAAAAAGTGTAAAAATGTTGGTCATATGATGACCCACTTAATGACTGGCATGAGTTACAGCTGTAATTTTAACTTAAGTTGAGGACCATCTGTGTTTGTGTTTGCATTCTTTTCTTCATAAGCTCTGTAGTAGGCAAGGAGAAGAACAGAGCAAGATGGAGTAAGTAATACAGGTAGTCCTGGACTTATCACAATTGAGCCTAGAACCTATGCTGCAAGGAGAGAAATTTGTTCAGTGAGTTTTGTCCCATTTTACCGCCTTGCAATAGTTGTTAAGTGAATCATTGCAGTTGTTAATGTATTAGTAACATAGCTGTCAATTGAATCTGGCTTCCCTACTGATGACCCCAGGACGTTGCAACCATCATAAATATGAACTTGTTGCCATGCATCTGAATATAAATCAGGTGACTACAGGGATGCTGCAACGGTCATAAGTGTGAAAAATGGTCATAAGTCACTTTTTCAATGCTGTTGTAACTTTGAACGGTCGCTAAAGGAATCATTGTAAGTCGAGGACTGCCTGTATTGATGATCTGGATCTGGGCCTCAATAACAGACACCTGTCTGAGGAAAATTGGAATTAAGTCCCTAAAGGTTTAGATACAGGGCAGAGATTTCCTTGATCTGGACAGAATTGTCTTCACTGGCATACCTCTGAAATTGAAAAGATGTTGAATGAGCTATTGACAATGAAGAACAAAAATTGACTTTTCCCCTCACAAGTGCAATGGGCAACCACCTAAGCTGAAGCCACTTTCAGACACAAGTCTTCCACTTCAGTCATCGCTTTTATTTATAGGCAAGACATGCACCACAAGGCGACAATCCTATATTGACACTAACTACATCGGCAATATGGAACCATTCTCCATTAGCATCCAGGATGGGGAAAAATTTGTAAGCTCAATACGTGAGAATTTTCATACCATGTCTTGACTTTTCCAACATTGATGGTATAGTAGAATTCTGAGGATCAGCTACTCATTTGTGTGTTAACAACCAAGAGCTTTCCGCCTGGAAAGCAACAGCAAGACCAATTGAAACAATGTCAAATACTGGAAGGGCTGCCCACAACATACATACAGAGGACATTAAATTTCAGGATTAGATATTATGTGCTTGTTCCATTGTAAGACTCTAGGCCAGGGGTAGGCAACCTTGGCTCTTTTATGACTCGTGGACTTCAATTCCCAGAATTCCTGAGCCAGCCACGCTGAGGGGAAAGGGAGAGGTTTCCAAGCTAAGCCATGCTGGCTCAGGAATTCTGGGAGTTGAAGTCCATGAGTCATAAAAGGGCCAAAGTTGCCTACTCCTGCTCTAGGTAGCCTACTAGATTCTCTGGACATCTCCAATTAAACTGGGATGTTCTTGACACCTTATGATTTCAGTATTTCATCCAGTTATTTGCAGTTATTACAACAGGCCCATTTCCAGTTATTTGCAGTTATTACAACAAGCCTGTTTCCAAGCAAGGATGTAACTCTAAAGTATGTTGGCCAGATGGAAAAAAAATATTGGCGTTAGTTCCGTTCAACACAATTTGGGATTGTTCCCCTTACATCCTTAGTGAAAAGGAGCAGGATTCAGGGAGGCAGAACATTACGTATAGCAGAACATAAATGTGCAGCATGCTGAAGAGACAGATTTGGATTGCTGAAACACCCAGGAGCCTTTTAAAATAAGGAAGGAAGAGGTGTTAACATTGAGACATGCTTTGTCACTTTTGAAATGCCAGAGTCTGCACCATTGAAACCACACGAACCATCGGCTCTCCGTGGTACCTTCAAGTGCAATAGGTAAAATACTAACCTGCATATAGATATAGAATGCAATTTTCCAGAATTTGATCCGGGGGGGGGGAACCCCACCCCTTTCCCCCAGCTTAAGTATGATAACCTTTGAGCAGTCATGCAACTCTCGTGACCAGGATCAATCATGCCTTCCACATGCAAACATATTCCAGTTGGCAAAGCTTGCGTGTTTGATTTAGTTAATGATGCCTGCGCTGGTTTTCCTTCTCTTTCCAAGACCAATCGTTCGGAGAGCTCAGACTGCAAGATATTCAAATCACGGATCTAATCAACAGTCCGATTTCCCCTACGTTCACTCCAAACGAGAACGAAGAACGGAAGACTTTGAAAACCTGCAAGCAGGTTATGATGCGAATAAAAGATGGGAGTTTGTAGCAGACACCCAAGACACAGTCCGTAAGGAAAGTCTCCAGGGCTTGGCCCCTTGGAACTGAACGGGAGGTGGGATTCGCATCCCACCGGCTGACCTCAAAAAGGCTGGGGAACCTTCGGTTGAACGGTACCTCTTGAATCTTCCTTTTGAAAATCCAAAGTATAAATAAGTTCGACATGTTGAGAGCTTCCCTTTGCTGCAATCCCAGAATTGGTAGTTTTCCGTCAGGTTGAATTTTGTGTCAAGTGCCCAATATTTCTCTTTGTGAGAATCTCATCGCTGGCAGGAATGACAGTAAACGGTAAGGAGAATTTTCTCAGCTGCTCCTCTATCTTTCCCCATCCCTTCCTTAGTTCTAGATGCAAATTTTAAGCAGAGGGAGGCAGGAAGAGTTCGCTGAAAGAGGTTATGAGTCTGTAATACGATTTCTCATCGTCTGTCAGTCCTGCGTTGCCCGGCCGGATCACTATAGCCACGTGCATTTCCGCTTCTTCAGCAGCATCTGCTTCTAAAGGACACAAAGCGAGGCTCATTAGAAAGCACTGAACCGTCTACTTCCAGGGTATCACCTGTTCTGCCCACGTACGGAGAGTCCTCGACTTACAACCTCAATTGAGCCCCCAAATTTCTGTGACTAAGCAAGACATTTGTTAAGTGAATTTCGCCCCGTTTCTTGCCACAGTTGTTAAGTGAACTATTGCAGTTGTTAAATTAGTAACACAGTTGTGAAGTGAAATCTGATTTCCCCGTGTCTGAAGGTCACAAAAGGTGATCACAAGACCCTGCGACACTGCAACCGTCATAAATATGAGTCAGTGGCCAAGCATCCGAATTTTGATCACATGACCGTGGGGATGCTGCGACGGTCGTTTAAGTGTGAATCATTTTTTTTTCAGTGCCTCTGTAACTTCAAACAGCCACTACATGAACTGTTGTTAAATTGAGGACTCTCTGTACTTCCCATTTTCTTAGGAGCCACTATAGGTAGTCCTTGCATTTATGATGGGTCGCTTAGCGACCGTTCAAAGTTATGACGGACCACCTCCCAAAAGATACTTATGATCCGGTTCCAAGGTTCTCACGCCCCTCCCCCACGGTCACATGACTGCATTGTGGGTGCTCAGCATCCAGCCTGCATTTATGGCTGTTTACAGTGGCCCGTGGTTATGTGACTGCGATTTCTGGCTTGTTTGCTGAAGTATCTTGGCAAAAGCACCCCATGGCGGACAACAGGTTTCCTTAACACTTGATTCATTCGCTTAATAATTGTGGGTTCATTTACTATCGATGGTGATTCGCTTAACAAACACCTCCCCCAAAAAGTTGTAAAATCAGGTCGGTCACGTGATGATCCACTTTATAACCGTCACAACTTACAATTGTAATGGGCAGGCTCTATTATAGTCATAAGTCAAAGGCTACCTGTAAGGGCTTATCTATACAACTGGGGGGAGGGGGGAAAGCATACAGCAAAAAAATCCCTACATTCAAACCATTTCAGGCAATACTTTGGGGAGGGAAATGCTTAATTTGACAGCCCCATCAGAAACAGAAACAATCATGTTACTCTCACGTTTGCAAGAGAAATTTTTTTAAATGTGAAAATTAATTAAAACAGGGATATTCTCCTCTCTCTCTCTCTCTCTCTCTCTCTCTCTCTCTCTCTCTGCAATTTGAAACCCCAGCAATGTGGAAGTCACACAGCAGACTTGAGTGGATTGCAGTTGCCTTAAAATCTTGAACCCGGACAGATCCAAATTTCCAAATTCCACCTGGTGGTGTCAAACATTAAACCCAATCAGCTTTAGGTCCAAAGCATCTCCTCTACAGCTCTTCCCTAAAGGGGGAATTACATAATAGTTTTTGTAAAACTTTGGTCCACAGTGCTGTTGACCTTCAGGAGATGTGCTCTCATCTTGCCTCTAGCACCAACTAGACATGTATCCTCTCATCACACCAGGGAGCCCCCACCAGCTTTATTACCTTGAGTGACATCCGTCAAGAACAGTATGTTATTTGTGGCACATCCAATGCTTGCAGCAATCCGCTGATAGCTCTCACTGTTAACTTTAGGTCCTATCTTGGTGTCAAAGTGACCATCAAAGAGCTGGAAGCAGAACATTACAGAATAATACAGTTGGAAGGGACGTCCGATGCCTTCTATAGTCCAACCTCCTGCTCAAATAGCAAATCCTACACCATTCCAGACAAATGGTTGTCCAATCTCTTCTTAAAAACCTGACAAGCTGTTCTATTGATTAATTGTTCTAACTGTCAGGAAATTTCTCCTTATTTCTAGATTTGCTCTCTCCTTGATTAGTTTCCATCAATTGCTTCTTGTCCTGCCTTCAGGTGCTTTGGCTATTAGGTTGACCCCCTTCTTTGTGGCAGCCCCTTATATGTTGGAATATTGTTATCATGTCCTTTTTTTCATTAAACTTGACATTTCCAATTCCTGCAACCGTTCTTCAAATCTTTTAGCCTCCAGTCGCCTAATCATCTTTGTTGCTCTTCTCTGCACCCTTTCTAGAGTCTCAACATCTTTTTTACATTGTGGTGACCAAAACTGAATGTCGTATTCCAAGTGTGGCCTTACCAAGACTTTGTAAAGAGGTATTAACATTTCAGGTGATCCTGATTCTATCCCTCTGTTAATGCAGCCTAAGACTGTGTTGGCTTTTTTGCCAGCTGCAGCACACGGCTGGCTCATATTTAAGTGATTGTCCACTAGGACTCCGAGGTCCCTCTCACAGTTACTACTATTGAGCAAGTTACCCCCTATACTATACCTGACCTTTTTAATATTGTGGAGACCCAAACTGGATGCAATATGTATGTATGTATGTATATGTATGTATATATGTATGTACGTACATACGTATGTATGTGTGTAATAAAAATGTAAATGTTCGTTTGTTCAAAATCTTAAATCTCCGAAAGTTCTTCACTGATTGCTTTGAAATTTTGACACAATGTTGCATTCGAATACGCACGTGTTTTTATATACCTATATTATATAGATGTCACACCTGTGACAAGTAAAAACATGCTTTTTTTGAAAAACAGCGCCATCTGTTGGACGTAATCTCTATATCTGCACACATAATGGAACAACAAAAAATACTGTATCCCCACAAGCATTGTGAAATTAAACATATTACAAACATGCGCTTTCTCTTTTCTTTCTTGAGCCACAGCAACGGGTGGCTGGGTACAGCTAGTATGTATATATGTATGTATGTATAGGTGTATATATGTATATATGTATAATTCTTCCTATGTTTTATTCCCACAACAATCCTCTTGCGCTAATCTACATGGGACTCGCCCAGTTTTTATGGCTAAGGACAGACTAGAAACTCGGGATTCCTATGATCCTAATCCAACACCTTAAGCACCACACCACAATAGATGTTTTTGTAATATTACTGTTGTTATAGATGCAGAAAATGCTATTATCTGGCAGGGAAACACTGGAAGACCGTTTATGTGGGCAGTTGGTTCATCTTTTGACTGTACCACCCAAAGGTGCTTTTCCAAAAGGCAACTGGATTTTCTTCTTCTTCTTGTTTTGAAAACATGTTGCTTCTCTTCCATGAAACTTCTTCAGTTCTGATTGAACGGTAGGGAATGGAAGGATTTATATTCTTTGCAGTCATCTGGTCATTAATACTCTGAAATTGAACAGTCCCCTCTCAATCGAGGGGGAGAGATACGGCATCACCTATTTCCTGTGTACAACAAAGTTGTTTCAGCAGTCCCAAGAATGTCCCATACCCATTTACACTCTGATTCAGGGATTTGGAGGATACAGATAAAACCCCAAGTGACCTCAACAACTCTCAAGAGAACCAATGACAGATCTTCAAAGAGCTGGCCAGGTGACTGGAAAGAATATCAGTCCTTCCGCTCCCCACCATTCAATCAGAACTGAAGAAGCTTCTTAGATGAGAAGTGAAATGTTTTCAAGGAAAAAAACACAACAACGGATGCAATATTACAAAAAGAACCTGTAGTTCTTCCTATGTTTTACTCCTGTTAACATCTGGAAAGCTTTGGAAAAGCACCTTTGGGACAATCATGACTTGGATGATTGAGAATCTTCATAGAGATTTAGACTGTATACGTACCTCTAAAATATCACCTTCTGTAGAGTTTCCAAATAAAAGCTTCTGAGCTTCCACACTCCCAGAGGAATAAATATACACCTTTCTTCCTGCTTCTTTCCACTTTTTCACTGCGGGAACAACATCCTTAAAGAACCTGGAGTAGGGAGGGCAAAGTATGGAGGCAGAATTGTTGAAGAGGCAATGAAACTGCTTTCCTATTTTATGACATCACTGGGAGCTTATCCTAATCATGATCTCTAAGCAGCAAACAATAAAAGGACTATTGAAAAGCAATTAAATCATCCGTGGTAAAATCAGATCATCATCAAATATTCAAGGAAAGGCTTGAGCAAAAAGATTGCTTTCCAAAGATGAAGAAAACAGGGCAAGGGGGGTTGTGTCTTGTATAAATGTGGTAAAAGCATTTCAGAGACTAGAACAGGGGTCTTCAAACTTGGCCCTTTTATGACTTGTGGACTTCAACTCCCAGAATTCCTCAGCCAGGCACGTGTGCCTGGCTGAGGAATTCTGAGAGTTGAAGTCCACAAGTCATAAAAGGGCCAAGTTTGAAGACCCCTGGACTAGAGTCATTGTAGAAAATGCTAGTTTTTCTACAGGTAGTCCTCCATTTACAACTACAATTCAGCCCCAAATTTCTGTGGCCAAGCAAGACGGTACTTGAGGTTTGTCCCATTTTACGACCTTTCTCGCCACACCTGTTAAATGAATCACTGCAGTTGTTACGTTAGTAACACGGTGGTGAAGTGAATCTGGCTTCCCCATTGACTTTGCTGGTTAGACAGTCACAAAAGGGGATCATGTGATCCCCCAGGACACTGCAACGTGTCAGCTGGCAAGCAACCAAACTTTGTTCACGTGACTGTGGGGATGTTGCAATGGTCACAAGTGTGAAAGACGGTCGTAAGTCACTTTTTTCAGTACTATCGTAACTTGAAGCGGTTGCCAAAGGAATGATAGTAAGTTGAGTCGAGTTACAAGTTTAATGGCGCCTGCCCATTCCACTCGGAACTCAAAAACTTGTAGAGTGAATCTCCTACCTCAAACAAGATCACTCCCTTCTTGTTAAACCTCATGCAGCTCGTTAAGTGAACATGAGGTATCTCGGAGGGGAAGGCCATGGAGGGCCTAGTAATAGAATAGGCCTCCCTGCCCCACTAAGATACCTCATGCTTCCCCCTCCCTTCCTGTTGCGCCAGACTCACCTGGAAAAGATCCGACTCCTCTCTGCCACGGTTCCTGCTGCCGCCTGGATCCGAGGCCAGCAAATGCTTCCACAGTCCCCACACGGCCCAATCTGGGCTCCGGAGGCCTTTTCCAGGCTGCTGCCACCTGGATTGGGCTGTGGTGGGGGGCATGGAAGCATCCGTTGGCCTTAGATCCGGATTGCAGCGGCCTGGAAAAGGCCTTCAGAGCCCGGATCCGGCCTCCAGAGGCACGCGGAAGCATCCCCGGCTTCAGTTGCAGAGAACAGAAGCCTAAAGTACCATGAGATCACGTGAGATCAGTAGTGTGAGATCTTGCCCCACTGATCCTGCGTTACTCTAGGCCTCCATTCTCTGTGAACGCACCGAAGATCTGGAGCAGCCAAGAAAGCAAAGGATCTTGATCTTCGCAGGGTGAGTATTAAAGGCCTAGTGCCTGGGTAGACTCGGGGAGGGAGGGAATAACCAGGGTGAATGTTGCAGTGCCACTGCAGTTGCTCGTAAGGGCGAACGACTACCATAGTGCTGCAACATTTGTAATTTCAGGACTTGTTCGTTAGTACTAGGGGGCGCTCATCATGTAACTTTGAACGAGCGTTAAGTGAATGCTCGTAACTCGGGGACTACCTGTATTAAATCACCCGCTGATAAAAAGAGCCAAACATTCCATCCCGGCCCCTTTTGATGACATCATATGAGTGCATTACCTCTTTTGATGATGAAAGAAATTATGTATAAAGCAGCCTCAGCCATAAAAGGAGTCTGCCCACCACAAAGAACTACTCACTCTCCCTTTAAGCAGCCATTTTCATAGGCTGCTCTCCACATATGGCCCTGAAACTGTTTCAAAGCTGTGGTCTTCCTATCCAAAGACATCTGCCAGAGGACATTGTCTATCACTGCCTGGATGACCCGTTCAACCTCTTCTTCCCCATCCCTGGTTTCCAGTGGGATAGGCACCACTCCCTCCATATGAGAGTCTTCTTCAGCCTAAGGAAATCAAAACAAAAAGCAAGAAAGGTCATAGCCTAAGGAGATACATCTGGCAGAACCCAGAAGAAGGGTCTTCTCTGTGGTGGTTCCCTCCTTTTGGAATATCTTCTTTTCAGAAATTAGATTAGCCTCCACGCTGACCTTTTCGTAAGGCCCTGAGGATTTGTTTTTTTTTCCAGGGGGTCTGGGGAACCAGAGTGGGATGGTCTCCATCAAATGGCAACAGCACTTAGACATAGACATACACCGCTTCATAGTGCTTTTACAGCCCTCTCTAAACGGTTTACAAAGTCAGCATATTGCCCCCAACAATCTGGGCCCTCACTTTATTGACCTCTGACTGTGTATAGTTGCCTGGGGGTAGGTGGGTGGGTTACTGTTTTTTTTTTGAAATTTTATTTTATATACTGTGTTTTTATTGCTTGCAAGCCACCTAGACTCGCTATGAGTGAATAGGTGGCTATATTAATTTTCTAAATAAATAAATAACATGTCAAGGGTGTTGGGAATTCTAAGTGATGTTTCCAGCAGGAATGCAATGGAGAGCCCTCCCCCCCAAATAGTTCCTGCCTTCCACATAACTTCTTGCTTCTTCTTAGGCTAACAAGCTCACCATTTTTATTTCCTGAGAATGCCAATAGCTACCTTCACCAATCTGGATGTACTCCAGATGTGTGGACTTCAATTCCTGGAATATTTAATATGAACCTTGCTGGTTGAATTCTGGAAGTTGAAGCTCACGTCTGCAGAGGACCAAATTTGGGAAGCACTGGCCTATGCCGGTTCCAGAAGCGTTCAAGCAAATCACAGTAAGACCCAAGGCTGGTGTTTTGCTTTAATTCATGCCTTCTTGCCATGCAAGTAGTTTAAAATTTTTAAAAAAATACTATTAATCTCATTCATCATAAGCCTTATTTTTAACAGTGTGATTACAGAATCGTAAAAAGGCAGGTTTCTGCATTTTTCCTCTATGCCATTTCTGTGCAGGTGTGTATGCAATTTTTACATAGATTTAAAAGGGAAAAAAATGAACCTCCTACTAGACTTGTGTGATTTCCAATACACAACTCACGGTCCAGCCTTGTAACAACTTCCCACTCCTCTGGGAAAAATAAAAATTGTCTCCAGGTGATCAGGTTTTGAAGGGGGGAAAAATATTCTGCCATACCTCATTAATGTATATATTTTGCCAGCAATTTGGCAAGTCAGAATTTATGAGAGTTGGACGTTAGCTAGGAAGTTGGAAGGAAAGAGAAGAAGAGGTCAGCCAATAGCAAGACGGATGGACTGAATTAAAGCAGTAACCAGTGCATCATTTGAAAACCTGAAGGACAATGGAAGAAAATCTATCAAGAGGGCTGGTAAGAGTCCTGCGGGGTGAGGCGAGACAAGGCGAGGCAGGGCAGGGGTGCCATTGTCACAGGGCAAGGTGAGGCAGGGGCCGGGGCGGCTGCTGCCTGACCCCATCAGCCCCCGCAAACAGAGGCCAGTAAGCGCATGGGTGCTGGGACGCATCCGGCCATGTGGGACCTCGGTGAGTTAGCGGGCGGCTGGTTGAAGAGGATGGTTGCCATCTCCGGGGCAAGGCGCACGTGCCCACAGAGAGGGCTCTGAGTGCTGCCTCTGGCACGCGTGCCATAGGTTCGCCACCACTGGTATAAGGTCTCCTGCCTGAGCAGGGGGTTGGACTAGAAGACTTCCAAAGTCCCTTCCAACTCAGTTATTCTGTTGTTTTGTCATTCTGCCAATAACCAGACTGGCATGAAAAGAGCCAGAGTTGTGTTAAGATAGGCAATAAATAAATAATGAAGAAGAGATGTCCAAAGCTCTACCTGTTTTCTCAGTAGGCCAACATCTTGCTGGCACTCTTCTTCTTCCCAGTGGGTGTCTAGATAATCTCGAATATTTTCCCTGATGTAAGGAAACAAAATATCCTGGGGACACAACAAAAACATATCGGTGGTTTAAGTTACTGTGGACATATGTATGGAAACAACATCAAACCCTCAGGGCATCTTCAAAAGCATTGATTATCCAATACTGTTAATTTAGTCACATCACCAAATCTATGCAATCTAATTCTCCGAAGAGAAATTTAAATACAATAGGTAGGAAAATAGTGAAAATACTTGTGAGCACAACGGTGAAAAAGAGACAGAATTATTTCTGAGAGTAAACACATATTACTAAATGCAGGGTTTTTTTTCTTTTTTTTGCAAAGGGGTCAGTCTTTCATTGTTAAAAACAAATCAAGAATCTCTTCGTATTGTGCACACTGTCTAAATATGCGATAACAAATGTGTTAGTTTTTAAAGCTCCTGATTGATTTGGCTGCAAAAGCCCCACAATAATTAATAAATTCAAAACAGGCCCAATGGGAAAAATTTGACATACAGGTTGACTTACAACCACAATTGGGACTTGTTGCTAAGCAAGGCGGTTGTTAAGTGAATCACCACCAATTTTATGATCTTTTTGCCACTGTTAAGCAAATCATTGCAGTTGTTAAATGAATCACGCCGCCATTAAGCGAATCTGGCTTTCCCCATTGACTTTGCTTATTGAAATCCAGCTGGGAAGGTCTGAAATAAATCATGATCTGCTATAAATTACAGGCTGGTTACCTCAAATTCTGATCACCTGATTGTCCAGATGCTATGATTATAAATAGCAAACTGGAGACAAGTAACTTTTTTCAGCGCCGTTGCAACTTTGAACGGTCGCTAAATGAATGGCTGTAAGTCAAGGTATGGCAGTGATGTAAGACAGATTCCTCCGTCATACTTTTTTCTGCTCCAGCAGACCATGTGCCTTTCAATTAGCTGCATAATTAAATGCTGAATCAGCCACTGTAAGTGCTATTCTTAAACATCAAAAAGAGGATAATTTGAGGCACAGCTACATGAGATAGAACTAAATTAAACTAAGATTGATCATGTCTGCTAGATCTTCATGTCCAGGTCTACTGGGCTTGCTAAGTGACCATGATGTGACCTTCATGTTAAATAAGTAACGTATGTTAAGGTTGGCTGCTCGGGCTTGAAAAGCAAATCGTGGGGAAAATTAATTCTATATAAAAAGAGACCTTCTTAAAGTTATTAAGGTCAATTGAAACAAAGCCGAGTTTTATGCAACCAAAAGTGATAACCTCCATCTCTGCTTGACTAATTGTGCTGAAGATCTATTCATGCAGTGGACTGCAGCAAACACTACTTTGGCGGTAGATGTGAGATGTGTTTTTAAGACAACATAGTTTTCGAGGAATGTGATTCACTCCTTATAGTGAGTTACCTTGAAACAAATTCTATACCAATACGCATTCTCATCCAGAAACTCTAGATCAGAGACCCTTGCCTGCTTGTAATACAGCCACAGAATATATAAAATGTAAACAAATAAAAATAAAGGATGTGTGTGTGTGTGTATGTGTATGTGTATGTGTGTGTGTGTGTATATATATATATATATATATATATATATATATATATATATATATATATATATATATATTTTCTCCCACCCAATCAGTTCATACCCCCACTGGCAGTTAAAAGGAAGAAACAGCTAAGACCACACATTGCTGCTCGAAGCACGAAGCTGAAAACACCAGCCTGAAGATGACGAATGGGACTTCGTCGAAACGTCGCCAAGACACTTCCAATTTTACGCAGGAGAAAACCCGAACAACCAAAGACCTACATATATATATATATATATATACACACACACACACACATACATACACACACACACACACACACACACACACACACACACAATTATATATTTTGTATGTGGCCCAAGACAATTCCTCTTCACTCAGTGTGGCCCAGGCAAGCCTAAAGGTTGGATAATGGTGATCTAGATATGGAGTCTTCAAACTTGGCCCTTTTATGACTTGTGGACTTCAACTCCCAGAATTCCTCAGCCAGGCACACTGGCTAAGAAATTCTGGGAGTCCACAAGTCATAAAAGGGCCAAGTTTGAAGACCCCTGATCTAGATGCTTATGCGGAATAGACCTTCTGGAAGGAAAGATGATAAAGACAGATCTCTTCCAATAACTTAAGAGAACAATGGAGCCCCAAATGTTTGCTAAGCGAAACATTAAGCGAATTTTGCCCCGTTTTTCAACCTTCCTTGGCACAGTTGTTAAGCGAATAACCGCAGTTAAGTTAGTAACATGGTTGTTAAGTGAAACCTGGCTTCCCTGTTGACTTTGCTTACCTCGTGGCTTGACTACTGCAACCAGCTCTACATGGGCTGTCCATGAAGACCACCTGGAAGTTTAAACAGATCCAGAATGCAGCAGCGCAGGCAGTAATTGTCATGCCTCAATATGCCCATGTAGCTGCACAAGTTGCCAGTTTGCTTCCAGGTACGGTTGAAGGTGCTGCCTATTAAGCCCTAACATGGCTTAGAGCAGGGGTAGGCAACCTTGGCTCTTTTATGACTCGTGGACTTCAACTCCCAGAATTCCTGAGCCAGCCATGCTGAGGGGAAAGGGAGAGTTTCCAAGCTGAGCCATGCTGGCTCAAGAATTCTGGGAGCTGAAGTCCACGAGTCATAAAAGAGCCAAGGTTGCCTATGCCTGGCCTAGTTACTTGAAGGAACACCTAACTCCAATAGTATCTATTGGACCTGGAGTGTCTTCTCCATAGCAGTACCTCCCCTCACCATTACATAATCTGCATCAATTGTGCCATTGTGCTGCAGTCCATAATTATTTCTTTCATAGTTGTTACTGTGTGACTTTTTTTCCTTAAATGGATGGGGTTACTTCAAGGTGGATTGCAGTACAAAGCATGTGCTAAGTGAAAAGACTACATACTTTGCAGACCCTAGAAAGAAAACAACAGCAGATCCCGGCTTAGAATATTATTGGAAGAAAATCATCCTCTAATCAGAAAGCGGATTCCTAGCTATTATGTCTTCATGTCTTTCCACGGTAACAAGCCCATAGAGGCACTGCAATTTATTGCCCAATAAACTTACACTGGGCTGTTCTGGTACTTGAAAAGTCAATGCGGTTAATGTGTTAGACTGGTATTGGAGAGATCCAGGTTCAAATCCACCCACAGGCATAGAGGGCACTCTCTGTCAGTCCAATTTATCTCTCAGGATTGGTGTTGTGGAAAAAAAATGGGAAGGCAGATATAAAACATAATTTAATCATTTTTTCCATTGAAATGCAACAATATTGCTTTAGAATCTCACTAGGCAGTGAATTGCACTACGGCAGTAGTTCTCAACCTTTTTAATTCTGCGACCCAACCGGTTGTAAGTCGAGGACTACTCAACTGGTGCAGCATCGTTTGCAGAATGAGACTTTTGGAGGGCTCAGCAGGGCAGAGACAGCCTGGACTATTCCTATTGGCTTTTGAAAGCCAATAGAATTAGACTCTATTCAAGAGTCTATTCTATTGGCTTTCAAAAGCCAATAGAATAAAAGGGAGTAGCACAGCTAAGGAAAAGGGGGAAAAAATGGCGGACTGCGTTGTTTGGCGACCCCCTTGAAATGGTCGTTCGACCCCTAATGGGTCCCAATCCACAGGTTGAGAACCACTGCACTAAGGTATCATTTAATAGTGCTTTACTAATGTCTCAGAGTTGGCTGGTTTCACACAACACACTGCATCAAATCATATCCATCTACCCATCCATCTTTTTAGCCCAGCCAAATTTTGCATAGATTAGTATTATAGATTATCAGAAAACATTTGACTGCATAACAAATATGAGATTTAAAAAAGAATCTTTACAGTATATAACACAAAAGTTTTTTTTTTAAAAAAAACATGACTCACATACCGGTAATTCCATCTTCCCTTAAGTTATAGCTACCAAACAGTTAATCATTTACCTAATTTCCTTCCCATGTGAGAATGGCTTTACAGGAAACCTGCACACATTCAACCCAGCACTTTTTAGAAAGAACAGAGTTAAACAATGAATACTGTACTGTCTCCAATTAAAAAACATGATCCTACACCAATCGTTTTTCAACCTTGGCAACTTTAAAATGGGTGGACTTCAACTCCCAGAATTCCCCAGCTAGCAATGACACTGTCCTACACTGTCATTCTCATCCAAACCACAGGAAATAGATACACAGACACAATTTACATCCTGCCTTTTATTTTGTACCACTCAACGCAGCCTACTAATGCTCTTTCCTTTTCAAACAAAAAAACAGCCCTGCAAGGTAGATTGGGCTGAGAGAGAGAGAGAGAGAGAGAGAGAGAGAGGGAGAGAGAGAGAGATTCAAACTAACCCAGCCAGCTTCAGTGCTTAAGAGAAGAATAGACTAGAATAGAGCTGGAAGGGACCTTGGAGGTCTTCTAGTCCAGACCCCTGCTCAAGCAGGAGACCCTATATTATGGAATTCAGAGTCTGCTGGGTTATAGCCCAGCATCTTCACCACTACACTAAACTGGCTGCGCCCTCAACAGGTGTGGGGCAAAATCCTCACGTTTCTCAGGGAAAAAAGGCGGCCAGATTGAAGGACATGCGCACCCAAGAGAAAATACCGACGGACGTTCAGTTTAGGCAGGGCAAAAGGCAGCTTCCCGCGAGAGGAAGACACGGGTTTTGCAATAGCCCCGTCTACACACGACCCCCCCCCCCAAAAAACCCCTTTCCTACCAGCCTGGGAATCGCAACGCAGGCAGCTCACCTTGACAAACGTGATCGGAGTGGTCGTGCCTTCTATGTCGAGCAAAAACACGCTGACTTCCGCGGGGACCGTGAACCCCACCATGTCCCCGGCTGGAAGCTGCCCCGATGTCCGCGAGCCCCGATCTCCCCGGGGGACATACGCGAACCAGGAATCCCGGGGATCGGGGCCGCTGCTCTGCAAAAACCTCCCCGGCAAGCTTGGGAGACGGAGTTCAGACAGACAGCGACGCCGCCACGGTCTTCCGCGAGCACGGGCGGAGGGCGGAGACCCACGTGGCTGGAAGCGGAGCCGCCGCAGCACCCGGATCGCGGCGCTCTGATTGGTGGCCAGAAATGGGGAGGCGGGGGGGGAGAGAAAGTGTATGTATTGGGGGGGGGGGTTGTAATCGCCTATGCGGGCGGAAAGAGAGAAAAAGCTTTGAAGGTTGCAAGTGGGCGGCCGGTGGTTGCAAACCGCGTAACGCTGCACGCTTGCCTAGTTCTTCCTTGGTTTTGTACCTTGGCTCAGTCGCGGTTGAAAGGCTTGCATGCGGCTCCGAGGTGTGCAGGCGGAGGAGCAAAGGGCCTTTTTCCGGCCTAAGGAGGCAGTTACGTAGGATAGGAGTTTATTCCTTCGCGCCCGGGACTGATGCCACGAAAGGAGGCTGCAAAATTCCCGGGCTTTACAGCGGAGTAAAAAAGAAGGCAAGCTGATCCCGGGATTGTTAACGATGATCCCTTGCAGCTGTTAAAAGGGAAGGGGAAATGGGCGTGCAAACGCGATTGGGGCCCTTCGTCGTCTCTCTGCCAGACGACTCCGTGCTCATTTCTCCCCCCCCCCGGGAGAAAAGGGACTCGAAGCGGTTCGAGGAAGGAGTGTTTCCCGAACTCGGTGGAGGTTAAGAACCCGCGCGTGAAGGTGCACGCCCCAAACGACCATGTTGTGTAAGACGAGCGGCCATTTTCCCACCGCGTCTGTGTGTGTGTGTGTGTGTGTGTGTGTGTGTGTGTATGGTGTGTAAAATGGATCAAGCCAGGGGCGAAGGCGTCTGCGTGCTGAGGAGCCGGCGCCCGGTTTCTCGCAGGAAAAGATACGTTATTCAAAGTTGCCCGTGGAACGGCAACGCTTTGCTGGGCTTTGGTGCTGCCCGCTTCCCCAGCGACCGTTTTGCACGGGGGGGCTACGCGATCCGTGGAATTGGCCCTGCGCACTTGGAGAGGGGGGGGTGTCTAGGTTGGGCTAAGAAACCAAATAGCTGACACCAGCCTTTTAGGGGATAAGAACAGGAAGCTGCCTTGCGCATCTTTTAAATCCGGCTTTCCGATTCGTCTTGCAAATCCTCCGAGTCTAAAATGTCTTAAAGCAAACATTTGTCGACGCGCAGGGAGGCTATTTTAAGCTCTAAATCATAATTACCAATGGAGAATCTCTGTTTGGAAGGGTACCTACCTGCTCCAAAGGAAACGGGGAAAAAATGAACCGAATAAGCAAACACCTATTCACAGTTTGACTCCCAGACGTTAAATAAATAAACCACGTTGACTTTGGCAAATGGGGGCATCTAAAGACGTTGCGCCTGCCATTGTGTTGGTAAAAAAAACAGCCCCAGCATTATGGCAGTGAAACCCCCCCCCCAGCATGTTCTTAAATTTCCAAATGTGCCTACAGGTAGTCCTCGACTTAACAAAACCATTCGTTTTAGTGACCGTTTGAAGTTACAGTGGCACTAAAAAAAATGACTGTTCCATACTTACAACCGTTGCAGCATCCCCATAGTTACATGATCCAAATTCGGATACGTTGCAACTGGTTCATATTTAGGATGGTTTCAGTGTCCTGGAGTCATAGAATCACCTTTTGCAATCTTACAAGCAAAACCAATGGGGAAGCCAAATTGACTTTACAATTGTGTTATTCACTTAGCAACTGCAGTGATTCAGTTAACAGCTGTGGCAAAAAAGGTCGTAAAATTCAGCAAAACCTGTCTTGCTTAGCAACAGAAAATTTTGCTTCCATTGTGATTGTAAGTCGAGGACCACCTGTACTGGGGGTAGATTGAAGATCATTTTTTTCCTAGGTATAATCTAACCTTTTTGCCTCTTTTGGAAGTTCCAAAAACATAAGGGCCTTAAAGCGTTGTACCTCTCTTCGTTTTTAGGGATATGGACCAGACATGCCTTAGCTTCATGTATAACCTTTGTAAGTTTAATAAATACATTTGCACCTGCCACTGATGTGATTCAGTTTTTGTAATCGTTAAAAGATCTATCAACAGTTTGGCTAAAAAAAACCGGGTATTGGTGATTTTATTTTTGGATAGCTTCACATATACAATGGAATTTTCTATACCTTTTCTAGACAGTCATCTCCCATCAGAGACCTTCAAAATGTGGGTAAACATTGGCATCCAGGCTTGGCCATGGGGATGATGGGATACAGAAATGGCTATAGACTAGAGGATGCATTTTGCTTCCTCTTTTGTTGTTCAGTTTACTTAAGAAATTTGAGATCCATTAAAACTAATATGTGACCCGCATTCATTTTTATATTTTACTCTGATTTGATTGTTGTGAGAGCTGCCCAAAGTAGTTGATAGTCAACTATGTTGAAGGAAAAGTCTTCATCATGATTCAGTCCAAGCCGGGAATAAACAACATGACGACTGCTTTAGAAAGAAGGTTGCAGTTTATTGGAGAGGAGAGCCAGACAGAAAGATGGGGCTTTTGTTTGGAGTTGTTTCCGGTTTCTGTTTGAGGCTTTGTATTTCCTGTGTCATGTATTCTGACCTGAGTCTGGGTGTGCCCTTTGGCATCTGTGGGTTAATCCTATTATGTCCTGTTTAAAAGTTTGGGTTTAGGTGTCTTTGTCTTCCAAAACTTCGACCTGGGGGCCTCCTGGATTATTTACATCTGCATTTCTACAGAGCTGGTTTCTGCTTGGGGGAGACTTGGGGCTATTAAAAAAACTGGGCATGCTTTTCTGCCTCTTTAAGATCCTTTGAGGAAATACATTTTTCTGCTCTTTTAATATTTCCTTCTCTGGGGGGCTGACTTCCCACAACTACTAGAATATTTTTTTTTAAAAAATAGTATTTTTTTGGGGGGGGAATAATGCTACCATTAATCCATCAAAAGCAGAAGCTGCTTTTGTGTCCACTTATTTTTTAATTTAATAATTGTGTCCAATTATTCTTTTACACTCCTCTATTTAGAGGTGACATTTACTTCTAAATACTCTCTCCAGAAGTATGGATTTTCCATCAGTTTTGTAGGGGGAAAGGGCAATGTGTCACTTTGTCACTTTTCCAAGGAAAACAATTATGTGTGAGACAGCCATCTCCTATTATGGAATATAATGCAGACCAGTTATCTCCTAGGCCAGTGGTTCTCAACCTTTTTAATGCCACGACCCCCAACCGGTCGTAAGTCGAGGACTACTCAACTGGTGCAGCACCGTTTGCAGAATGGGACTTTTGGTGGCTCAGCAGGGCAGAGACAGCCTGGACAATTCCTATTGGCTTTTGAAAGCCGATAGAATTAGACTCTATTCAAGAGAGTCTATTCTATTGGCTTTCAAAAGCCAATAGAATAAAAGGGAGTAGCACAGCTAAGGAAAAGGGGAAAAAAGTGGCGGACTGCGTTGTTTGGCGATCCCCGTGAAATGGTCGTTCAACCCCAAATGGGGTCCCGACCCACAGGTTGAGAACCAATGTCCTAGGCTCTTTGTTATATGTCAGCCAAGTAGAACAGAAATAATTTAAAAGCTATTACACATGTGTAATAAGAGCAGATTAACTTTAGTTTAAATTAATCCATAAACATTAAATCATTTGAAAAAAAATGTTGAATAAAATTATCTTTTAGCACACCTAAAGAGTTCGAAGCAGGTACACAGATATTCAAAGATTTTCATTTTATTATTTGCAAATGCCAGTCAGTATAGATGCAAAATAAACCTTTAATTTTTTTTTGAAATTAGGTGATACATCCTAATATATATTCTAACACTTGGTCTGTGATATTCTTCCTTAGACTTTCAAAATAAGATGTCCTGTCATATGGCCTGCAACTGCAGATGAAACATGCAATCAGTGGTTGTAGTAAAAAAAAACACCCTGGACAATAGAAAATGCATCCTTGAATAAATACTGTAGAAAGTATCTTGTCAAATAATTCCTCCTTGAACCAATAACATAAGAAAATTAACAAGGGTTAGGCAGTTTCTATACCAAACCCCAATAAACAAAACAACTTTGAGACTGCAAGGGCTCCTTCAACAGGGTTTATATTTTTTAAAAAAAAGTGGGAGCAAAAAGAATGCAGAAAGAAAAATGGATAAACCAGATCTGCATTTTTGGACTGGATGCTTCTTAGGAATGAAGGCAAAGCTTAAGGCTAGATGCATCTTCATGCAGAGCCTAATTTAAGAAAAGATTCTAGGGGGGGGGGAATCCTATTATTGAACCGATGGCTGTTCAGCTCCTCTCAATTCAGCCCATCGCAAAGGCCCATTAGACCGGCTTGGTGTTCACAAGTTACGCCGTAAGCACGTGGGGCGGTCGCTGACCCGCTCCTAGGCATGCACATATGCAGCCTGCATGCTTTGGGGAAACTCCTGATGAAAGCCATGCTTCGCCCATGCTTTGTCACATTTGGTGGGTTTGCTTTATGCAACGGAGGCTGGACCAAATTCAGGAAATTATGCTTGGAAAGGGATCGGGATCCATAAAGTTGCAGTTGCAGGGGAAGCGAAGCCTTGCAAAGGCGTGTTGGGCTCCCCGAGACATGAAACCGCTTTCCGCCTCCGCCGCTGCCCTTCCGCCATGGGCAACCCCGAAATTCCTCCACCCGCCGCCGCTTCTTCAGAAGCCGCACTGCGCCTGCGCCGCTGGAGCGCTCTGATTGGTCGAAGGGGTTCCTATATAAACGCAGCGCAGGCTCTGCCCGGATCTCTTGTTACGGCCGCCATTTTAATACTCGGGTCGGACCGCGTATTCAATCTCTTTCCTTGCGTCTGTGCGCGCGCTTTTTTTTTTCTTCCCCTCGGCCCGTTCCCGCTATGGAGGAGAACACCGACTACGGCAGTAGCAATAACAACAATAACACAAGTGCCGGCGGCGGTGGCGGCCAGGAAGATTTCGCCGAAGGCTCTAAGATCAACGCCAGCAAGAACCAGCAGGATGACGGGTACGAGGGGGATCGCAATCAGGAGGAAGGGACAGCTTTGCCAAACGAGTAAGAGGGGGGGAAGAGAGGAAACTGAGACGATAGGTCGGGCGCCATTTTGGCCTGTAAAAAAAAGTAATCGGGGGGGCCCTCAGTAAGGCCTTTCGCCCGGCAGCTGCCACGTGATCGCGCTCTTTACTTGCGAGCGTTGCACCTCCCGCCGCCGTATTTCCCTTTGTGTCTTTTCATACACACACACACACCCGCACTCTCGCGGGAGGGGGGCGGGGCCTCACGTCCGAATGGGTGGAGCAGCGGGGGGGGGTTGGTCGTTCCCGCGTGACGCAACCGGCAGCCTATAGGATCTTAGTGGGCGGACCTGGATGGGGAGGGGGATCCTGAGCGGCTGAGATTGCGCGTTGCTGGGCCCCATCGGGTGGGCGGGGCGAACTCAAAACTTGCAACATTGGAAGCGGGGGAAGGAAGGAGGGCGGAGTTGGCAAGAAGGTACTTTGTGGGCGGGGCGAGGCCGTCGCCGCAAGATCCTGATCGGGCTTCTCTTGGGCCCTGCAGGCGCGCGCTCTCCTCCGGCTTCAGGCCGGCGAAAGTCCTGCGGGGTGAACTGGCCAAGAGCGTGGCTGGCCGAAGGGCCCCTGATACGTTACATTTTTAAGAATGATCGTGGGGTTTGATTCTCATCAGGTGCTTGTATACCACCCTTTCCAAAGTTCAACATTTCAGATCAGGATTCATTTTTACTGTCAGCCACTTGTAGGGGAGCTGTCTGTTTTCTAGATACATTAGATTTATGATTTTGTATCATTCTCAGCTGAGATTCAGTCCAACGCATCTGGATTACATCAGGATGAGAGAAGATTGTCTAAAGCAGTGTCCAAAACTTTTAAAATCTGTGGATTTCAATTCATAGCATGCTGGCTAGGGAATTAAGGGAGCTGAAGGCTACATACGTAATGTTGCAAAGTTTGAGACTGGTCTAGAAGATGATTGGAAGCAAGCATGCCTTTTAAAGTAGTTACAGGTAGTCTTTGACCTATGACCAGAACTGAGCCCAAATTTTCTGTTGCTAAGCAAGACAGATGGGTTTTGCCCCGTTTTACAGCCTTTCTTGCCACAGTTAAGTGAATCAAGGCAGTTAAGTTAATAACTGCAGTTAAGTGAATCTGACTTCTCTATTGCTTGTCAGAAGGTCACAAAAGTTGAACACATGTCCCTGGGGCACTGCAACCATCATAAATACATAGCAGTTGCCATGGGGATGCTTTTTTGTGTGCAAAATAGTCATATTTTTCAGTGCTGTTGTAATAGTTTGAATAGTCAGTAAATGAATGGTTATAAATGGGGGACTGCCTGTATTTGGAGGACTGCAAATAGCAGAAAGTGAGCCATGTGCAGGGCAGAGTATAAACCCTAGGGAGAGAGCTGTTTTGGTGTCTACAGGCTGTGCACAACACTTGGAAGCCATAATGGATCTCAAAGATGTAAAGTACTGTACAGTATTATTAAACATGCAGTATGTTGCTTGGATTGTTATTTTAGGTGCAGATGAAGGATCCTTAACTCCTTGGAGGATACAGTACAACTCTCCTGGGTTTCAGGATGCCCACCTTAGCTGCAGTGTGGGTCTGATGCTTGAGAATTAGATAAGAGATGTCTCCATGATCTGGGGTTAGTTATGTGTGCCCCCTCTGCCAATTCATGATTGGTTGTTGTGAAGATAAAATGAAGCAGTAGTGTGTGTGCAACTTTGACGTTGAGAAGATAATAAAGTAAAAATACAATCAAGGTTATCTAGTTACGCTGAAATTCTATATAGGAAAGAAAGTTTGAAGATAGTGAGCACTGAACTCTGTATCTGGGGTTCCATTTTTCTATGGCAAATCTGATGCCACCATTGTGGCCTATTAGCAAAGTCAGAATCTTACTGGTTATAGCTTATTTATCTCCTGCAAAATTTGTGGTTCCCTTAGTTTTTTTGTAGACACATGTTTTCAGTTATCCAGTTACAGTTATTTGTTTTAATTACATTTAAAAGAAAATGGTTGCTTGAGATCTTCATGAAGAAATGTTGCCACTTTTGTAGAGAACTGTAGTAGTTGAAACCTTCACTTCAAATGCATAAACTTCTTACCTGTGTTTATGGTTAAGGAGAATTTACACAGTGCAATGTAATAATTAAGAAATTGGACTGGCATCAGGAAGATTTGGATTTGCTTATCCAGTGTCTCACAGAATTGCTGTGATACTTCCCCAAAATATCTTTACATTTGGGGTTTGTAACAGTTCATAGGCACAATGCTATATTCTGATTTTATAGAAAGATGTGATTGCCATCTACCTTGGAATAAAATGTATGCAAGTTCTTACTGTTTTTTTAAAGTTATTTCCTTGGAATCTGTTGTATTTCACTGGGTTCTTTCCAACAATATTGAAGTAATCCAGTTACTTTCCTTGATCTCTGATTACATCAGTACTATAGTTTTGTTATTTTATTAAACTGCTTTGGTTCAGGAATTGGCCCACCTTTTTTATTTGTGAAAAAAAATCCCACTGTAATCCATTAACTTTTTCAATAAGCATACTCCAAATTTTGTCTGTGGAGCTGAGATAGCTGGCCATAATTTCAGAATAAATACAGAACTGCTCTTAATTTTTTTAAATAAAAAATCCCCCCTCTTTTTAAAGACTTCCAAATGTTAAAAGTGATATTTTGACATGTATCAGAAGTATGCCTGTGCTGTTCTACTGCATCGTAAGTTTTACCACTCTGTTTTGAAAATGGTGTTTCATGGTTGGATTGGGACTGTTTTAAATTTAGAATGTTTCCAGAATGGCTGAAGTCACTTTCTGTTTTATTCTGCTTTGCTTTTTTGCTTAAGACAGTTGTTTGTGTTCAAAATGTATTGCATACCTAGCATATGTTAATAAACTATTTTGGATTGTTTGACAGTTCACTCCTTTCACCTGGTTTAGGTGATATTGAGGATCATTTTCATATTTTGTAAATGTTGGAGAAGATTAATAACTTCTGCATGACAATTGCATGTTTTGTGGTGGAAAGTAGATGAAGGATGACATTCTGGAGGGTTTTTTTCCCTGCCCCTCATGCTTCAATTAAAAATTGTGTTTCTGGTTCTTCCCCCCCCCCCAGTACAATTTGTATCTGAACCACAAACCTGAATTGGAGCAAATTAGCTAGTAAGATTTTTGTTATTGTGTTAGATCAATGTAACGTATGAATGTCAGTTTTTGAAACCTTGTTTTTTCCATTCCAGTAAAATGTTCATTGGTGGTCTGAGCTGGGATACAAGCAAAAAGGACTTGACAGAGTATTTGTCTCGCTTTGGTGAAGTGGTGGATTGCACAATAAAAACAGATCCTGTCACAGGGAGGTCAAGAGGGTTTGGGTTTGTGCTTTTCAAAGATGCTGCCAGTGTTGAGAAGGTATGTAGTCATCTCTGTGGGACCATGGAATCTTCTCTAAACAATTCCAAACATCTGTGTTGATTTTTACTCCTGGAACTGAATTTTCAATAAATATCTTTTTTTTAGGTCTTGGAATTGAAAGAACACAAACTGGATGGCAAGTTAATAGATCCCAAAAGGGCAAAAGCCCTGAAAGGGAAAGAGCCACCAAAAAAGGTCTTTGTTGGTGGACTGAGTCCAGATACATCTGAAGAACAAATCAAGGAGTATTTTGGCGGTTTTGGAGAGGTACAATCCATTTAAAGCTTTATTTAAATGGCGGAGGGGGAGAGAGTATTATCCAGTATAATGTCTAGTTAAAAACATAGCTTATTGCAATATGCCTAAGTAGTTTTTGCCATTTTCTTTTGACTAACTTGACCCGTATAATGTCTACATCAAGAACAGCAGCCCAAATAGCCTGCAAAAATTGGGAATGAATTTGCACTGAGAAGGATGGGAGGGAATTTGCTTTGTTTTTTGGCCACATCAATGTTGTTTGTAGCAAGATGGTGATTGTTAGGATAGAGATGATATAGTTTTTGGTCTAAAAAGTCCGAACTGGAAAATCAGAGGAGAAATAACATGGAAAGGAATGCAGATATGGCGAGGTGTTAGTGATTATCTTCTAAAAGTTTTTTTTTTGTACAGCCCCTTTAGCGAAGGGGCTAAACTTCATGGAGTTGGCTTAAAACATGTGAACTACAATTACATAAAGTGTATGATACCTTCCAAGCATAAAAAAAGGAAGAAAAAGAGATTGGTTTTAAAAATTGGAGGTCCCATAGGTTGGGTATGGAACTTGGGTTAAGTGAATACATTTTGATTGTTTTAATGTGGCTTTCAGATTGAGAATATAGAACTTCCCATGGACACAAAAACTAATGAAAGGAGAGGCTTCTGCTTCATCACATACTCGGATGAAGAACCAGTAAAGAAATTGTTGGAAAGCAGATACCATCAGATTGGTTCTGGCAAGGTATTATTGGTGGTTGTTACTTGTAGAAGTCGCAATAATTAACTTCATATATTCTTCATATATTTTGTATTAAAGTTACACTCACTTTCTTCTTTGTCCTTAGTGTGAGATCAAAGTAGCACAACCCAAAGATGTATATAGGCAGCAGCAGCAGCAACAAAAGGGAGGCAGAGGTGCCTCATCTGGTGGGCGTGGGGGATCCAGAGGACGTGGCAGGGGTAAGTATATAATAAATTGTAACATAATTGCTGGAGTACATAACTCATGAAATAAAATAATTTAAGAAAATTTCCCTTAGTTTTAGCATGAATGGAAAGTACATTCTACTTTGTTTTATAAAAGGATAGTCAGTGGTGGCGAACCTATAGCATGGATGCCAGAGGCGGCACTCAGAGCCCTCTCTGTGGGTACGCACGCCGTCGCCCCAGTCCTAGGCCTTCAGCTGGGTTTTATAAAACCTTTTCGCTTTAGGCCTCCTCTGCCATGTACAAAAAAAAAAGGTTCAATCAGTCAGTCAATTTCAACTTCTCATGGAAAAAAAAGATCTTGCATAGTTGGAATTGATTGATTGAACTTTTTAGTCCCACCCAGTCTGTTGTTACCTCCGCAGCCACACCCACACAATGGGCCACACCCACCCGGCACCCGATGATGCATAAGTGGGTTTGGGGTTGCAGTTTGGGCACTCGGTCTCTAAAAGGTTCGCCATCACTGGGATAGGTCTAGCATTAAATGAGCTTTGGAATACCAGACTAGAAACTACGTTATAGAAAGGAACAAAGCAAGTACTTAACAGATTTTGTCCTATAGCAACTTCTAGTTTTTATTATTTTTAAACACAGTTAGGCTTAATGCTGCAATCACTTCATTTTTAGGTCAAGGCCAAAATTGGAATCAAGGGTATAACAATTACTATGATCAAGGATATGGAAGTTACAACAGTCCTTACAGTGATCAAAGCTATAGCAGCTATGGGGGATATGATTATTCTGGGTACAATTACCCAGGTTATGGCTACAGCCAGGGATATGCTGACTACAGTGGTAAGATTTTCATTTGACTTTCCATTTAATTATATTGTAAATTTAATTTGCTTTTCTGGTCAGTCTCTCTTTCCAGGAAGAGCTAGTACTGTTGCATATGTTCAAAAGTGTAGGTGCATGCTTTTCAAAAGCATTCTCTGCAGAGTTGAGGATTCTAACAGTTGTATTAGCTTTTCAAAGAAGCATTTGAAAGTTTTTTTAAACACCTTTTTAACTGTTGTTACTTTTAACTGGGGTACGATGTCTCAGCAGTTAAAAGCACTGAGTTTGTCAGCTGGAGAGATGACAGTCCAGGTTTGAGATCTGAGCTCCTCGGGAAGGGATGAGCTTCCATTCCTTGCCCCAGCTCCTGCCCACGTAGCTGTTTGATAGCACGCAAATGCAAGTAGATTAATACTGGGCTTTTCAACCAGTGGTACGGGTACCACCTGTGGTACATTGGCACAGTGGTAGTGGGGGAGGGGAATGAGCTGAACTGGTGGCAGCACCACACAAGCCTCAGCGAGAGATGGCTGGAGCTGCAGGGCTGTCAGGGCTCAGTGGAAGCGCAGGATCAGCGCCAGGCTCCAGCTGGAGCTCGGCGCTGATCCTGGTGCTTCTGCTGAGCCCAGAAGAAGCGCCGATCAGCTGGAATGTTGCAGCATCTCCAGGGTCTTGTGATTTACATTCAGATGCTTGGCAACTGATTCATATTTATGACAGTCACAGTGTCCCAGGGTCATGTGAAGTGATCAAAACCTGCTGCAACCACCCAGCAGATGGGGAGAATAGAAACCAAACACCTCCCACCCCACCCCCGCTGCCAATCCTCAACAGAAATGCTCACAACAATGAAAACCTCGGACAGGAGGAAGAGCGCCACTGGGTGGACAGGTAGGTGTCTTGCTCGGCTATGGCTTGGGGGGGGGCACTTTTCAGTGCCATTGTAACTTGGAAGAGTCAATAAGCAAAATGTTGTAAGTTGAAGACTACCTGTATTTTATCACTTTTTTCCTTTTTGGGGGGATCATCAAATTTTTGACACCTTTCTAGGCGCTTGGTGGTACTTGGATGTTGCTATACCCTAAATGTGGTACAATGGGTGAAAAGGTTGAAAAGCCCTGGATTAATAGTTACCACTTTGATGGGAAGGTAACCGTGCGCCTGTGGCATATTAGTTATGCTGGCAACATGACCATAGAAATGGTCTTCGGACAGTACTGGTTCCCTTGGCCAAGAAACGGAGAGGAGGAACACTGTGCCCTGGAGTTGGACATGACTGACAGGAAAACCTTTACCTTTTTTTTACTTTTAACTATGTTAATTGAACTGTCTAATGTCTTGATTTTGAGTTTATTGTAAATCACTGAGACCAAATAATTTTTTTTTTAAAAAAAGTCAACATTCTGAGTGCTTTTTATAATAATAGTTGATGTCAAAGTTAGGAGTATTACAGACTTTTTTGTGTGTTTAAATAGTAAAATCTAGCTTGACAAGAGTGCTGCAGTTTCTTAACAGTTCTTAAAACTGCCAATATTTTCTCTTGTGATAGGACAGCAAAGCACATATGGAAAGGCATCCCGAGGTGGCGGTAATCACCAAAACAACTACCAGCCATATTAAAAGAAATATTTGGGAAGAAACAGGTGTGTATTGGGTGAATGTATCACCTCTCATATATCTAATCTAATTTAAAGATCAATAGACAAATAAATTTTTAAAAATCACTTCTCTTGGATAGCTTATTTTTTTAAAAAAAATTAAAACGTGTGAATGTCTGTTGAACTTTCTGTTTTAAGTGTCTATAGATCTTTAACTCTGTAAAAGGTGATTCGTCGTCCTTAGTATGTCAGAGAAACATAAGAGTTTTTCTGTTTACATTTTTGTGTGCCAGGTGGTGTAGACGAATAATTAAACTTAATAGAAGTGTTAACCAACAGGTAAAGTACTGAAATGGGTACAACTTAAGCAAAACAAGATTGTTGTCTTCTAACCTCTGACATTATACCTTGTTTGTACCCGCCAGCGGGAACTTCCTTGCAGGCCGTGTGTCACCCTGACCACGTCTATCTCTGGGGGTCGCACGTTGCAGGCAGAGCGCAAGGCATACACCAGAAAACGCTGTCCTGTGGTATGGTCTCTTCCAACTTCATGTACCAGCGTAAAGATTAAAGTGGAAAACTTCAGACTTTGGCTTCTTTTTAAAAAATGAAGATTTAAGTGTCTTAACTTAACTTAAAATGGTTTTTTACAGGAGTTAAAGTGCATAAATGCCTTTACAGCTTAATCATTTTTGGCCTTCTGTTTAGTGTTGTATATCAATTGTGGACCTCATTTTAAGTGTTCGTTCTTTAAGATTTAATGCTTGCTTTTTTTCTTTTATAGCTATGAGTGAAATCTACAAACCAAAACGAACTTTTAAATCTGGGAACTTTAAAGATCATGTGCAGTGAGCAGTTTCTATTTTAACCACCTGGCTAACAATAATTTTCCTTGCTGTATTGCCATTTTCTATTTTCATTAGCGGTTGAAGCTATGAAAGATTCTTTCCACAGCTTGGTTTCTAGTAAACCAAGAACTGCTTTGCTGAGCTTCTACAGTTCTTTGACATAGCTCCATCGTTTGAGCTGAACTGGTCAACCGGGATGTAAAATGTAATTGGGTGATCAAAAGTATTTCATGTTGACAGATGCATATGATCTTTAACGGTGAAGCAAGGAATAAATAGAGGACTTAAAGCAGTTCATGAAAATGGACCTTTTAAAAATTCTTCCAAACGTTTCACACAGGTCTCATAATGATTTTGTCTTGGTTTTATAGGTAGAGACTACAGCAAAGCCATCTTGCAGAACTTAAAGGACTGACTGGAGGGGGTAGTCTTCGTGACATGAAATTGTTTTGTAAAAGACTTTTAGTGTATGACACAGCAGTGTCTAACTGTACATAGTGACTGGCTAGTTTTCTTTATGGTTTTTACTTTTTTGTCCTTTTGTCATCTGTGTTACGATGCCAATGTGGTTCTTGTGTTTATACAATTTTATTTGTATAATTTCTTGTTGAATGACTCAAATAAAAACTTACCTTCTGTGACTGTTGCATTTTGAGGTTGTGCTCTTGGCACTGCTGTATAGTAGCAAGAGGTGAACAGTTTTTGAGACGCCGTTGCCATGCTTCCTACAGATGCTGGGACTTGAAGGTCAGCAGCAACTGGAGTGCCGTGTTACGGATATGTACCTGGACTAGAAAATTGCAGTGAGGAGGCTGCAAACAGAGAATGATTATTCAAAAGAGTAGTATCCTGTGTTGTAACGCCTTATGATTTGTTATAATTTTGTTAACTGCTGGGAATCTTCAGTATAGAAATGTTAATAAATAAATTTTCATGCATTGAAATGACCACTTTGTGATCACATGAAAATAGAGGCAAACACAAACCTGATTTATGTAGCCATCAACTTTGGTAAGATGCTGACTGCTAAATAATTGATTTTTTTTTACAACTTGTACTTGAGAATATATTCTGAATGTACTGCCATCTTTGTTACTTCTAACGCTAAAGATATGCTGATAAAATATGTCTGCAAAACCAGTTTATGAAAGCAGAATAGTGGCTGTTTCTAGATAAATATAAAAGCGGGACAGTTAGGATTGTTTTGAGGATTAAAAATGTTTTCTAAAAGCAGATTATCTGAAAATCGGTGGGCAAACATTTCAGCAAAGAAAAAAATAGAGCCTGAATTATGGAGAAATTATGTTACTTAAAGCATAAGTAACAAAAGGCTTTTACAAAAAAACCCTAATATCAGCTGAATTTGAGCACTTTCCTGAATAGAAAATTTAATATGTTGTCAATCTTGATAACATGTTGTAAGTCTGTAATACAAAAATGTAGCATACTTGGGAAAGTTTGCATATCAACCTAGCATTAAGAATATAAACAGCTTCAAAACTTAACTACCTCATTCAGGCTAATTTTGTCTATAAGCTTAAAGATTTATTTTTATACTTTTTTTAATGTTAGTTTTGCCCAGAAAATGGCAGCAACTGGCTGATGTTGTCTAATCTCTAAAGTTAACTCTGGTTGAACCTGATCAACAGTTTGAAAACCTCTATAGAGTTTAAGGCTTTAACTGGGAAGTAAAGAAAAAGTTAAAGTTATATTTTCATGTTTCAGGAAAGTTCAATAGATGCATTCAAGAAATAAGGAATTGAGCTTGACTCAAAGGGACTTTCATGAGCTGTGATCCATAAAAAGCAAAATTACAAAATGTATTACTGGTTTTATTGAGTTCAGTTTTGCCCATTTGAGATTCAGGTGAGTTTTAGAGTTAATTGAACAATTGGAAGCAAATAACTTTTTAAAAAAGAGTTATGAACTTGATTCTATTTATTCTTGCAGATTAGTTAACTATTCACTTCTATACATGGCTGATTAACTGCAGATAAAGATATTCACGGAATAAAATGGGAAAGGCACAATGTGTTGCTTGTATTTTAAGAATAGAGCAAAGCAAAACTAAGAATTATATATAGTATTTTAAGTATGAATAAAAAATGTCCAGAATATGAGAAGATTTGGCTCATATTTCAAAATTAATCTGGTTTGGAATGAAACGTGGTCAAATTAGAGCCACTGATTACTCATCTGTGATTCCAATGGTTTGATCATTGTTAATTTTTTTTATTAAAATTTGCTGGGAGCTATCATTTGACGCAGAATACTTTTATTTTTATGATGCTCTTTTATCTATTTAAATTAGTTGCTGAAGGACCATTGTGTCTTGGAGACTGGTTGAGAAGGGCATTTAAAGGTTTCCAAAAAGTTTGGACCAGCTTAATTCTGCCTTAACGCTATTCATGGTGAGGGATATGGCAGTGATTTAAAACACCCAAACAAGTTGCAGGATTTTAATCTCTTCAGTTCCCCAGTCTGGGAATTTTATCTGCCTGGCAGTTCACAATATTTTTATTTTTTTAAATTGGAAGCATTGTTTTTGGGTCATCTGCTGTTTTACCCACTCCCCTAGAAGATTGATATACCGAAGCTTCAGCTTTTATCCATTTTCTAGGGGAGTGGGTAAAAGAAGACAGAAACAAAATATAAAATATTATAAAATGTTGTAATGTGGCTGCTTAAGCATCAGTTGAAAAGATAGCTTGTGTTTTGCAGCGCAGGAGTGATTTTCTGGCGCCTTTTCTCTGGAAAATGATTCGAACGCGCAGGCACATAATGGCAGCACTTTTTAGGGCCCCAAATCCTCTATTTTTAATGTCTCGAGGATTCGTGTTTTTCAACCGTGCAACTTTAAAAAAAGATGAGTGCAGTGCAATTCCCAGATTTCCCCACATCCAAGGTCGAGGACCGCCGCAATAGAGAAAGGGGTAAGGAAACCAAAGAGTTGGAAGCGCCAAAACAAAAAAGCCCCAAGGCCGCATTGCTCGCGTGTGGCGCGAAAGAAGCGCCGCTCGAGCAACCTGCCTCTGTGATTGCGCCCGGGGAGGAAATGCGCGCGAGGAAACGGGGCCTTCGCTCACGTGACCGCGCCGTCGCATTCTTCCCGTCAGCCATTTTAGATCGGAGTCAACGAGGCGGCGCCATTAAAGTGCGAGAAAGAAGGAAACGGGGGGGGGGGAGCCTGTTTCTCCCCGTAGCCGGAGGTCCGCTTCTCTCTCCGTGGAACCCAATTTTCCCTTTCGGCGGGCATATATTTCTCTCTTCATTCGAGACCGGCCAGCCGAGTCTCTACAGCGCCCCACCCCCAACACACACACACACTCATGTCGGACGAGCAGTTCGCCGGAGATGAAGCCATGGCTGAGGCTTCGGAAGAGACCGAGCAGCTCGAAGGGATCGTGGCCCCCGGCGGAGACGGCACGGAAGGGGCCGAGGGAGGAGAAGGCGGAGGAGGAGAAGGCGGAGGAGGGGGCGGCGGCGGCGGCTCAGGCGAATCGGAGGGAGCCAAAATCGACGCGAGCAAGAACGAGGAGGATGAAGGGTAAGCGGGCGGCCTCCTTTCCTCCCCTCCCCCCCACCGCTTTCGGTCTCCGCAAGACGCAGGAGGTGAACGGGCGGCCCGAGGAGACGGCGATGGCCTCTTGCAGGAAACGCGCCGTCGCCGCTTCCTCTTCCCTCCTCCGCCCCCCGTAACCCGGCCCTTCTCCCCCTCCCCTTCTCCGAGGGAACCTTGGAAGAAGCCCGCTGAACTCGAGCGGCTGAGGCGCGGGGCGGTCGGGCGTCGCCTGCTGTGGAAGGGTAGAAACTTCCGAAGGGCTTGTCCCAAAGGTGCTTTTTGCAGGACTTTCTTGTTTTACCTTGAAGACTGTTTCGCTTCTCATCCGAGAAGCTTCTTCAGCTCTGACTGGATGGGTGTGTGTGTGTGTGTGTGTGTGATTGGAAGGGTTTATATTCCTTGCAGACAGCTGGTTATATAAATTTTTCCATTCCCCACCACCCAGTCAGAGCTGAAGAAGCATCTTGGATGAGAAGCGAAACGTCTTCAAAGAAAAACAAGGAAGTTCAGTTGCCTCCTGAAAAAAGCACCTTTGGGACAACCAGGACCTGGATGACTGGGAATCTCCATAGATATTCCGAAGGGATTGCTTTGGATCCTTGTTTTAGACAGCCACGTTTGTGACCCACTTCTCCCTCCGCCGTCCTGAGGGAGTGTGGAGGGTGGCAGAACTAGTCGAAATCACACGCTTGTGGTGTGACTTAAAACAACGCCATGCCATTATTACAGATAGTCCTCAGCTTACAACAATTCATTTAGTGACTGTTCAGAGTTACGATAGCTGAAAAGGTAGCAGCATCCCCTTGGTCATGTGATTGAAATTCAGGCATTGACAACTGACTCATATTTTGGATGGTTGCAGTGTCCCAGGTTTATGTGATCACCTTTTGAGACTTTCTGACAAGCAAAGTCAACGGGGAAGCCAGAATCGCTTTACAACCATGTGACTGATTTAACAACTGCAATGATTCAATTAACAGCTGTGGCAAGAAAGATTGTAAAATCAGCCCAAACTCATTTAACAAGTGTCTCGTTTAGCAACATAAATTTTGGGCTCAATTATGGTTGTCAGTCGGTGACTACCTGTATTATTTCATATGCCTTCTCCCATGGCCAGTAACATGTATTTTAAGAATGAAATAGTTGGAAAGAACCTGCAAGATGAAAACTAACAACAGTCCTATTTTGTTGGTGAAGGGCCATGTATGCTGCTACAAAAATGTATTGTCGGAAATAGTGCTAGGTTGTAGCACCAGAGACGTATAGATTTTTTCTTCATTTTGGGATAACAATCTGAAAAGTTTGTTTTAGGCTTGGACATTGAATTTGAATGTCTTTTTAAAGTGAAATGTAGATTAATGAGTACAGGAAAGTAATTGACATTTGCAACCTCATAGACCCTATTGCAGATCCTTTTGATTTTGTGGTTGACATGGTTGGCTATTAAATATCTGGAGAGTACCCAGATATTTGTGAGAAGAAAGGTTTGTGTTTTGTATGCAGTGCGGTATATAGATTTGCTTCCCTAAAGCAGGATTTCAAACTTTTTCAGTTTTAAAAATTGTTAGCAGAATCCTGATCTTTGGTGATAAAAATTGGCTGTGTTTGAGTTATTTTTTTTCCACTTTAGTCTGTTACAACATTAAAGTTGTTGTGGAAAAACCTTTTAATGCAACCAAGACTAGTACATTATTTTAAAAAGCAGTTCAGGTATTACATATGGTTTGCATGTTTTATTTGGAATAGACAGGTCAGTCATGGTGCATCAGTCTTGTAAATACACAGGTTTTTTGGGGGTGTTTGAAAAAATATTTAAATAGTTAAGTAATAAACACATTGATTACCTTAAAGAGGAAGAATCTACTTTTGTTCAATGTGGAACTGTTAACAACATAAAGCAGACCAATATCTTGCTTAGCACATTTGTCACTTGGATATTTTTCCCCAAGTCTTTAACAAACATACAGTTAGTGAAGGTTTGGGAGAGCAGACAACATTGTTTGGCCTCTAGAGCGACAAGGATATGGCTGGAGATGTTATGATATTAGAATAGGTTAGGATATTTTTTTTTTTAAAAAAATTGGGAATGGTTTTTAATAGTTGCAAGATCTTAAGCCTTGCTGAGCCTTAAGATACTAATTTTATCTCTTGGTTTCCTCCTCTCTCTAAGCTGATTTTTTTTTGTCATGAACTTCTGGAAAGCCAGAGGCTCTGGTTTCTCTACTTAAATCCCCAAGCCTTCATCAGAAGTCCCAAATTTTAATTTTGTGGGATGCTTCAGTGGCCACATATAGCTATGTGTCCCTGTTTTACAACATGCATCTAATCATCTGCCTTTAATTCATAGAATCATGGCACTGGAAGGGACCTCAGAGTTCTTCTGGGCTAACCCATACTCAAGGCAGGCGTCTTATATTGTCCCAATCTATTTTTGAACTTTTGTAATGATGCATATTTATCTAATAAATGTGCTTATTTATTTTAACTTAAGTATGCCTCAGCTGGTTCCTTTTGCATGACTACTTCTGAAAATTAGTTAATTTTTCCATGCAGAAATTCAGCCCAGATATGTGGTGTTCTATCAATATTTGCATTTCATCTCATGCTGTAAGCAAGTGCTAAAGTGTAAGGTGCAAACTTAAGATAAAAAAAATCCATGGGGCTGGCTGGGAAGAGAAATGAGGCTTCAATATGCTCTTTTGAAGTAGAGATAATTATCATTTTTTTCTTCAGTATTCATATCTTCACATTTCAGTCTTTCCTCCCTACATTTTGGCCTGTTTGGGAAACTTGAATATGTGGTACATGTAGTACAGTTTCCTGATTGTAAATTTCTTTGTCTGGAATTGCTATGCAGGGAGTGGCTGAATATGTCCTTACTTATCATTTTGGAAATTGCTGTTAGGTATTTTATGTGGCAAAGATTTACAGGAGTAATATCAATGTAAAAATCTCTGAGGGAGATTGGGTGGTTTAGAAATAAGAAATATAAGTAGATAAAATATTACATGAAAATTTTCCTTGTGGTAGCATATGTAATTATAGAGATAATTCATGACAGTGAGTTCTGAAAACTTGACAACACATAATGATTGATTAGTAGGTTCTGTGTCATGTGCAGTTTGTATACAGTGCTCACAGCAACAGAGATATATTCACTTTCAAAATCAAGAGACTGAAGCTGACATATCATTACCACTATTTTTAAATTTAGTGCAGATTTTGTTATTGATATGTAATCAAACAAAGACACTTGTGTTTGCACTAAGATGTAACACACCCCGTCACTTTGTTTTGTTGCAATAGAGTAAAAGCAGCCTTGGATGTGACATGTAAGCAGAGCCAGCCAGTTGTGTGGTCACTTCCATGCCAAGGTGGCAGCCCTACTTTATCTTATGTAGGTAAGCGTATAGCTATGGGAAGTATTTTAGGCTACAGAGTGGGTGTTAGCTTGAACTGCCAGCAGAATGGAGGAAGGAAGGGGAGTTTACTGTTAGGACAGTGTTATGATTAACTTTGCTATTTAAGTAAAGAATACCATGTCTGTAACCTCTTCTGAGAGAGTCTTTCGGACTGATTGACAGCAATTAGGCTTAGGCTACTTGTATTGGGCTTTTCTTTTCCTAATTTTTTCTTCATGCATTAATACCAGGCTGATGGAAGAGTTTCCATCTGCAGATCAGCATTAGCTAGAACAGTTTTTGAAAAGTTAGATTTTTGGTTTGAATCGCCTCCTCCCATGATTCATTGATAGAACCAGTGGGGTTTGTGTGTGTGTGGCCATTGCTAGATTCTATGTACGGTACACTTATTTCTCTTAAATATTAACATAAGGAATAAATTCTGGAGACCCTTCATTTTTCTAGTGTGTTAGGTGACAGAAGGTGATTGCGAACATGGATGGTTTGTTTTTTGAATATATTTGTAATCTTGGAACCTTTAAAGGCAAATTGACTATACTTGTGACATACGCTGATAAGTTAAAATATAATTTACAGCTTTAAACTCAATTATGTCTACAGAAAAATGTTCGTCGGTGGCCTTAGCTGGGATACTACAAAGAAGGATCTTAAGGATTACTTCACAAAATTTGGTGAAGTTGTAGATTGCACCCTGAAGTTAGACCCAATTACAGGGCGGTCGAGAGGCTTTGGCTTTGTGCTATTCAAAGAATCTGAGAGTGTGGAAAAGGTAAGCTTGTTTTTATTTTTTTTCTAATTAGACAAGCTGCCTAGAGCTGTCTCCAGGCGAGATGGGCGGCATATAAGTTTAATAAACAAAATAAATAGATACGCGCACATCAGTAATGAAAAAGTGGAAATATGTGCAAGTTCTTGAGGTTCTGTTAATTTCGAGACAGCACAAATTGTAAGGTAAGGGTTTGTTGCACTAGTCATAAAAATGTAATATGTTTTATTTTGTAAAGCTTTTTTTTAAAAAAGAAAAATTCCTTTCAGGTCACGGATCAGAAAGAGCACAAACTGAATGGCAAAGTGATTGATCCTAAAAGAGCTAAAGCAATGAAAACAAAAGAACCAGTGAAAAAGATTTTTGTGGGTGGTTTGTCACCAGATACGCCAGAAGAGAAAATAAGGGAGTATTTTGGAGGTTTTGGTGAGGTGAGTTAGTTGTTTTCATATCTTGGTTAAAGAATTCTTAATTATTTAGATAATTGTATATAATACTCCTGAAGAAGAAAAGAAAGTAGTCCTCGACTTATGACCACAATTGTGCCCAAAGTTTCTGTTGCTAAGTGAGACAGTTGTGAAGTGAATTTTGCCCCATTTTATGACCTTTCTTGCCACAGTTGTTAAGTGAATCACTGCCATTGTTAAGTTAGTAACCCCGTTGTTCAGTGAATCTGGCTTCCCCACTGACTTTGCTTGTCAGAAGGTTGCAAATGGTGATCATGTGACCCAAAGGCACTGCAGCTTTCAGAAATATTTGTCAGTTGTCAAGCATCTGAATTTTGATCATGTGACAGTAGGGGTGAGGTCATAAGTGTGAAAAATGGTCATAAGTCACTTTTTTCAGTGCCTTTATAACTTCAAACGGTCACTGAATGAGCTGTTGTAAGTCGAGGACTACCTGTATTTGTTTTGGGTGTTGGTTTGACCAGTTTGTTTGATTCGCAGTTGCTCGTGCAAATACCTGTTTTAATGTTGTCTTTAATTAGAGGGCACCAAGTGCATAGAGTTTATGATAACTAGAATCTTAAGTTATAAACCAAGTGCTTCTTGGGATTCCTAAAAGAGTGGTGTAGAAGCAATTCTATTATATGGACAGAGCATTTCAAATTAAATGTAAGTAGTAAGTTTTGCAGAGATGGGTAAAATTTCAGGCATCTTTTCTGTAAAAGTGAGATAACTATAAATTCTTAAGAGCTAATTTTTCTTAGTGAGTGTGTAGACATACTGATTTATAAAGATGCTGAGCTGTATTCTATATTGATTTTTGTAATTACCAGTTTTATGTATACTTTCGTAAATAAATAAAAATCCATGTATGGTCAGCAGTATAAACATCTTCTAACTCAATAAATGGACTAACATGAAGTTTCTTCTGAGTATTTAGTATAATAGTTGCTTAACATTAATAAATAATAATTAACTATTAAGCTTTATAATAATTAGACTACAGAATAACTGATTTTTATCAATCTCATTTGGTATATTGATCAGGTGGAATCAATAGAACTTCCTATGGACAACAAAACCAATAAGCGCAGAGGATTTTGCTTCATTACTTTCAAAGATGAAGAAGCAGTGAAGAAAATCATGGAGAAAAAATATCATAACGTTGGTCTTAGTAAAGTATGTTTCAAGCTATGATTCCAAAACGCCTTCTTTTTAGAAAGCGAATCCTGGTTTTATTCAGGTCAGTGCTTTGAAGTATAGATAGGAGAGAACACAAATGGACAGGCTGGTGTGGATTCCTTGGATGAAGCTACACTTGTAACAAGTGTGATGCATCTTTTGCATGCTTCTCAAAAATACTCTGGTGAACAAATATTTGGAATCATTATCTGTCATTAATCACACGCAGTCCTTTTATCTTTATTTAATTTACATAACAATGAGTTGTAGATTTGAAAGAAATTGCACATTTTGCAGAACGGGAAAAATTAATATGGAATGCTTTGAGCTGCAACGTTTATGCCATATGTTACGCTATTGTGTATATATCTGCGTGTGTATGTGTGTTTGTGTTATGTAGTCTAATTTTTTGTTTCAATAAGAGTCACCAGTTTTCTAATTGCTTTTGATTTGATATAGTTTATTAATTGTGATAGTAATTTCAAAAAGATTCTTCTGAAGTGTACGATAATGGGTTATCATTATTTTACTAATGGTGTTTTCTTGCTTTTACAATTTTTTCCCCCAGTAACAGTATTGGAGCATATATTACTTGGTGAAATTAAGTTAATTTCAAAAACAAACATTTAATAAGGTTTTGCCAGTTACAGAAATATTAAACCTGATAAATATTATCTCATTAAGTAGGTACTGCTGAAACATTCATAATTCTTACCAAGGTATTTGAGAGAACCTGTGATGTGATGTTAAACCTTTTTTTATTATGATTCAATTTGCATTTTATACTGACAAATCATATGATGAATACATTGCTTTGCCTTGCCCAGTAAATGTAGAAGCATTAACGTCATAGGTAAAGATGATAATGTGGAGTAAATAATTAATACTTCACAAAAATATCAAAATATTCAGTTGACTTTTTTTTTTTTAATGTTTCAGTGCGAAATAAAAGTAGCCATGTCAAAAGAGCAGTATCAGCAGCAGCAGCAGTGGGGAACTCGAGGTGGATTTTCTGGAAGATCCCGTGGCCGTGGTGGAGGTAGGCTTCTGCAATTAAAAAATGGCAGTCTTTTCCAGATGCCTGAGAGTTTTGAGTTTCACGATTCTTTTCAATTTTCAGCAAAGTTAAAATTCAGCCACTGGCTTTGTGTTTAGATGCAGACCTTAATTTGTGTGCCGTTATTTTCAAATTTCAGAAGGAACTGTTGGAGGGGATAATTTTGAACAGTTGGGAAAGTTATGTAATACATCCACACGTGTGGCACAATGTGATCTAGCTGCTGCTGCTGCTGCTGCAGCACCATAAAAAAAACCCTCATTGGCTTGCTTGAAATTAAACACATGGATTGTTTTTGTACAGCATTGTAATAGTTAAGTGTGATGTCAAAAACCATGCCTGCGTAAAATTAGGTCAATGAGAAATGCCTTAGTCAGGATCAGAAACAATAATATGGTGTCCTCCTTTATCTGCATTTCTCCCATGCATGTAGTCTGAACCCAGACAAGCAAGAGTTGGGCTCAAAGTTTATTAGCGCCCCCCCCCCCTTTCTAGCCTGCTGGGAGACAGGGCTTCTCTATGCCCTGTTACCCCTCCCTCCATAATGACATGGAAAAAAGGTAGCAAGAGGAAGATTGCTGAGGTGTTTCCATTTTGTGTTTTTAATACCTTTTCTTTTTTTAAAAAAAAAAGTGTGAGGCAGCTTGCTTCAACAAAGGTGACTGGAATTTTCTGCTTGGATGGCAACTAATCAGCAAACTTTGATTTGATATCTTTTGCCATGATATTTAGTACCTGAACTGAAGGGTGCATGGCATAAGCATCATTAGCATAAAATTTGTGCAGTATACAAATTGATGCTTGTATATTTTTGGAAACAACCTACTGTTTTGAAGGGTCAGTTTGCTTGAATGCAGTATCAAATATCAAAAACTTAGGTTTGTTTTCATTTTCTTGCTATAATTTTGTTGTAGGCTCCGGTCAAAACTGGAACACAGGATACAATAATTATTGGAATCAGGGCTATGGCAACTATGGATACAACAATCAAGGTTATGGAGGCTATGGAGGCTATGATTACACCGGCTACAATAACTATTATGGATATGGAGATTATAGTAGTATGTATACAGCAAAATTTATCTTGATGTATCATTGAGGTGTGAATAAAAGGGAAACAGTGTTATTTCAAACTTAAACAATGAGTTCCAAAAGTTCTACGAAAGCATTCTGGGTCAATTATAAATCAGGTTCTTCTCACTTCTCAGTTTCTCCACATGCTCCTCTCCCATCTCCCCAAAACTTTCCTACCTGGAATACATGTGTTTCATTCTGGACATAGGTCATCTGAAAGGAGCTATTCCATATAAAGGAAGTCCTTGACTTATAACCACAATTGAGCCCAAAACTTCTGTTGCTAAGTGAGATATTTGTTAAGCAGATTTTGCCCATTTTATGACCTTTCTTGCCACAATTGTCAAAATCACTGCAGTTAAGTTAGTAACACAAGTGAATCTGGTTTCCCCATTGACTTTGCCTATCAGAAGGTCGCAAAAGGTGATTACATGATCCTGGGACACTGTAATTAGCATAAATATGAGTCAGCTGCCAAGCATCTGAATTTTGAACACCTGACCATGGGGATGCTGCAAGGATTGTATGAAAAATAATCGTTACTTTTTTCAGTGCCATAATTTCGAACACGCACTAAAGAAACTCTTGGAAGTCAAGGACTACCTATACAGAATATTGTGCAGTTTTGCTGCTATTTAAAATAACAACAAAGCCATTGTGCTTGTAGTGATTGGATTTTCAAAAGATGGAACGTCCTTTTCTATGAGCAGTTGAAAATCTGAGCAGAAAATATTGGAGCCCGTTTTAGAAAAAAACCTGTCCCAGAAAATGAAAACTGACAACTTCTAGTGGAATCCTATAGTTCCAGTTCTGAAGAACTTTGAGCCTTCAGTTGCTTGTTGCGGCAGAGCCATTATTAAGATATATCAACACTAGAGCCCCCAGTGCTTTTAATTCTTTCTCTTCCTTACTTTTTTATGTATTGCTCTTTGCATCTTTGCAGTATCTTGCACAAAAATTGCTAAGGAACACTGAAAAGATTGGAGAAACATGCCAGCTTGGACAAGAAGTTGGTATACCTGCTCATAAGTCAATATAACTTGAAGCTAGAGCAGTAGGCAATGTCCCTTACAGAGCACATAACAGGCATTTCCAAAGATACCTGTAGAACAGACATGTCAAACTCGCGACGTCACGTGACATCGTGCGATGTCACGGAACTTTTTCCCCATTGCTGGCAATGGGGTGGGCACGGTTTCCTCGTGACACATCCGGCCCGTGGGCCAGCAGTTTGACACCCCTGCTATAGAAAGTTGTGGAGTTTCTAACAGATGATTGTTTAGCAGAATATGGTGCTAATCAGGTATATCATTAATGCTTTAGAATGTCGCTTCTATTTGATGAAACAATTGAGACTCAGCCTTCTCTCATTAACTACCTGCTTCTGGAAGATTCCTAGAGTATAATTTTTTTTAAAAAAAAATGTGATAATCTTTATTTTTATTTTGGCAGATAATTGTTTAATAAATTAGATTTATACCTGTTTCATATACATTTGCAATTTTAATATAATATGTAGAGGTTTTCTTGGTTTTCCTGACCTTTTACAAAGGAAATGGATGTTTTATATAATAATAATAAAGGTGGAAGGGACCTTGGAGGTCATCAACCCCCTGCTCAGGCAGGGAACCCTATACCATTTCGGACAAATGGCTGTCCAGTCTCTTCTTAAAAACTTCCAGTGTTGGAGCATTCACAGCTTCTGGAGGCAGGTTGTTTCACTGGTTAATTGTTCTAACTGTCAGGAAGTTTCTCTTTAGTTCTAGGTTGCTTCTCTCTTTGATTACTTTCCATTCATTGCTTCTTGTCCTGCCTTCAGGCGCTTTTGCAATAGCTTCTTTTGTCTTTTGAGCCTTACACCTGAACTTTTTGTTTAGATCAGCAGAGTGGTTACGGGAAGGTATCCCGGCGAGGAGGCCATCAAAACAGCTACAAACCGTATTAAATTATTCCGTTTGCAGCCTATTACAGACAGGTATGTCCTGCATTTGCAAAGCCGCATTCTAATTCTAACTTTGTTAAGTAATAGTAGTTTTCTCAAAAACTTTGTGTAAGATACTGTAATGTTTTAAAATTTTACAGCACCCAGAAGTGCTTACCGTAATGTAACATAATGACTTTGAAGATAAGTAACACAGGTCGTCTTAAGCTTTTACCTTTTGCCCTATAAAATTAACAAGTCAATAAAAGTTAACAGGTAAAGTACTGCTAATGGGTACAAATTAAGGAATTGCCGGGAACTAGTATTGCCTACTAACTCTGATATTATACCTTGTTTGTACCCGCCAGCGGGAACTTCCTTGCAGGCCCTGTGTCGCGCTGACTTCCCGATTCTCACAGGCCCGCTCAATGCGGACAGGGTACGAGATGCTCACGCTCTCGAATGCTGCCGTTTGGTATGGTCTCTTCCAACATCCTGTATCAGCATTATAATAAAATGGATACTTCAAGCTTTGCCTTCACTTATTTCTTTGCTTGTAAAACAAAGCTCCTCGTAATATAATTTTAATGCATTTTTTACAGGCCCAGTAATGGTTAAAATACGTCAGCTTACTGAATAATTTTAACTGTTTGTTCTTCTAAGGATACAGCTTGTCTCTGGATTTTCCAGTATTAATTTTATATTTCATTAATCTATTTTAATGCTTGCTTTTCCCATTTTTGTAGACACTGTTGTAGCAGTAATTGCAAGATGTTCTTGAGCTGAAGTCCTGTTGTGACAACTTCTCTAACTTTTCAATATATATATATATATATATACATAGATATAGATCTATATCTATAGATTCGCACACCCCTATTTGCTACTTATAGTAGACTATTAACTTTTTTTCCTCGTTGCCTCCCTCTGAATGGACAAATAGTGCTGTGTAGCTGCCCAGAATAAACCTTTAACAGGTCTTGGGCCAGAATAGTCACTTAAACCCCCTCCAACAGTTACTTAGGGGTGGTTGAGGATTAAACGTTCGCGGAGATGCTTTATGGCATTTTGTGGAATTAAATATTTCTTGAGCCATTTCAGATGTGAAAGATCCTTTTTCAAACCGTGGTGCACATGTGGCTCTCCAGCTCATGGACTCTCCTGTTCAGCTTTAATATAAAAAGCACATTCGATTAATGTGGATACAATATTTACGTAGTGGGAAATAGGGCTGTCTAAACACGTTTTTGTAAATTTTGGCTACCTTGTTGCTCTTCCCAAACTGACTTGCCTTTCTTTCTCTCTAGGTGGACAAGCAGTATTCTCCACTGGAAGATTCATTTTGAGGCGGCTCAGCCGCCCGCTAACCGCGGTCAAACTAAAAAAAAAAAAATGTATCACGTCACTGAATTGTGAAAGTAAGATGTTGGGGTCCCTCTGACGTTTGATTGCACTCTCTTGGCAACAGAATTGTTTCACCGTCTTACGTTTTTTAATTGCTACGCTTAAGAATCAGTTTGGCTTAACGCCCCGCTCCCATTTTGTTCCCAGTATTGTAGAGCAGGTCTTGTGTTTTAAAGTCCAGTGTGACAGTGTCATGATGTAGTAGCGTCTTACTGGTTTTTTAAATAAATCTTTTTGTATAAATGTGCATTGGATTTTTTCCAATAGAAAAAATTGGAAATTTGACTTTTTTTTTTTTGTCGTTCATGAAAGGTGGTATCCAACTAGTTATTATTTATTTATTTAGTGTATGACAATGTACAGAAAACGGGGAGTCCACTGCATTGGAGACAATAGATGTTCAGCAGCCAGCGGGATCCAGAGGCAGCCACCAAGGCGCTTTGGGGTCGAGAGGTATTGGCTAATGATGTCACTGTTGCCCTGGGGACGCCCAGCGGGGGCTGTCTCTCTTATCCCCGCTTGAGCTCCCACCAATTTATCTACTTGCATTTTTATATGCTTTCGAACTTCTGGGTGGGCCGGACTGGAACAAATGGCGGGAGCTCACCCCGCCAAGCAATACCCAGGTCTCGAACTCGGGCTCGCCGATCGTCATGCCTCTGTTTTAACCACACAGCCACCACACCCATTTTATTCAACTAGTGATAAATGGTTAAAACTTGTAACTTTAACAATCATTTCCAATTTTTAATATTTGAATTCTGTTGATAGAAAGTAGGAAAAATTATATAGGATTTCATTCTCTAGAATACAGAGGCCGCCATATTCTGCATGACATCACTACTACACGCATTCTGTCTTTGGAGATTCAAACATTTAAAAGCATGGGAATACAACTGAAGCAAAAGACTTCCTATTAGAAAGCCGGGGGTGTAGATAATCTTATACAGTCAGGTCCAGAAATATTGGGACATCGACACAGTTCGAACATCTTTGGCTCTATACACCACCACAATGGAATTGGAATGAAACAAACACAATGTGCTTTAACTACAGACTGTCAGCTTTAATTTGAGGGTATGTACAACCAACTCAGGTGAACGGTGTAGGACTTATAGCAGTTTGCATATGTGCCTCCTACTTGTTAAGGGACCAAAGGTAATGGGACAATTGGCTTCTCAGCTGTTCCATGGCGAGGTGTGTGATATTCCCTCATTACCCCAATTACAATATGCAGATAAAAGGCCCAGAGTTCATTTCAAGTGTCTTATTTGCATTTGGAATCTGTTGCTGTCAACTCTCAAGATGAGATCCAAAGAGCTGTCACTATCAGTGAAGCAAGCCATCATTAAGCTGAAGAAACAAAACAAGCCCATCAAAGAGATAGCAAGAACATTAGTGGCCAAAACAACTGTTTGGAACATTCTCAAAAAGAAGGAACGCACCGGTGAGGTCAGCAACACCAAAAGACCTGGGAGACCACGGAAAACAACTATGGTGGATGACCAAAGAATTTTTTCCCTGGTGAAGGAAACACCCTTCACAACAGTTGGCCAGATCAAGAACACTCTCCAGGAGGTAGGTGTATGTGTGTCGAAGTCAACAATCAAGAGAAGACTTCACCAGAGTGACTACAAAGAGTTCACCACAAGATGTAAACCATTGGTGAACCTCAAAAACAGGAAGGCCAGATTACAGTTTGCCAAACAACATCTAACAAAGCCTTCACAGTTCTGGAACAAGATCCTATGGACAGATGAGACCAAGATGAACTTGTACCAGTGATGGGAAGAGAAGAGTATGGAGAAGGAAAGGAACTGCTCATGATCCTAAGCATACATCAGTGAAGCGTGGTGGTAGTGTCATGGCGTGGGCATGTATGGCTGCCAATGGAACTGGTTCTCTTGTATTTATTGATGATGTGACTGCTGACAAAAGCAGCAGAATGAATTCTGAAGTGTTTTGGGCAATATCTGCTCACATTCAGCCAAATGCTGCAGAATTCATTGGACGGTGCTTCACAGTGCAGATGGACACTGACTCAAAGCATACTGCAAAAGCAACCAAAGAGTTTGTGAAGGGACAGAAGTGAAATGTTACGCAATGGCCAAGTCAATCACCTGATCTGAATCCCATTGAGCATGCATTTCACTTGCTGAAGACAAAACTGAAGGGAAAATGCCCCAAGAACAAGCAGGAACTGAAGACAGTTGCAGTAGAGGCCTGGCAGAGCATCACCAGGGATGAAACCCAGCGTCTGGTGATGTCTATGCATTCCAGACTTCAGGCTATGATTGACTGCAAAGGATTTGCAACCAAGTATTAAGAAGGGAAAGTTTGATTTATGATTATTCTATCCCATTACCTTTGGTCCCTTAACAAGTGGGAGGCACATATGCAAACTGCTGTAAGTCCTACCCCGTTCACCTGAGTTGGATGTACATACCCTCAAATTAAAGCTGACAGTCTGTAGTTAAAGCACATTGTGTTTGTTTCATTCCAACTCCATTGTGGTGGTGTATAGAGCCAAAGATGTTTGAATTGTGTCGATGTCCCAATATTTCTGGACCTGACTGTATATAAGTTCTTCTCAACATCCTTGAAAGCTCACTGGTGTTTCCAGATTCCAGAAAAGCTGATTTGTGACTTAATGGATGTTAGATAACAAATAATAATTAGAGTATTCTGGAGAGAAATACCAAGAGCTTAATTTATACTTGATTTAATCCACGAAGGTGGAAATTAAAGAAACCTTACAGGGGAGCTAGAACTCAAAAAACTAATTCTATTTGGATGCCTCTTTCCTATTCTAATTGAGAAAGTCACTTCTTAGATTGAATAGAATAAGAAATTCTGTTCAATTATTTTGGTATAAGGATTCTAATTAGACCTAATAGCCTATCACTTTGCAAGAAAGTACACTTCCAAATAGAAGATGGAGCATGAGCTACTTTATTAATGGGTGAAACCAAGCAGTTTATATATAAAAATAGGGTTTCAACATAAATATTTGTGCTTCATACAGCTTTGTACACTATGTAGGTTTAAACGTTCCTTACATTGGAATAACTCCTGTGGCTATAAGAACTATGAAAACAACAATGATGATAAATATTATTGCTATAATTATGATCATTTTAGCATTTTTCCACCACATTTTCTTTGAAATCTTGATAGTAGTTTTTTGGAAGCCATGAGCCTGAAATCAGATGGGAAAAATTATTAAAAATGGGATTCATTCAGTAAGATGAAGCTACTTTAAAAATGTACCATATGTTTTGTTCAATAAGTTTGTTCTATTTACTTAAAGAATGATTAAAATGTTTAAAAACAAAGCAGCTTGTTTTATAAGGTCCTATCTTTATATAGTTATGATGGATGTGGCAGGTGAGGAAGAGAAAAAGTCAGTATAATGTAGATTTATAATTCTTAAGACTGCATCTACTTTCCCCTGAATGGGTGAGTTGAAAATAACTTGATTCTCCAGCACTGGAGATGGATAATCCACTCAATGGGTTGAGACTGTATTCCTGCCCAATCAGATCAGTCAGCCAAAGTTGCCACGCCTGTCCTGGACCACGAGATCCCAGTCTTGACTGATCTCGCCCAGCAGAACAGACGTACAACTTTGGCTCCTAGGCAGGTATAGTTTCTTTCCATTGGTGGATTATCTTCTAGTAGCTGAAATTGCTCAGGTTAGGGCTAATTGGAGATAATATAATTTAATTTAATTGATTATTCTAAAATATCCAAAAAAAGAAATTCCCTTTTTGCTAAATTGTAGGATTCAGGAATTCAGATTCCCCAGAGAGAAATCCACCCTCGCTTAAAAAGGGTGAATTCCCTAACTCCTCTCCCTCACCTAACCCCCAACCCTCCACTCCCCCACATCGACCAGCCGGTGCAGCCGGCAGCGGCCTTAAGCGAACAGGGAATCTCTCGGAAACTCCACGCGTTTTTTTTTTAAAAAAGCAAACGATTAGCGAGGGGAGCGGAGGGCAAAGGGGACGCATGTGGGGAGGGAGATTGATTACGGGAATCATCCAGGCGGCGCGAAACAGCTGGCGAGCGAGGGCGCAGTTTCTTTCACTCACCAGGCTTCTCGGGGACATTTAAACGAGCCGCCATTGCCTCGGCAGCTCGGCGCACGCGCGGCCCTTTATTACAGCTGCACGTGGTACAGGCAAGAGGGGAGACTTCTGCGCATGCCCGGCAGCACTTTTAGCACATGCGCAGTAGTCTCCTGCCTTTTTAGCACATGCGCAGTAGCCTCCTGGCATTCTAGCACATGCGCAGTAGTCTCCTGGCAACGGCGGCCATATTTTTCGCGCAGATCAAAGGAGACTCAATGCTCCCTGAGAAGCCTTGGTCCGGCCGCTGGATTAATTAAAAGGCATACAGTACTGAGGTACTAGAACACCTACTATTCATTTAGAGCCATTCAAATCAATTCCTCTTTTGTACCATTTATGAAGGTGGGAGAACCTAGTTGAGCAAGGGGTATCTTATTCAATGAATAATTACTCCTGTTAATTAACCAATTCACCCGTTCAGGAATTTGCCCAGTTTTTTCAAGTACAGGTAGTCCTTGACTTACGACCACAATTAGGATAAGAACTTTCATTGCTAAGAGATGAGGTCATTAAGTGAGTCAGTGCTTGATATTTTTGCCATGGTTGTTAAGTGATTCACACTGGTTGTTAAGTGTATCATACGGTTGTTAAACGGATCTGGCTGCTCCCAGTGACTTTTCTTGTTGGAAAGAAAAGGTAACAGATGGCGATCACATGACTCTGGGATGATGTAATGCTGTACATACATGCTGGTTGCCAAGGGCCCAAATTTTGATCACATGATTGGGGATGCTTCAACAGTCCTGAGGATCGTTACAAGTTACTTCCTGTCGTAACTTGAAATGATCATTAAATGAGTGGCTGTAAGTTGAGGACTGCCTGAAATAGGTTTTGACTGCTACATCCTGTTGGATGTAAGTCTCTCTCTCTCTCTCTCTCTCTCTCTCTCTCTCTCTCTCCCCCTCCCTCCCTCCCTCTTCCTCCCTTTCTCCCTCCTTCTCAGGGATCTGCTAGCTAGTACTGTTAGAAAGTAGATCTATCATTTGCCATGGCTTTTCCAAATTCTGCCTGCTTTCAAGGTCATCTACACATCTAGAGTAAACAATTACCGCTGTTTCAAGATCATCACTTCGGTCAGCAAGTTCACTCAGTCGCTCTTCTCTTTCTAGGACCTTTTCGATGTTTTGGGTCATAACGGTTTTCACGTCATCTACTTGGACTTGAAGTGTAGAAATTGCAATATCGTTGGGTTTAGCCATCTGCCCAAGGATACAGTTTACTTTATTAGACTTGATGCAGTAAGACGCCTCTTACTATTTCATGAAAAGTGTGCTGTGGTCTCAGTTGTATACTATTTTAATATTTAATGGTGAATTGCTTTTCTGCAAGACCAATCTTATTATTGGCAGCAACCAGTCGCTGGCCATCGACACCAATTAACCAATAGGAAAGCACCATATAAACATGACTCATAGAATAGCCCAAAGCACATATTCCAGTAGAGAGAAGTTCCCTCAGGATGGGCTCCAGCATGAGCTTCCGAAAACTCGGAAGACGAAACCTCTAGTTCCGGTGACTGACCCAGATTGGATCCTGCAACATTATCCTGGGACGCATATATTTGCCTTCATTCGTGGTCTTATTCTAGTTTTCAGCCACAACGAACATCTCTTAGCCTAAAAACTACGATTGCAAACCCAACAACCAAAAACAAAATGGAGAATCTGGTTATTAAAACTTGAAACAGAATTCTGTTAAGTAGACATTTGTTAATTTTCTATGTCTTTGTTACCTTTTTAAATTTAACACTTCTGTACCACCTTCCTAGAAAACCTCCAGTGCAATTGACAAAATTTCAGAGGGCTCCCTCTGGCAATATAGACCAGTAGTTGAAAAATATCTTTAAATAGGATCACCAAGTAAAAAACCAATACTCTAAAATGACAATCCATTTATTATAATATATAGAAATAATATGTCACTAGAATTTTATCCCTCTCCTCCTCAAAAACAATGACTCAGATTAACTCGAGTCCTCGTAACCTTTTTTTTTTTTTCTGTAATAATGAAAATCTCTGGGTTGCTTTTTGACTTCTTAATCTAGACCAGTGTTTCACAATCTTGGCAACTATAAGATGGGTGGACTTCAACTCCTAGAATTCTTCAGCCAGCTCAGAAACTGAAGCCCACACGTTATCAAGTTGCCAAGGCTGAGAAAAACTGCTCTGGAGTTACAAAAGTGGTTGTTGTCAAGGAATTGGCACGTATAGGCATAAAACACAAGCAGGTAAACAATATTTTGGCTACTCAATCAAGCATTTGCTTATGGATTTATGCCTAGGTGTCATCTTTGTAACGGTTACAAGTCATGTTTTATTCCTGGAGAATTCCATGAACCACACTGAGAAGCCATTCAGTTAATATACCACTTTGATTTTTTTTTAATTACATTTTAGTCTGGAGCCACCCAAGTTAACATAGGGTAATCTAAGATTACACATATATTCCTAAAGTATTTCTGTGTTAATTAGTTCATGCTGATTTTAAATCTCTCTTGCGGCAGGCATAACTGTTCTGCTCAAGGAAAAATAATTGTGTTATTTTTTTTCCTAAAGCTGCTTCAAAGATCTAGGAGTAGAATTAAATTATTTAAAATATGTATATTTTTCTCACTGTGTTATTTGGAAGATACTAGTCTCATGAAATGCAGCCAAAAATTATTTAACCTTTAGCTACTAGCATTAATAACTAAGACATTCAAAGATTAAATTCAACTTGATTTAACAATCACCTAAATAAATAGGTGAAATAGCTTTTTTATGGAGGAAGTCAGAAGTGAACATTTATGATATAGTTTACAAAATCCTGTTTTCTCAAACTTGACAACTTTAAGACACGTGGACTTCAAATCCCAGAATTCCCCAGCCAGTGACAAAATAGTGGGGGAATTTTGCTGAAGTCCACATATCTTAAATTTGCCAAGTTTGGGAAAGACTGCTGTAGACAGATCATCTACTAAATTGTTTTCTATTGAGTTAGAATATATTATGTTCTCAAATTAATTTTTCTTAGATTATTAGTTATGGAGTGCAAAAATCCTTTTTACCATTAAATGACAACATACATATATAGCAAACTTTGCTGATACTCATACTCATTCATATTTTTGCAAATGAGATCTAGTTGCCCTACTTAAGATCTATTTGAAACAAAATATTTTAAAGTTTAAACAAACCTACCCTCTGTTTTTCTAATATGTCTTGCCAATCAGCACCAAAAACACAAAAAAATGAAAAAAAACCTTGCTATCTTAGTTGTCTTCCAAATCTAGGGGGAAAAAATGCCTGGGAAAAAAATTATATGAATTTCAATAAGCATAACTGAAAGAGAGTTAAAATATACATCTACAGTGTGATCTTATTTATCTACCTGGGAGAAAGAATTTGGCTTAAAAACAGCCATATTTTCATACTCTTAAATTACATTATGATTGTAAATGAAATAAAGTTTAAGTAGCCGTAGGTCAATATTACCAAGAAAATACTTTAAAAAGTCTTTCGAAACGACTGCTTTCTAACTGATAAAATTTGTATAATGAGCATGTTAATGTAAGAATGTAGCTAAGATAGTTCATTTTTCTATTTTTTTTTTATTTACACCAAAATTTGTATATAGTCTACTCCAGAGAGTCTAGGTCAGTGGTGGCGAACCTATGGCACACGTGCCACAGGTGGCACTCAGAGCCCTCTCTGTGGGCATGTATGCAATCGCCCCAGCCCCAGCCCTGCCTCCCCATGCCCCCCTCATCACCAGCAGCACACCTGGAGGAGAATTACCCCCGAGCGCAGCTCGCATAGAGCAGCGCAGCCAATGACACGGCAGCCGGGCAGCAGGGGCAAGACTCCGCCCTTGTGCCCCATCACACGCAGTTGATGCTGCGGGGTGCGGGCACAGGGCATGGCCACCATGGTGCTACTGGGCTGCCTGGGCAATATGCGGCGGGCCGTGGAGGTGGTGAATCACCCTGTGGGTGGGCCGGATGAGGTGGAGTGGGCAGGAGAGGGGCGGAATGGGGGGGGGGTGGGACAAGGTGGGGTCAGGTGGCATGTGGGAATGACCTCAAGGGATGTAGGGAAGAGATAGTACCTAAGGAATGATCAGGCAAGAGGGGAAGAAACCCATATTTGCTTAATGGTCAGAGAAAGAAACTTGAGAAGAATCTGCCCTAATTGATTAGGCTGTCAAAAAGAGACAGTGGAAGATTTGTACTTTCAGATTTACAAGATTCTGTGGATGTAGCCTTACAATAAAGTAGAATTGGTTCACCTGGTTGTGTTTCTGCTTGATTTACTCAAGAGGGCTGACATCTACCTTGCAAGCCTGAAAGCAGAAATCTCCTGCTGTCTTTTTTTACAGCCTGATCAATTAGGGCAAGCCCTGAATACAGTATCCTAAAATGGATCACCAACTCTCCTAAGCTTTTCTTAGTGGGAAAAGATTGCATTGTTTGACTTTCTTCCCTATATAAATGCTTTTTCTAAGTTTTTCCACATTGACCACAGAAGATTTATTTGTATATTTGTAAATATTTATTTGCTGCCAGTCTCACAGTTGAGATGCTGCTTCCTAAGGGTAGAATAAATGGTTATTGCTTGCTTATGAATTTTTAAAAAACCAAAATATTCAGAAGTATTTGTATATCCCGGTGCAGTGTTAAAGTCTTAACTGAGTTGCACTTGAGTTCCTTCCAAGTTCCAAAGAGAATCAATATTTGGGAGATGTCCATCTATCCATCCATCCATTTCTGCCTGTCTGCCTGCCGTGAACTTCAACAGATTCTCAGTGTCTTATAGCACATATATCAAATCAACCCCATAAAAGCAACAACACAATATTAGAATAGTGTGGTACTAATCATTTGATAATTATTACGTAAGAACATTATAAAACTATGACTCCACCCTATGGAGGATTTTATGCCTCACTGAGTGTTGGGACTCCCTGCTAGGGGACATTTTGTCCTCTGAGAAGATCAAGAAATATAAAAATATTTATGAGGATCAAGAAAAATAAAGAAACAGCATAGCCCAACTAAGAAATATGAGGGATGAAAGAAAAGGCGAGAAACAAACAAACAAAAAAACTGGTAGGATGCAAATTCGTGGAAGTTAGAAGCAGTAGAAAATATTTCAGTGGTACTTCTTCAGACAAATGGAGGAAGCAAAGACAATTATTGTAAATACCTGAAGTTGAACAATAAAGAGATGCTATCATGAATAACCAATTATTCCAGTAACCGGCTTGTAATTAACAACAACATATGAAACAATGAAGAACTGAAAAACTTTGACTCTATGGCTCTTTTTTCCTTCTTAAATATTCCTAACTGATTTTAACTGCCATAGAACGTCCTCATTATCAAAACAGTTTTATGCCACTTGGCCTTTAAAGTAACATTTAACCAGTTTACACCATTATGTATGCCATCGAGCGTGTGTGTGTGGGGGGCCTGACTTCTGATGAACATTTACATCATATGAAATATATAAACAAGTAAAATGCCAAAGCCACCAGTGATAAATAAATATTAAATCTCCCGGGCAAATCAAATAGGCCTTCAATTTATGGCAAAAACATTCCATGGTGAGGGGCTTTGGATGCCACAGATGAAGATGCCCACCTCACCCCACATCAGGGAAGATCAGAAAGGAATAGGCCTCTGAAGAAGGAAAGGCTTCCTTAAACAGCATCTTGAGCTGTTTATATAATTCAGTGCCATAAATAGAAGGCCTTTTTGATTTGCCTGGGAGGTTTAATAATTATTGCTTTTGTGGGAATCCTTTCTTTTACCTTGGTGGATTCTGTGCAGTTTTGCTAGTAGATGCTTCTTCAATAGTAAAACTGTTCCAAATGGTTGCCAGGACAACCACATCGATATGTCCACATAGTCATTTGGTTTTGACCTTGACTCAGGGCAGTCTTTATTGTGGATATGGGTAGTCTTTGAGGTACGACCATAATGGAGCCTGTCCACCATGGTGACCCGCCATATAAGACGACCCCCGTCTTTATAGCCGGGCTGCATTCCTAGAACGTCGTCTTATATGCCGGAAACTACCAGTATTTCCGGCGTATAAGACGACTCGGTGTATAAGACGACCCCCGTCTTTGGTGCCGATTTCAGCACTCGCGGAAGTCGTCTTATACGCCGGCATTTATGGTAAATGCCAGTTTGGGGCAAAATGTCGTAAAACATAGTCATGTTTTGCTGCAAATGGCCATAAATATGGTTTGGTTCCTGAATGCTCAAAGTGCAGTTTCCTTACTTGGGGGCGGTTAGGGGTGGGCAACCATCAGAACTTTGAATCCAGGTTGTAAGTACCCCCGGGAAGGTCTGTTGTAACATCTAACAGTTGCTAAGTGGCAGTAAAGGACTACCTGTATATATAAGCGCATCCAGGTGAACACCAAGTCTTGGACTTGCCTTAAGGACATCTTGAATTATCTGCTGGGGTTACTTTAATCTTGATTCAGCAGTGGATAAGAGATGGGTTGATGGCTTACCTGGTGTCCTCCATCTTGAAGATGTTCTTTCATTATCATGGCAGTGGTTACTGGTATACAGACTGACATTGCTGGAATGCTGGTTTGTATTTAAAAATTTTCTCTTCTATTCAAAATGTAAAATAATCTTCATAAATACATAAAATAATTTCCCTGAAAGTTCATATCTTGTGTTCTAGGATTGCTATAATTAGCTTATTCCAATTCTGACTCTTTCCTCGCACATTTTACTAGTATTCACCAGGTGGCAGTATTTACTCGCGGAAAATATTGGTTCTGCACATTTTCCTATTAGGAAATGAACACAGAAAAAAATTATCTTCTTTTGCTTCCAATTATTTGTGAATTTCCTTTCAAAACTTGAGTTTTAAAACGTAATTTCTATTTTCAAGTCTGCTCATCCATGGGATCAAATTCAAAATAATCAATACAGAAAAAGGTTATAATGATATTTTATACTTGGCCTTCTTATTTTTCAGCAACATCTAAATCCCAAATGTTTTGTTTTCTAGTTGTGTTTAATGACATTTTCATTTCAGAAAAACAACATCTTCATTAATGTAACTTTAAGGTTGATTGGCTTAGAACAAAGCAATTATATCTGGCTGTATTAATCACATTCCAGTGGTACATTGCCTCAACTTGTAACAAAACTAAGTGTGTGTCTATGTGTTTGTGTATGTCTCTGAAGCAGTACTCAACTGGAGTTTAATTAAAAAAAATATTTATGGACAATAATGTTGTAGATAATAGTTATTCCTTTATCCATATATTTTCCTGTATGCCTTTGATCTGGTATGTCCCATTAATTTATTATTATGTTTTAAAAAGGAGAACTTGTGTTCCAATATAGTATTCCTTGACTTATGACTACAATTGAGCCTCAAATTTCTGTTGCTAGGCGAGACAGTTGTTTTGCCCCATTTTGTGACTTTTCTTGCCACTGCTACTGTAAGTGAATCACTGCAAGTTAGTAAGTTAGTTCTTAAGTTAGTAACACGGTTGTTAAGTGTTACTTTGACTTTCCTTGTCAGAAGATCACAAAAGGTGATCACATGTCCCTGGGACACTGCAACCATCATAAATATGAGTCAGTTGCATCTGGATGGATTTGGATCACATGACCATGGGGATGCTGCAACGGTTGTAAGTGTGAAAAATGGTTATAAATCACTTTTTTCAATGTTGTAACTTTGAACGGTCACTAAATGAATGGTTGTAAGTCGAGGACTATCTATATACACCAAGGCACACAGAATGAATTGTGTCCCTATAGCTCATCTTTTTTCCTAGCGGTGGGCATGCCTGATAAAATACAGAATGCAGAGAAGAGCAACAAAAATGATTAGGGGACTGGAGGCTAAAAACATATAAGGAACGGTTGCTGGAATTGGGACTGTCTAGTACATGCCTTAAAATGGTCAAGGTTGAGAAACACTGCTCTAGAAAGAGTACAGAGAAGAGCAACAAAGTTGATTAGGAAACTGGAGGCTAAAACATATAAGGAACGGTTGCTGGAATTGGGTATATCTAGTTTAATGAAGAGAAGGACGAGGGGGGACATGATAGCAGTCTTCCAATATCTCAGGGACTGCCCCAGAGAAGAGGGAGTCAAGCTATTCTCCAAAGCACCTGAAGGCAGGACAAGAAGCAACGGATGGAAACTAACCAAAGAGAGAAGCAACCTAGAACTAAGAAGAAATTTCCTGACAGTGAGAACAATTAACCAGTGGAACAACCTGTCTCCAGAAGCTGTGAATGCTCCAATACTGAAAGTTTTTAAGAAGAGACTGGACAGCCATTTGTCCGAAATGGTATAGGGTTTCCTGCCTGAGCAAGAGATTGGACTAGAAGACCTCCAAGGTCCCTTCCAACTTTTTTATTTTTATTTTTTATTATTATTATTATCAATCATCGCACAGTCAGCCAGATGTTCAGACTGGATTTGGCATTTTGTCTACCTATCGAGTCCTTACCCAGGACCTGGGATAGGCAGAAGTAGATGTTTGATGGTATTATAGGTATCGTCGCAGGATGGAAGCAGTTCCTAATAAGGCCGCCTTTTGCAATTGACTAATAGCAAATTTGTCAATGCCAATGGTGTTCAAGTGGTGCTCCAGTTGTTTTGGGATTGCGCCCAAGGAGCCTATGACTATTGGTACTACCCTTGCTTGCTTTTGCCACAGTCTTTCTATTTCTATTTGTAGGTCTTTGTATTTTGTTATCTTCTCCAGTTCTTTCTCTTCTATTCTGCTATCTCCAGGCACTGCCACGTCCACTATCCAGACTTTTTTGTCTTTCTTATCGACAATTGTTAAGTCTGGGGTGTTATGTTGCAGGTGCTTGTCTGTTTGAATTCTGAAGTCCCAGAGCAGTTTAATTTTATCATTTTCTATGACTTTCTCTATTTTATGATCCCACCAGTTTTTGCTTACAGGCAAATGATATTTTTTGCAGATCTTCCAATGCACCATTGTTGCTACTTTGTCATGCCGCTGCTTGTAATCAGTCTGTGCAATCTTCTTGCAACAGCTTACCAAGTGGTCCACTGTTTCTTCAGCTTCTTTGCATAGGCGGCACTTACTGTCTGTTGCTGTCTTCTCAATTTTGACTTTGTATGCATTTGTCCTTAAAGCTTGGTCTTGTGCAGCCAGAATTAATCCTTCGGTTTCTTTCTTCAATTTTCCTGCTCTTAGCCATTGCCAGGTTTTATTATTATCTGCTTTCCCAGCTATTTTTTTAATGTATTGGCCATGTAGTGCTTTGTCTTCCCATGCCTCTATTTTGTTCTTCATTTGGTCTTTCTTGTAGGCCAGTTTGGTCTCTCCAGTAGTTAGTAAGCCTTCCTGATATACTAATTTCAGTGCATCTTCATCATTGTTCTTCAGATATTCTTCCAAAGCCATTTTTTCTTCTTCAACCATCTGATGTACTTGTAGCATTCCACGCCCACCTATTTGCCTTGGTAGATAAAGTCTATCAATGTCACTGCGTGGATGAAGGGCATGATTCATTGTCATTATTTTTCTGGTCTGCCTATCCATTGCTTTTAGTTCTGCTTGAGTCCAGTCCACTATTCCAGCTGTGTACCTAATGACTGGGATTGCCCAGGTGTTGATTGCCTTTATGGTATTTCCTCCATTGAGTTTGGATTTTAAGATCTTCTTCACTCTCTTGATGTATTCACCTCTAATCTTTTTCTTGACTTCAGTGTGCTTGATGTTGTCAGCTTGAAGGATACCCAAGTATTTGTAGTATTCTTCCTCATCCAGACTCTTAATGTTATTTTCGTGGGGCATCTTGATTCCTTCAGTTTTCACTATTTTTCCTTGTTTGATAGTAAGTGTGGCACATTTGTCCAAGCCAAACTCCATTACAATATCTTGGCTATATATACGGACAGTGTTGAGCAGCGATTCTATTTCAGATGGCGTTTTTCCATACAGCTTCAGATCATCCATGTAAAGGAGATGGGATAGTCTAGCAGATGTTTTTGATGTTTGATAACCATGTCCTGAGTTATTCAGTATTGTTGACAGAGGAAACAGTGCAATAACAAATAGTAATGGTGATAATGAATCTCCTTGAAATATTCCTCTCTTGATATTAACCTCTCCCAGCTTTCACCATTGATCTGCAACTGTGTCTTCCATTGTGCCATCGATCTTTGCACAAATTTTCTGATGTTTCTACTTACTCCTGTTATTTCTAGGCACTTGATTATCCAATCATGTGGCAGAGAGTCAAATGCCTTTTTGTAGTCAATCCATGCCACATTCAGGTTGGTCTTCCTTCTCTTGCAGTTTTCCAAGATCATTTTGTCTATTAGGAGTTGATCTTTTGTTCCTCTGCTATTGGGGCGGTTTCCTTTCTGCTCAGGTGGAAAGAGATTGTTTTCAACTAGATGCTGTTGTACTGCATCAGCTACCACACCAGTTAGTAATTTGAAAGTTGTTGGTAAGCAGGTAATTGGCCTGTAGTTACCTGGTGTTGCCCCTTTTGCTGGATTTTTCATTATTAGGTAGGTTTTCCCAGTTGTTAGCCACTTTTCAATTTCTCCTCCTTGTAGTATATTGTTGAACTGCTTGGCAATGAGTGGGTGTATAACAGTTAGATGTTTCAACCAAAACCCATGCAGTTCATCTTCACCTGGTGCTGACCAATTTTTGATTTTCTTTGCTCTTTTTTCTACCATTTTTGTTGTTATTACTAGTTCTTTCATTTCAACTTCTGTTTTATTTGCATCCACCTCTTTTAACCAAGCGCATCCTTGTTGTATTTCTTTGGGTTATCCCATATCTGCTTCCAGAACTGCACTGTTTCTTCCTTGTCAGGTACTGACTGATTCCTTGCAGTTTCTCCATTGATGGATTGGTAGAAACGTTTCTGATTGGATTGAAATTGGAGGTTCTGCCTATAGTTTGCAATTCGAGCTTCATATCTACTGATTTTCCTGGCTATAGCTGTTATTTGTTGCTTTATTATTTCCAGTGCTTCCTTGATCTTCCTTGTTTCTAAGTGGTATTTCTTGATTAGGTATTCTTTGGTCTTCTTGTTCTTCAGCTTCTTTTCTTTCATCTGTTCTAGCTTGCTTGCATGTGATCTTAACTTGCTGATCTTATTTTCTAGTCTAACCTTCCATTTTTGTGGTGCACTGTTTGTTTGTTTTTCTTTTTTGTTGATTTTACATCCCAGGTATTCTGTTATAACTGCAGCTGTGCTGTACATTAATTGGTTTGTTTCTTGCAGTGAATTGGTGCTTATACTTGCTATTGCAGTATTTGCATCTTTTAATGCTTGTGCTAGCTGTTTCTTTGGAACAAGCTTCAATGCAGGCAGCCTTATTCTGTTGTTTTTGTGCTGTTCTAGATGCTCAGTTATTCTTTGTTTCAATTCTTTTATTTCTTTAGTTAGAGGGTTTTGTTCTTCCTGAGGAAGAGGTGCCTGGTTTCCAAATGAGAACAGTTGTATATCTCTACTGGATTCTTCACTGCCAACTCCCCCTGGTTTGCCTCTACATTCTGAATTACTTCTTGTAAGGCTTTGATTTCTTTGCCCTGGGTAAACCTTTGCAGTTCGTCCAATTCTGTTTCTGTGAATACTTTATTTCGTGTTATAAATCGGCGTTGATCTGCTAGTCTCTGTTCTGTTATTTCTGATTCTGGATGTTGTTCTTTCCAGAATTGGTGCATTCGTTTTAGATATCCTCGCCTTGTTGGACTTGATCTGTAGTAACAGATCATTATTTCTTTGTTTTCCATCACTGTGTACCTGCGACGGGTAAACACCTTTTCTTCCAGTAGTTCTGCAGCTGCTAGCCCTGGTTGCTCAGCCAACAGTCCTGAGTCCTGTAACCCATTTTTCACCAGATATCCAGGAACTCCAATATCTAGCGCGGACCTTGTTAACCCGGGCGACATCCGAGCCGGTATGGCATTCTGAAATTTGCGTCTCACCATATTTTTTATGGGAGAGACACTCTTTGTCTGACTCCTCTGATGAGACCTGTCCAGTATGGTTGAACCTCTGGCATAGCTCTCATCTTCCTCAGAGTACACAAGCCCCACAACCACGTCAAGGTAGTGCCTCACTGGGGGATTATTATTATTATTATTATTATTATTATTATTATTATTATTATTATTATTATTATTATTATTATTATATTATGATGATGATGATGCTTCCGATGCGTTGCTATTGTTTTGCCCTGTAGAGTCCAAGTTGGCAAAGTTTGTGAATATTCAGGATCACAACTGTTAGTTAACATATGCTCTTCTAAATAATGTAGCTTGGAAATTTCCAGCCTGTAACCTAATGAGCTGTATAGACAATGACATGCAAAATTATGTACGGATGCTTGAGTGGGTTGAATTATTAGCCAGTCAACAGTCTCATTTATACAATGAATCTAGAGGCAGAGAGATAAGTAATATTTCCCTGAAAAATAATTGTAGGAATGAATAAGATAAAGTTGAGGGGGGAGGGGCAGAGGTTCTACCATTTCATCATGAAAGGATCGCGGACTGTAATTTCCCTTTTGTTACAGGTAGTCCTTGACTTACGACCACAATTGAGCCCAAAATTTAGGTTGCTAAGTGAGACAATGGTTAAGTGAGTTTTGCCCCATTTTACAACTTTTCCTGCCACAGTTGTTAAGTGAAGCATTGCGGTTGTTAAGTTAGTAATGCGGTTGTTAAGTGAATCTGGTTTCCCCATTGACTTTGCTTGTCAGAAGGTCGCAAAAGGGGATCACATGACCCCTGGACACTGCAACCGTCATAAATATGAATCAATTTGCCAAGCATCTGAATTTTGATCACGTGACCATGCTGCAACGGTGTGAAAAACGGTCATAAGTCGCTTTTTTCAGTGCCGTTGTAACTTTGAACGGTCATTAAATGAACTGTTGTAAGTCGAGGATGACCTGTACTGTATTTTTACCTCCAGGAAAGAGAGGGTGTTGACATGGGTTGGGTGTGATGTAACCATTTTGAAGATGGTCCCAAATGTCATGGACTGATTCTAACACAGGGGTGTCAAACTTGCCACATCACATGACATGTCATGACATATCGTGACTTTTTCCCCCTTGTCAGAGCTGAGGTGGGTGTAACTTCCATGTGACATATCCGGCCCATAGGCTGGCAGTTTGGCACCCCTGTTCTAAGAACTTGGGCACATCAGTCTTAAAATAAAAAGCATAAAAATTGCTGCTTTATGTAATCCAAGGCTTAGTATCAAAGCACATACCAGCATTCCCAATGGCAGTGTTGCTTCCTGAATTAAATAAAAGTAGAAGACAAGAGTTTGTCTAGGACCTAGACCCAGGGTCTTCAAACTTGGCCCTTTTATGGCTTGTGGACTTCAGCTCCCAGAATTCCTCATAAAAGGGGCAAGTCTGAAGCAAACCTAGACGATCTAGGTTTAACTCTACCCTCAGCAACAGGGTAGAGCAGGGGTAGTCAACCTTGGCTCTTTTATGACTCATGGACTTCAACTCCCAGAATTCCTGAGCCAGGAGTCATAAAAGAGCCAAGGTTGACTACCCCTGGGGTAGAGGGTGACTTGAGCAAGTCATTTCCTCACAGGAAATGTTTTTGTGAGGTATCAAATGGAAATCTTGATGTAAATTGTTGAAATCTTGGAGAAAGGATGGGGTATAGATCAAACCAGTTGCTGTCATAGCATTTGTTATAGCATTATTAAGTTCAAATAGAGATAGTCCTTGACTTACAGTAGTTCATTTAGTCTCTGTTCAAAGTTACAACAGCACTGGAAAAAATGATTTATGACCATTTTCCACACTTATGACCATTGCAGCAGCCTCCCCGGGGGCATATGATCAAAATTCAGATGCTTCGCAACTGACTTATATTTATGACAGTTGCATGTCCTGGAGTCATGTGATCGCCTTTTGTGACCTTCTGACAAGCAAAGTCAATGGGGAAGCCAGATTCACCTAACAACTGGGTTACTAAGTTAAGTGCTGCAGTGATTCATTTAACAACTGTGGGAAGGAAGGTCACAAAATGGGGCAAAATTTGCTTAACAAGTGTCTCACTTAGCAACAGAAATCTTGGGTTGAATTGTGGTCATAAATTGAGGTCTACTTGTACGAAAACAATGAAAGACTTGTAGGAAATGCCAAAATCACAAGCGATCTTGCAAGATCTGGGAAGGAAACGAATTCTGGGAAGAAAGGGAGCATGTTAGCAAGATAGAAACATTGAAGGAATGTGTTAATTGGGGCCACCTTGGAAGAATTTGGTTCTCAGCATGCTTTGTCTGAATTTCTGAGGTAATGTATTTGATATGTTTCTTTTCACTAAGACAATAATTCTTTCTTGAGGGTAATAACAGTAGAAGGCTGGGGAAGTAACTTGAGGTTTGCTAATTATGAATATCTATACTTACATCATCTATCTATCATTTATGCTTATGTGTGACTGTATCGTGTTCTCCTTCTTTCCTGAAATATATAAATATGAGTGCATCCTTTTGTCTGTAGGAATCCCTCCCCTTATTTTCTAGAGAGAATTCCTCCACTGCAGATTCTTAAATAAATAGATTAACTGCAGTGAGCTTTGATTATTTGGTTTTTGGATTCCATGGATCATGGGTGACCAGATGATTTTCCTTCAATCATCTCAATAATAGCTGATATTAAAAGTCATTAGTGGAGAAATGGTCTTAGTTTCGATGGAGATCTCTAAGAACAATATCTGGGTCTAGCTACAGTATTTGCATACTGTACATAATTTTATTTGCCCCTGGCATGTGTCATCTTCTTCTTCTTCATTTCAAGCTTAGAAACCCTAAATGTCTATGGAGATTCTCAGTCATCCCGATCATGATGGTTCCAAAGGTGCTTTTTCAAAAGGCAACTGGACTTCCTTTGTTTTGCTTGAAAATATTTCGCTTCTCATCCAACGAGCTTCTTCAGTTCTGACTGAATGGTAGAGAATGGAAGGATTTACCATTTAGTCAGAACTGAAGAAGCTTCTTGGATTAGAAGCAAAACATCTCCGAGGAAAAAAAAACCAAAAACAAAAATGTCCAGTTGCCTTTTGAAAAAGCACCTTTGGGGCAACCCTCACATGGAGGACTGAGAAATCTCCATAGACATCCCTCCCACCATCTTTCTTAGTTGCAATTCAATTTCTGTGGGCCTTTGGTAGAAAGCCAAGCATCGGGCTTTTAAAAATAATTATGACAGGGCAGAAACCCGAATGTAGTCTCCTCCATATTTTGGTTTTCTGAAAATGGCAGGTGCAGCTCGTTCTTGGTTTTGTTCTGATTTTAGTTCTTAGCACTCTTTCCATCTAAATCATATTTAACTAGAATCTTCTATTTATTGCCAACCTATCTTAGGTAGCCAACTGGGCCTTGGCTTGTAGAAATGAGACAAGGGGAGTCTGTAATCAGCAGTTCTCAACCTATGGGTCACGACCCCATTTGGGGTCGATTGACCATTTCATGGGGGTCGCCAAGCAAGGCTGTCCGCCATTTTTTTTCCCTTTTCTGGCGGGTGCCTTACCTCCCTTGGGCTGGGCCAGCTGGTGGCCCAGCCGGTGGTCGGCCTGCTCCGTCTCTGCCGCTTGCCAGCTACGCCTCTGCCGGCGCAGGGGGTGGCACCACGCATGCGTGGTGCTCCCGAGCAGGGAAAGTCCTCGACTTACGATCGGTTTAGTCCTCAACTTACGACCGATTGGGGGTCGCGGCATTAAAAAGGTTGAGAACCACTGCTGTAAGTGAAGAAGCAGGTTGAAATGGAAGTTCTGGATTTGGATCAGAAAACCTAAGAACTAAATCACAGGTATTTGCTCCTGACCAAGATGGTATAAAAATGATGCAATGTGTGCTGTGATATCACAACACAAATCCTGCCCTTTCTTTCTTGCACCTCAGTGTTGACCATAAGTATGGCAGTCACAGAGATTGGGTTATATTACACGTTTCTTCACTTGACCCTTGCTTCCTTCAACCACGTATTTTTCAAACTCTTGGTTGATCATAGAGCTTGGTGGCTGATGTTAAACCAATCATTCCTTCTTAGTTTAATTTACCTCACACAGCTCTTGTAGTGAGGAACATATAAGCAAGGACCACACATTCCAGAGAAAAGACACAAAACAGCAAATAAGCATGTACCTTCAGAAACAGTGAACCAGTTAGGACATTTAATGTCTTTTTCTAATGAAAGATCTAATCATTTGAGAATACATAACCTCTTTCCAAGTGGCAGAATTACCTAGAGGGCTACATAGCTAACAACTTTATTTATTTTTAAGAAAAACCTGATATTTGTTGTCCTGTCTTTCCTTTGGGGCATAACAGAAAAAGACCATGTTTCACCATTCTTGTCTCAATGCAGTGCTTGAGAAAGAAGCAAGTTTTGTGCTTCATGACTTAGTTGTGATCCATGCGGCACTCAGGAGTTTGCAATAACACAACATATTGCTCCGTGTTGTTCTGCCCAGGCTTAAAACAATCCTTAGCAAAACTCGCACATCACTCTTTAATTTGATCATCTGTCAAGCTTTGTGGAAGTGTCAGGTTTAATATCATTCTCATTAGAGTTTCATGCATTATTACCTGGTTATTTGTTTTGTAATGAACATCTCATTAGTTTAGTACAGTAGATTTCTGCAATTTTTTCTTCTTCAGCTCATGCTGAAAGGAGGCGAGGATACTAATGGCCAATGCATCTAAAACTTGATGTATGTGTTACCAACAGATGCTGCCTATTCACATTTGAATTGCATGTGAAATTTGCATGTCAGAATTAAAGAAGCTGGTAGAGGGGAAAGGAAGGGCAGTGAGATTACAGGTAGTCTTGAGTTACGACCGATCAGTTAGTGACCATTTGAGTTATGACCTACCTGAAAAAGAGAACTTGTGACTTAGATCCAAAATTCCAACAGTTGCCCTCCATCCCTACAGTCATATGACCACATTTTGGGTGCTCAACAGTATGGCCACATTTACACCTGATTGCAGCATCTTGAAGTCACAGGAGGTGGGAACTTCCAATTTGACTAGATGTAGGTTGCTATCTAGCCTAAAGCCCATTGGGTTGGGTTCATCACTGTGAAAGCATCACTAATCTACAGTTTTGTTGTGAACGAAAATACTGATCTGCCATACATCACAGAGACTCGGCTAATCAAATAGGGGAGAGATTATCTCACTTCTTTGTAGACTCCAGTTTACTCTGTGATATGATGGATTATTTATTGAAGAGAAAAGGAAGATGACCGGCAGCAAAGTGGATGGCCTCATTACATTAAATTAGATAACCTTTATTGTCATTTTTTCCTGTGGGCACAATGGCACACATTAAAAATGAAATTTAGTTGCTTCCTCTCAAAGTGTACACATACATAGCACACATTTAAAACATACTATATATAACATATGTATAGACCTACACCCTTACATATAAATAACATATAAATATTAATTACTGTGCATCTTGTTTTTTTTTTTTTATTGAAAATTTTTAAAATTTTTACAAATAGGGAAAAGAAAAGATAAAAAACAAAAAACAACCCTACCCAACCACCCCAACCCTCCCACTCCATCCCCCCAACCTTCCCAGAGCTGAATATAGGCTTAATTAAAATTTCTAAAAATCTTAAAAAGAGATTAAAAAAGTATAAACCATAAATATATCTAAATACATTACATAAGCTTATAAGATAATTAACAATAATAATATATGCATCTTGAATACATAACGGAAGGAGGAAGCTTTAGAGTTTACAAGGTTAATACTGTATGGGACAAAACTATGACTGAATCTGGATGTTCTGCTTCAGATACCACGAAGCCCCCTCCTCCCAGAAGGTAACAAGGAAAACAGGTTGTGAAGAGGATGTGTAGTGTCCCAGACAATCTTGCGGACCCTGCTCAAGCAGCGCTTCTGTGCTATGTCCTGGATGGAAGGGAGGGAACTGCCAATGATCTTTTCGGCCATCCTCACCACTCTCTGCACCACCTTCCTGTCTGAAGCAGCGATGCTTCTAAACCAGACTGTGATGCTGTATGATAGGATGTTCTCAATCGTCCCCCTGTAGAAAGTGGTAAGGATGGGGGAAGGAAGATGTGCTTTTCTCATGTGACACAGAAAATGCAGGCGCTGCTGTGCCCACTTCACCAGTGTCTCGCTGTTGAGTGACCAAGCCAGCCTACTTGTTAACTGCACACCCAGGAATTTGATATTGGTAACCATCTCCACGGGTGAATCATTGATGCACAGAGAAGTGAGGCTGTGCCTGGCTTTTCTGAACTTGACAATGATCTCTTTGGTTTTTCCAGTATTTAAAATTAGGCTGTTTTCCTTACACCAGTTCACCAAACCCTCAACCTCCTTGCATTAAGCATCCACACTGTCATCTTGAATAAGGCCCACTACTGTTGTATCATCTGCGAACTTCACAATATTCTTGGTGGCCAACCTAGCACTACAGTCATGGGTCAACAGGGTGAACAATGGTGATTATAGTGGAAGATTTTTGGAACAGCAACAGCTTAACTAAAACTATAGGAAGACCTGAAAGACCAGGTTAGGGATACATCTTCATGGAGAAAAATCTGTCTAAGTGGCTGTAGGAATTGAAAACAAATTGATGGCACATAAATCAATCGAAATGTTCAAAACAGCAGAGAGTCCCAAAGGTGTTTTTTCAAGAGGCAACTGGACTTTCTTTGTTTTTCCTTGAAGAGGTTTCACTTCTCATCCAAGAAGCTTCTTCAGTTCAGTTCACTTCACTTCAGAACTGAAGAAGCTTCTTGAATGAGAAGTGAAACTTCTTCAAGGAAAAACAAAGAAAGTCCAGTTGCCTCTTGAAAAAACACCTTTGGAACAATCGTGACCTGGATGACTGAGAATCTCCATAGATAAAGCAGCAGATAGGTGGGATAAGCAGGGTCCCTAAGAATTAACTACAATGTATATGTTTTCCATTAAGAACATGCCATTGTAATATAATGACATGAAAAGGTTATTGAATAGCCCAGTGATGGCGAACTTTTTAGAGACCGAGTGCCCAAACTGCAACCCAAAACCCACTTATTTATTGCCGAGTGCCAGGTGGGTGTGGCCCACTGGGTGGGCGTGGCTGTGGTGGTCATGACAGACTGGATGGGTGTGGCCAAGGTGGGCGTGGCCACCTCTATGTTGCTGGTGGGGAAGGACACCTGTGTGGGCCGGGCAGGGTTGGGGGAGATCCAGGGAGTCTCTGGCAGATGGGGTGGTGGGCAGGAGGCTCATCCTGCGGGGTGAGTCGAGGCGAGGCGAGGCAGGGCGGGGTTGCCATTGTCGCAGGGCGAGGTTAGGCAGGGGCCAGGGCGGCTGCTGCCTGACCCCATCGGCCCCTGAACACAGAGGCCAGCGAGCACATGGGGGCTGACAATGTCCATGCAGCCACAGCCTGCCAGTCCCTCGACCAGCGCAATCTGGGGCTCCACAGCCTGCCGCCAGCAGTTCAGAGAAGCTGCCTCTGAGCTGGACAGACGGCCGACAGCTGAGGAGGCGATGCAGTGGGTTGTGCCTGGGAAAAGAAGAGCATGCGAGGCCAGGAGGGATGGGATAGGGGGGGGGAGGGAAACTAGCCATGCTGGGATGCATCTGGCCCCGTGGGACCTCGGCGAGTTAGCAGGTGGCTGGTTGAAGAGGGACGGTTGCCATCTCTGGGGCATGGCGCACGTGCCCACAGGGAGGGCTCTGAGTGCCGCCTCTGGCACGCGTGCCATAGTTCATCACCACTGGAATAGCCTATCCACTCTTAGAGGAACTTCAGAGACACAGAGAGGAGAGGTGATGCAAAGCAGTATATCAATAGAAATTACATAGCTACCATCCTCAGTTTATTTTGCTGCTACCACTTCTGCACCAAACTGCTTTCTCCAAATGCCCTTGACTGATATGATAACTGTCTTCCAGTACTTAGGGGGCTGTCACAGAAAAGAGGGGGATGACGTATTCTCCAAAGCATCTGGGGGCAGGGCAAGGAACAATGGGTGGAAGCTTGTTAAAGAAAAATCCAGTCTAGAATCAAGGAGACATTTCCTGACTGTAGGAGTGATTAATCAGTGGAACAACTTTGCCTCCCAAAGTTGTGGGTGCTCCATTGTAGGAGGTTTTCAAGAAATGATTGGACAGCCATTTGTCCAGGATGGTATAAGGTCACCTACTCTGGTGGAATAATAACAATAATAACAATAATAACAATAACAACAACAACAACAACAACAATAATAATAATAATAATAATAATAAAGTTGGAAGGGACCTTGGAGGTCATCTAGTCCAACCCCCTGCTCAGGCAGGAAACCCTATACCAGGGGTAGGCAACCTTGGCTCTTTTATGACTCAGTGGCCAGCTATCAGCTGGCTCTCAGGAATTCTGGGAGTTGAAGTCCACGAGTCATAAAAGAGCCAAGGTTGCCTACCCCTGCCCTATACCATTTCAGACAAATGGCTGTCCAGTCGCTTCTTAAAAACTTCCAGTGTTGGAGCATTCATCACTTCTGGAGGCTGGTTGTTCCACTGGTTAATTGTCCTAACTGAGAACAATAGAAAACCTCCAAGGTCATTTCCAGTCCTGTGATCCTATGATTCTGATTCTGTGGTCCTTGCACAAAGAGAGAGAAGAGAGGAATGAAAGAGTCTGGCTTGGAGGGAAGAGGAATTGATGAAGATAACAGAGACATATATTTGTGCAAAACAAGAAATGACAGCACTCTTGCAGCTCCAAGGATTACAGCTCTCTCGGTTAAATGCACTCGAGACATGCCCAGCATGGATCTTGATTTTGTCATGTATTATTCCAATTCTGTAGTCAATGAAAGCAGGCTAAAATCTGCTCATTTATGTAAAGCAAGCCATTAGTCAATAGCTAAACTGGCCTAAACTGTGAACAGCAAGACATTGTTAGTACTATTCCAGCAAATACACAAGGAATATCAGGCTGATCTGAATAATGATAGATGTATCATTCATATTATTATATTTCTCCTCAATATTGTCCTGGCTTCCAGTTCACAGATCTTTGTGATGGTAACTAACTACCAGGTACATCCCAAAAGTGTTCTTTGCAAAAGGCTACTGGACTACCTTGGGTTTTTTTCTTTGAAAATGTTTTGCCTCTCATCCAAGAAGCTTCTTCTGTTCTCTAAATGGATGAGAAGCAAAACATTTTCAAAGAAAAAAACAACCAAGAATGTCCAGTTGCCTTTTGCAAAAAACACCTTTGGGACAACCATGACCTGGATCAAGGGTAGGCAACCTTGGCTCTTCTATGACTCGTGGACTTCAACTCCCAGAATTCCTGAGCCAGCCATGCTGAGGGGAAAGGGAGAGGTTTCCAAGCTGAGCCATGCCAGCTCAGGAATTCTGGGAGTTGAAGTCCACGAGTCATAAAAGAGCCAAGGTTGACTATCCCTGACCTGGATGATTGAGAATCTCCATAGGCACCGGGTTTATCATTTCTCCCAGAATTTTACCATCTGGAATATAGAATCAAATGTCCTTTTAATACCCAACCTAAAAATTTACCATCTTGGTTCCCGTGTTGCTAGAAAATTTGGACTAAGGATTGGCATCAAACTGAATCTTATTTGGCAAGCAAATAGATTAATGTGGATGAAGATTCTTCTGCTGGAAAGATAGTATCACACTGAAACTCTGACTTAGTGGAAGCAGCTAAGCTTGTGTTGTTTTGTGTAGTACACATTTGGACAAAAGCAGAATACCATCAGTTTTGGACAAATTAATTTCAACATACCGTGCTGCAAGCAATGTATTTCTACGTGCAAAGCTGCTGGTGAGACCAAGATGAAAATTGATTCTGTCTGCTTCAGAAGCAATTTTTTAATCTTATGTGGCTACTACTATCATTATTACATTATCATTATTAAATGCAAGTGTTGATATGCCTTGATCTTTCTAGGCTGCTGCTGATCCTACTGATAGTGCTTCCTTTTACTAACTAACTACAGTTGTAACACTACCATGTGATGATATTACACATGAATGTCTCACAGCTCACTTTTTGGGGGGGAATTTAAAAAAAACACCAATGACCAGATTGCATTGGCAATAGAAGATGCCATATTAAATATAAGAATGGCAACTGCTTTAAAATTAAGTATATGTCATATGTGCTCACTATTTTTAACAGCTTTGTCTATATTTGCTTGCTTCTATATTTTGCAATTGATCTTAGGTATTTTCAAACAACAAAAAGTAAAATGCATTTGAGCATGCTCACTGGGGAGTTGAAGTCCACATATTTTAAAGTTGACAAAAGTTGACAAATGGGTCCAAATGTACATATACAATTGACTTTACACTTTTTTATTATTATATGCAGAAATTAGAATTAACACAAGACATGCTATAGAAAACTTTCCAGGAGGAAGCTGTCTATGTGATTGTGATGGGTAATGTGTCTATTGATGCTTTACAATTTAGCGAGTCACCAGCAGACCTAAATGCAATAACCACCATCCTGCATTTAGATATCATGAATATGTCAGATTGATGAATTCACTGGAGCAATATCACACCCATGGTAGGCTGAGCAAGGGGACTCCATCTCAATCCATCATTAATAATGCAATCTCAGAAGCCTAGATGGACAGCTTCAGGGGTGGGGTGGGGAGCTGAAGATCTGCAGAGGCGAAAGGGACAGCTTGCAGATAATAATAGAAACTCTCATGTATTTAGATGTGATTGCCTTGAGGGTAAGAAATGGATGGTTTAGAAGGCAGAGATCTGGGCAATAGTTTTAACTGCAGGTTAAGGTTGGCTGGCAATATCCCTGAAAAATGCTGGGCGTGGGAGGGGGAGGGTTTGGACGAAGATATTTTATTAAAAATAGCACATGGAAGCACCATCTCTACAGAACAGGAACAGGAAACTATTCCAAACAAGGCTAGAGGGGGTATAAAAAACCTACTGCCCATGTGCTCACTCTCTTTCCTCTCTGCTCCTTGCAAGGACCATCTTTCTCCTTCTTCAATAAACTGTAACCTTCTTCCCAAAGCAGTCGCCATGTTGCTTATTTATTCCCGGCTTGGATGAACCAGGATGAAGACTTACTTCTGACAGTTTTCTCTATTTTGTAGAAAAATAAAGCCTGCAGAAATAGGCTGATGTTAATTTCCTTTTCCTTGTTAATTAAAAAGCATGCCATTTCAAATAGGCTTTTCATATAACAAAGAAACAAAACAACATGGAATTATTATTTCACTGATGAAGGAGAATGTAGATACGTGGTTGATTCAGAAAATGCCATTTCATAAACACAGGCTATGCACACCTTCCTTATCTTTATGGATTTTCTTCCACTGAAAAATCAGCCAAAGCAACCAGGTCACGTTTAGCAGCTTAATGCAAATGTGTGTGCATCCCTGGGTGTTATGTGGTTACAGGCATGTGCACAAGCACATTTGGGCATTTTGCAAAAAATAATGTTTACATAGGAGGGTGTTTGTTTACTAACCATTGTGCCTTGTCTCTATCTCTCTGCAGTTTTGTGTGGCAGTAGCCTAAAGCAATTTTCACTCTTCTGCCTCTCCTTGATCTTCTCTGCAGAAATTCTGGCAATTATTCCCCCCCCGCTTCTGCTCATGGATTTTGGATCGACCCTACTGTAAAATGTTGGAAACCTTATCTGTATTAAATAAATCTGTATTTATTTATTTAGCGTATGGCACATCATACATGGACATACAGTATATGGAAAGAATACAGAGAAGAGCAACAAAGGTGATTAGGGGACTGGACGCTAAAACATTAAGAAGAAAGGTTGCAAGAATTGGGCATGGCTAGTCTAGTGAAAAGAAGGACTAAGGATGACATGATAGCAGTGCTCCAATATTTCAGTGGTTGCCACAAAGAAGAGGGGGTCAACCTATTCTCCAAAACACCTGAAGGCAGGACAAGAAGCAATGGATGGAAACTAATCAAGGAGAGAAGCAACCTAGAACTAAGGAGGAATTTCCTGACAGTTAGAACAATTAATCAGTGGAACCACTTGCCTCCAGAAGTTGTGGGTGCTCCAACACTGGAGGTTTTTAAGAAGAGATTGGACAGCCATTTGTCTGACATGGTAAATGGTTTCCTGCTTGAACAGGGGGTTGGACTAGATGACCTCCAGGGTCCCTTCATATTATTATTATTATTATTATTATTATTATTATTATTATTATTATTATTATTATTATTATATTAAATTTCACCTAGATTAGTAAACACAATAAATATAAATATTAAAAAGATCTGTGTTCAAATACCAATGTCTCTAGTCTAGGCCATCTAACCATTGAAGACTCACAGCAGCACTGACATTTGCAGAGTATAAGTGAAGAGCACTTCCATCTTGCAGTGATCAAAGCTCCACCTATTCTTTAATATGTATCACAGTTGTGATATGCATAAAAAAACCCAGACAGAGCTTCAATGTCATTAATATGGCTGCCATTTTGTTTTTTTTTAACATAAACTGCAGGCTCCCTGCATTGCAGTTCCAAAATCTTTTAGCGATTGCCCTTCATCTTGGCAAATGGGCGACGTGACCTTGATGTGGCAAATTTGGAAAAGGGAAAGACATCAGGCACTGCCTGTCCACCTTCTAAGAAAACAGAAAGACGTGGCTTGTGTAGGAATCTTCCACACAAAAAAATATAGCAAGCATGCTGTGTTCCTCAGATGGGTCCCTTGGTATTTAGCAATGTATCTTGCTAAAGCAAAACAATGAACTATTTGTGATAAATTAGCAGCTGCCCATTGCCTGCTATAGTGAGAAAGGGACTGTGTGCTGCAAATCATAGGTTTTATTACCCAGGATTGCATTGGTGGCCTTGAGTCTGTCAACATATTTTTTTAAAAAATCCATAACAGTGCAGTCTCATTTTAATGATTTAAAAACATCATTGTGAAGTCAGATTCCTTCTCCTCTACAGGGGATGATACAAAATGCTTAGATACAAAAGAGATTACAATATTATGCAGGTTAAAAGAAGCTTGCCATATAGGTCTACTTTACTGGCAACTGTTAGTCCTTTCCAAAAAAAAAAAAAAAAGAGTAAAGTGGTACATTGTGATAGGTGTGCAAAGTGTAATACAGCCAGCCCTTGTCTTACAGCCATTCATTTAGTGAATATTTGAAGTTACAACAGCACTGAAAAAAGGGACTTATGACCATTTTTCACACTTAACGATTGTTGCAGCCTCTCCGTGGTCACATGATCAAAATTCAGACACTTGGCAACTGGTTCAGATTTACGACGGTTGCAGTATCGCAGGTCATGTGATCCCCTTTTACAACCTTCTGACAAGCAAAGTCAATGGGAAAGCCAGATTCACTTAACAACCGTGTTACTAATTTGACAACTGCAGCGATTCACTTAACAACTATGGCAAAAATGGGCAACACTAACAACAATCTCACTTAGCAACACAAATGATGGCTCCATTATGGTCATAGGTTGAGGACTATCTGTATTGTATATTGGCAAGCTTCTGTTATTATCTGCTCTGAAGGATCCCCTGTTTGTTTGATGGAGTCTCTATCGGATCCTGCAAACACAGAGGAAGGAGATGTACTGTTATTAAAAAAACAAAAACAAACAAAAAAAGATTTCCTAGTCCAGAGGAAGGGGGAAAATATGCGAAAGACACTTGATTAATTCCACTTCAATTCTGCTAAGTATAAATTGATCAAGAGAATTGCTTTGGCAGACGTTCAAAACTCAGTCGTATTACTTTACTAGCAATAAAGACATTTCCAGAAATCAGTGTGTCTCCTTGCGTTCTGAATTTGATAGTGTCACTGAGCTTGGCAGTTGAAGACCTCAGACACCACCCTTACAAAATTGTCAAACATCTTGTGTTACAATAGCTGGCCTTCACACTTCTCACCAATTTGAATACTATACTATAGTAGACTATAGTATACCAGTGATGGCGAACCTTTTAGAGACCGAGTGCCCAAAATCCGCCCCTGCCCTGCCCCTGCCCTGCCCGCTGGGCCACCCACTGCCTCCACAGCCCACCACAGCAGATCGCCCAGGCAACCCAGCAGCGCTATGGGGGCCATGCCCTCCGCCTGTGCCCCGCAGCATCATCTGTGCGCAATGGGGCACAAGGGTGGAGTCTTGTCCCCGCTGCCCAGCTGCCATGTCCTTGGCTGCACTGCTCTGTGTGGGTCATGCCCGGGATCGACTCTCGTCTGGAGGGGGGTTGCTGGAGAGGAGGGGGCCATGGGAGGAGGCAGGGCTGGTTTGCCGCCACTGTACTATATCTTTCTGGCTTTCCTGACTGGCCAGGGAGAGGAGGGAGGGAGATGTGTATCCACTGCTTGCACAAATGGAGTGAGTTGGGGACCCCTACTATACTTGATAGCTGTTATGTCCTGAGCCTGTGGAAGCAGGCTCGGGGCATTGCAAGCGGTCCCGGGCAGGTGCAAGCTGCCCGGGACCAGACAGGCTGTCGCCAGTACTTGTGCGCATGCGCGAGTGCTGGTGCGCCAAAAGTTGCAGATTGACCCGGGAATGGCCTATATAAGAGGCTGGAAGTTTTGGGCGTTGTCGGCGTCTTGTAACCAGTATGCTGAACAGAAATAAAGAAGTTCCTGAGAACTACAACTGCTTCTCGTGTCATTGCCATTTCGCGAAGGACGCAACACTGGCAACGAAGGTGGGATTGCCTTACATCGACCGAAGACAGGTGTAAGCTTACCCGAGAGAGTCCTGAGCGGTAGGAACGGCGTTGACTCGGCAGCTACCCGCCAATCCAGCAAGCAATTGGGGGTAGGCTGGCTGATAGACCCTTCCTTTTCTACAAAAATGGCAAAAATTGGAAGACTTTCAGAATTCGACGTCTCGCATCCGGAAAGATGGGAGTCCTACGTAGCCAGGGTGGAAAACTATCTCAAAGTAAATCAAGTAAGAGAAGATAGTTTAAAAGCTGCCACACTGCTGTGCGTTTGCGGTCAAGACGCATTCGAAATCGCTGAGAACATAGCAGCACCTGCACCTCTAGAATCTGTCAGCTACGCAGATCTCAAAAAGCTACTAAAGGAGCATTTCCAGCCCAAGTTGTCCGTCATCGCGTGGCGACACACCTTCGAACAGAGGGATCAGCGACCCGGAGAATCAGCCAAAGAATACATTGCCGCGCTGAGGAAGGCCGCTAAACATTGCGAGTTCAAGGATCTAGAAGAACGGCTGAGAGACAGATTTGTATGCGGACTAAGGCATAGAGAATTACAGCAGAGACTTTTTGCCAAAGAAGACTTATCATTCCAAGATGCCTTGAGAGAGGTTACTGCAGAAGAGGCAGCGGGTGGCGCCATCAAGAACATGCGGCCGATCAAAAGCACTCCAGAGGCTGCGTCCGTGCACCAGGAAGGAGTCCAAAGGAACCCAGAGGAGGATCCTGACGATGAAGTAGACTGTCTCTACCCCACGAAAGAAGGAAAACAGAAAGGAAGCTCTTCAGCTCTTCCGAAGTGCCTCGGTTGTGGAGGTCACCACAAGAGGACCGACTGTAGATTCCGCTCCGCTATCTGTAGGGCATGCGGAAAGCGGGGACACATTGCAGCTGTGTGTCTGGGCCGACTGAAGGTACAACCTCAGGAAGAATTGCACCTGAAAGGTACCAGGGTTCCCAGCCAAAACAGGGTGGGGTTCTGCGCTTCGCGAAGAAGCAGTTATAGGACAGGCACACACAAGCCCATTAAGAAAAAGCTGTCACTTAAGGTGAAGCTACAAGGGGTTCCATTGGCTATGGAACTGGATACGGGGTCTGCACTTTCGATCATTTCCATGCACACGTTTAGGAAGATTTGTTCTGGCAGCGGATTTCAGGCCAAGTTGAGGCCTTCCAACATTGTGTTAACAGACTTTCAAAACTCCAGAGTGTGTGTTAAGGGGGAGGCCACCCTTAACGTACAGTATAAGGATTTTGAAGGTCCACTAGATGTAATAGTAGTAGGGGGTAAACGAACGAGTCTCATAGGACTCGATTGGTTTGAGGCCTTGGGGATACACGTCACAGGGCTCAATAGCTTGCAAACACTCAACCTACAAGAAGTCTGCAAAGAATTTGCAGATGTTTTCAGCCCTCAGCTGGGCATATACAAAGGACCCCCTGTGTCACTGAAGTTAGACCCCAATGTCACCCCTATTAGAATCAAAGCAAGAAGGGTCCCTTTTGCTTTAAAGGGTAAAATTGACACTGAGTTGGACAAATTGATTCAGCAAGGAGTTCTAGAACCTGTCGAATCCAGTCCTTGGGAGACCCCCATTGTCATGCCTCTCAAGGCAAATGGGGACATTCGCATCTGTGCAATTACAAATGCACTCTAAATAAGGCATTGCAGCAACATGCCTATCCTGTTCCTGTGGTCAGTCATATTCTGGCCTCCCTCAAGGGGGGGGGGCGCGTTTTTGCAAAGCTTGACCTAGCTCAGGCGTATCAACAGCTGCCTGTTGATGATGCTGCTGCTGTAGCTCAGACCATTGTGACCCATAGGGGGGCATTCAAGGTAAAGAGGTTACAATTTTTTTTTTTTTTTTTTTATTAAAAGTTTTATAAATTTTACAAAAAAGAAAAAAGAATACAAAACAAGAGACAACATATACAAAAAAATAAAACTAAACAATACATATATATATAAAAAAAAACCCCCCCACCCCTCCCAAAACCCCCCCCTCCCTTCCCCCCCCCCGAGCTTCCCAGAGCAGAATATAGGCTTAAAAAGTAAAAATAAAAATTAAATTAAGAACTTTATATTTATATATATAAAAAGATTATCTATAAATATATAAAAATAAAACTTATGAAAAAACTATATAATATTTTTGTATACCCAATCTAAATTGTATAAATTTTATCCATTTATCCCAAACAGCAAGAAACTTCTCTTGCGTTTGTTGCTTTAAGAAAGCCGAAATCTTTGCCATTTCCGCCAGATAAGCTACTTTAAGAAACCATTCCTGCAATGTAGGCAAGGATTCCTTCTTCCAATATTGTCCTACTAACAGCCTAGCGGCTGTAATCAAATTTAACATCAATACAACCTCCTTTGTATCACAATCTGTAACAATACCTAACAAAAATAATTGTGGAGTAAATTTTACCCTCCTTCTAAAAATTCTCTGGATATTCCACCATACTTTGATCCAAAATGCTTTTATCTCTCTGCATGACCACCAAATATGATAATAGGAAGCCTCCTTATAACCACATCTCCAACATTTGGGTTGCACGTCAGGGTACATATAAGACATTTTTTGTGGATCAAGGTGCCATCTATAAAACATTTTATAAAAATTCTCCCTTAAATTCTGTGCTTGTGTAAATTTGACATTTCTCACCCAAATTTTTTCCCAGGTGTCCAATGAAACTGAAGAGGTTACAATTTGGAATAAATGTCGTTCCTGGAATTTTCCAAAGCGTAATGGAAAACACACTACGGGGTATACCAGGGGTTTGCCCCTATTTTGATGATGTCTTAATTGCAGGAGACTCTACACACAACTTAGCTGAGAGATTAAGGGCTGTTCTGCTGAGGTTCAGGAAAATGGGCCTCAAACTTAAGAAGGACAAATGTAAAATTGGGGTGCCTTCTACAGATTTTCTGGGATTCAAAATTGATGCTACTGGGATTCACCCTGCTGAATCCAAACTGAAAGCCATTATGCATGCCCCTAGGCTAAAGTCTAAGGCCGAACTACAGGCTTTTCTGGGCCTTCTGAATTTCTATAACTCCTTTCTCCCACACAAGGCTAGTGTAGCTGAGCCTCTTCACAGGCTCTTGGACAAACAGGCAGTTTGGCAGTGGTCACAAAAACACGAAGCAAGTTTCAATGAGGTCAAGGCCTTACTCACGTCTAACAGCGTACTTGCACATTTCAATGAATCCCTTCCTGTGTGCATCGCTTGTGATGCTTCTCCTTATGGGGTGGGAGCCGTACTAAGCCACCTCAGATCAGACGGAACTCAGGTTCCTGTTGCACATTACTCCAGAACCTTGTCTTCTGCTGAGCGAAATTATGCTCAAATAGACAGGGAGGCTTTGGCTGTTGTTGCTGGAATCAAAAAATCCCATGATTTTTTATATGGCAGGCACTTCACGGTCTTCACTGACCATAAGCCTTTGTTGGGACTGTTTACCACACATAAACAAACTCCCCAGATCGTCTCCCCCAGAATGCTGAGATGGTCTATCTTTCTGTCTGCCTATGATTTCTCCTTACTTCACAAACCTGGGAAGGAAATGGGCCATGCTGATGGCCTCAGTAGATTACCCCTGCCGGTAATAGAAGCTGACCCTGCACCAACTATCAATCTCCTTTCAATTCAGGCCTTGCTGAGTCTCCTTTAGATGCCAGGGATGTGGCCGCTGAATCAGCCACAGATCTCACACTTTCACGTGTCCTTTCTTGGGTTTTATCTGGATGGCCAGAGAGCTGTCCTGGCACTGAGTTTCAGAGTTTCTGGTCCAAAAGGAACGAATTGTCCACCTTCCAGGGTTGTCTGCTTTGGGGAAGCAGAGTTGTCATTCCTACCTCAATGAGGACTAGGGTCTTAGGTTCCCTCCACGAGGGTCATCCTGGCATTGTACACATGAAGGCACTTGCGTGCAGCCATTTGTGGTGGCCTGGGTTAGATAGAGACATTGAAGCTAAGGTGCATGCATGCCACCTTTGTCAACGCTCGCGCCCTGAAATGCCCCAAGCTCCTGTACATAGATGGGAGGAAACACAGTCTCCATGGTCTAGGGTGCACATTGACTACACTGGGCCCTTTCAGGGTCAATTCTTCTTGGTCCTAGTTGATAGCCATTCAAAATGGCTTGAGGTTGTACCTGTCTCTTCCATCACCATTGCAAAGACTATTCAAGTACTGAGGGGGATTTTTGCTGCACACGGGTTTCCAGACGTCCTCGTGTCTGACAACGGCCCTCAATTCACTTCTTCCGAATTCCAAGCTTTCTTACAGGCCAACATGATTCGTCATGCCACCTCTGCGCCTTTCCACCTGTCCACCAATGGTATGGCTGAATGCATGGTTTGCATCACCAAGGACGCCTTGAAGAAAATTACCTATGGAGACTGGCATCACAGATTGGTTGACTTCCTCCTTTCTTATCGCACTACACCGTCCACTTCTACTGGGAGGAGCCCAGCTGAACTTCGTTGGGGGCGCAAACTGACTACCAAGCTTGACCGGTTGCATCCGGACAGACTTCCTTCCACACTCACACACCCCAGGGCACTTAGACAACTGCTTGTGGGTGCCCCGGTTTGGACTCGTAACTATGGGCCTGGCCATTCATGGGTCCCCGCTACTGTATCCAGGGTCAAAGGTCCTCTGTCCTACGAGGTGTTCCTGGACAACGGTCGTGTCCTGTGTTGACACATCGACCAGCTCCGCCCTAGCCGGGACCTTCCCACTGAGACTCCTGGGTCTTTTCCTGGGGGGGGGGACCCTTCTGGGCAAAGGGAAGAGTACGGGCTGCTGCCCATCATTACTGAGGAAGCTACAAACAGCTCATCCCAAAATTCCGCGAGTGCTCCAAACAGGAATTCACGGAGCCCAACTAGGACTCAGGCATCAGTGCGTACTCCAGCCAGGGAGTCACCCCGGGGGCATAATCACTACTCACCCGCATCACTCAGTACTCCAGTCAGGGAGGATATCCGAGAGCGTCCAAACAAACCATACCCTGCAAGAGAGCTGGCACACATTCCCTCTAATTGGCCCGACACTAACCCTGTCCCTAGAAGGGGGCAAGCACACAGGGAAGTGGTCGAGGAACCAAATCCCGACTACAACACCTCTGACTTCACTCAGGGGACAACTGAGTTTTGGGACAGCACTGAAACCCCCACAAGTCCGGGGACAGAACGGGAACAAGGGGACAGACAACCTCCTGACAGGTCTTGGACGGACCTGGGAGGTTCTACAGAATCGCCCAACAGTGACAGTCACTTAAAGGGGCCAGAGAGCCTGCAGCTAGGCAGGACAACCAGGTCAAACAGAGAAAGAAGCCCTGGCCTGACGAGCCCGGTGGGCAAGCAAGCAGGCCAGGCATTGGAGCACAGTCCTTGGGAATCACCAGGGTATAACAGGGGGGACAGGTATGCATCACCCCTCAGTCAAGGGGCACTTGGCAGGTACCCAGAAGTAAGGAGGTCACAGAGCCAGAAGATCTCCTAAGTATTTAGAAGATTTTGTAACTCCACTGGCAAAACAGAGTTAACAAAGAACATTTCTGTACACACAGGAGAGAGAACATTGAGACTGATAGAAGCAGGGGAAATACCTGGCATTAAGTAGTATGGGCACTATGCTCGCACGAGGTTGTATGTTATTATTGCATGATCAAAGTCTTAGCCGGGGGGGAAGGGATGTTATGTCCTGAGCCTGTGGAAGCAGGCTCGGGGCATTGCAAGCGGTCCCGGGCAGGTGCAAGCTGCCCGGGACCAGACAGGCTGTCGCCAGCACGTGCGTGCATGCGCGAGTGCTGGCGCGCCAAAAGTTGCAGATTGACCCGGGAATGGCCTATATAAGAGGCCGGGAGTTTTGGGCGTTGTCGGCGTCTTGTAACCACTATGCTGAACAGAAATAAAGAAGTTCCTGAGAACTACAACTGCTTCTCGTGTCATTGCCATTTCGCGAAGGACGCAACAATAGCCATCTGGAGATTCCAGTTCAATCTGGTTACATGGTTCCTTTTCAGGGACTCACAGCTGAATCAGTTGGATGAATGTCCATCCAGTTCTCACATGTTGTTTTGAATTGTTGCCTATCCTGGTTAAGTCATATTCTCCAAGAAGGAGAGTCTGGGTTAGTCCTTAGAGTGGTACTACACTCAATCTTGGGGGGCAGATGAAGTTGAGCCTTTCCAAGTCTGAGTGAGGCCTAATTAGAAGCAGAATTAAGCCACATCTAGATGAAGGATCTCTTTCTGGAAAGAGTGAGACTATTGATGTACTTAATCTCTCAGCAAGTTTTGATAGCATTGGCCCTGGTATTTTCTTGGTTATGCCAGTGAATTGGAAGTTGGTTCCATTCCTTGGAGACAGCACTATAGACGTAGCCTCTGGCCCTTAAATGGACAGTATTTGGTCCCAAATACTATTTATTATCTCTTGGAAGCCTCTTTGGGGATGGGCCTCAAGAGTTTTGATGTGAGATGGTATCAGAACATAGAGGTCATCCAGCTCTCCTTCTCTAGAATGCCTGGATTAGAAGAATTTTTTTGCATGCTTTGAATGGTGTCCAGACATGATTCATTTGCTGAGGGCCAATATTGAGGCCCTGATAGTAAATCCTGATAGGAAACAGATGTTTGGGATGGTTAGTTTGTGGCACAAAAATGGAAGAATTCTATTCTAAATGAGAGTGTAGTGGTTAAGGCATTAGGCTAGCAAAATCCCTGGGCACTTGGCCATTAACGGAGCTTTGTTCAAACATATATATATAGTCCATTGGACCTGGGCAGCTTATCCAAATAAATAAATAAATGATGGTGATCTATTAGCTAATGATCCATGCTGAAATTTTGAAGATTGGCATAACGGCCCTAAGATGAGGGGTGTTCAACCTTGGCAACTTTAATGCTTGTGGACTTCAATACCCAGAATTCCCCAGGGTACCTAGCAAATTGCCTTCCTTATTATTGTCTTGGATAATCCCTAACACAATCAGAGGAAATTCTCCTTCTGTGTGTATTGCAGAATTGCAGAAAGCCACCTTCTGAATATGTTTTTTTTTTAAACGGTTGTCTTCTTTAAAGTAATGGATAAAAAAATAAGTCAACCAAGCCATCAGCCTCAGACAACTGTCAAAGCTATTGAAGTAGTAGAAAATTAAATAAAGAAGAAACCAGCTACCAACAATGACCAATCTGCATATGTACTCCAGGGAGCCCAAAGAAGGAGACGAAAGAGGATCGTGTTTTCCATATTAAGTAGCCTCTACTGAAGCTGTGCCTCACCTTCCCACTTTGTTAGAAGCATGCAGTGGCATTAATAAGGAAAGGGTCTCTCTGGTCCCCCAGCTCCATGCATTTAGTATCCACTTGATATATATATACGTTAAGCTTAAAATGTTCTTGATAAAATTCCTGTAGACTGTTTTATACTTCCATTACACTGAGGTCGGACTTTTATTACATGAGACAGGTTAGTAAATCACTGGTTATCTACCTGCTTCCCATCCTGAAATCCAATTTTAGAAGGAGAAGTACAGGCTGTCTTTGACTTAACACAACCATTCATTTAGTGACCGTTTGACACTGACCATATAATGGCATTGGGAAAAAAAAAAGACTTATGACCATTTTTCACCCTTATGACATTGTGGCATCCCCATGGTCACACAATCAAAATCCGGACCTTTGGCAACTGGCTCATATTTATGACGGTTGCAGTGTCCCAGGGTCATGTGATCACCATTTGTGATCTTTTGATGAGCAAAATCAATGGGGAAGCCAGATTCACTTAACACAAGTTTAACAAAGAATACACAGCCATCTATTTTAAACTATGTCCCCCTAAGGAGGGGAGAGATGCTTACCTTGGCAATCCAGCAAAAAGAGATCCCTTCAAACATCTGGAGAGAGAGAGAGAGAGAGAGAGAGAGAGAGAGAGAGAGAGAGAGAGAGAGAGAGAGAGAGAGGATCAAATATGTACTTTCAAAAAGTGACCTTTCCTGACCAGTTCTTTCTTTTTCCTAATTATCAAATTTGACATTACTTTGATTCTCCAATTCTTGTATGTTTATCAGGACGCCAACATTCAATAGCAAGCAGAAGGACTAGGGGTGACATGACTTTCTCTGCCAAAAGAGTTACTTTGCTTGCGTCTGACTGGAGTAAGGCAGAGATAGCTTACTTTGGCATTCACAGGACATCTTTCGATGTAATATTTGTTATTGAATCTGGTTACGGGGAGTTTGTCTACAAGGCTGGGAATCTATTTAATGGTATTTTTATATTCCCTCCAGACTAGACAATAAATCTGTCACATCCTTATTTAATGAATAATTCTAGGAGGCAGATGCTTGTTTTCCATCTTACTGAATCTGGGCAATTCATTTCTCCTTCCTCTACTGTTCCCAAAGGGGTGGGGGGCGGGAAGGAAGAAAAGTTCAAACGCAGAGGGCAAGCACGAATCGGCGATTTTAGAAAACTGCATAGCCACAATATTACTATGTATTATGAAATGTCATGGTAATACTGCCTCTAAGCCAGAATCTAATATATGCACGGAAAAAAGAGAGATTGAAATGTTAGGTGAAAAACATTCTACACCTCATGGTTTTTTGTTTTTTTTTTGAGAAAAAATTAAAATGATATTAGTAGTTTTTGCTAAAAAATAAAATAAAAAACCAGCAGAATGCCCACTAAGCATGAGATCCATTGCTTGTCTAACATGTTACTAACTACAGTGGCAGCGGTTCATTTAACAACTGTGGCAAGAAAAGTCGTAAAATGGGGCAAAATTTACTTGACCACTGTCTCGCTTAGCCACAAAATTTGGGGCTCAATTGTGGTCGTAAGCCGAGGACTATCTGTAATAACAGAATTCTGAAAGCCTGACAGAACTTCTTTCTTATACTAAAATTGGGTTTTTCCTTAGCCCAGGGGTAGGCGACCTTGGCTCTTTTATGACTCGTGGACTTAAAACTCCCAGAATTCCTGATCCAGCATGGCTCAGCTTGGAAACCTCTCCCTTTCCCCTCAGCGTAGCTGGCTCAGGAATTCTGGGAGTTGAAGTCCACGACTCATAAAGCGGCCTAGGCCTAGGCCAGAGGTAGGCAACCTTGGCTCTTTTATGACTCGTGGACTTAAAACTGCCAGAATTCCTGATCTAGCATGGCTCAGCTTGGAAACCTCTCCCTTTCCCCTGAGCATGGCTGGCTCAGGAATTCTGGGAGTTGAAGTCCACGAGTCATAAAAGAGCCAAGGTTGCCTACCCCTGCCCTAGCCCTTCCTGTTTATCCAAGCTAAGCTGGCGTTTAAATAATGGTTGCCAATTTCCTTCTTCAAAGCCATCTCCATGCCCCTTACAATGAACACTGATTGGCTGACATTTCTCTGTGCTCAGCTACGGCCTGGAAGAGCAATTTGCTCTGCAAGCATTAGATACTTGCAAACATATCAACATTAAGGTTCTGCAAAGCAAAGCTGAACATTGATGTGAATCGCCCCTTGAAGCTGTTTTGCAAATCCGTGACCCACTTCTTTTCAAAAAGTGAAATGAAGCCACCATGTGTATTTATTTTGCTCCAAGGCTATAATTCCAATATTTTGAAGATGTTTCTACGCAGGCTTCTCTGACTCTTAACTGTCAGCTACCGGGAACACCAAACAAAGTCCCAGAGTGATGGGAAGTGCTTCGTGTAAGTTAAATCGTGTGACCCCTGGAATTTAGCAAATTGTCTCTGTGGCAGAAAGCACCTTATTTATGTGAATTTTAGTTTCCCTGGTACTGTCTAATATTTTAGATAATTATTCACTAGAAATATAGCCCATCTTTTTGTCCAGGAACTCAATATGGCATTATACAGGTAGTCCTCAACTTACGACTACAATTGAGCCCAAAATGTATGTTGCTAAGTGAGACATTTGTTAAGTGAGTTTTGCCCCATATTATAACCACTGAATCCCTGCAGTCGTTAAGTCAATAACGTGGTTGTTAAGTGAATCTGGCTTCCCCAGTGACTGATCACAAAAGGGAATCGCATGACCCCAGGCTCTGCAGCTGTCATAAATACGAGTCAGTTGTCAAGCAACTTAATTTTGACCATACAGCCATGGGGATACTGCAACGGTGTGAAAAACAGTTATAAGTCCCTTTTTCAGTGCTCTTGTAACTTTGAATGGTCACTAAAAGAACTGTCATAAGTCGAGGACTACCTTTATATGTAAACCATTCAGAAAAGATACCTTCTGCACTTGAATTTTAAAAATGAGCTTCACTGCACAAATAGCTACTCCATGCAGTGATTGGAAGACAGCTGAATTTGGCAGCTGCCCTGTTCCTCTCTGATTTTTTTTTTAAGGTTGCTCTCTCTTTTATGTCACCTCCAATCACTGTTCTGAATTTGACAGACCACGTGCTGCTATGGATGGTTGAAGGAAAAGTCTTCATCATGGTTCAGTCCAAGCTGGGAATAAACAACATGGCGACTGCTTTAGAAAGAAGGTTTTAGTTTATTGAAGAAGAGAGCCAGACAGAAAGATGGCTCTGGAAGAAAAGAGAGCAAGCACATGTAGGGCGTGGGGTTTTATACCCTCTGGGGCTTTTGTTTAGAATTGTTTCTGTGGCATGAACTTTGACCTGTGTCTGAGTGTGCTCTTTGATATCTGTGGGTTAATCCTATTATGTCCTGTCTTAGAGTTTGGGTGGGGTATGTAGATTTTAGGTGTCTTTGTCTTCTTAATCTTGGTTTACATCTGCATTTGTACAGAGCTGGTTTCAGCTTGGGGGAGGGAGACTTGGGGCTATTAAAAAAACTGGACATGCTTTTCTGCCTCTTTAAGATCCTTTGAGGAAATATATTTTTCTGCCCTTTTAATATTTCCTTCTCTGCGGGGGGGGGGGGGGGGGCTGACTTCCCACAGCCATTTTAAGCTCTGAATGAAGACGGAAAAGATAAGGACTGCCTTAATTCTGAGATTTAATTTCACTTGTGGTTCCGGATAATAAATTATGAGCCTGGAAAAAATGATTGCAAAAGTAATAACTCTTTGAGCATTCAGTGTTCCTTAAGATATACCTTTCAAAGCCTGCTCTTTTTAATGAAATCACGGCAGATGCCAAGTTTTTTGTTTTTGTTGGTTATTTTTTAGGATACAGAAGAGAATAACTTATATATCAGCCTTGGTTGACTTAGCAATTGTTAGTGATAAAGCTGCGTCTTGTGCTGTTGTTTTTACCATTGATTGCTGTCTGGAGAATTCTGAGAGTTGAGGTCCAGATATCTTAAAGTGCTAAGGCTGAAAAACGTTGGCCAGGACATTGTTCCTTATGTTTAAGTGAAATCTGTATAATGCAATGTGTATTCATTATTTCTGCCCATGTTTTATGTACAGTGGATGTTCCTGGTCGTCTTCCCTACAGCAGGGGTCCCCAAGCCCCAGTCCATGGACCAATACCGGGCCGCGTCATGCTAGCAACTGGTCCACACAAACAAGCAAAACTCCATCCGTGGGATGCAGGCAGCACACAAAACCATGCCCCCTCTGGTCTGTGGAAAAACCTCTCTCCATGGAATCGGTCCCTGGTGCCCAAAAGTTTGGGGACCTCTGCCCTACAGTATCCTTTTATGTAGAAGAAATACGTTTTCATGCCATCCCCATTTCTCTCCACATTTATAACCTCAATTTATATAAAATTGTAAGAAAAACGGCCTTCTAGCCATATTTTCTATATCATCCAAGATTTTATGTATCTCTGGTTTATATCCTATTTCCTGCCTAAATTCAAAGGTATAACAGTCCACTGATTGAAACTGAGAAAAGCTTGTTCTTTAAACTGACCTGGCTCTTTTTTTCTCCCTTGTCTCTTTAGGCCAGGGGTCTTCAAACTTGGCCCTTTTATGACTTGTGGACTTCAAATCCCAGAATTCATCAGCCACTTGCCTGAAATGGTATAGAGCAAGGCTCCTTATGGGTGCAATGGAGAAAGTGGGTCTAACTATCTTCGATTAGTACTTAATGTAGCAAGCTGTCTAAACTATCTGGCAGCAAAGTATCCCTTTTAATGACTCCTAATATTTAAATTTCATCTCTTGAAGGCAGGAAGGAGGTTAAGAGGGAGCATTGGATCCCCTGCTTTCTATATTCGGTGATACATTTTAGGCAGATAAATTACCAAGTTCTAATTTGACTACATGCTGTATGTGATAGGAAATTTCTTATTTATATTTCCATTTAAAATGTGCATTGCACAAAAAGGGGTTTTATCCTTCTTTTAAATGGATCTCTCAGGGCCTCTGAAGACATATTTTATTCACAGCACGTAAATCGTTCATCACACGCACGGTGTAAGAGACTGAATGATTTAATGTACTTGGCATGGAGAGCTTACTGCTAAAATCTTCATCTCTCATCGTTTTGCAAAGAGTCATAATTGGCCAACAGAATATAATCAAATATCTCCTGTTATTTTCAAATTCAGGAGAAGCCCAAGACAAATTTGGAAACTATTATCTTTTGCCCCAGTAAACTCCATGTGAATGGGGTTTGTTCTGTTGCCAACATTCTGGTTTGCATCCACCCAGCCTGTAGGAGTAAAAATCTACTCCAAACTTGGCCACTTTAAGATTTGTGGACTTCAACTCCCAGAATTCCCCAGCCAGCATGGCTGAGGAATTCTGGGAGTTGAAGTCCACAAGTCTTAAGGGCTCTCCACACTTGGAAACGTTATCTACAGCATAGGTGGCTCACATTTCAGAGACAGGTTTTTGAGTTCATGGAATAATAGGCAATGCCATATCTTTGGCCTTTTTTTGCTGGATTTGAGGTTTGCGGTGGTTTAGGAAATAAATTCGCGATTTATATCTTAGTCAATTCTTCACTAACTTTGGTATATTCCAAAATTGCAAGCAAGATCATTATCGGCCAGAGAGATCTGTGAATGACCTGAGAATTTAAGCCTGGCATTATTCATATATCCTGATGGAATTTCAAGAGGCTTGCTAGGAAAAGTAAGGAAGTAAAGAAGAAACATAGACTTAAAATAGGAAAAGTAAAATGTTTTAAAGCCATATTTTAATAATCCAAAGCCTTCTGTTTGCAACAGGGGGAGAAATTTATGACACTTGCATGCGGCTGATAATATTTCCTCTCCTTTCATCCATATTGCCTAATGAGAGTTTATTGGTCCTTGAAGGTCAGCCAGTAAAACAGGGATATCTTGCAAGATTTAAGAATGAGCCTATTGCTTTGCAATAGGCCCTGGACTGCTCACTCTCCTATAACCTGGCAAGGTCCAGTGCCATGATAATTTAGTGTACAGGTAGTCCTCGACTTACAACAGTTTGTTTAGTGACCATTCAGTTGCAACGGCACTGAAAAAAGTGACTTATGACAGTTTTTCACAGTTACGACCTTTCCAGCATCCCCACGATCATGTGATCAAAATTCAGATGCTTGGCAACTGGGTTCATATTTATGACCGTTGCTGTGTCTCAAGGTCATGTGATCCCCTTTTTGCCATCTTCTGACAAGCAAAGTCAATGGGGAAACCGGATCCACTTAACAACCGGGTTACTAACTTGTCAACTGTGTTACTAATTAGCAACCGCAGTGATTCACTCAACAACTGAGGCAAGCAAGGTTGTAAAATGAGGCAAAATTCACTTAACAAACGTCTCACTTAACAACAGAAATTCTGGGCTCAATTGTGGTCATACGTTGAGAACTACCTGGAGCTTCACATCAAGAGGTTCTGCTTTGGACTGATCATCACCTGCTAATTTTGGAAAGGTTGCCAACTGCAACCTGTTCTTGTATTACAGGTTCTTTGATATGACTCTTCCGTAAATATGTTGATCATCTGAAGCTTCCCTAAATGCTAAATACTTCACCAGTGCTTCTCTTGGTAGGGTGAAGCCAGTTGCTTGGAGAGAATTTAGACTGATAGGTTCACAGAAAAGAGAACTATCTTCTCCTCCTTACCTTTGTGTTTGAGTCTCTTCTAAGTACTTTTCCTTGATTTTCGAGAAAGTTGGGGAATAAACTCTCTTAAAACAACTCTTTGCTGCTTTGCTCAGTCAATAGCAATAGCAATAATAAAAGCAATAGCAATAGAAGTAGCAATAGTACTTAGACTTATATACTGTCCCATAGTGCTTTACTATATTCTCTAGGCCAGGGGTAGGCAACCTTGGCTCTTTTATGACTTGTGGACTTCAATACCCAGAATTCCTGAACCAGCCATGCCGACTCAGGAATTCTGGGAGTTGAAGTCCACAAGTCATAAAAGAGCCAAGGTTGCCTACCCCTGCTCTAGGCGGTTTACAGAGTCAGCATATTGCCTCCAACAATCTGGGTTCTCATTTTACCGACCTTGGAAAGATGGAAGGCTGAGTCAACCTTGAGCCAGTCAGGATTGAACTCCCGGCTGTGGGCAGAGTTAACCTGCAAAAGAACATTCTAACCAGAGGTCTTCAAACTTGGCCCTTTTATGACTTGTGGATTTCAACTCTCAGAATTCCTCAGCCAGTGTCCTGGCTGAGGAATTCTGGGAGTTGAAGTCTACAAGTCATAAAAGGGCCAAGTTTGAAGACCCCCTGTTCTAACCACTGCACCACCAAGGTGCTTTCTCTCTGGCTTCCTAGTCTAGACAGCAAATCAGAGTTACCTAGGTCTAAACCCAACTTTCTGATAATCATGCTGTAATTTATGAAGGCACAGTTTGTTTTACATCAGATTCTTCTTTCTATAATAGAGACTGATAGAAGAGAATATTTGGAGCTCAAGGTTGAAATGAGGGATCCTTGGTGCTCTCAGAGCTTGGTAGTTTTCTTGTGGATGTTTCATTACCCAACTAGATAGCATCATCAGTGCTAGAAGGGGTTGGGGTTTGCTGTTGTTTTGACATGCTAGTGGGCTGCCCTGGCAGTGTGAATGGGAGTGGTCTTGGTGGTTCTTGATTAGGTTGTTATTTACTATTAGCTTGTTTGTTTGCATTGGTAGTTCCTTGATTGGGGTATTGTTTACAGCATGCCTGGCTGAGGAATTCTGGGAGTTGAGGTCCACAAGTCATAAAAGGACCAAGTTTGAAGACCCCTGGACTAAGACATGTGTTTTATCATGAGACACGGGGCTGATTTTGCCCTTTTTCAAAACATCCCTAATCTTTGCTTTTGAATGGAAAACAATAATAATTGACAAAATTTTCACCTGTCAATTACAAAAGCTCAAACTGTTTGGGTCTGCACATATATACTCCAGTGATACATTATGACATCCTAGATTCTTGGGAAGTACTTGAGTATGAAGATGAATACCAACTAAAGAATTGGCACATGTGACTTCACACTGTTGTGTATATAGTAATTGGATGTGGCACTACCTTGGAGACAGCAGAACAAAAGAGAAAGAACTTTAGGCAATTATAAAATGCAAAGACCTGCAAATAGAAGTAGAATTTAACTATGGCAGCGGTTCTCAACCTATGGGTCGCGACCCCATTTGGGGTCGATCGACCATTTTACGGGGGTCGCCAAACAATGCGATCTGCCATTTCCCCCCCCCTCAGGGGGCGGCGCCGTGCTTGCACGCCACGCATGGGGGCGGCGCCGTGCTTGCGCGCCACGCATGGGGGCGCCGACGCGCATGCGTGCCACGCATGGGGGCGCCGCGCATGCACGGCACGTTCCTGTGACGGAGGTCGCCGTCACACAAACGTTGAGAAACGCTGAACTATGGCAAAAGAAAGCAAAGATGATACCAATAGCAATAGCCACCTTGGGTGCAATCCCCAAACATCTGGAGCATCACTTGAACAGCACTGGCATTGACAAAAGACCCCTGGTTTAGAGTTAATCTTGGTGTTAATCTCTGCTTATATAGATGGCAACTTCTAAGCTTTTTTATTGCCTTTTTTGAATGGTTTGTAGATGTTATCTACATCCTATCCTATTATTTAATAGGATTATTCAGGAGAGGTGCAATTTAGAATTAAAAATAAAATTCCACAAATTCATTCCGGTCTCCCTGCATGGAATCAATTTATCAGGCTGTTTCTTAACACACAGATTAGGGGTTTGTTTTAGATTAAGGACTTGATATTGGATCAAGAATATATTTTTCTGCTAATTATTTGGAGCAATACTAACTAGAGCAGTGGTTCTCAACCTTTTTAATGCCGCGACCCCAAACCAGTCGTAAGTCGAGGACTACTCAACCGGTCGTAAGTCGAGGACTACTCAACTGGTACAGCACCATTTGCAGAATGAGACTTTTGGCGGGCTCAGCAGGGCAGAGACAGCCTGGACAATTCCTATTGGCTTTTGAAAGGCAATAGAATTAGACTCTATTCAAGAGAGTCTATTCTATTGGCTTTCAAAAGCCAATAGAATAAAAGGGAGTAGCACAGCTAAGGAAAGGGGGAAAAAATGGCGGACTGTGTTGTTTGGCGACCCCCGTGAAATGGTCGTTCGACCCCAAATGGGGTCCTGATCCACAGGTTGAGAACCACTGAACTAGAGGCACACTCAGTTATGGAAAGCAAGGAAAAAATATTTAAATTGTTTCATCACTATAATATTGAGCGGGTAGATTGCGAGAAAGAATCTCAATATCTTTGCAGAGGTTTTGAGGATAAGAAAAATGTATTCAAATTAATGTCTCAGGGAGAGGGCAATTAATCAGCTTTTTAAAAAAGAAATTAAAATCTGTCAGCAGCTTCAACCGTAGAGGAAAGCAATTCGTTTGATTAGGGTTTTCCTTGTTATTAAATATAAAAAAAATTCATACTGTAGAACATCAGTCCTTTTCACCATAGTGCTCATTAATTTTGTTTCTCCGCCAAGCCATAAAGTCTTCAATATCCTAATCGATCTGTTTTCAATACTTTCTATGAAATCTGCCCTGCATTTTTAAAATTCATCCTTCTTTCTGTCAAGGTTTTTGAATGGAAAAGTATGTGGGCCAAATTCCTCGCTTATCTCAGGAATATTATAATTTCTCAAGGAATTATAAGACTTATCTCTGCAGATTTCACATACCCCTCCACTGTCACTTTTAGCAGCATCAGCTTAGGTTGTCAGGGCCCTTCCCCTGAGTAGTTAATTTAGAAACTATCAAAATGTCAGAACAACTTATTCCTTTCAACACGTGTTACCTACTTTGCAAAGACGGGAAAAGGTTTAATTGCTTAGTACTTTGAAGCTATAAAGTGTGATCAAAATCAACGTTCTGGTGTTAGAGAAAATTAGAGAATGAACATTGCTTCTGAGCTTGGGGCTATTATTATCCTTAGAGATATTTGTATTGGAATAGAAGGCCTCCTCGGGCTTAGTTAAATCCACTGATTTAGATTTGCTACTCATTTGTCTAGAAAGTGTCTATGTGCAGGGTAGGCTGCCCCCTGCCCCTTTATGCCAAAGTTGATGTGGGTGGTAGATGCTGTGGGAATGGTCATTTCTCTCAAGGCTGGCTGGCTGGTCCTGTGTGTCAGGCACAAATAACCAGGAGCATTCACTGAGTTCAAAGCACAGAAGAATTTATTATTGCAAGAATCTGGTCAATTAATAGTCAAAGCTGAATTGGTGTTAGATAAGATAACAGTGGAATTCAGGAGAGGAAGAGCTGGAATTAGGTCTCTTGTGGGAATGCAAAGATTCCAAACTGACGACCTGTTTAACTCCGCCCTCTGGCTCCGTCTGCTCTTCTCCTACATCATGTCCCTGAAGGATGACCCCATTAGCAATAGTTCTTCCTTGTTGCTCAGCTGGGTAGTCTATTTGCCTGATGAGATTTATTTCTATTTATTTCTTTATCTTGTTTATTAAATTAATATGCCATACATGCCACTGTTGTAGCAACTCAGGGCGGCTTACAAAGATAAAAAGATAATACAAAACGATTAAAATGAAGAGAGAATAAATAGAGACTAAAAATCAAGAGGAGAGGCAACACAGGGGTGAGGATCTTCTTCCATCAGCCACCCCCAACTTAGTGTGCCCCTGTTGTGTCCCAAGGCCAGCTGGCAGAGTCAGGTTTTAAGGCTCTTCCAGAAGGCCAGGAGTATGGGGGCTGACCTCACCTCCGGCGGAAGAATATTCCAAAGGGTTGGGGGCCACAGCAGAAAAGGCTCTTCTCCTGGACCCCACCAGCTGAGATTTATGACACTGCAACAGTCATCAATATGAGTCAGTTTCCAAGTGTCCGATTTTTGATCATGTGATCAGAGGAATACTGCAAGGGTTGTAAGTGTGAAAAATGGTCATAAGTCACTTTTTTCAAAGATGTTGTAACTTCGAGGACTACCTGTAGAATATCATACAATACAAAGTTCCCCAACCTTTTCGGCTTTGCATACCGGCTGGGGGAGAGAGAGGGGATGGCCCCACATGTGGGGTGGGCAAGCATGCGTCCCCAGCTTCATTTGCATAAACAGCAGGCAAGCGCTGTGCACGTGCGCAGCTCCATTTGCACAAGCAGCAGGAAAGCCACCTGCTGCTCACTCAGATGGAGTGCATGTGTGTGCTGCTGTGCACTGCTTGTGCAAGTGAGGATGTACACGTGGTAGTCCACCACATCTGCAGCCCAGTTCCAAAAGGCTCAAGACCCAGTAGTGGGCCGTGGGCCATAGGTTGGGGACTCCTGGTACAATAGAATCAAATTATTTTACTGTGAAAGCATTTAACATTTCCATATTTTAATGCCCACCAGACAGATGAGCAGCCCCCAGCCTCTATTTTTGTACTCTTTGGAAGCCACCCAATTACTTGCATGAATTCTCCTCCTTTTGGTCAGAAGCCCACAAAAATGTTGCAATGGAAGGAACTGTTCTTTGGCACTCCAAACATTTTTTAAGCACAAATACACAAAGCTTCTAGAGCAGTGATGGCGAACCTTTTAGAGACCGAGTGCCCCAAAACCATCCTGCCCCCCCATTGCTCTGTCCTGCCCGCTCCACCCTGCCTCACCTGCCGGGCCACCCACCATCTCCACGGCCCACCGCAGATCACTCAGGTGTCCCTACAGTGCCATGGTGGCCACGCCCTCCACCCACGTCCCACATCATCTGTGCGTGAGGGGTGCAAGGGTGGAGTCTTGTCCCTGCTGCCCAGCTGCCATGTGCTTGGCTGCACTGCTCCACACCTAGGGGTGACTCTTCTCCGGGGGGGCTGCTGATGAGGAGGGGGCCGCAGGGGAAGGCAGGGCTGGGGTGATGGTGCGCGTGCCCACAGAGAGGGCTCTGAGTGCCGCCATAGGCACGTGTGCCATAGGTTCACCACCACTCTAGAGTCCTATTGCACCCTATGGAAAGGAAGACTGCAGATCTGCCCATTGGCCTGTTATGGCCTGCATACTAGGGATCATTTGCCTCTTTCCCATATTAAATGTAGCTTCTGGATGCAAAAGGTCACCCTTCCCCTCCATGGGATGGGTTGATCCATAGCATAGGAAAAATCGATCAGAACATGAGTGTCTAAAGAAAGGCAGAACAATAGAAACTCAATCAAGCAGGTGGATAAACATGCTCAAGTTTCCATTGGCACCTAAACCATGTCTTTTCCTCCCCATAGTATAACCACTTCTCATCTTCGCCCCACGAGGAAGACAGGCTTAAATTTTCCTTAGCTGTCCTGCTCAAGTACAGGTAGCCCTCGACTTATGACCACAATCGAGCCCAAAATTTCCGTTGCTAAGCAAGACAGTTAAGTGAGTTTTGCCCCATTTCATGACTTTTCTTGCCACAGTCGTTAAGTGAATCACTGCAGTTGTGAAGTTAGTAACACAGCTGTAAAATTAATCCGGCTTCCCCATTGACTTTGCTTGTCAGAAGGTTGCAAAAGGGGATCACATGACCCCGGGACACTGCAACCATCATAAGTACATGCCAGTTGCCAAGCGTCCGAATTTTGATCCCATGACCAAGAGGGTCAAATAGTCATAAGTGTGAAAAACAGTCATAAGTCACTTTTTTCAGTGCCATTGTAACTTTGAATGAATGAATGAATGAATGAATGGTTGTAAGTCGAGGATTACCTGTGTTAGAACAGAAACAAAACAAACCAAGGTTAGCAATCCTGAATTAGTGAGATTCTTCACCTCGCTAGCCCCTTTATTGATCGATTGGGTAAATGTGAACAACAAAAATCTTGGTTTTGGGGTATTCAGAAAAATCTAGCATTTTAATCAATGCACGGGTGGAAGACACCTACATATTACATAAGGACGTGCGAAATTTGCTCATTTCATTTTTGTTTTGTTTGGATTTTCTTTTTGTTTTTACGGGAGGAAAATCCTGACTCTTCATCTGAGATTTCTTATCAATTGTTTAAGGTCTAAGCTGAACGTTACTTTTGCTTGTTAGGTTCAAACATAGACTTGCATCTAACCCTAATGAGAAACTCTGATTCATTTCCACTGCATTCACTGCTTTAAGGAGAATAGTACCGCTCTACTACATACTGAGTAGGTGTCCTACTGAGAGCCATTATGGTTTAGTGCTTAAGTGTCTGAGCGAGACTGGAGTTCTCAAATTCAAACACCTCGCAGGTATTTTTAAATGAGAATAAAACGAGCCATTTAGACACAATAGAAGTGGAAAGTAAATGACATAAATAGAAGAAACAAAAAATAAATAAATAGCCGTCCATCAAGAGGCATAAGCAGCATAGTTATTTCTGTACACGAGGTGGAAAAGCCCATGGATGTCCTTTCCGTAACCCACTGTGCAGCAAACAATAGAAAAGCAAATAAAGCAGTGAATTTCTGCCCGTTATGATTTGCAGAGGTGTCTCAGGAAGGTCAAAAAAGTGAAGATGGTAGCCACAGTAATGCAAATGAAGCTCCACCCCTTTTTACATGTGCTACAGTGCATTTAAACATGGGGACAGGGCTTTGATCCCATGGGAATAGAATAGAATAGAATAGAATAGAATAGAATAGAATAGAATAGAATAGAATAGCACTAGACTAGACTAGACTAGAATAGACTAGAATAGACTAGAATTCTTTACTGGCCAAGTGTGAATGGACAGAGAAGGAATTTGTCTCCAGTGTATAAACTCTCAGTGTACATGCAAAGCAAGAGAATAACAATAATCATAGTAAGGATCCCAATAAGAGGGGGTAGTAAAGATGAGATGGATCATGATAATACTACAGCCATACTACATGGGTAAATATACTTGGGACAGTGCTGTGAGGATTAGGTGTTCAGCAGAGCGATGGCACAAGGGGAAAAAATGTCTCTGTGTCTAGTTGTTTTGGCATGCAGTGCCCTGTAATGCCATCCCAAAGGGAGGAGTTTATATAAGAGTTTATATCCAGAATGTGAGGGGTCGGTAGTTATTTTCTCAGCCCTCCTTCTGACCCACGCAATACACATGATGGCTATGATTATGTCTATGCTGTTGACTTTTTGGACCCCTTGCCCCAGAGGTCTTCAAACTTGGCCGTTTTATGACTTGTGGACTTCAACTCCCAGAATTCCTCAGCCAGGCACGCTGGCTCAGGAATTCTGGGAGTTGAAGTCCACAAGTCATAAAAGGGCCAAGACTTACAACCATTCATTCATTCATTCATTCATTCATTCATTCATTCATTCAAGGTTACAATGGCACTGAAAAAAGTGACTTATGACTGTTTTTCATACTTATGACCATTCCAGCATCCTCTTGGTCACAGGATCAAAATTTGGATGCTTGGCTACTGGCATGTATTTATGATGGTTGCAGTGTCCCGGGGTCACGTGATCCCCCTTTGCAACCTTCTGACAAGCAAAGTCAATGGGGAAGCTGGATTCATTTTACAGCCGTGTTACTAACTTAACAACTGCAGTGATTCCCTTAACAACTGTGGGCAATGAAATGGGGCAAAACTCGCTTAACTGTCTTGCTTAGCAACAAAAATTTTGGGCTCAATTGTGGTCATAAGTCGAGGACTACCTGTACTTGAGCAGGATAGCTTGCCACGTGGACATCCTTGCTAATTCCTGAAATGGACGGCATCAGGTGTTCCTTTCTCCCTTCCTAGGGGTTCGGTCACTCCCTGCCACCCTGCCCCTCCGAATGGGAATCTGTAGAGTTTGCTCTGGCAGGAAGCAGCTGCCCATCTAACTTTTGTTAGAAGTAAGTCTTCATCCTGGTTCATCCAAGCCGGGAATAAATAAGCAAACATGGTGACTGCTTTGGGAAGAAGGTTACAGTTTATTGCAGAAAGATGGTTCTTCAGGAAAGTGCAGAGGAGAGAAGGGGAGAGCACATGGGGTAGTAGGCTTTTATGCCCCCTCTAGCCTTGTTTGGAATAGTTTCTTGTTCCTGTGGCATGAACTTTGAGGCTGTTTGAGTGTTTGTCTAGGCCTTGATATTTGTGGTTTAATTCTATTATCATATCCTGCTTCCCAGGTGATGGGGCTAATGACTCCTAGAGTTTGGGTGGGGCATGCAGATCTTCTCTTTTGTCTTCTTGATTGCTCTGGCTCCAACTTTCTGATGGTTTTACATCTGCATTTGTACGGGCCTAGCTCTTGCTTGGGACAGAGAGATAGATTTGGGGCCAGGTTTGGTTTTAAAAAGTCCTTTTGAGGAAAAATATATTTTTCTGCCCTTTTTAATATTTCTTTCTCTGGGCTAACTTCCCTCACTTTCTTTCCTGATACAAGCAGGCATTTGCTACCCCTTAGATTTCCCCTCTCGGCATCTGCAAAATCGCCCAGCAATGCTTGACGAGAACACCGCAGCATCTGTGCACGATGGGGCGCTAGGGCGGAGTCTTGTCCCTACTGCCCCGCTGCCATGTCCTTGACTGCGCTGCTTCGTGCAGGCTGCACCCGGGGGCGACTCTCCTCTGGGGGGGGTTGCTGGTGAGGAGGGAGCCATGGGGGGAGACAGGGCTTGGGCAATGGTGCATGTGCCCACAGAAAGGGCTCTGAGTGCCGCCTCTGGCATGTGTGCCACAGGTTCACCACCACTGCTCTAAGCAGTTTACAGGGTCAGCATATTGACCCCCAACAATCTGGCTCCTCATTTTACCAACCTCAGATGGATGCAAGGCTGAGTCAACCTTGAGCTGGTCAAAACATATAAGGGACGGTTGCTGGAATTGGCTATGTCTAGTTTAATGAAGAGAAGGGCAAGGGGTGACATGATAGCAGTGTTCCAATATCTCAGGGGTTGCCCCAAAGGAGAGGGAGTCAAGCTATTCTCCAAAGCACCTGAAGGCAGGACAAGAGACAATGGATGGAAACTAAGCAAGGAGAGAAGCAACCTAGAACAAGGAGAAATTTCCTGACAGCGAGAAAAATTAACCAGTGGAGCAACCTGCCTCCAGAAGCCGTGAATGCTCCAATACTGGAAGTTTTTAAGAAGAGACTGGACAGCCATTTGTCTGAAATGTATAGGGTTTTCTGCCTGAGCAGGGGGTTGGACTAGATGACCACCAAGGTCCCTTCCATCTTCTTCTTCTTCTTCTTCTTCTTCTTCTTCTTCTTCTTCTTCTTCTTCTTCTTCTTCTTCTTCTTCTTCTTCTTCTTCTTCTTCTTCTTCTTCTTCTTCTTCTTCTTCTTCTTCTTCTCCTCCTTCTTCTCCTCCTCCTCCTCTTCCTCCCCCTCCCCATGTTTCTTTCATGTGCCTTAAGGATTGTCCCTCTTGACTCCCCCTTGCAGGGCCCTCTCCTTTTCCGCTGTAGCCATCCTGACATTTCAGTAAGAAAGCTTGGAAGCCCGCAACCGAAAGCCAATCTCTGTGGATTTATTCCCTTCCCTTCTGCCTGGGTTTTTAATGGGGGGGGGGAGTAGGAGTGGCTAAGGCTGCTTTTTAGCAGTCCATTTGGGAGGGGATCCCTTGCAGCTTGGGCATCTGTCTCCTGGCACAATGCGGGAGCAGGAAGAATCTGGTTTAAAATGCCTCCCCGTTGGATGCCGTGGCCATAAGGAAGTGTCCTCTCATTTGAGCTTCCAAAGGATCATCCAGGCGGGCTGCGTCTAACCCTCTTTGTATATGGCAAAGTTTTTTGCAGAGCTGCTGGCCTGCACGCTGCAACGACGCAAGAGACGTTCCCCCATGTTCCAGGTAGGTGCAGGTGCCTTGGTGGGTGAGGAAGCCAGAGATAAAAAAAACAAAAAACAGCCAACTTCTTGGCATAATTGTACAGGGGGTCTTTCTTTCCAAGTAAAGTGCTTTCATCCTGTTCTCTCCATCCCAGGATTGAGAGACCCATCCATGGGTGGGGCAGAAGGAAGAGGACCTAAAATGAACAGTGGTTCCCTTTCCATCAATGGTTGAGAATAATTAATCAGTAGAATACCTTGTCTCCTGGGTTTGTGGGTGCTCCATCACTGGAGGTTTTCAAAAATAGACTGGACAATCATTTGACTGGAATGGTAAGGTCACCTGCCCTGAGCAGAGGGTTGGACTAGAACAGTGTTTCCCAATCTTGACAATTTTAAGGCATGTGGACTTCAACTCCCAGAATTCCACAGCTGTGGAATTCTGGGAGTTGAAGTCCACATGCCTTAAAATTGTCAAGATTGGGAAACACTGGACTAGAAGATCTCTGAGGTCTCTTCCAGCCCTATGATTCTATGTTCTATCTTTCCCTCGACTGATAAGCCTATTAATTGTCAGTTAGCTGAAGTTTAGTTATGTCCTCTTGATATCTCCAGTATTGTTAGGGGAATCTGTTTACTTTACCTACTAGGAATATCTCCTGTCATCTTCTTTAAGGATTTAATAAATGGTACTGTATAATTGTGGGCGCTGATATTTCTGGCTATGGACAAACATGTGGACACATCTGCACACCCACGTGTGTGGGAATAAGAGCATTTCTTAGTTTAACACCTGCAATCCTATTGAAATGGTACTGACACTTAGAATAAACACTCCAATGAGAAGATTGGAAAATACAGTATGGTAGGATGCAAGGGTATGACACGAGAAGATGGAATTTAATGATTCGTTGGAAATGAATATTTTGGGGTGGGTGGCATGCAGTAGCTGAATTTGTTTTTGGACATCAGTGACAGCAACAGATCACCAACAAGAATCTGGGTTTGTGATTTGGGTTAACTTCGGCCCAGCATCCATGTAGTAGGGTGGAAGTTAAAAAAAACATGGTGGGTATATTTTTGGAAATATTTGCTGACTCAGATTACTGTACTGCAGAAGAGTTACACTGTGATGTGTAATAATAATAGTAATAATGTTGGAAGGGACCTTGGAGGTCATCTAGTCCAACCCCCTGTTCAGGCATGAAACCCTATACCATTTCAGACAAATGGCTGTCCAGGCTCTTCTTAAAAACTTCCAGTGCTGGAGCATTCACCGCTTCTGGAGGCAGGTTGTTGTTCCACTGGTTAATTGTTCTAATGTAGAATGAGAAGTTTTTCAATGAAATATGAAGAAATGACAGACTGCTCAGAATCTGGTATATAACGTATCATATAAAGTGTAAGAAAAAGCAGGGTGTTGAATGTAAGGAGTAAGCGTGAATTTGCCTGATGAACAGTAAGGTGGGAATAAATAAAAAATTCTAAAATTTGATCATCTGGACCTGACACATTCTTTCATTCTACCTTAAAGAATGGTTCTGAGGTTCACAAGATATACTTTCTATGCCTCTGTTTAGAGCAGGGGTGTCAAACTCAATTTCATTGAGGGCCGCATCAGCATTGTGGTTGCCCTCAGGGGGCCAAGTGGGTGTGGCCTGGTTGGATGCGGTCTACTGGGTGGGCGTGGCCAGCTCTACATCGTTTGCGTCAAGGGTGCCTGTGGGAGCCTGGGCAGGAGTGGGATAAATCTGATGGTCTCTGGCAGAAGGGGGTGGGACCAAGGCAAGTGCCAAGGCATGGTCCACTGGAGGAGCCTCACTGTTCCTCCCATGCGGGGGGGGGGCTTATGGAGCTAAGACTGAATGCGTTTCACATAGATGGCCATCACAAAATTGTGCATTGGCTCCTGGCCAGCCTGGGCCAGGGCCAAGGCAGAGGGGGCTGTTCCCTCACTGTTTCCAGGATTGCTTCATGGGCCACATGAAACCACTTCACGGGCCGCATCCGGCCCCCGGGCCTTGTGTTTGACATGTCTGGTTTAGAGGGTATAATAAATACATCTTTGTAATATAGAGCATGGTCTAGCATTTAAGAGAAATGTCCTTCCATGAGATAAACAGATAAGCTTCCCATCCACCATCATATTTATAGGGTTGATAATGCATTATTTTAAGGATGCAAAGAAAGTTATCACAATTTTCCTTAGTACTGAATGTTTTGATCTGACAACACGGATTTGGTGGGACACACACGGCCGTAAAACACCATCTGTGCACCATCGTTCATAGTTCTAAAGTTGCATACAAAAACACAAGTGTGTATTTTGAAGAGTTCTGTTGTAAACCTGTGTGCCGAAAAGGGTTGTATTAGTGATAATTAGAACAAAGTCCATTGGTATTGAGGGCAGTTATTAGCATAAAAATTGCTCCCATTAAATGAAGTAAAAGTTTCAATGAAAACAAATGCGAATTTTCTGTTAAAAAGTAGATTTGCAGATATGTGACACTGATCCACAGATCATTACATTCTTTGCGTGGAGCTTTGCCTTGTATATTTCATAGCTAAAATCTCTCTGGATAGCATTTTTATGCATTATTACACTTCTAAATCTAGGCAATATTGAGACAACTTCAAGCAAATATTATTTTTTTTAAAACTGCATATTGGAAAATGGCCTGAAGCACTAGGCTCTTGGTGTGTGGGGTGTAAATTGACAAAATTACAGCAGTTGATAGAAATGAGCTAGTGTGTAAGTGTGGCACAAGTCAAGGACAAAATATGAATTCTTCTCGTTATAGTATTTGCACATCTTCTTTAGGTGTGATGCCTCAGGGCAAACTAGACAGAATACAGGGCTGACTAAGGCAACAATTTTAAATAAACCCAAAAGGCAACTGGACTTTGTTTTTCCTTTTCTTCTCATCCAAGAAGCTTCTTCAGTTCTGATTGAATGGTGAAGAATGGAAGGATTTATATTCCTTGCAGTCATCTGATCGTTAGCACACTTTTTGAGAATTGTTAATGTTTGGAGGTTTATCTGTGCCCTCCAGGTCTGAGAGCCATTGGGGGCACTTGGAGGTTTATCTGTGCGCTCCACGTCTGAGAGTCACTGGGGCCACTTGGAAGTTTATCTGTGCGCTCCACATCTGAGAGTCACTGGGGCCACTTAGAGGTTTATTTGTGCCCTCCACATGAGAGTCATTGAGGCCACTTGGAGGTTTATCTGTGCCTCCATGTTTGAGAGTCATTTGGAAGTTTATCTGTGCGCTCTATGTCTGAGAGCCATTGGGGCCACTTGGAGGTTTATCTGTGCCCTCCAAGTATGAGAGCCATTGGGGCCACTTGGAGGTTTATTTGTGCCCTCCACATCTGAGAGTCATTGAGGCCACTTGGAGGTTTATCTGTGCCCTCCAAGTATGAGAGCCATTGGGGCCACTTGGAGGTTTATCTGTGCCCTCCATGTCTGGGAGTCATTGAGGCCACTTAGAGGTTTATCTGTACGCTCCACGTCTGAGAGTCATTGGAGCCACTTGTAGGTTTATCTGTGCCCTCCACATCTGAGAGTCATTGAGGCCACTTGTAGGTTTATTTGTGCCCTCCACATCTGAGAGTCATTGAGGTCACTCGGAGGTTTATCTGTGCCCTCCAAGTATGAGAGCCATTGGGCCACTTGGAGGTTTATCTGTGCCCTCCACGTCTGAGAGTCATTGGGGCCACTTGGAGGTTTATTTGTGCCCTCCACATCTGAGAGTCATTGAGGTCACTTGGAGGTTTATCTGTGTCCTCCAAGTATGAGAGCCATTGGGCCACTTGGAGGTTTATCTGTGCCCTCCACGTCTGAGAGTCATTGGGGCCACTTAGAGGTTTATTTGTGCCCTCCACATGAGAGTCATTGAGGCCACTTGGAGGTTTATCTGTGCCTCCATGTCTGAGAGTCATTTGGGCCACTTGGAGGTTTATCTGTGTGCTCCATGTCTGAGAGTCATTGAGGCCACTTGGAGGTTTATCTGTGGTCTATCTATAGGGCACAGATAAATCTCCAAGTGGCCTCAACAACTCTTAGAAAGAGTGCTAATGACGAGATAACTACAAGGAATATAAATTCTCTCCAGGGAATCCACTTTCATACGATATTCCATCACAACTTGTCAGGCAAGCTGTTCTCCAATGGCTGAACAATCTAACCGAACAATCTACCCTCGCTGTGTAGAATCTTCCATAGACTGATGTCACTTTTGCACTAGTTTGAAATCTCTGCTGAGTAATGAAGTCTACAGGGTCTTTGAATCAGTCCCGTTCTCCCTTGCAAGCCTACCTTGTGTGGTGGGGAAATTCAAAATCTATATAGTAGTAGTAGTAGTTTTAACTGTTCAATAGCATCTGACTCTTGGTGACTTTATAGGCAAGTACTTTCCATGCTACGTTGTTAAGCACAGCTTCTTTCACTTGTTGAATGTTCATCTTTGTATCAATTTTGATGGTATCAAGCTGGCTTGTTCTTTGCTTGCCCCTTCTTCTTGTTCCACTAACCATTCCTAGCATCATTGCCTTCTCCAATGAGTTTGCACCCATGACATGGCCATGTAAATCAGATATAGTCTTGTAATTTTGGCTTCAATATATTCCAAGTTTTTTCAAAGAAATGTATGAAAAACAAGGAGTTGGTAAGAAAAAAAACCCTTAACATCTTGATAAATGAACCTCTTTCAGGTAATCCTCAAGTTATAACTAGTCACTTAGCCACTGCTTGAAGTTACAATGGATCTATGTGAAGATCACATGAAGTGTTAATACCACTTTATAAAGCCTTGGTAAGGCCACACTTGGAATACTGCATCCAGCTTTGGTCACCACGATGTTGAAAAAGATGTTGAAACTCTAGAAAGAATGCAGAGAAGAGCATCAAAGATGATCAGGGGACTGGAGGCTAAAACATATAAGGAAAGGCTGCTGGAATTGGGTATATCTAGTTTAATGAAGAGAAGGATGAGGGGGGACATGATAGCAGTGTTCCAATATCTCAGGGGCTGCCACAAAGAAGAGGGAGTCAAGCTATTCTCCAAAGCACCTGAAGGCAGGACAAGAAGCAACTGATGGAAACTGACCAAAGAGAGAAGTAACCTAGAACGAAGGAGAAATTTCCTGACAGTTAGAACAATTAACCAGTGGAACAACCTGCCTTCAGAAGTTGTGAATACTCCAACACTGGAAGTTTTTAAGAAGAGACTGGACAGCCATTTGTCTGAAATGGTATAGGGTTTCCTGCCTGAGCAGGCGGTTGGACTAGATGACCTCCAAGGTTCCTTCCAACTTTATTATTATTATTATTATTACCTGGAGGATACTTACAATTATGGATTCACAATTCTGACAGTTACTCCCCCCCAGATCACATGACTGAACTTTGGGTGCTCAGCAATTGGGCTGCATTTGCAGCCGTTTGCAGTGTCCTGCATTCACGTGACTACATTTTATGATGTTTTTGCTGAAGACGGACATTTACTTCCGGGTTTCAGCAAAACTGCTCATAGTGAACCACCGATTCCCTTAATAACCATGGCAGTCACTTTATGACTATGGTGTTGGCTTAACAAATGCAGCAAATGAATGAATGAATGAATGATTGATTGAATGAATGAATGAATGGAAAATCAGGTCTGTCACGTGATTGACATGTTTTATGACCATCACAATGTAGGAGAAAAGGATTAATGTCAAGTGCAAAGGATCAGGACTGTTTGTTAAGCTGCAGCCCAGAAGAGTTATTCAAGCCTATATGTGAAGTTCAATACTAAATTGGCACTAGATAAACATCAACGGAATTCAAGAAGGGTTGAACCTGGATCATTTGTGGCAACATAGGAACTCTAAGCTGATGACACACTTAACTCTGCCTCCCAGCTCTGCTGGCTCTTCTCCTACACACAACTTACAACTGTGATGAGCAGGGTCCATTACAGCTGTAGGTTAAGGATTACTTGTAATAAATTTTGAAGTGCAGTTCAGACTTCAGGCTTTTATCAGCCTTGGCCCATATCTTATTCTACCTTCTTCCTTAGACCCGCAATGTGTTTGCTTGTGGACGTGGGAGTGTACTAGGATGGAGAAGGGAAAGAGAGTTATTTTGATCTAAACTGCCTGATCAAAAGAGATCATTATTTATGTCTACATGAAGCTGCACCTCTTCTGTGATTGCTCAGCCTGTTAGCTTGGTTTACATTTCCGGAAAGCGGGGGAGAAAATGTTTTTTTATTGAAATTGCCACCAAGGGAAGCTTTTCCCAGCTTGGCAATGAGACCCAAGGCAATACTTTCCATCCTGTGGAGGCTGCTATATGGCTTGTCAATTAAAACATATGACTTTTTATAGCAGCTGCTCAGGCTCCCTGTTCTTTATTTTACTGCAGATGTTTATTGTTTTACATTATGCTGATAGCCATCCAAAAGGCTCAGATGAGTTCCCTGATACAGAAAGAGTAAACATCAGAATTGCAGCTATTTCCCTTTATAGTGGAAAGCAAAAGGAAGATGCGCAGGGAATGCAAGAACATACAGTACAAAAAAATCGGCAAGTAAATTAAGCCCACCCCCAAAACACACACACACACACACACACACACACACACACACACACACACACATACACAACATACCAGGGGTGTCTAACCTTGGCAACTTTTAAGATTTGTGGGGTTCAGAATTTAACTCTCAGAATTTGACTCCCACAATTCCACAACCAGCATGGGCTGGCTGGGGAAAGAATAGAATAGAATAGAATAGAATAGAATAGAATAGAATAGAATAGAATAGAATAGAGTAGAGTAGAGTAGAGTAGAGTAGAGTAGAGTAGAGTAGAATAGAACAGAATAATAGATTTGAAAGGGACTTCTAGTCCAACTGGGGATAGAATAGAATAGAATAGAATAGAATAGAATAGAATAGAATAGAATAGAATAGAATAGAATAGAACAACAGATTTGAAAGGGACCTTGGAGGTCTTCTAGTCCAACCCCTTGCTCGTGCAGGAAACCCTATACTATTTCAGACAAATGGTTATCCAGTTCTGGGAGTTGAAGCCCACAAGTCTGAAAGCTGCCAAGGTTGGTCACCCTTGCCCTAGCAAGAGAGAGTAAATTAAGCAAACTTAGAATTACAGAATATTAAATGGAATACTCTCTCATAATGACAGTGTGCCTGTTTACTCTGGGGCTGTAATGCTAAACACTCTTAGACAGCTTCAAAGCTATCCTCCTTATCTTTCTGCATTCACTTTTTCCAGCTCTTTTCACAGAGAGTTGAGAATTCAATCCTAGGTAGCAACAGATGTTTCTCTCTCAGGGCGCAAAGAAAAAAATATCTGCTGTGAACTACAAGTAGGCGTCAGGAAGGGCATCTGGCTAGTAAATGCTCAGCTCCATCCAGTCATCCAGACTCTATCCCAATTTAAGGGATTACAGGGTGGTAAAAAGGGACAGAGACTGTAGAGTTCATATCAACACCTCTCTTTTGCTGGCATAATAAGAGTATTGCTTCAATCATGTTAAAATTATAATTTGATAATAGCTTTTAGCAGCTGTTGGAGGCAGATTCAAGGCTTGGGGGAGGTTACATGTAACCTTAGGACTTCAGATTTTGCACCTGTCATCTATAGACACACAATAGCCAATTTCTTTTCAGCATCTTGGTTTACTGAATGTTTAACTTAGAAATGAAAGGTTCCAAGTTCTGCTTCTTTAATAAACAATATATTGGAGGTCAACCTTCCACTTTCAAGATATATAAAATTTATTTTCCCCATGATGTGGTCCATATTGAATCCCTGAATGGGCTACTTCTGCTTAAAAGCCCTATCAAAGTCCAGTAGTACCTGCTGGATCAAGCTAACGATAAGTAAAAAAAAATGAATGATCATCTATAAGTTAAAGTTATTTGAAAGGAATATCGTACTTAAATTGTGTTTTTTTAAACAAATCTTAACGTACCAGGCCATTACTGAAAAGCACACCAATATCAGTTGTACCCAAAGCTATATCTTATTTCCAATAACTCAAGAAAATGTGATTTCTTGATTATCTCCTTCCTTCCTTCAGTGCTGAATTTTTTTTTTTCAAATGGCACATCACTTGTGGCTGCAATCTTCTGTGAGAGGAACATAAAGATGCAGAAATCATTATTAGTGCACTATTAAAGTTTCAGATCTCTTCTGCAGCAAGAGAAACGTGTGCTTAAAAATGCGGTGTGATGGTGCTCCCTTGTCGTTTTGTCACATTTCTAAAAATGGGTTCCATGCCAGAAAAGAGATGTGGAATCTGCCCCAGTCAGCTGTTGAAACTATTCTTATTTTTGCACACTTTGCACTGTAAACTCTCTTACGTGGCCTTTTTGTCAAGGTAAATAGCTGCATCTCTTCTGGGTTAAGCAAGGAAGAGATTCATCAAAATCAAATGCATTGCTGAGACTGGTGTTCTCTTAACAAATTGTTTCTGCGCAATTAACCTCTTCAATGTCTTCAAACACTTCTTCTCTACTAAAGAATCCAGGATGCATTATTTTGGGGAATCTATCTGTGCAGGACAATCCTTGGGGATTGTCAAAAAGCAGTAACAGGAAACAGGTTTTCTGTCCTGTAGTCGTATTTCCATTTAAAAGATATGTGGGTCAGAAAGATGTTTTTTTTTTCCATGGAGAATGTTGTTTATTGATGGAGACTCAAAGTGTGGAACTGAAACTCCTTAGAAGTAGCATGGTTACATCTATTCTGCTTCAGCCTGCTTAAATCTTTGGTGAAGGTTGCTTGAAATTACAGTTCACAAACATCTGGGACATCTGCAGTAGCTGATAGAAGATAATATTTCTAGCTCAGGATTGAACTGTGAGGTCCTTGGTGCTCTCTGAGCTTGGTTGTTTTCTTGCAGACATTTCACCACCCAACTAGGTAACATCATCAGTGCTCATGAGGAATAGATGCCATTGTACTAAGCTAGAAAGAGCCTTGGCATAGCTGCAAACGTTCACATTAGTGAAGGTATAGCTCAAGAGCCCAAGTCTGTCTATAATTCTGAGTGAAGTAATTTCCTTAACTATACCCAGTTCTGAATCAGATGTTTTGGTAGTGACCCCAAATTATTAACAGGGTCTTTTAAAAGTGTTGAGAGGCCTGCTGGCAGAATCTTGATTGGAACTTCTCTTCTACTTCGAGAGATGGATTCCCAGGATGGAAGTAAGAAGCAGCTCAGCCCAGATATGATGTATGAGTGAAAGAGGATGCAGAGAGCCCTTCCCTAACAGCTCACAGATTATATTATAGATGCAAAACAGTAGAGTCTTCAGTCCGGCAAGGTTTTGTCTATAGGTGTGAAGCAATAAAGAACTCAGTTTGGAAGAATCACCATGTGTCATTCTTGGTTTTGGGGCTGATATGAAGACTGTGGAGTCATTGATGTGTAGGTATCAGCCTAAAAAGGTAGACCAGACTAATACTATACATCAGGGGTGTCAAACTCAATTTCACTGAGGGCCGCATCAACATTGCAGTTGCCCTGGGGGGGGCAGGTGGGTGTGGCCAGAGTGGCTGCATCCTACTGGGTGGATGTGGATGGAGTGGGTGTGGCCTACTGGGTGGGTGTGGCCAGTTCTACATCATTCGCGTCAAGGGTGCCTATGGGGGGTCTGGGCAGGAGTGGGACAGATCTGAGGGTCTCGGGCAGAAGAGGGTGGGGCAAGTGCCAAGGCATGGTCCACTGGGGCAAGTGCCAAGATGGCCATTACAAAATTGTACATTGGCTCCCGGCTGGCCAGGGCCAGGGCCAAGGCAGCGGGGGCCGTTCCCTCACTGTTTCCAGGATGGCTTCGCGGGCCACATGAAATCACTTTGCGGGCCGCATCCGGCCCCTGGGCCTTGTGTTTGACATGTCTGCTGTAAGGAACGTCCTTGAGTGAATCAGGCAAGCAATACACCAGGCACGCTCCAGAATCCAACAAAGTTTATTGCACGTTGCAGGAAACAAAGTTTACCCTGGGAGAGGCTCCAACCCCGCGCGCTATATGCCGTCCCGGGCTACACCCACAGCACACACCCTCATCAAGCCTTATAAGGATACCCCGCCCATAATCCACCCATCCACCCCACCCTGTGCTAACCTCCACCGCAGCAAGCCCCATGAAACAAGTCCTCAGTCAGTCCCACAGCAGCAAGCCCCGTGAAACAAGTCCGTTCCCCCCCGCCCTAACTGATATTAGATCCTGTCAGACCCAGCGGCAATTCATAGCTCCTGCCCACAGCCCCCATCCCCCGTGTTGGCTTCCACGTGAGGACGTCACATGCCCAATCAGCTGGCTGCACGCAGATCACGCCGGCGGTGTAGGTGCCGTCCCGCCGGAGCCGCCAGGACACGCTCGCCGTTGGCGCAGGCGGGAGGCTGCAAACGGCCAGGTTGGTAGCGGCCAGGTTGGTAGTGTGCTGGGTCTGACATTCGGCTTCCCCTCACCACAACTCCCCCTGAAACAAAGGTAACAGATGAGTCACCGCGTGTACCCTGTGGCCAGATACGCCAATTAACCGTCCCCTTGCCCCCCCCCGCGCTCCGTGTGGTACCCTTCTGTGATACCTTTTAACTAGCTCGGGGGCGGATACATCCTCACTCAATACCCAGGAGGCTTCAGACAAAGGATACCCCTTCCACACGACCAGGTAGTACAGTCTTTTACCCCGTAGTCGCGAGTCAACTATGTCCTCTATTTCGTACCTTCCTGGGGTGACAGGGCCTGGGGTTTGTCCATGAGATGTCCTCCCCACCGGCTTCAATAAACTTACGTGAAATGTCGGATGTATTTTACCTAGAAGCTTTGGTAATTCGAGCCTCACCGTTACCGGATTGATGATTTGTGCTATGCGAAAGGGCCCGATATATTTTGGTGCCAGTTTCTTGCAGGGGACCTGTAACTTAACATATTTGGTTGATAAGTATACTTTATCCCCCACACGGAATTGGAGCGGTTGTCGACGTCTCTTGTCGGCGTGATACTTAGCCACCTGTGTTGCTTGGTCTAGTGCTTGCTTTACGCTACGCCACACCTGGCCCGCTCGAGCAAACCAACCCTCTGACCGGTGTAGAGGGGGGTCTGGTGACACACAATCGGGTAAGGGGACCACATCATACCCATAAACAACCTGAAATGGGGTTAGACCGGTACTGTTATGCACTGCGTTATTATACGCTAGTTCAGCAAATGGAACATAGTCCACCCAATCCAGCTGTTGATACGATACATAACAGCGTAAGTACCGTTCAATCGCTGCATGTGCCCGTTCTGCCGCCCCGTTGGTACAGGGGTGGTATGCCGAGCTCAATCCTTGTGTGGTTCCAATACTGGCTAGGAAATCTCGCCAGAAGCGGGCTGTGAACTGCACGCCGCGATCTGAAATAACTCGACGGGGCGCCCCATGTAGTCTGTAAATATGTTGTACAAACAATTTCGCCAACCGTTTTGCAGATGGTAGACCCTTGCAGGGGATGAAGTGGGCCTGCTTAGAAAAGAGATCCACCACTGTCCAGATCACCGTGTAGCCCCTCACGTTTGGCAGATCTACAAGGAAGTCCATCCCGAGATCCTGCCATGGGCGGTCCGGGTCAGATACTTGCTGTAGTAATCCCATGGGTTTTTTCGGTACCGTTTTTGCTTGGGCGCAAAGGTGACACCGGTTGACATATTCTTCAATGTCTTTCCTCATCCCTGGCCACCAGAACTGGCGTCTCACTAGATGGAGTGTCTTTACAAATCCAAAATGGCCGGCTGTTTTTGAGTCATGACATCTGTGGTACACTCGGTTCCTTAGTGCCAATGGAACGTATAACCTATCCCCATACCAGGCTAACCCATCACGACGACTCAAGACCCCAGGGTTAGCCAAAATCCAGGGGTCTGTTAACAAAGCCGATCTCAGCCCATCCTCGAAGGCTCCTAACTGTGCACCCTTCTCAGGCAGGCCGGGACCCGGATTATACGGAGGTATGATAGCGTGAATCACCTGCTCTCTCTTGCTATTGTACTGTGGTAGCCGGGATAGTGCGTCGGCTAGGAAATTTTTCCCTCCCGGAACGACTTTCAGGTGGAATTTGAACCGTTGGAAGTATTGCGCCCATCGCACATGTTTGGGTGCTAATCTTCTTGGGGTTTGGAGGACCGCTAGATTTTGATGGTCTGTCCACACCTCGAAGGGGTGCTGTGCGCCCTCCAGCAAATGACGCCATGTCGACAGGGCCCATTTCACAGCAAACGCTTCCTTCTCCCACACTGCCCAGCGGCGTTCCGTGTCCGTGAACTTTTTGGACGTGTAGGCACACGGTTGTAACAATCCGTCTGCATTACGTTGCAACAATATCGCCCCAATGGCGACATCGCTGGCGTCGGCTTGTACGACGAATGGCCGGCCTGGATCGGGGTGTATCAGAATGGGGTCTCGTGCGAATAGCCCTTTAAGGGACTCGAAAGCCTGTTGGCAGGCCATAGTCCAGGCAAGAGGTTGTCCTGGGCGAGGTTTTCCGGTTAATCGCTTGGTGCGCAACAACTGAGTCAGCGGCAGGGCCACGTCAGCGAAGGAGGGGATGAACTGCCGGTAAAAGTTTGCAAACCCTAGAAACCGCTGTAGCTGACGGCGGGTTTTTGGCGCTTGCCATTCCAATACGCATTTTACCTTATTGGGATCCATTTCTATCCCTGCCGCCGACACTCTGAAGCCAAGATAGTCAATACGCTCCTTGTGGAATTCGCATTTCGATATTTTACAGTATAGCTGAGCGTCTAACAATTTGCGTAGAACCGTGCGCACCAATTCCACATGTTCCTCTAGTGATCGTGAGTAGATTAAGATGTCATCCAGATACACGAGGACACCCTTGTATAAGTGGTCGTGCAGCACCTCATTGATCAGCTGCATAAACACAGCCGGGGCCCCTTGTAACCCGAATGGCATTACTTTGAACTGATAACTGCCTAGCGGACAGTTAAAGGTTGTTTTCCACTCATCTCCCTCCCTGATGCGAACCCTGTAGTATGCCTCACGGAGGTCCAGCTTTGTGAAGATGGTTCCAGTAGCCAAGTGGGTCAGAAGGTCTTTTATAAGGGGCAGGGGATACACCTGTTCTATACACACCGCATTGAGACCTCGGAAGTCTACACATAACCTCAAACCCCCATCCTTCTTTCCCTGGAACAGTACAGGGGCGGCCATCCGAGACCGTGCTGGTACTATAAATCCTCTGGCTAAGTTCTTATCCACGTACTGCCTCATCTCCTGTAACTCCGTGAACGTCATTGGGTACATTCGGGCCTTTGGGAGTTTCGCCCCAGGGATAAGTTCAATCGCGCAATCTGTACGCCTATGGGGAGGCAGACTGTCGCACTCCTGCTCACTAAAGACCATTGCAAGATCCTCGTACACTGCTGGGTACTCGCCCTGATTCCCATCCGTTATGTGATCTGCCCCTTCCCCTTTCATGTTGCTATTATACCGCTCCGGGACTGGTGGTTGATCAGGCAAGCAATACACCAGGCACGCTCCAGAATCCAACAAAGTTTATTGCACGTTGCACGTTGCAGGAAACAAAGTTTACCCTGGGAGAGGCTCCAACCCCGCGCGCTATATGCCGTCCCGGGCTACACCCACAGCACACACCCTCATCAAGCCTTATAAGGATACCCCGCCCATAATCCACCCATCCCCCCACCCTGTGCTAACCTCCACCGCAGCAAGCCCCATGAAACAAGTCCTCAGTCAGTCCCACAGCAGCAAGCCCCGTGGAACAAGTCCGTTCCCCCCCGCCCTAACTGATATTAGATCCTGTCAGACCCAGCGGCAATTCATAGCTCCTGCCCACAGCCCCCATCCCCCGTGTTGGCTTCCACGTGAGGACGTCACATGCCCAATCAGCTGGCTGCACGCAGATCACGCCGGCGGTGTAGGTGCCGTCCCGCCGGAGCCGCCAGGACACGCTCGCCGTTGGCGCAGGCTGGAGGCTGCAAACGGCCAGGTTGGTAGCGGCCAGGTTGGTAGTGTGCTGGGTCTGACATCTGCCATACATATACTATAGGCCAGGACTACTTTTGTAACAGCTTTGGTAACAGAATTTTGCATGCCTGAATGCTTCCCTCTCTCCCTTGCTTTATTTTCATGTGAACTTGAGAGCGGCTTTGTTAGACATTTTCTCAAATTAGTTTCTGACTTCAAACCCTCTTATCTGATCATTGCCTTGATAGCCGGTCTTCCACCTGTCCTCAGGGCCATTCCCTATGTCCCCTACATCAGGATTACGTCCAAAAAAGCCAGCACAGTCCTAGGCAGCATTAATAGAAGAATAGAATCAAGATCATGTGAAGTGTTAGTATCACTTTATAATGTCTTGGTAAGGCCACGCTTGGAACACTGCATCCAGTTTGGTCACCACAATATAAAAAAGGTGTTCAGATTCTGGACAGAGTGCAGAGAAGAGTGACAAAGATGATTGGGGGGGGGGGTCGGAGACTAAAATAAATGAAGAACAGTTGCAGGAATTGGATAAGTCTGGTCTAGTGAAAAGAAGGACTAGGGGTGACATGATAGCAATGTTCCAATATTTGAGGGGCTGCCACAAAGAGGGGGGTCAGCCTATTCTCCAAAGCACCTGAAGGCAGGATAAGAAGCAATGGATGGAAACCAATCCAGGAAAGAACCAATCTAGGACTAAGGAGAAATTTCCTGACAATAAGAACATTTAACCAGTGGAACAACCTGCCTCTAGAAATTGTGGATGCTCCAACTCTGGAGGTTTTTAAGAAGAGATTGGACAACCAATTTGACTGAAATGGTATAGGGTTTCTTGCCTAAAGAGCGGGCTGGACTAGAAGACCTCTGAAGTCCCTTCCACTCTGAACTTCCCATGTGGACTAAAAAGAAAGTATTATGCAAAGCTCATGCAATGTCTTCATGAAGACGTTGCATGACTCTTAGACCCCGACTCTTAGACCACAGTTCTTTGAAGACAATAGATTAATTAAAATGATGCATAGCATTACATGCAACCCTTTAAATAAAGTTCATTCTTAACCACGTGGGATGTAATGAAGGAGCCATTAATCCTAATGTAGATAAAATGAATAGTGGAAGCTGTCCTTCTTTCTTGAGGACTCTATTGCAAAACTGTCATCAAGTTATTCAGGAGTGAAAAGCGTGGTTTGCAAAGGCTGTCTGGAAGACAAATAGCTTTACACCATGTTAGGATTTAGGAGAGGACCAGCAGCTCAATGAAAGTAAATTCTCTCTGTGGGTAAAGATCTTCTGAAAGACTGATCTCTTTAAATGAATCGAACTGCAAAGGGGGAGCCAGGCCTGTTAGTATAACTTGAGCCAGGCAAATGAAATCCTCTCGTACTTTTGTTCCTCTCAGTTCTTATTCAGTTGCACAAAAAGGGAGTTTGCTTTAGCAATGATCTCAAAAGGGGGGGGGAACACTACTGAATTGTGTAGTGGTGGTGAACTTATGGCACGGGCGCCAGAGGCGGCGCTCGGACCCCTCTCTGTGGGCACACGTGCCGTTGTCCCAGCCTCGCCTCCCCCCGTGACCCCTCCTCACCAGCAGCCGCCCTGGAGGAGAGTCACCCCTGAGCTTGGCCCACACATAGCAGGGCAGCCAAGGACATGGCAGCCAGGCAGCGTAGACAAGACTCTGCCCTCATGCCCCACCATGCACAGTTGATGCTGCGGGGTGTGGGCAGAGGGTGTGGCTGCCATGGCGCTGCTGGGTGATCTGTGGTGGGCCCTGGAGACAGTGAGTGGCCCTGCGGGCAGGTGGGGTAGGGGCGGAGGAGGGGTGGGGCAGGGGGTGGAGCAGAGGCGGGGCCAGTTTTTGGGCACTCAGTCTCTGAAAGTTTCGCCATCACTGGGGTAGACTGTGAAAGCTCCATCAAAAGATTGGCTTTTGGTATTTTTTTTTTTTTTAGGGCAAATTGAGAAGCTTTCAGCGAAATACGTAGCTATTGAAAACAGCAGCCTAAAACTTACTTCAAAAAGCCAGCTCCCACTATTATCAGATTGGCGGTGACACAAATCTTTTAAGAAAAGGCTATCCTATGGTTTTAAATCAATGGTTTGTCAAATAAACTACAAAGGCTCAATTCGCACGCCCTGCTCTATCGCCATAGATTCCGTGGCTACGTTCTGCCTTTCTTTCCCGCTGTTTCTGTTGTTTCTTGTTTTGACTCTATTTCAGTGGTTCTCAACCTGTGGGTCGGGACCCCATTTGGGGTCGAACAACCATTTCACGGGGGTCGCCAAACAAGGCTGTCTGCCATTTTCCCCCCCTTTTCTTTGGCCACGCCTCTGGCACCCGGTGATGTATAAGTGGTTGGGGGTCACCACAACATGGGGAACTGTATTATGGGGTCACGGCATTAGAAAGGTTGAGAACCACTGCTCTATTTGGTTGTTAGGCTCCTTGGAGTCTTGTAGGACTGAGGTGAAACAAGTACACAATTGAGAAAGCACGTTGGTTGGATTCATAAAGCATGTTAAGCTCCAGCGAAAGGGTAGGTGATGGTTTGGTGTCAAGTGTGACTGCAAAGTGAGTTTTCAAGGTCCACCTCAAAGCCTGCTGCAAGGCATACACATAGCAGGTAGAGCAATACAAAGCTCAGAGTTGTGAGTCATGTTTCCACAGTCCCAAAACCGAGTGGGGCAGAGAATGCCTTAGGAAAATCAATTGATCCTGAAAGGAAAATGGATTGGACTGAAAACAAAGCATCCTTACCGAAAACCCCTGAATGTGACATACTTCATTTACGAAAAAAGAAATCAAACAATGACGAAATACCGATAGAAGAGAATATTTGTAGCTCAGGGTTGAACAATGGAGAGATATCTGGGTTGGTGTCATATATTCCTGTTTCTTTTAAGTAAAGATCAATACTTGGACCGCAGGTCTCCTGTAAGGGCTGTGAGGAAAAAACCCTTTGAAGAAGAGGAGGAGAGTTGTAGCCAAGGCAACGGTCAGATAAGAGAGATTCTGTTGCTGTGACAGTAGGTATAATAAAGGAGAGCCAGTTTTGTCTAGTGCAGGGGTAGGCAATCTTAGCTCTTTTATGACTCATGGACTTCAACTCCCAGAATTCCTGAGTCAGCATAGCTGACTCGGGAATTCTGGGGGTTGAAGTCCATGAGTCATAAAAGAGCCGAGGTTGCCTACCCCTGGCTCTAGTGGTTAAGATACCAGGCTAGAAAATGACAGACTGTCAGTTCTAATCCCGCCTTAGGCATGAGTGACTTTGGGCCAATCACCAAGAGACAGTCAGCTCTAGTCCCACCTTAGGTGCGAAAGCCAACTAGGTGACCCTGGGCCACTCCCTCTCTCTCAGCCCAACTCACCTCACAGGGTTGTTATTGTGCGAGTCACAGAATAACAGAGTTGGACAGAATTTGGAGATCTTCTAGTCCAACCCCCTGCTCAAGCAGGAGACCCCATACCATACCAAATGGCTGTCCAATCTCTTCTTAATTGTGCTACAATTATTCTAAAGGGATTTCTACCTATGGTTTTCACTCCAGGTCAACCAGTCACATCCCTCACAAATCCCAGATCATTTTCAGTTCATTGGAAATAATAACACCTCCCCCTCCTTTGCCATCACCTCACATTAAAGAAAGCAAATATAAAACATTGGCACTCCTTATTCAGATTTGTGTGTCTGGAGGAAGTTGGGTTGGAAGTAGGAGAGAGAGAGAGAGAGAAAGTTGAGTTGGAAGTAGGAGAGAGAGGGAGAAAAGAGGGAGTGGGGTTCAGTAACTATCAAAATGCTGGCAATGTGGGTGGCTTTTTTCCCAACCCTAACCCTGGTTGACAATTGTACTGTAGATAAGAAGTTCAGGCTGTTGGGGAAACAGAATAATTATTTTCTTCAGCTCAGATGCTTAAGTAGGAAAATAAGAGGAGGAAGGTGTGTTGAATATGTTCACTGCCTTGAGTTGTTCATAAAAAAACAATAAAAGCGGGATACAAATAAATAAATAAATAAATAAATAAAATTCATGGCGTTGGTGTACAGGTCTAGTCTACCTCAATGGGTTGACCCCTATTTTGCAACTCTGAATGTGCCTCTCCCCTCACAGCAGTTATCCTAAAGAGAAGTAGGGATGGTCCTGTCTCAAATTCCATTTCCACTCTGGACTCAAGAGTTCTCTTATCTGATTGTTGCCTTGCCTGCAGCTCTTCCTCCTCTTCCTCAAGGTCATTCTTATAACCCATTGCATCATTGACTAATGGGCCTTTGAGACATCACCAGATCATATTTACTTTGTATTTGGGACTTGATTGTGGTACCCACATTTTATAACAACAGTCTTTTATACTTTGAAAAGGAAAGAAAAATACTATTCAAATTCTGAAAAACAACCTCCTAAAACTATTTTTTTTTCTGTCACTGGACAATCCTCTGTTTTCATTAAGGAGCTCAGCGTGACATTTGTGCAGAGGCAGCTTTCAACTTCTAGGGGAGAGTAAAAAAACAAAGAGAAATCGAAATAAAATGTAGACCCAACACTCACTTGCTGTGATATTCCTCTCAGGAAATTCTCATTTTACAAGCATTTATCTTGTTTCAGGCACAAAGCCTTTACAAAAACTTAGTGTTTAATTTTAATTGCTTTGTCATTTATATGCTGCATAGCAAACATTGTTTAAAGATGTGACATGTCTGGATCCCGATGCAAAATACATTTTAAAACTACTAAAGCAGGGGTCTTCAAACTTGGCCCATTTATGACTTGTGGACTTCAACTCCCAGAATTCCTCAGCCAGGCACGCTGGCTGAGGAATTCTGGGAGTTGAAGTCCACAAGTCATAAATGGGCCAAGTTTGAAGACCGCTGTACTAAAGTGTTGATAGCTGTCATTAAAATTTACCTTTCCTGTCTTTCTGCATGGCAACAGTCCTAAACGTTGGGGGGTTGATCTGATGACAGGATGTGCATTTTTGTACAAAGGTTGATCCATCCAATAAAACTAATCCATCCTTGGACTAGATCAGTGATGGAAAACCTTTTAGAGACCGAGTGCCCAAACTGCAACCCAAAACCCACTTATGCATCATCGGGTGCCGGGTGGGCGTGGTCCATTGGGTGGGTGTGGCCCATTGGGTGGGCGTGGCTGCAGTGATAATGGCAGATTGGGTGGGACTAAAAAGTTCAATCAATCAATTCCAACTTTGCAAGATCTTTTTTTTTCCTGCGAGAAGTTGAAATTGACTGATTGATTGAACCTTTTTTTTTTTTTGTACACGGTGGTGGAGGCCTAAAGCGAAAAGGTTTTATAAAACCCAGCTGAAGGTCTAGGACTGGGGCGATGGTGTGTGTGCCCACAGAGAGGGCTCTGAGTGCCACCTCTGGCACCCGTGCCATAGGTTCACCACCACTGGACTAGATCACATAAGAAAGAATAAGTTTCATTTTTACTAACCCTTTGCAAATTCCAGCTTTTTAAGGCATTCCATGTCACTCTCCATGGTGCTGAAATGAATAGCTTTGGAGGCACAAGTTAAAATACCACTTGACCTTAGTGGGATTTCATGAAATCGTATCCAGTCAGTTGGGTCTCATTAATTCCAATTTACAGCATATTTAACCTGAATTTGACTTATTTATAGGTTCCCATGCCATAGTGAACTGTAACCTAACCAAACAGGCTAGGTTTGTATAACACGCTAAGCTGAAAAACAACTAATGAAGGTCAATATGAATCAACAACTAACCAAGGTTAATATGAATCAAGCTTAGCATATTACAGATAGTCCTCAAGTTATAACTGTAATGGAGCCTGCCTGTCATGGTCATGACTGATGATAATCAGCTATGTGACTGGCCTGGCTTTTTTGGTGGTGCTCTTTAAGTAAATGCTGAGATTGGCCAGTTTTGTTGAAAACTGGAAATAAATGCCAATTTTAGGCAAAGCTATTGTAAATCATATTTATATGAGTGTGGGACAGCACAAATGACAGTAAGCGTGGCCCAGTTGCCAAGTGCCACAGTGGGGTCCTGTAACCTCGGGGGGGAACAACCATCAGAAGTTTGAATCTGAATCACCCCCAGGGAGGGTTGTTGTAACTTTGAACAGTCATCAAGCGACTATCCATAAGTCAAGGACTACCAGTATGCAATTGCATCTTTAACAATGTTCATGAGTTCACTGACTTGGTTTTAGAAACATTCAAAAATGTATATGCTATGCGTGAAAGAGAAGTTTGAAGGCAATTGTCAACATCCAGCTTGAGAATCCAAATAAAACTCCAGATTCATTCCATTTCCGAAAATTTTACTGTTTATTGAATACACAGCATGGCAATGTCAAAGCAAAACTAACTCTGAGTTTCCCAGACACCAGTTCATAGAATTAAACAATAATTTCTCCGGCCAAACCCCCACTCTCTCATCAAGTCCATGTAAATGATTTCACTTTGTTATGGGAACTGTCTGCTTCCTCTCCACACTTGCTGCAGTGTCCTTGGAAAGGTTTCAGGCTCTCACGGTCTTCAGCAGAATCGTAGAGGTTTTATTTCACCATCACAACCCATTCTAAAGCAACACCTCCCCCACTTATTCTAATGGCAAGTTGAAATGAAGAGGCATGTAGCTGCCAAAGTTTCATTCTTGACAGCAACAAGCAATTCCAGATTAGTTACTGCCACCACCAATGTCTGTAAATAGGCCAGGAATTAAAACTGCTCTTTGAAGATCTTGACAAGCAGCAGCATTAATGTCAGTTCCGTTTGTTACAGGCTATTTTCTCTCACTATGATGAGGAAGGCCAGGTAGAAACAATTTCTTCTGGCACCTGACCTTTATTTACTTAAAAGTTTTGTTTGCCAAGTTTATAAGTTGCTCCAATAAATGCTTACTTTAAGAGGTTCACCTAGTCCAGGGGTAGGCAACCTTGGCTCTTTTATGAATTGTGGACTTCAACTCCCAGAATTCCTGAGCCAGCCATGCTGAGGGGAAAGGGAGAGGTTTCCAAGCTGAGCCATGCTGGCTCAGGAATTCTGGGAGTTGAAGTCCACGAGTCATAAAAGAGCCAAGGTTGCCTAGCCCTGACCTAGTCCCATTTTTCAAACATGGTTTAAAATATACCATAACTGCAATATACAGCATAATAAATGACATTAGTAACACAAAACAAACACAGTTGAGGGGTCCTTGGTGCTCTCTGAGCTTGGTTGTTTTCTTGCAGACATTTCATCATCCAACTAGGTAACATCAGCAAAGCTGGTAAGGAATTTCTTACTACTGTATTAATTCCTTACTAAGACTGATGATGTTATCTAGTTTGAGTAATGAAACATCTGCTGGTAGTTCAGGAGAAACCAAAGAATTTTCCTTTACCAACAGTAGATGTATTACAGGGACCTTAGTATCAAAGGGTGATGATTGTTCATTTATATGGCTGCACTCACAGAGGATATATTTATCAAAGCACATTAAACATGATGGCTAAAGGTAGATTAAGGAGTGATATATCTCAGTGGTTTTTCAACCCATGGTCCATGGACCCTGGGGGGGGGGCTGCTTGTCATCACAGAGGGGTCCGCAAAGGTTTGAAAAAATGTTATGATTTAAATCTTGAGTTAAGTCATGGGGGTTCATGGCTATGGTTTGTGGCCAGAAAAAGTATTCAAAGGGAGTCCATGGTGAAGAGAAAGTTGAGAACCACTGGTATATCTGATTATCAAATACTTGGTAATAAGTAAGGAATATTCCCAATTTGTTGTTTGTGAGTTCTAACACTTTTGTCTGAAAAAAGAAGATGGAGCTTGATGGAAACTTAAATCTGGTCCAGAATAAAACAGAATCGGCAAATTCCAGGCAAGTTAGACTCTCTAGTGCAGTGGTTCTCAACCTGTGGGTCGGGACCCCATTTGGGGTCGAACGACCATTTCACGGGGGTTGCCAAACAACGCAGTCCGCCAAAAGTCCCATTCTGCAAACGGTGCTGCACCAGTTGAGTAGTCCTCGACTTACGACCGGTTGAGTATTCCTCGACTTACGACCGGTTGGGGGTCGCGGCATTAAAAGGGTTGAGAACCACTGCTCTAGTGAGTCACCTTTGCATATTTTTCTACCTATTTCAATTTTTGACACAACTACCTAAGCAAAATTAGGCCCTCAATGTGAATACAGCCAGATCTTCGCCTCCAGGCTGACAAAATTATTTGTATAGATTTTTTTTCTCTGAGGGTGGAGTTCCTTTAGGGGATAAAGATTTTAATGACTTCTCTAATTAGGCATTTGACAGAATCCCCTAAATGATGTTTGCTCTTTGTGAGCACCTCGGCTATTTACTTAATATCTGTTTTGTGCCGGAGAATATGATCAGTGACATTTGATAACCTCATGCTTCTAAATATAAGTTGAATTGCTGTTTGCACACTCTCCTGGGGCCATTCTTCTAACCTTTTCCAAAATGAAAGCGGGAAAAACAGAGTTCCTATTAGTAGGGATGATGGTCTGGAAAGTGGTCAGCTCAGATGAATTTGTCCTAGAGCTGAGCTAATTGTTGTCCCTCAGCAGGTCATCGGCAATATAAACATAATAGCAATAGCAGAGACTTATATACCGCTTCACAGTGCTTTACAGCTCTCTCTAAGTGGTTTACAGAGTCAGCATATTGACCCCCCAACAATCTGGCTCCTCATTTTACCGACCTCAGAAGGATGCAAGGCTGAGTCAACCTTGAGCTGGTCAAAACATATAAGGAACGGTTGCTGGAATTGGGTATGTCTAGTTTAATGAAGAGAAGGACGGGGGGGGGGGCATGATAGCAGTGTTCCAATATCTCAGGGGCTGCCACATAGAAGAGGGAGTCAAGCTATTCTCCAAAGCACCTGAAGGCAGGACAAGAAGCAATGGATGGAAACTAATCAAGAAGAGAAGCAACCCAGAACGAAGGAGAAATTTCCTGACAGTTAGAACAATTCATCAGTGGACCAACTTGCCTCCAGAAGCTGTGAATGCTCCAACACTGGACATTTTTAAGGACAGCCATTTTTCTGAAATGTATAGGGTTTCCTGCCTGAGCAGGGGATTGGACTAGATGACCCCCAAGGTCCCTTCCTTCCTTCCTTCCTTCCTTCCTTCCTTCCTTCCTTCCTTCCTTCCTTCCTTCCTTCCTTCCTTCCTTCCTTCCTTCCTTCCTCCTCCTCCTCCTCCTCCTCCTCTTCTTCCTCCTCCTCCTCCTCCTCCTCCTCCTCCTCCTCCTCCTCTTCTTCTTCTTCTTCTTCTTCTTCTTCTTCTTCTTCTTCTTCTTCTTCTTCTTCTTCTTCTTCTTCTTCTTCCTCTTATCATCATCATCATCATCATCATCATCATCATCATCATCAAACTCTTGGCTATAGACAGAGTTGGCCTGTAGTACTGCATTCTAACCACTGCACCACCATAAGCATTGTTTATTTATTTATTAAGAAAATTTACATGGCTGCCCAACTCACTCACAGTGACACTGGGCAACTTACAGAAATACAACCCCAATAAACCCCACCCTCCCGGCCACAATAATCAAACCAACAACTTGGTGAGCTCCATAGCAGTCTGGAGTCCCTAAGCCTGCTGGCAAAATCATGTCTTCAGGGCCTTTTGAAATAGTTCAGTAGCAATGTGGGTAGTAGACAAGTACATAAGGAAAAGCTGAGTCTTAGCTGCTATGCTTCCTCAACAACTTTTACTCAAAGATATTCCACTTCTGAGTATCCAAACATGTCTAATGTACCATTTTATCAGTTTCTCAAAGTCATCAAGTTCCTTTCTGAGTCTATTTTAGTGCCTTTCAGTCAAGTGGTGGCCACACATTTCACCCTGCAATGTATGAAAAGTTATTTTTTAAAAAATCTACTGACCTTGGTAAAAATGAGATTTGGTGGATTATGAAAGAGCAACCGGCAAATAAAACTTTTTCAGTCCTGCCCAATAGATGAATGTCAATGTTGTGCTAAGCTCTTTTATGCGGTGATTTTTGAACCCTTCAATGTTCTGTCCTCCCCTCATTTTTGCATTAACAGCTTGCTGGAGACAAGGTTGAATGTCAAGTTGATTTAGTGACAGCAAGAGAAAGACAAAAATGCTGTCTATAAATCTGTTCTTCATCAATTTTGAAAACATCACCTGGAGGCTCTCTGAAAGATGGAGATATAATTGGTGTGACATCAGGCAGGAAACTTCACTTTTCATTCTTCGTTAGAAATAAAATACCATGGCTACCTTGGATAAATGAGATGGGAGTACAGCACTTTACAGGTCAAGGGAAAAAAGGCCAAGAAAATTGGTCTCGCCATCCATGCAGAAAATAAACTGCATCCATACTTTGAAATCCAGGCTGTGATTGAACCTGAATTGTTTTTAGTCTGACTAACCTGTTCAGTTGGACAAGTTGATAGCTTAGTGTATTATAGCTTGAAAAGAATGAGATGTTAATAAAAGGCTTTTGCAGTTGAAATACTGAAGGGGCTGAAAGTTGAATGGCATTTTGACAGATTAGAGGAAAATCACAGTGCCCTAGGAAGGAAGCACTGGCAAAACTCTTCTAGATAAACCATGCTGAGAAAGTTGCAAGGACTTCCAGGAAGACTTTGCGAATCGGACATGTTTGAACAGAAGGTAAAAAAAAGTGAGTCTGTAGATCAGTGGTTCTCTCTCTTTTTTTTTTAATTGAAATTTTTTTATTTTTTAAACATACAATCATTTATAAAAATACAATAAAATTTTAAAGTAGAAAAAAAAAAACCTTACCCTCCCTCCCACCCCCAACCCCCCCTCCCTTCACTTCCCAGAGCAGAATACAGGGTTAATAATAATAAAAAATTATAATAATTAAGAAAAAAGAAAAAAAAGAAAAGAAAAAAGAGAAAAAAATATCATAATTAACCTTTAACTCCATAACCTATAAAACAATTCTCTATAATATTTAAAATTCATTCATAAAATAAATGAAACTTTTTAATTCCATACTTTTTCTGAATATAATCTATCCACCTTCCCCATACAATAATATATCTTTCTTGTGTATGATCCTTTAAATAAGCAGAAATTTTTGCCATTTCTGCAAAACTAGATACTTTAAATATCCATTCTTCTAAAGTAGGCAAGGAATCTTTCTTCCAATATAAACCTACTAATAACCTTGCTGCAGTTAATAAATTCAACATCAAAGTAGTTTCTTTTTCATCTAAGTCAACAAAAATACCAAGTAAAAATAGTTGAGGAGTAAACTTTATCTTTTTTCTAAAAATCTTTTGAATGTTCCACCAAATCATAATCCAAAAAGCCTTTACTTTTTTACAATTCCACCGATCAGTGGTTCTCAACCTGTGGGTCGGGACCCCATTTGGGGTCGAATGACCATTTCACGGGGGTCGCCAAACAACACAGTCCGCCATTTTTTCCCCCTTTTCCTTAGCTGTGCTATTCCCTTTTATTCTATTGGCTTTCAAAAGCCAATAGGAATTGTCCAGGCTGTCTCTGCCCTGCTGAGCCCGCCAAAAGTCCCATTCTGCAAACGGTGCTGCACCAGTTGAGTAGTCCTCGACTTACGACCGGTTGAGTAGTCCTCGACTTTCGACTGTTGGGGGTCGTGGCATTAAAAAGGTTGAGAACCACTGCTGTAGATCTTGCATCTCCAGCCTGGCACCTGAACACCAATATGTCAAAGGAGTTCTTTCTTGATACCTGTTAGGCTTTCTGCCTCACCTGATTATTTATTTTTTACATTTTCTTTAAAAAAAACTTGAAAAATTGTGTTCTATGAAAGAAAGTCTCCACTAACATCATTCTTTCCAAGCTTCCAGGATGTCAAGAAACCTGCTCCCGGCAGACCAAATGTTGTGAACCATCTACTTTTGAGAGTTTCAGTGCCCCTGACAGATTAAAAAATAATCCTAGGCAAGGTTTAAAGAGTCCATTTCATTCTTTAAACCCCCTCCATCCTCTAAATAATATAATAAAATGGGCCTTACATTCGGGGCCCATCCTAAATGATGTGTAAACACATTATGGGTGCAGCAAAGTTTATATCCATCATGTGCATCCTTTCATATATTCATTCATTTTGGCTGGGTGTGTGTGCGTAGGTGTGAGTGTGAGATTGTTCCCAAGGGTTGCCAATGTTTCCTAAAATAGAGGTCCCCAACCTGTGGTCCATGGACTGGTACCGGGCCATGACATGCTAGCAACCGGTCCACACAAACAAGCAAAGCCCCATGTGTGGGATGCAGGCAGCACACAAAACCACACACCCTTCGGTCTGCGGAAAAACCTCTCTCCACAGAACCAGTCCCTGGTGCCCAAAGGTTTGGAGGCCTCTGTCCTAAAATGTGAGTTTTGTAAGCCACTTTCTCAGTGTATGCCCTTTTGCTGAATGCAACTTTTCCATTTTTTTTTTTTTTTTTTTTAGAGAGAGAGCTTGTTTAAGGAGAGAGTGACAGATGTGACCCGACTCTGCCATTTGGCTGTCTGTGCCTTTATGGCAAATTGTGCCATTTTGCTTCCATTTCCATTTGTGAAACTTTTTTTTAAATATCTCTAAAAATATATGAATACAGCGCCATTGGGAACAATAGTGTGACATTCTGGTGCATTAACTATAACTGCTATACTGGTCACTGGAGAGACTTGTCTCTGACAGCCTTTTCTGAGTGAGCTATGTCTGGCGCAGTGGTGATTTTGGAAATACTTCACAGTCTGGTTCCCTCCCATATTTAACTCATGGGATAAAAGAATAGTTCCTCGTCATAAAGCTAAGTTGAGTCTCCAGAGAGCTGCTTTTAAAGCCTTCTGATTTTGTCCCTGGGCAGATCCCTAACCCCTAACCCCTTGGGCAAAGACACATCTTTGCTCAATCACATAAAAATATCCTCTGGTGAGGGTGAAGTAAATGAGATGCAAATTTATACTCATTTTTATTCGCTAAAATAAAGGATGGAGCTCCTACCAAATCTTGCAGTCTGAAATAACTGCAAGGAGTCACAGAGATTGTTTGGGTCAAAATCTGCTAGGGTGATCTATGCGTGGGTAGTATTAAAATATGGAGATTGAGTTATGATTATGCTCCATAGTTCATTCACTGAAAACATTCTCTGAGTTATAGAAGAAATGGAAAATAGATTGGAATTAGTATGAGAGAAGGTAAAATATAAAGGTTTCCCCTCTCCAGTCATGTCCAATTCTAGGGGGTGATGCTCATCTCTGTTTCCTAGCTGAGGGAGCCAGCATTGTCTGAAAACACTTCCATAGTCACCTGGCTGGCATGATTATATGCCGAGGTGCATGGAATACTGTTACCTTCCCACCAAAGTGGTACCTATTTATCTACTTGTATTTGCATGCTTTTGAATTGCTAGATGGGCAGGAGGTGGGGCAGGAACAGGAGCTTTTCCTGTTGCGCGGTACTTGGGTCTTGAACTGCCAGCCTTCCAGTCAACAGCCCAGCATCTTAACCACTAAGCCACCACACTCCCTAGCATAAGAGAAACCAAGGTTCAAAAATCTACATAGTCATGGACTTGTTTGATTAGGCCAGAACTCATGATAATCAAATACTCTAAATCAGCAGCCCCCAACCTTTTGGACACCAGGGATCGGTTCGGTGGAGAGAGGTTTTTTTTGTGGACCAGAGGGGTGTGTGGGTTTGCATGCTGCCTGCATCCCATGGATGGTGCTTCAAGCATTAAAGTTCTGCCAAATCCATGGGCCATTAACCAGGTTCTAGCTGGGACTAACAACTGTGAAGCCATAGTTAATAAACCAGGACCTCAAATATTTTTGGAGGACCCTGTCACTTCCTAGACCAGTGGTTCTCAACCTTTTTAATGCCGTGACCCCCAACCGGTCATAAGTCGAGGACTACTCAACCGGTCGTAAGTCGAGGACTACTCAACTGTGCAGCACCGTTTGCAGAATGGGACTTTTGGCGGGCTCAGCAGGGCAGAGACAGCCTGGACAATTCCTATTGGCTTTTGAAAGCCAATAGAATTAGACTCTATTCAAGAGAGTCTATTCTATTGGCTTTCAAAAGCCAATCGAATAAAAGGGAGTAACACAGCTAAGGAAAAGGGGGGAAAAATGGTGGACTGCGTTGTTTGGCGACCCCCGTGAAATGGTCGTTCGACCCCAAATGGGGTCCCGACCCACAGGTTGAGAACCACTGTCCTAGACAATGCCTCTCTAAAAGCAAAGGCAATGCTTGGCTGAGAGACATAGATTCTTCCTGGCCAAGGAATGTCCTTTTTAAAAAGCCAGTCCTCTCAAACAGAAATGGACCGTGTTAATTTGGTCCATGAGAGTTACAAAATCTCAATAATTCCATTTTCCATTTTCCTGTCTTCCAATTTCCATTAAAGCAAACTGCTTACTCTGAGCTCTCAAAGGAGCTAATATTATTTTTCATCCCTGGCAATATCAGGAACTGGCTGCTTTTGAAGACACACAAACACACCTATTTTTTTTTTCCTACGATCATCCCCAGACATATGCACTAAATTAACAGTACAGGTTTAATTTAAAAGAGGAGAACTAGTTCTGCCTCTTTGGAGATGAGCTTGTCAGATTGAGGCACTGTTCAGTCTTGATATCTCTGACAGCTACCTCATTAGGATGACAACAAACTTTTGGGCTTCATAATGTGCATGAAGGCATGTTAACTCCATGTTTGTAAAATTGGCCTTGGCATTGTGCCATTATATTCTGATGTTTATGATACTTTTAATGGAACAACAGAATAACAGAGTTGGAAGGGACCTTGGAGGTCATCTAGTCCAACCCTCTGCTCAGGCAGGAAACACTGTACCATTTCACACAAATGGTTGTCCAATCTCTTCTTGAAAACCTCCAGTGTTGGAGCACCTACAACTTCTGGAGGCAAGTCGTTCCACCAATTATGTCTGTGGAGATTTTTAGTCATCCAAGTTATGGTTATCCCAAAGGTGCTTTTTCAAGGAGGCAACTGGACTTTCTTGTTTCTCTTTGAAGACGTTTCGCTTCTCATCCAAGAAGCTTCTTCAGCTCTGACTGGATGATGGGGAATTGAAGGATTTATACTCCTTGCAGATAGCTGGTCCTTTGCCTTCATTTGCCTTCTTTTAGAGAGTCGTTGAGGCCACCTGGAGGTTTACCTGTGTCCTCAGGGTCACCTGAGTAGTGCAAATGGGTATGAAGCCTCCTTAGCTGCAGGATGTTTTCTGCCCTGTCTCCTTTCAGTGTTGAAGACAGGCACACAAGCTGTTGGGGATGAGTCTGTGTTGTCTGAATCTCAAACTGAAGCACAAATGGTTCCTGTAGTCTGCAATCTTTTCTGCAAATCCATTCATACTCCCACACCATTCGAAGGGTGTTCATCCCAAACTGCATAGTCATGTTCTTCTAACTCAGTGGTTCTCAACCTTTTTAATGCCGTGACCCCCAAGCGGTCGTAAGTCGAGGACTAAACCGGTCGTAAGTCGAGGACTAAACCGGTCGTAAGTCGAGGACTACCCAACCAGTCGTAAGTTGAGGACTTTCCCTGCCCGGGAGCGCCACACATGCGTGGTGCCGCCCCCTGTGCCGGCCGATGTGTAGCTGGCAAGCGGCAGAGACGGAGCAGGCCGACCACCGGCTGAGCCACCAGCTGGCCCAGCCCAAGGGAGGTAAGGCACCCACCAGAAAAGGGGAAAAAAATGGCGGACAGCCTTGCTTGGTGACCCCCGTGAAATGGTCGATCGAACCGCTGTTCTAACTCTATGCCTGTTCTTTTAACCAGATTAAATAGCAAGCTTCAAAATACAATTTCTGATCAGCTAAACCCAATCGTCCTCTTTCCTGTGCCTTTTCTAATACTTTATATTTAACTCTTGGCTTTTTCCTGTGCTATAACAAGTTAGACACATATTTTTTTGCCATTGTTTAAATGGCACAATGCATCAATTGTCAAAATAAATATTGGCTGAAACAGAAACACCATTCTAGGCAAAATATTCTTCTTTATTACAGAAATTCTCCCCATTAGTGATGGTCGTAGTCCCATCTTGGCATGTCCTTTTTAATTAATTCCATATCTTACCATAAATCATTAGAAATAATATACAATCTATATTTGTCATAATGATACCCAAACATTTTATTTTTTTCTCAGTCTTAAAGCAATTTTTTCCCATTAATTCTGTTGAATCTTCTATTTTCATATTTTTCTTAACATCTTCATCTTTTAGTTATTAATCTTTTAACCTGGGAGCATCCCAAATTCTTTTAATTTTCCCATGAATACTTATATTCCCTTTGATGGATCCTCCAAAACCAGCATCAAATCATCAGGAAATGCTCTTAAGCTATCATTTTCTCTTTTTTTAATCTTTAATCTTGCAATTCTCTCATCCTGTTTTATATCTTTGTTCGATATTCAAGAACTAAAATGAACAGTAGCGGAGACAACTGGCATCCTTGACTTGTCCCTGTTTATATCTCACAGGGTTTTGTTAATTTTCCATTAACAATTATTTATGCTTTCTGTGAGGCATTACTGTAATCCATCTTGCCCATTTAATAAAATTCTCTCCAAAGTTCCGCTATCGTCCAGGACTTTAATCAGGAAACCAATTCAAATCTTCAAAGGCCTCTTCTGCATCTAAGCAAATCAATTCAGCTCTTTTAAGTTCTGTTTTTGATTGCATATATAAAAAAGTTCCTCCTATATTCATCTAGCCTCTTTCCATTATTTTCAAAAACTACAATTCCATATGCTGCTTGGAGATAACACAAATATCAGAAAAACCTTATATTTCTGAAGGAGATATACTGTATCTACAAGTAGTTCTCGACTTACAACCACAACTGAGCCCAAAATTTCTGCTGCAAAGCGAGACAGTTGTTAAGTGAGTTTTGCCCTATTTTACGACCTTTCTTGCCACAGTTGTTAAGTGAATCACTGCAGTTGTAAAGTTAGTAACACGGTTGTTAAATGAATCTGGCTTCCCCATTGACTTTGCTTGTTAGAAGGTCCCAAAAGGTGATCACGTGACCCCAGGATGCTGCAGCTGTCATAAATACATGCCAGTTGCCAAGCGTCCAAATTTTGATCATGTGATCACGGGGATGCTGCAATGTTGTAAGTGTGAAAGACAGTCATAAGTCACTTTTTTCAATGCCATTGTAACTTTGTACGATCACTGGATGAACTGTTGTAAGTCTAGGACGATGTGTATTAAGCTGGCTAGGTATACATCCAAACTAGACTGTGTTGTTTCTCTGGGCCACCTATGTGTGTGTTTGTGGGTATAGGCATAATTTATTTTATGTATTTATTTTTGTCATGTTTATGCAGTGTATATTGGAGGTGGTTACTTTTGAGAGCTGTAGGCAATGAAATCTCATTTTAATATATGCTGATTAATGTACATTTAAAGTGACAATAACATTATTCTATTCTATTATCATTATTCTATTCTATTCTATTCTCATTATCCTATTCTATTCTATTCTATTCTATTCTATTCTATTCTATTCTATTCTATTCTATTCTATTCTATTCTATTCTATTCTATTCCATTCCACTCCACTCCACTCCACTCCACTCCATTCCATTCCATTCTATTATCATTATCCTATTTATTCTATTCTATTCTATTCTATTCTATTCTATTCTATTCTATTCTATTCTATTCTATTCTATTCTATTCTATTCTATTCTATTCTATTCTATTCTATTTTCCCAGTCCCTAACTTTATTTCTAGTTATTCATGAGAAATAAACAAAAGTTTTCTAAAGTGCTGATGATAGAGATGGTGGTATATAGCTGCCAATACCAAAGATATTGAAGATAATAAGGGCTCCAGTAATGAACAATTATTGGCTTTGCCATAAATACACAACTCTCAAATTCTGGCATCTCAGTTCTCCGTGATATATTGTTGTAGCTGACTGCAACATTTGCATATTTGATCTGTATTTGTAGATTTATTTAACAGCCATGAAAGTCCCTTTGGATTGGAATAATTCCATGCAGGTTAGCCTCACAAAACGCAGCAACAGCAATCCATTTAGAGAGAAAATAGTTCCAATGGGTTCCGCCAGCTGATAGACCGGAAAAATAGGATCATCAGGTGCAGCTAACTGGATTAGATTATGCTTAAAATTTATCATTACAATAACCTAATGGCCATTGATGGGAATAGCTTATTCTCAATTAGCTTGATGCCCTCAAGGTGTTTTGCTTAGCAGTAGTTCTGAGGGGTTTTGGCACAGAGATGCTAATTCTGCTGCAGAACTAAAAGGCGCAGTTGGGACTATGCTCCCATCACACATTCTGGATGGGTTGTGGAGATGTTTTTTTGGCAGTAGGGGGTTGGGAGGGAGATGAGTTTGTTGTTGATGTGGGACAAGCAGACTACGAATTGCTTTGAGAAGGACTCAGTACATTTCTCAAGCCCTGTATCGCTGACAAGACAAGAAAACAAGAAAGCACAAATGCCTAGAAGGTCTCTTTAATGTTTGTTGTTCAGTTGCTAAGTTGTTTCTTACTCTTTGCTACCCAATGGACTGCAGCACGCCAGGCCCTCCTGTCCTCCACTGTCTCCCGCAATTCGCCCAAATTCATGTTCATTGTGTCAATGTCATTATCTAACCATCTCATCCTCTGCTGTGCCCTTCTCCTTATTCCCTTCCATCTTTCCCAACATCTTTTCCAAAGAGTCCTCTCTTCTCATTTGGTGGCCAAAGAGTTTGAGCTTCAGCTTCAATATCTATCCCAAAGGTCAGTGGTGGAATTCAAATACCTGAACAACCGGTTCTCTTATTTGAAGCAGGCCTGGGCCTCCGAGGCCTAGAACAAACTTTTGGAAGTGTCATCCACGCACTTCCGGTGGGCCATTCTAGGCCTGGGAGGCCTCCTCCAGGCCTCCCAGGTCTAGACTGGACTTCTGGAAGCCAGATGGTTCTCTGAATGCAGCAAAATTTAGCTACCGGTTCTATCGAACCGGTGCAAACCGGCTGAATCCCACCACTGCCAAAGGTGCTTTTTCATGAGGCAACTGGACTTTCTTGTTTTTCTTTGAAGACGTTTCGCTTCTCATCCAAGAAGCTTCTTCAGCTCTGAACTGAAGCACCTTTGGAATAACTATGACCTGAATGACTGAGAATTTCCATAGACTTCAATATCTGTCCTTCCAAAGAATAGCCAGGATTTTTTAAATGTTAGTCTGGAGTAAATACAGAATATTGGAAACTGTCCTAGGAATTTTCCAACCTCATTTACAATGAGTTCTTAAAGACGGACTCTCTTTGAAACACTTTTCCCCATATGTCTCCCAATCTGGGCTGAACTGCTGATTGGGAGATAATCTGCCAACTGCTCTCCAATGTTCCCCACCATCTCTCATGTCAGAATGGGATAACTCCACCATGGCCAACTCACCATAAGATCTCCAATATCTTAGGGGCTGCCCCAAAGAAGAGGGAGTCAAGTTATTCTCCAAAGCACCTGAAGGCAGGACAGGAAGCAATGGATGGAAACTAACCAAAGAGAGAAGCAACTTAGAACTAAGGACAAATTTCCTGACAGTTAGAACAATTAGTCAGTGGAACTGCTTGCCTGCAGATGTTGTGAGTGCTCCATCACTGGATGCTTTAAAAAATAGACTGGACTGCCACTTGTCTGGAATGGGATAGGATTTCTTGCCTGAGCAGGGGGTTGGACTAGATGACCTCCAAGGTCTCTTCCAACTTTATGATGATGATGATGAAGAAGAAGAAGATGATGACTTGCCATGTCCAACTGGTAAACAAAGGTAAACAAACTGGTAAACAAAACATATATTTGACTTTGCATGTTACAACAGCGGCAAGAATTATATTTGCGCAGTATTGGAAAAATGAAGGAATACCATCAGATGAAGAAATAACTAAAAAAAATATTAGAATGTGCGGAGATGGATAGACTGACTCTGAGACTGAAAGAAAAAGAAGAAACGGAATATTATCAAACTTGGGACTATCATTGGCTAGAGGAAAAAATAAAGGATTAGGAACTAAATATGTATTAGCGAATGTAAACTCAGACAGCACGTTGGTTGAATAAATACTATTGAATGCATGGAAAAAAATCAATAAAATTGTTTTTTTTTTTTTTAAAAAAAAGAGCAAAAAAAGATTGAGGCTGACTGTGAAATACGTATTCATTTTGTTAGGCTTTGGACTTCTGACTCAAGAAGAGGACTCAAATTCTCATCTCTCAGGGACTTCCTTGCTCCTATTATTTTCACTAGTGACCTTGAGGTGACAGGAACATATGGACTTCATTGGGAAACTAATTAAAAGACCATCAATATCCATTATGCTCCGGTCCTAGGGGTGTTAATTCTGAAGGCCCTGCAGGGTTTCCTAAAAATATCTCTCTCTGAGGGAGAGATAGGAACAAGGATCACTCAACTCAGTCTGAACTGCTGCTTAGAATTTTCTAACTCTAGGTTTGGGGAAGAGTCAGTTCCAAGAAACAAAAAAACAACAACGACAAAAAACAATTTTTGATATTGTAATGCCAAAAAAAAACCCAACACAGTCCTAGGTTGCATTAACAGAAGGATAGAATCAAGATCACAGGAAATGTTAGTGCCACTTTATAACGCCTTGGTAAGACCACACTTGGAATATTGCATCCTGTTTTGGTCTCCACAATATAAAAAAAATATGTTGAGATGCTATAAACCAGTGGTGGTGGACCTATGGCATGTGTGCCACACGTGGCATGCAGAGCCCTCTCTGTGGGCATGCGCGCGGTCGCCCCAGTCCTAGGCCTTCAGCTGTGTTTTTATAAAACCTTTTTGCTTTAGGCCTCCACCGCCGTGTGCAAAAAAAAAAAAAAAAAAAAAAAAAGGTTCAATCAATCAGTCAATTTCAACTTCTCGTGGGGAAAAAAAAGATCTTGCAAAGTTGGAATTGATTGATTGAACTTTTTAGTCCCACCCAAGTCTGCCGTTACCACTGCAGCCATGCCCACCCAATGGGCCACACCCACCCAATGGGCCACACCCTCCTGGCACCCGACAATGCATAAGTGGGTTTTGGGTTTGGGCACTCGGTCTCTAAAAGTTTTGCCATCGCTGCGATAAACAGTATAGAGATAATTACGAGGCTGGAGGTTAAAACATATGAAGAACGGTTGCAGGAACTGGATATGTCGAATTTAATGAAAAGCAGGATTAGGGGTAATATGATACACTTAACATTTGTGGCAAGAAATGTTGTAAAATGAGGCAAAATTCACTTAACAACTGTCTTGCTTAACAACAGAACTTTTGGGCTCAGCTGTGCTTGTAAGTTGAGGACTACCTATATTCATCAGAAATATCATGATAGTATTTTTCTTAACCACCATTTCCCCAAAACTTCTATTTACATTATGAATTTATCCCAATAGATGATATAATTGAGAAACCCATATAGCTGGACCTCAAAAAGACCTTGATATCTGTCTACAGCAAATGCACCTTCAAATTGCTCGACTCTCTCTCTTTGTCACCTTTGTTTAAAAATTTAATGTATTTTAAATAATTAAATGACAGCTCATTAATTCAGCCCCAGTCTTCCCCCAGACAAACCAAGGAGATTCATTAGTATTTTCTGAAGCTTGTCTGCTTAGCTCTGCCAGATGTTGTTCATGTGTGAAGTGAGGTTGAGAATAGACTGTGGGCAAGAATGGAGATGGGTGAGATTTATTGGGGAGGGGTTTGTATAATGGACCATATTTGCCTTCCAGGACTATTCAGGCCTTTGGCATTATTCCAGTGGTGGGATTCAAATATGTGAACAACTGGTTCTCTGTGTGGATGCCACTTCCAGAAGTCCATTCTGGGCCTGGGCAACAAAAAATTAGCTACCGGTTCTGCCGAAGTGGTGCGAACTGGCTGAATCCCACCACTGCATTATTCCTAAAGCAAGACGCAGCCATTGGTGCCAACTGGATTCTCAACTTGATTCAACAGTAGAACAGTCAATCAAGTTGCAAAAAAACGACTGTCCCTCCAGTTTTGACTAATTGGGCTAGTATCTGGATTTCCATGATGCCTGTCTGCCCATGGACACATTTCTTGGGGGTCCCCCAAGCCCCAGTTTCCTTGTTATATTTAAAATATCCCGTAATTTTAGCAAAATTGAGGGGAAAAAAAAGATTGAGTCTCTGTCTACCTGTCCTTCAAAAGAGAAAGAAAGATAGGTAGTAGAGAGATTCTTGGGAGTTCAGACAGGATAGCTCAACTTTATCCCCATGGCCTTGTGGAAAATTAACATTTTTTTTATTTTGTGAATAGCCAGGCCCCCACATTTACACGTGCTTTCCAAAGTCCACCTGTGTCAATGAACCCCAAATAATCTGAGACTCTTATGCTACTAGTACTATCACAGGAGAGAGAGAGAGAGAGGGAAAGAGAGAGAGAGGGGGGGGGGAGGGAGGGAGGGAGGGAGAGAGAGAGAGAGAGAGAGAGAGAGAGAGAGAGAGAGATTGTATTTGTACAATTATAACTTTATGTTTTATTGTAGCTCTGATGAATGGAGCAATATTTTAGAGACTCAGACCTGCTTTTGTGCTACCAGTAGTACAGGTAGTCCTCATCTTACAACAGTTCATTTAGTGACTATTTGAAGTTACAACGGCACTGAAAAAAGTGACTTACGACCGTTTTTCACACTTACAGCATCCGTTGCAGCATCCCCATGGTCAGGTGATCAAAATTCAGATGCTTGGCAACTGACTCGTATTTATGACGGTTGCAGTGTCCTGGGGTCATGTGATTCTGGCAAACAAAGTCAATGGGGAAGCCAGATTTGCTTAAAAACCGTGGTACTAATTTAACAACTGTGCTGCGATTCACTTAACAACTGTGGCCAAAAGGTTATAAAATGAAGCAAAACTCACTTAACAACCATTGCACTTAGCAACGGTTGTGGTCATTAGTCAAGGACTGCCTACATTCTCCCATCTTTGGGCATCTAATAGCCTTACTGCCTTTACCATATCTTAAAATTGTTGATAAGCTTTTATAGAGGATTGTCCATAAGTCCTACGAAGAAATAAAAATCCACCTTCATCTGCGTATTAATTTTTAAAAACCCTCGCGGCACCACGTGTATTTGTGTTCAATATGTTTTGCTTTTTCACAAGACTAGCAACTCTTCTCTGTGTATCTCAGAATTGTAGGCAGCCACTGTCATTTGCTCATGCAGGCATTCTCATCTTTATGCCAAACAGGTCTGTAACTCTTCTTCTGGGGATAAAATCAGTTTGAAGCAGGAGGTATCGCAAATAGACCTCCTGGCGCATCAGTTCCAGAGCTGTGCTAAGCTTCAAAGGGATGTTTGATACAGCACAACTGGGCAAAGAGGCTTGCTGTGAATGGGGGGGGGGGTAGCAATTGGCCAGCCTATTCCACCAAAAGCACCAGGGCAGATGCTTTTCTGAAAGGCTTGGTACAAATGCCTTGAACACTTTCCCAAATCGGCAAGAATCTTATGTGCAACCTTATATGGAATGACACACTAATTCCCATAATGGATGTTAAAAGGGATGAAGCTGGCGGAGATGGCAAAAATCGACTGTTTTAATAAATGCGAAGAATTTAATAGAATAACAGAAGACAGCTAGTCCTCGACTTAAAACAGTTTGCTTAGTGACCTTCAAAGGTACAATGGCACTGAAAAATGTGACTTATGACAGGTACGACCTTTGCAGCATCCACAAGATCACGTGATTGAAAATCAGATGCTTGGTAACTGAGTTCATACTTATGACCGTTGCTGTGTCCCAAGGTCAGGTGATCCCCTTTTGCAACCTTCTGACAAGCAAAGTCAATGGGGAAGCCAGATTCAATTAACAACCATGTTACTAATTTAATGACTGCAGTGATTCACTTAGTAACTGTGGCAAGTGTTGAAGGAAAAGTCTTCATCATGGTTCAGTCCAAGCCGGGAATAAACAACAAGGTGACTGCTTTAGAAAGAAAGTTGCAGTTTATTGAAGAGGAGAGCCAGACAGAAAGATGACTCTGGCAGAAAAGAGAGAGCGCACGTGTAGGGAGTGGGTTTTTATACCCTCTGGGGTTCTTGAGTTGTTTCCTGTTCCTGTTTGAGGCTTTGTATTTCCTGTGTCATGTATTTTGACCTGTGTCCCTTTGGCATCGGTGGGTTAATCCTATTATGTCCTATCTTAGAGTTTGGGTGGAATATGTAGATTTTAGGTGTCTTTGTCTTCTTAATCTTCTAGCTGGGGGCCTCCGATCTTTCTGGATTATTTACATCTGCATTTCTACAGAGCTGGTTTCTGCTTGGGGAAGGGAGACTTGGGGCTATTAAGAAAACTGGGCATGCTTTTCTGCCTCCTTATGGAAATATATTTTTCTGCCCTTTTAATATTTCCTTCTCTGGGGGGCTGACTTCCCACTAAAGTCATAAAATGGGACAAAACTCACTTAACAAATGCCTCACTTAACAGCAGAAATTTTGGGCTCAATTGTGGTCGTGCGTCAAAGACTACATCTCATAGAGTTGGAAGGGACCTTGGAGGTCTTCTAGTCCAACCCCCTGCTAGATAAATTTATCTAGCTTTGTTTCCTTTTGGAAACCACTTCTGGATTTTAACTGAAAAACAAAAAATGGAACTCTAATTTTAGGTTTTGACCATTAGAACGATTTTGTGGTTATAGAAATGGCTTGAAACATTTAGAAATGCAAAGAAAAATTCTGAGGGTGTAACTTTTTATAATATATTCTATTGCGCCACAAAAAATGGGAAGGCACTACTTTTTTATTCCTTTTTTATTTCTTTCTGCACTTAACAACCGCGTTACTCGTTTAACAACTGCAGTGATTCACTTAACAAATGTGGCACGAAAAGGGGTAAAATGGGGCAAAACTCACTTAACAGATTTGCCACTTAGCACCATATATTTTGGGCTCAATTGTGGTCGTACGTTGAGGACTACCTGCAGGAATTGGGGGTGAACATATTATGTTCATTGGATGCAGTAGAGCCTGTATCCTATTTAATTAATTATATTTATATATTGTCTGGGGTCAAAAAGTCAAGTTGGCGGCTGCAATCATTGATTGATGCTCTGCCCCCCCTTTTTTTTAATAGAATGGGGCTTGTTTGCACAATCACGTCAGTTATCTTGACTTTTTGGACAATCTCTCTTCCCTTGGAGACTTCTAAGTTTGTACATGTTGCATGCTCACAAACAGGCTGCTTGCTAAAATCACATAGGAATAGCAAACTCATTTGTGAATCCAAAGTTTCAGTCTTCAGCCAAGAAAATTCACTAAGGCTGGCAGTCCTGCCAGAGGGCTTAATTATCTCAATAATAATTATAATAGACATGGCAGAGACAGGTGGTTTTTTTTAATATCACTTTTCAGGTCAGCTTAGACAGATCCTTTTAATCCAGAGCAATGATGTCGCTTTCGTTATATCACTCCAAAATCCATGCTGGCATTTCCACAGGCAAAATCTTTCTAAATTTCTAATTGCCTTTGGCTGTAAACTATAGGTTGGGAATGTATTATGCCTGTGTATGGTGCAGGTTGATTGAGCACCCCAGAAAAAGCAATTATGTTGACTGAACTGATTTTAGAGAAATATTCTGTATCAAGGCTTTAAGCAGGGAGAGTTCAGGAACCAAGAGAATGTGTAAACGGGCAGAAGAAACTTGCATGTGAGTAAATCCAAAGCATGGCAGGGGACAGGGAGCAAGTACGGCGGCTGTGCTTCTCAAAATTTGACCGCTTTAAGAAGTGTGGATTTCATGCTGGCTGTTGATTTCTGAGAGTTGAGGTCCACACATCTTAAAGTTGAGAAACACTGGATAAACCATTGGATAAAGAAGTGAAGGGAATGAATTTGTAGATCAAACAGATTGGATGAGATAGCTAAGAAAGAAAAATAAAATACAAAGTGAACTTGAGAAGTCCTTGGTGCTCTCTGAGCTTGATTGTTTTCTTGCAGATGTTTCGTTACCCAGTCTAGGTAATATCATCTATGCATCAACCTCCTCCTCCTCCTCCTCCTCCTCCTCCTCTGTTACCTAGTTTGGGTAATGAATGCAACAAAACAACCAAGCTCAGAGAGCACCAAGGACCCCACAGTCCTTCTCCTTCTCCTTCTCCTTCTCCTGCTCCTCCCAAAACTGTTACCTAGTTTGGGCAATGAAACATCTGCAAGAAAACAACCAAGCTCAGACAGCACCAAGGACCTCTCATTTCAACCCTGGGCTGCAAATATTCTCCTTTATTGTACAAAGTGAACTTGATTTAAATCTTCGTTTTTCTCTTCAGATAGTAAAAAGCTCTGCCTTAGGATTGTACAGCTACTCCTCAACTTAAGACCCCAACTGGGAACAGAATTTCTGTCGCTAAGCAAGGTGGCTGTTGAGTGAGTCATGTCCTAGTTTACAACCATTTTTATCGTGGTTATTTAGCAAATCCCTGCCATCATTAAGTGAATCCTGCAGCCATTAAAGTGAATCTGGCTTCCCCATTGACTTTGCTTGTCAGAAGCCAGCTGGGAAGGTTGCAAATGGTGATCACGTGACGCCAGGACAGGGCAACTGTGGTTAATAACACCAGTTGCCAGGCACCCAAATTTTGCTTATGGAATCATGAGGGTGCTGTGGTAAGTGCAAGGACCAGTTGTAAGTCACTTTGTTTCAGTGCTGTTGTAACTTTGAACATTTGCTAAACGAATGGCTGTCAGTTGAGAACTACACTACTACTTATGAAGTTGGAAGCACTGAAGCGCTTCCAGGATGAAAGGATCACCATTGTCTGAGGGATGCCCATCACCATTGTCTGAGGGATGCCCAGTTGGGGAATCCTTTTGTTTCCCTGTTAAGTTGTCCACTGAAGTGGTACCCATTTATCTATTCACAGTGTTGAAGGAAAAGTCTTCGTCATGGTTCAGTCCAAGCCGGGAATAAACAACATGGCGACTGCTTTAGAAAGAAGGTTGCAGTTTATTGAAGAGGAGAGCCAGACAGAAAGATGGCTCTGGAAGAAAAGAGAGAGAGCACATGTAGGGAGTTAGTTTTTATACCCTCTGGGGTTCTTGAGGTCTTTCCTGTTCCTGTTTGAGGCTTTGTACTTCCTGTGTCATGTATTTTGACCTGTGTCCCTTTGGCATCGGTGGGTTAATCCTATTATGTCCTGTCTTAGAATTTGGGTGGGGTATGTAGAGTTTAGGTGTCTTTGTCTTCTTAATCTTCTAGCAGGGGGCCTCCAACCTTCCTGGATTATTTACATCTGCATTTCTACAGAGCTGGTTTCTGCTTGGGGGAGGGAGACTTGGTGCTATTAAGAAAAACTGGGTATTCTTTTCTGCCTCTTTAAGATCCTTTGAGAAAATATATTTTTCTGCCCTTTTAATATTTCCTTCTCTGGGGGACTGACGTCCCACACCTGCTTTCAAACTGCTGGGTCGACAGGAGCTGGAGTGAATGATGGGGGCTCACCCTGCCACGCTGCGGCAACCGGGATTTTGTACACAGGTCTGCCAATTGTCAGCCCAGCATCCTAACTACGTTGAGAACCACCTGCATAGCAATGAGGTTTCGATAGCTGGGGATTTCAAATCCCCCTCCCCTTAATAGGAGCAAAATTGCCTCTTGAACTCATGAGTTTCTCTTCACTTAATAAACATTGGCCTGCAAATAAAGCAAGAGCCATTAGCTGTATTTAGTATTAAGTAAAGAAGTCAGTGAACGTGATCTTTCTATTCAAGCAGTTTTCCAAATGTTCATTAATTAAATGAAAAACAGATGAGGCTCATTAGCTAGTGTTGTAAATCCTGCCAGTATATTTTCTTCAGTCTTTATATAATTAGTATCTTTCATATTATCGGCCTCAAGAAAATGGATAGGCTGGTGGCTAGTGTCATGGCATAATGGACAAAATAGCACAGGTCAAGTTTATGTCAGACCACGTTAGGGAGGAAATCTGCAAGAAAAGATGTTGAGATAACCCAATGCTACCATCAGCGTAAATTATAAAAGGGCTTCTATCTCTTTCCATCTGCAACCAAAGGCCAGTAATGTCAAGATGGCGACCATGACTTCATGATCAAAGCCCCTCCACCTTTTACAATGCCTTGCATGCACAATGTACATCATTTTGTCAGAGAGAGGGGTGGCCTTGTACTGCAGGGCCACCCAGCAGCGCCATGGCAGCCATGCCCTGCACTCGCGTCCCGCAGCATCAACTGCGCACGACAGGGCACGAGGGCGAGTCTTGTCCCCACTGCCCAGCTGCCGTGTCCTTGACTGCACTGCTCTATGCGGGCCGCGCCCGGGGGTCCTCTCCTCCGGGGGGGCTGCTGGTGAGGAGGAGGCCGCGGGAGGAGTGCCATAAGTTCACCACCACTGTATTAGACCATTCTTCTGGTTATCAGTTGTTTTTTCGGATAGTGCATGCCTTGTGGAATATCATTCCTCCACAAATGAAGTTGACCCTGATGGCCTTCTGTAAGGCATAGGTCCCCAACTTCTGGGCTGTGGCCCATTACTGGGCCTTGGGCTGTTCAGAACCGGGCCACAGAACTGACGGGTGAGCACGTGTGTGCATGCATGCATCATCTCTTCCCCACCCCGTTGATCTGCAAAACTGGAAAGGTTGGCAAACTGTTTTGTAAGGTATTGAAGATGTCATTGTTCCCCCAGGTGTTCGGCTGTTTAAAATTGTTGAAGGTATTTTTTTTTATTAAGTGGGAATGTATGTAATTTTGACTCGGGCATTGTGGTTTGGATTGTTCAACTCTGGTTTTAATCTTGTGTTTAACCTCTTTAGTTTCTGTGTCTTCCAGTCAGTCTTCACATCTGGTGGTTACTTGGATAGAACGTGCAGTTTTCTTGGTGACAATTTTAACCATTATGGGAAACAATAATCCGGTCAACATCTTCAGTGAACTTCCAGCAAAAACGAAACCCTTGGGTTGTATTTTGTTCTCTTTGGAAATTTATCCTTTTGGCTCGCCTCTTGAATCTTATGTCCTCATATGTTCCATCTCTCAGGTTGCTCCTTGAAATAATACTGCAATATTAAAAAAAACAAAAACACACAAAATAAAAGGTGGGAAAATGCCTTTTTTTTCCTCTTCTTTCTTTCAGACTTCCTGTTTCAGCTCTTTGGTTAATGAGAAGACCCTGTCTGATTGCAAACAGGTAGGTGGGTCTTTTATTCCCCCTGCTTTTTAAGTCTTTGTCTTCGAATGATAAAAGGATGTTACTGAGCTTGCGGGGGATGGGTAAGTTCATGCCGCCAAAGATGCTTCTGTAATTAAATAATTGATTAGAAAGCAGTGGAGTTTGGCAGGCCCTGGTTCAAACAAAGGTAAATCCTCTTTCGACTTGCTGTTAGTTGGCGTTGAATGTAGTATTCTAAATTCCATCTTTACGTGAGGCGTTTTTCAAGACCATTGCGCCATGTTAAAATTCACGCCAGAAAGTAGTACTGATAACTCTATTCAGAACTTTAACTTCTTTTATGTAGCAAGGTAATAGGAACTCAAAGAAGATGCAGATCAGGGATACGAGAGCTTCTGAAAATAGGCATTTGGACTGAATGCAAGATATATTTAAGATGTGAAGTGGATGGTAAAATTTTGGTGGCTTATGACATGAGGGCTGTTATGTTTTGGGAAGGATGACAACCACTCCAGCACATGTTTTTGTAGAGCACGTGAAGCAGAATTTCATAGATTTGTCTTTTGCAATGTGAGAGGACACCAGCGTCAACAACGAGAGAGAGAGAGAGAGAGAGAGAGAGAGAGAGAGAGAGAGAGAGAGAGAGAGAGGGAGGGAGGGAGGGAGGGAGGGAGGGAGGGAGGGAGAGAGGGAGGGAGAGAGAGAGAGAGAGAGAGACCTATGTAGAGATAAAGAAACAGATAGAGATAGAGGGGAATAGAGATGGGGATAGGGATAGGTTAGAGGTAGAGATGATAGATAGATAAATAGATAGATAGAGAGAGAGAAAGATGATAGAGATGAGATAGATGATAGAGAGATGATAGATATAGATAGATAGATAGATAGATAGATAGATAGATAGATAGACAGAGATGATAGATAGATGATAGAGAGATGAAAGATAGATGATACATGATAGATGATAGATAGACAGACAGACAGACAGATAGATATAAAAATAGACAGATAGATAGTGGGATAGAGATAGAAATAGGTTTAAATTAGATGTAAAAATATTAATATAGAACGAGATAGAGAGACAGGTGTAGATTAGGTGTAAAGGTATGGATATTAAATATGTAGAGACAAAAAGTCAAGAGAGAGGTGTAGATTAGAGGCAGGCAGGGGGCAAAGATATCTGAGCCTACCTTTGGAGGTTATTCATTTCTGGAGATTTTTAAGTACATCTCAGGGAACGTTTCATTGGTTTTCCTGGACATTGCAGAGATTTGGATTAACAGTACAGAATAACAGTTTGAAGGGACCTTAGAGGTCTTCTAGTCCAACCCCCTGCTCAGTCAGGAAACCCTATATCATTTCAGACAAATGGTTGTCCAGTCTCTTCTTTAAAATGTCCAGTGTTGGAGCACCCACAACGTCTGGAGGCAGGTTGTTCCACTGATTAATGGAACACAGTCAATGCGGTTCCTTCCGTTTCTACAATTCCATGATTGTCATTCCAAAACATATTTCAGTCTTCTATCAATGACAAACTCAAGGCAGCTCAGCTAAAGTATCAAAAAAATTTAAATCAATTAATAGATTATCTTGATAAGGGAAAGAATAAGGACTAATCTAAACAAACTCCTATGAGGGGGCCTTCCATAACTGTGGAGTAAAGCAGACGAAGGGCTTCCACTATATGCCTGACAGAGAAGCCTCTGAAAATACAGGCATCTTTAGGTGAGGAAGATTATATATAGCCAGGGCATTTTCAAAGTACAGGTAGTTCTTGACTTACAACAGTTCATTTAGTGATTGTGAAAAGCTAGGCACTTAAACTGTTGCAGCATCCACATGGTTACATGATTAGAATTCAGATGCTTGGCAACGGACTCATATTTATGACCGTTACAGTGCCCTGGGTTCGTGTGATCCCTTTTTTGCAACCTTCTGACAAGCAAAGTCAATGGGGGAGTCAGATTCACTTAACAACCACGTTGGTAATTTAACAACTGCAGTGATTCAGTTAAGAACTGTGGCAAGACAGGCCATAAAATGGGACAAAACTCACTTAACAACTGTCTTACTTAGCAACAGAAATTTGGGGTAAGTCAGTTGCAAGTCAAGGCCTACCTGTCACCAAAACCAAAGCTGTTTGTGGTAAAAAAAATATGAAATTCAATATTTTTCTTGCTCCAAAAATGATTGGCAGTACCATGCAGATTTTAAATACGTTCAGTTCTAGCTTAGCAGTATAACTGCTTCAAATGGAACTAATAGATGTTTCCTGAGAGAGGAGATAATTGTATTTAGTTAATTTGGGAGACGGATTTTATTATTACACTGAAAACCACTCACAGGGTGGGCTCCCCAGAGAGAAAGACCACACCTTTCGTTCCTCACTGAAAAGACAGAGGCAAAGAGGCATGGATGGAGGAAGAAAAAAAGCAATCTATACAAAGATTTGTTGGAGAAGACTCCTGAGAAGGCCTTGGCCAGTCAAGGAAATAAACAGGTGGATCACTTGAGGCACAAATGACCAGGCTCAAATTTTCCTACTTTGGACACAAAGATCCAGCTCTCTGGAAAAGATTCTAAAGCCTGGAAAGTTGGAAAGAAAGAGAAGAAGAGGACGACTAGGAACAAGTAGATGGGTTCAGTTAGAGTGGCAATGGGTGGACAGTTGAAAGACCTGAAAAGACCAAGTTAGGTACAGATCATCCTACAGAAAAATCTGTGTGGTCACTAAGAAAGTCAAGAAGCAACGGATGGAAACTAATCCAGGAGAGAAGCAACCTAGAACTAAGAAGAAATTTCTTGACAGTTAGAACAATTGACCAGTGGAATGACTTGCCTCCAGAAGTTGTGGGTGCTCCAACACTGGAAGTTTTTAAGAAGAGACTGGACAGCCATTTGTCTGAAATAGTATAGGGTTTCCTGCCTGAGCAGGGGGGGTTGGACTAGATCAGGGGTCCCCAACCTCCAGTCCGTGGATCAGTACCGGGCCACAGCATGCCAGAAGCTGGTCTGCACAAACAAGCAAAGCCCCATCCTTGGGATGCAGGCAGCACACAAAACCACGCACCCTCCGGTCCGCAGAAAAACGTCTCTCCATGGAACCGGTCCCTGGTGCCCAAAAGATTGGGGACCTCTGGACTAGATGACTTCCAAGGTCCCTTCCAATTCTGTTATTCTATTCTATTCTATTCTATTCTATTCTATTCTATTCTATTCTATTCTATTCTATTCTATTCTATTCTACTCTATTCTATACTCTACCCTACGCTCTGCTCTACTCTACTCTACTCTACTCTACTCTACCCTACTCTATCAACATTGACTTGTTGCAGGATCCAATCTGGGTCGGTCACCAGGACTAGAGGTTTTGTCTTCCGGGCTTTTGGACTTGTGCTGGAGCCCATCCTCAGGGAACGTCTCTCTGGCAGAGTGTGTGCTTTGTCTATTCTCTGTGTGGTATTCATATGGTGCCTCTTGTGTGGGGCTTTTTAGATGTAGATTGGGGCGTTGATAGCTGGCTATTAAGTCGTTGGCTGTTGTTTCCTTTTGCTGCCAATGCCTTGCCTCTTAGTTACTTGATATGCTGGGGGTAAATCAGCATTCCTGTTGATTGACGAGGAGCCCATTTCCCAGGCTTCAATCACTTCCCTGGCTGTTTTTGTGCCTCCTCGTCCAACAATCTTAGTAGCTGCAAAATTGAATTTGCAATGTGTTTATTGCAATGTGAGGCTACCAATGAGTTTGGGGCTCCTTGTCTGACCACTCACTTGCATTCTTGTAATCTGGTGGTTAGCTTCCTCCCTGACTGTCATGCAATTAATAATCAGTGCCAAAATTAGAAATAGGAATTGCAATGAGCAGGTTAAAAAGCTATTTGTTTTGTTGCGCATCATGGTAAGCCTTCTGCAATTTCCTCAGATAATAAGACATTTCTCTCTCCCCTCCTTCCCATTGATCCAGCAGAAAATCACTTATCTTGTGGGCTAATAAGATATAAATATAAGCTGAAGCAGAAGGATTCAAGGCCAAAGAATTTTTTTTAAAAAATCCCCTTCTTAAAATGTGGGTTATTCTTTTATTGATGTGGTTGTTCATTTTAGCATAAAGGATATGTGGATGGAAGAGCAAAACACAAAGAATACTTGTACTTTAATTGTTGTATCCCTCACCTGTTTCCTTCCATAAATATAATGGTATTGATTACAGAGATCAATATGTACCTGCTGAAATTTGGAACTGACCAAGGAACCGATTTTGTCATAAATCTTTACCTGCACGCCAGAAATGAAACCATTGATCTGGTTTATAAAATTGAATTTTGACTCTTGAAAATAGCTTGTCGGTAAATCCATTTCGGCACTTGGGACATTTTACTTCAAAACAAATACAAATCGCTCTGAATGAGACATGACAGCAGGCAGCAATGGGGGAATTTTTGCTTTATTGGATTCCGTTCAATTCTAGCTTTTCATTTACTAAACATTCTGTAGCTTGCCTGATAACTCGAGAATAGCTGTCTGCAAAACATGTCAAGCTCAAAACAGTTGTTTCAGGCTTGAAATGGATTTGTTTTGCCCTTACTGGAAATGGTCTTTGGTATTTAAACGTAAAAAGATATTTATGTTGTTTCAACTACTCTGGAAATATTTTAGTCTCAAAACAGCTCTTCAAGGACAAGGGAGAGATATGTCTCCAGCTCAAGCTACAGTATTTCTGGAGTAAAGTCAGAACAATTTTATCATATTGCCTTTTAAATGCTTTGTACGTTCCATGAGAGAAAGTTGGTGTAGCGACTGAGGCACCAGAGTTTTAATTCCGCTTTAGCGGCTATTGTTTCATGATTCAAAGCTTTGAGATGAATCTCTCTTTGTAAGGAGGAATTTCTTCTTATCTCTTTCCCAGACATTTTCATGAAAAGGTCAGTTCCTTAGTCCCTCTCTAATCATTAAGCAAGATATAATAATTGGGTGCAATCCCAAAACAACTGGAGCACCACTTGAACACAATTGGCATTGACAAATTCGCTATTAGTCAATTGCAAAAGGCGGCCTTATTAGGAACTGCTTCCATCCTGCGACGATATCTGTAATACCATCAAACATCCACATCTGCCTATCCCAAGTCCTGGGTAAGGACTCGATAGATAGACAAAATGCCAAATCCAGTCTGAACATCTGGCTGACTGTGCGATGATCGATAATAATAATAGTAAAGTTAGAAGGGACCTTGGAGGTCATCTAGTCCAACCCCCTGCTCAGGCAGAAAACCCTACACCATTTCGGACAAATGGCTGTCCAGTCTCTTCTTAAAAACTTCCAGTGTTGGAGCATTTACTGCTTCTGGAGGCAGGCTGTTTCACTGATTAATTGTTCTCACTGTCAGGAAGTTTCTCCGTAGTTCTAGGTTGCTTCTCTCCTTGATTAGTTTCCACCCGTTGCTTCTTGTCCTGCCTTCAGGTGCTTTGGAAAATAGCTTGATTCCCTCTTCTTTATGGCAGTCCCTGAGATATTGGAATACTGCTATGATTAAACAGAAGCATGCTTCTTAAGAGCTATTAGAGCAGAGGTCATCAGAGCAGAGGGGGAGGCATGGGGCCACAAGGACACATGTGACACAAATGGGGCGGGGCTAGCACTTGTGTGATACAGAGTAGCCCTGCCCTGTTCTTACGCGGCACAGTGCCCGTTTCCATGCCCTGCAGCACAGCGGCATCCCATTTTTGCACTCCGAGGTGCGGTGTTGTCCCATTTTCCCACCCTGCCCCATAGTTGTGTCCCATTTTCTTGCCCTGCAGCACAGCGGCATCCCATTTTTGCAGCTTGAGGCATGGCGGTGACCCATTTTCCCACCCTGCCCCTCAGGAGTATCCTATTTTTGTGCCCCGCAGTGCAGCGGCATCCCATTTTTGCACCTTGAGGCATGGCAGCGGCCATTTTTCCACCCTGCCCCACAGCTGTGTCACATTTTCATGCCCCGCGGCACAACAGCATCCCGTTTTTGCACCTTTAGGTGTGGTGGCCCATTTTCGTGCCCCATGGTGCAGCGCTGTCCCATTTTCACACCCTGCGGTGTGGCATCCTGTTTTTTTTTTTTAATTGAAAATTTTTAGGTTTTACAAAAAGAAAAAATTCCCCTCCCCCACACCCCCCACCCCTCCCCTACCCTCCCCCAATCTTCCCAGAGCTGAATACAGGCTTAATTAAAAAAAAATTAAAAAAAATCTTGAAACACTTATAAACCATAAACAAATCTAAATATGTTAATTAAACAAATTATAAAATAATTAACAACAATATATAAAAAAAATACAAGAAGAAAGAAAAGAAAAAACAGAAAAATAAAAAATAAAAAAAATAAATAGAAATAAAAGAAAATATCTAAGAAATATCTTAAACTTTAATTATAAATTATTCAAAAACTAAGTAATATTTTTTTATATCCAACTTATATTGTATGAAATCTATCCATCTTTTCCATACCAGGAGATACTTCTCCTGCGATTGATCTTTCAAGAAAGCCGAAATCTTTGCCATTTCCGCCAAATAAGAAACTTTAAAAAACCATTCTTGCAATGTAGGCAAAGATTCCTTCTTCCAACATTGCCCTACTAACAACCTGGCCGCTGTAATTAAATTTAACATCAATATAATCTCTTTACTGTCACAATCAGAAACAATACCTAACAAAAACAATTGTGGGGTAAATTTTATCCTTCTTCTGAAAATTCTTTGAATATTCCACCATATTTTAATCCAAAAAGCTTTTATATTTTTACATAACCACCAGATATGGTAATAAGTAGCATCCAAACATCCACATCTCCAACATTTAGGCTGCAAGTCAGGATACATACGAGACATTTTTTGTGGATCAAAGTGCCATCTATAAAACATTTTATAAAAGTTTTCCCTTAAATTTTCTGTTTTTGTGCCCCACGGCTACGGTACTAACATGAGTGGGGGGGGTGCATGCCTGTCCCATGGCCCAGTGGCTAGCAGGCCACGGCCCACTACAGGGCCGCAGCCCACAGGTTGGGGACTCCTGTATTAGAGCTTCAATTAGCATACAGTCCAAGTTTGAGCATTGGCTGTTTCTTCAGCCTTGAAAGAGTGAAAGGAGATCAAAAGAGTTCAAGCTTTGACTTCCGGTGGTTCCAGCGACGACGAATGGCGGCGTTTTACAAAGCCGCCCGTTCCTGGTGCGTGTAAAAGCCGCGGGACTTTGACAATCAGCTGTCCCGCGGCTTGAATCTCCTCCCTGGGAAAAAGGGAGGAGGAGAGCTCTCAGGTAGAGGTAAGAGCTCCCCTGGATTCCTGTTATTTTGGGGATCGGAGGGTAGAGCTCCCTCGGAGCCTGAGCAACTCCGCGTTCCAGGGAGACTTCATTCCGAAGTTTTTGGGATGAAGCAAGTTGCCGCTTCCACATCTGCTTTTTTTTCCAGCTGCTTGTGAGTATTTGAAAGCAGACGGAGCAGACCAGGAGAGACTGTGCTTAAGTTTGATGGTGCCTTTAACTTCAGCAAGTTTCCTCTTCCTTTTCTTTTGTTCACTTTCCCTTTAGAAGAAAGGGAAAGTGAAAACTAAAATGGCGATCGTCTTTCTTGCCTGATTTGCATTACAGAGTAAAACCTGGATACAGATTAACTCTTTAAATACAGAAGTAAGAATTTGGCTTTTATTCTTTCCTCTTTTTTTCTCTTTTTTTTTCTCTTTTTTTTAAGAACACTTAAAAGAACTGTGCCCTTTTTTTTTTTCAATAAGAATCTTTCTTCTTGGAACTTAAGAAAATGGCTTCAAAACGTCTGCCTCCCGCCCCTAAGGTTCCTATTTCTTCTCCAATGCCTCAGCCTGCATCTCAGAAACCAAAATCACCTCCACCTTCTCCTCCTCCTCCTGCAATTTCTCTTAATGATTTACAAGATGCTTTAAAACAGCATGCCTTGGATATTAAGGAGGAGGTAAAAGATCTTATAATTGCAGAGAGGGCTAATACAGAAGAATTATTGGAGAAAAAGAACAAACAAGTAAGAGACCATATCCTTCTGGCCTTTCAGGGCCTAGCCCTGCACATAGAAAGGATTGATGACCAGATGGAAAAGATTACTGAAAATGCATCAAGGATGGAATTTAGAATGCAGGAGGTAGAGAACAAGATAGAAATTACACAGGATGAACAAATCATTTCACAATATAGGGAGATGGAACACGCATTGCGTATCAGAGGCCTGAGGGAGACCCCTCAGGAAGACTTAAAGATGCTTATTGTGAAAGATATTGCTCCTAATATTGGTTGGCGGCCTGAAATAATTGAGAATGAGATAGAAAAAATTTTTAGAGTTAAGTCACGGGTTGCTAGACAGAGAAATCTACCAAGAGATGTGGTTATTTATTTTTCTAGAAGATCTATCCGTAATGAAATTATACAGGCTTTTTATGCTTAAGGAACAATTTAACATGTTGATGGCAGATCAGGTGGCTACCAATCTGTCGTATATGAGACATAATACTTTTTGCAATGCGAATAAGCCTGGGAGGTGGTTGGCTTATCAGTTACGAAAGAAACAGAAAGCTAGAATTATAGAGAAAGTAAAATATAAAGGTACTGAGGTTTTTCAGCAAGATTTGATTAAAAAAAGTTTTTTGGACTTTTACACAAAATTATATTCAAGTGATAATATAAGGGGTTTGGATATAGATAAATATTTACAATCAGTACATTTTCCTAGACTTTCAGAGGAACAACAAAATGGGATGAATAGTTTAATTACTGTGGAGGAAATTGGCTTAGCTATTAAGCAGTTAAAGGTTGGAAAGTCTCCTGGACCAGATGGACTGACTTCTAGGTATTATAAGATTTTATCTGAAGAAATGATAGAGCCACTAAAGGAACTTTTTAATAGTATTTTGTTGGGTATGCAAGTTCCTCCTTCTTGGAAAAGAGCTTTTATATCACTGATTCCGAAGGAAGATCAGGATCTTACAGAGCCTAAGAATTATAGGCCAATTTCATTATTGAATGTTGATTATAAGATCTTTACAAAAATTTTGGCAAATAGATTAATGCAGGTTATGAAAGACTTGATTCATAGTGATCAAGCAGGATTTATAACAGGGAGATATATGAAACATAATGTTAGACAAATTATTAATTTAATTGAGTACTTGGATAAGAATAATCAGATTCCTGTGGCTTTTATCTTTTTGGACGCTGAAAAAGCTTTTGATCAATTGGACTGGCAATTTTTATTTTCTTTGGTAGAGAAAATGAATTTTGGGGATAATTTTTTATATGCACTTAAAGCTATATATCAGCAGCAATCTGCACAAATTGTTGTAAATGGGGGATTGACTGAGAATTTTAATATTCAAAAAGAGACAAGACAAGGATGTCCATTATCCCCATTGTTATTTGTTTTAGCATTGGAAATTTTATTGATTCAGATTCGGGAATCGAAGTTAATTAAGGGTGTAAAGATAAGGAAGAATGAGTATAAATTGCGGGCATTTGTGGATGATTTGGTTTTAATTTTGGAACAGCCGAATCAGGCGATTGATGGTTTATTAGAACTTATAACACAGTATGGGAATGTTTCTGGTTTTAAAGTTAATAATTATAAGACTAAGATATTATCTAAGAATATGTCAGTTAAAGAAAGGGAAAGTTTGATTAAAGCCACAGGGTTTCAGATGGTAAAAAAGGTTAAATACTTGGGAGTATATCTAACTGCTTCAAATGGAAAATTGTATAAGAACAATTACGAACCACTATGGGCAAAAGTCCAAAAGGATTTAATAGATTGGAAAAAATTGCAATTGTCATTGTTGGGGAGAATTTCAGCTGTAAAAATGAATGTTCTACCAAAGTTCCTTTTTTTGTTTCAGATGATACCTATTCTTAAAAAAGAGGCAAATTTGGAGGAATGGCAAAAGGGTATCAATAATTTTATATGGTCCGGGAAGAAACCAAGGGTTAAATTTAAGATATTACAGGATGCTCGAGAAAGAGGGGGACTTAAGGCACCCAATTTGAAATTATATTATGATGCAGCCGCCCTAACTTGGTTAAGTGATTGGCTTAATTTAACAAATATGGATATTCTTTTTTTGGAAGGTTGTGATTTAATATATGGTTTGCATGCATATTTAATTTTTAATAAGAAAGTTGATCGGACTTTTAAATCACATATTTTGAGGAATGCCTTACTTCGTGTTTGGAAGAAGTATTATTATAGATTAAATTATAAAATACCTATCTGGGGGATTCCCAGACATGCAATTGAGAGAACCTCTAAGGGAACAAATTTTGATAAAATTTCATATAAAGAATTGTTAATTTGTTCTGGTTCGAATTGGCATTTGAAATCCCTAGATGTATTAAGGCAGCAAAATATTCTACAGTCATGGTTTCAATATTTACAAATAATGGATAGATGGACTGTAGATAAGAAAGAGGGAATAACACTAGAAGATAGACAATTGGTTATTCAGAATAAAAACCAAGGTCCGGCTCATATAAAAAGAATATATAATGTTTTATTAGAGTTAGATTCGGAAACAGAATTGGTTAAAGATTGTATGATTAAATGGGCTCAGAATATACAGGAGCTGATCTCATTGGATTTATGGAGATAATTTGGATAAGAAATGTTAAATTTACACAAGCTCAAAATTTGAGAGAAAATTTTTATAAAATGTTTTATAGATGGCATTTAGATCCTAAAAAATTATCTTGTATGTATTCCAACATACAGCCCAAATGTTGGAGATGTGGCAATAATTGTTGAGTCCTTGGCGGGAAGCAGACACGAGAAGCAGTTGAAGTTCTCAGTTTCCTTTATTCAGCGTTCAGCTTACAAGTAGATGGCTTCAGCAGCTCCCAAAACCTCCCAGCTTCTTATATAGACGCTTCCCGGGTAAATGTGTTACTTTTCCCGTGCCAGCATCCGCGCATGCGCACGGCGCTGGCGACAGCCTGTCTGGTCCCGGGCAGCTTTGCACCTGCCCGGGACTGCCTGCAAACGCCCGAGCCGTTTGCAAGGCTCGGGACATAACACCCCTTTCCCCCTGGCTAAAACTACTACCAACATATAAACATTTATTTTATGCAGTGTTCTGCTTCTCAGTGCTCCTATCGTTACCTGGCTTTTGTTTAGCCAGCAATGTTATGTAATCCTCTAAGTATTTAGGAGACTTCTTTGCTCTCTGTGACCTTCTCAGCTCTGGGTTACTATCATGAGTTCCCTGACTGGAGGGAGATGTGAGCCTGTTCTCCTTATTTTGCCTTGGTGCCTTCCAAGGACTGTGTCCCAATGCCTGGCCTGCTTGCTTGCCCACTGGGCTCGTCAGGCCAGGGCTTCTGTCACTTTGTGACCTGGTTGACCTGCCTAGCTGTAGACCCTCGGGCCCCTTGAAGTGATAGCCACTGCTGGGCGTCTCTGTTGAACCTCCTAGGTCCGTCCAAGACTTGTCAGGAGGCTGACCATTCCCTGAACCCCGTTCTGTGTCCGGGCTTGTGTGGGTTCCTGTACTTTCCCAAAACTCAGTTACTCCCTGATTTGGGCTAGAGGTGTTTTAGTCGGGACTTGGTTCCTCGACCACCTCCCTGTATGTTTGACCCCCTGTAGAAATTGGGGTAAGGTCAGGCCAACCTTGGGGATTGTGTGCCAGCTCTCTTGCGGGGAATGATTTGTTGGGATGCCCCCGGGGATCCTCCGTGACTGGAGTGCTGTGTGACGTGTGTGGAAGGTGAGTATGCCCCCGGGGTGACTCCCTGGCTGGAGTAGGCGTGAGTGCCTGTTGTGTGGGTAAGCTCCTGAATTCCTTTTCGGAGCACTTGCGGAACCCTGGGATGGGCCGTTTGTGGCTCCATCAGTGGAGATGGGCAGCAGCTCGTGCCCTTCCCTTTGCTCCAAAGGGTCCCCCTCCCCCCCTGGAAAAGACCCAGTAGTCTCATCTGAAAAGTCCCGCCTAGGGCGGAGTTGGTCGATGTGCCGACGCAGGACACGACCGTTGTCCAGGGCAACCTCGTAGGAGAGAGGACCTGTGACCCTGGAAATAGAAGCGGGGACCCAGGTATGACCAGGCCCGTAATTGCGAGCCCAAACCGGGGCACCCACAAGTAGTTGTCTAGGTGCCCTAGGATGTGAGGTAGATGAAGGCAGTCTGTCCGGATGCAACCGGTCAAGTTTAGTAGTAAGTTGACGCCCCCAGCGAAGTTCAGCTGGGCTTCTCCCTGTAGAAGTGGACGGTGTGGTGCGATAAGAAAGGAGAAAGTCAGCCAACCTGTGATGCCAGTCCCGTAGGTGAGTCTTTTCAAGGCGTCCTTTGTGATGCGCACCATACGTTCAGCCATACCGTTGGTGGACGGGTGGAAGGGTGCAGACGTGGCATGACGAATCATGTTAGCCTGTAAGAAAGCTTGGAATTCGGAGGAAGTGAATTGAGGGCCGTTGTCAGACACGATGACATCTGGAAGCCCGTGTGCAGCAAAAATCCCCCTCAGTACCTGAATAGTCTTTGCAGTGGTGGTGGAAGAGACAGGTACAACCTCAAGCCATTTTGAATGGCTGTCAACAAGGACCAAGAAGAACTGGCCCTGAAAGGGCCCAGCGTAGTCAATGTGCACCCTAGACCATGGGGACTGCGTTTCCTCCCATTTATGCACGGGAGCTTGGGGCATCTCTGGGCGAGATCGTTGGCACAGGTGGCATGCATGCACCTTAGCCTCAATATCCTTATCTAAAACAGGCCACCACAAGTGGCTGCGTGCAAGAGCCTTCATACGAACAATGCCAGGATGACCCTCGTGGAGGGATTCTAAGACCCTAGTCCTCATTGAGGAGGGAATGACAACTCTGTTTCCCCAAAGCAGACAACCCTGAGAAAGGGACAACTCGTTTCTTTTGGACCAGAAACTCTGAAACTCAGGACTAGGGCAGTGCTCAGGCCAACCGGACAAAACCCAGGAACGGACACGTGAAAGTGTGTGATCTGTACCTGTTTCAGCGGCAACATCCCTGGCACAAAGAGGGAGCTCGGGCAAGGCTTGGATTGATAGAATGTTGACAGCTGGCGCAGGGTCAGCTTCTACTACTGGCAGAGGCAATCTACTGAGGCCATCAGCATGGCCCATTTCTTTCCCAGGCTTGTGGAGTAAAGAAAAATCATATGCAGACAAAAAAATAGACCACCTAAGCATTCTAGGGGAAATGATTTGGGGAGTCTGCTTACGTGTGGTAAACAGTCCCAGCAGAGGCTTATGGTCAGTAAAGACCGTGAAATGCCTGCCATAGAGAAAATCGTGGAATTTTTTAATTCCAGCGACAACAGCCAGAGCCTCCCTGTCTATCTGAGCGTAGTTGCGCTCAGCAGAAGACAATGTTCTGGAGTAATATGCAACAGGAACCTGAGTTCCATCAGACCTGAGGTGGCTCAGGACAGCTCCTACCCCGTAAGGGGACGCATCACATGCGATGCACACAGGAAGAGATTCGTTGAAATGTGCAAGTACACTGTTAGAAGTGAGCAAGGCCTTGACTTTGTTAAAGCAAGCCTCATGTGTATGTGACCACTGCCACACTGCTTGTTTGTCTAGTAGCCTGTGAAGAGGCTCAGCTACACTAGCTTTATGTGGAAGAAAAGAATTGTAGAAATTCAGGAGGCCCAGGAAGGCCTGAAGTTCGGCCTTGGACTTTGGCCTAGGTGCTTCTAAAATAGCTGTCAGTTTGGATTCAGCAGGGTGAATCCCAGCAGCATCAATTTTGAACCCCAGAAATTCAGTAGAAGGCACCCCAATCTTGCATTTGTCTTTTTTGAGCTTGAGGCCTGACTTCCTGAATCTTAACAGAACAGCCCTTAGCCTTTCAGCTAGAATGTGTGTGGAGTCTCCTGCAATTAAGACATCATCAAAGTAGGGGCAAACCCCTGGTATACCCGTAGTGTGTTTTCCATTACGCTTTGGAAAATCCCAGGAGCGACATTCACTCCAAACTGCAGCCTTTTTACCTTAAAGGCTCCCCTGTGGGTCACAATAGTCTGAGCTATAGCAGCATCATCATCAACAGGCAGCTGTTGATACGCTTGAGCTAGGTCAAGCTTTGCAAAAACGCGCCCCCCCTTGAGGGAGGCCAGAATATGACTGACCACAGGAACAGGATAGGCATGTTGCTGCAATGCCTTATTCAGAGTGCATTTGTAGTCAGCACAAATGCGAATGTCCCCATTTGCCTTTAGAGGCGTGACAATGGGGGTCTCCCAAGGACTGAAATCAACAGGTTCTAGGATTCCCTGTTGAATCAGTTTGTCTAACTCAGTGTCAATTTTACTCTTTAAAGCAAAAGGGACCCTTCTTGCTTTAATTCTAATGGGAGTGACAGTGGGGTCTAGCTTTAAGGACACAGGGGGTCCTTTGAATGTGCCCAGCTGGGGGCTGAAAACATCTGCAAATTCTTTGCAGACTTCCTGTAGGTCGAGTGTTTGTAAACTGTTGAGTCCTGTGACGTGTATCCCCAGGGCCTCAAACCAATCGAGTCCTATGAGACTCGTTCGTTCACCCCCTACTACTAATAAGTCTAGTGGACCTTCAAAACTCTTGTATTGCACATTAAGGGTGGCCTCCCCCTTAACACACACTCTTGAATTTTGAAAATCTGTTAACACAATGTCAGAAGGCCTTAACTTGGCCTGAGTTCCACTACCGGAACAAATTTTCCTAAATGTATGCAATGAGATAATTGAAAAGGCAGACCCTGTCTCTAGTTCCATAGATAATGGAACCCCTTGTAGCTTCACCTTGAGTGACAGCTTTTTCTTAATTGGCTTGTGTGTGCCTGTCCTAAGGATGCTTCTTCGCGAAGCGCAAAACCCTACCCTATTCTGGCTGGGGAATCTGGTACCTTTCAGGCGCGGTTCTTCCTGAGGTTGTACCTTTCGTCGGCCCAGACACACAGCTGCAATGTGTCCTTGTTTGCTGCATGCCCGGCAGGTAGCGGAGCGGAACTTGCAGTCGGTTCTCCTGTGGCGACCTCCACAGCCGATGCACTTGAGCGGAGCTGAAGAGCTTCCCTTCTGTTTTTCTTCCGTCGTGGGGTGGAGACGGTCGACTTCCTCGTCCGGATCCTCCTCGGAGTTCCTTTGGGCGTCTTCCTGGTGCACGGATGCAACCTCTGGACTGTTTCTGATTGGCCGCATGTTCTTGATAGCGCCGCCTGCTGCTTCTTCTGCGGTGACTTCCCTTAAGGCATCTTGGTAGGACAGTTCTTCTTTAGCGAAAAGTCTCTGTTGTAGATCTCGATGCCTTAACCCGCACACGAATCGGTCCCTCAGTCGTTCTTCGAGGTCTTTGAACTCGCAGTGCTTGGCGGCCTTCCGTAATGCGGCGATGAATTCTTTGGCCGACTCACCGGGCCGTTGATCCCTCTGCTCGAAGGTGTGGCGCCATGTGATGACGGACATCTTGGGGTGGAAGTGCTCTTTCAGTAGCTTCTTCAGATCTGCGTAGCTGACAGACTCTACTGGAACAGGTGCTGCAAGGTTTTCTGCGATGTCGAAGGCGTCTTGACCGCAAACACAAAGCAGGGTGGCAGCCTTCAAGCTCTCTTCCCTCACTTGGTTTGCCTTGAAGTAGTTCTCCACCCTGGCTACGTATGACTCCCACCGCTCTGGATGTGAGACGTCGAATTCCGAAAGCCTTCCGATTTTTGCCATCTTTAGATCTTCAGGAGATGGGTCTATCAGCCAGCCTACCCCCGAATGCGCACCGGATTGGCGGGCAGCTGCCGAGTCGACGCCGTTCCTTTCCGCCGCTCAGGACTCCTTGGGTAAGCTTACACTTCTTCCTTTCCAGGTAGTGCAAGGCATCCCACCTTCGTCGCCAGTGTTGAGTCCTTGGCGGGAAGCAGACACGAGAAGCAGTTGAAGTTCTCAGTTTCCTTTATTCAGCGTTCAGCTTACAAGTAGATGGCTTCAGCAGCTCCCAAAACCTCCCAGCTTCTTATATAGACGCTTCCCGGGTAAATGTGTTACTTTTCCCGCGCCAGCACCCGCGCATGCGCACGGCGCTGGCGATAGCCTGTCTGGTCCCGGGCAGCTTTGCACCTGCCCGGGACTGCCTGCAAACGCCCGAGCCGTTTGCAAGGCTCGGGACATAACAATAATGATGCGACATACTTTCATATTTGGTGGAATTGTAAAAAAGTAAAGGCTTTTTGGATTATGATTTGGTGGAACATTCAAAAGATTTTTAGAAAGAAGATAAAGTTTACTCCTCAACTATTTTTACTTGGTATTTTTGTTGACTTAAATGAAAAAGAAACTACTTTGATGTTGAATTTATTAACTGCAGCAAGGTTACTAGTAGGTCTATATTGGAAGAAAGATTCTTTGCCTACTTTAGAAGAATGGATATTTAAAGTATCTAGTTTTGCAGAAATGGCAAAAATTTCTGCTTATTTAAAGGATCATACACAAGAAAGATATATTACTGTATGGGGAAGGTGGATAGATTATATTCAGAAAAAATATGGAATTAAAAAGTTTTATTTATTTTATGAATGAATTTTAAATATTATAGAGAATTGTTTTATAAGTTATGGAGTTAAAGGTTAATTATGATATTTTTTTTCTTTCTCTCTTTTTTTTTCTTTTTTCTTAATTATTATAATTTTCTTTTTGTTTTTTTTTCTTAACCCTGTATTCTGCTCTGGGAAGTGAAGGGAGGGGGGGTGGGGGTGGGAGGGAGGGTAAGGGGGGGGTTCTCTATTTTAAAATTTTATTGTATTTTTATAAATGATTGTATGTTTTAAAAAATAAAAATTTTCAATAAGAGTTCAAACTTTGTTAACAGCGTACTTGATTTACATCTCTGCCAACTTGTTATTGGCCAATCAAAGCTGGATTTGGTGGGTTCCATAACTTACCCTACTTTAACTTGTTCCACAATTTTATTCCCTCTGATTGAAAGAGATAGTCTTCATCATCAATGGAGGTTCTGTGATGACCCAGGACCCCGAACAGAGGCAAAGTAATTAGCTGGTCAGAATAATTGTCTTTGTAAGCATTGCCAACGTTCACCCAACAGCCTCCATAGATGCTGGCACAAGTTCAATAAAACAGTCAACGGAGTTAAACAGTTCTTTAAAGTAAAACAGATAACAAAGTAGGATCTTTTCAACGCCCAGCTTGCCTGTAACCTGCAAACTGCAAAACTGAAAACAGCAAGGAAAACTCAGCAGGAAACAAACTTGATCCAAAATACAAAGAGTCCAGGTACAAGAGCTCACATCACAAGAGTTCACGTTTGTTCCCGGCAAATGCCCCACCCCACAGCGTCTCCTTAAATACCTACTCCCCAGGTGTACCTTGTGAAGTGGGGCGTGACGCTCTCCTCCCGAGCAAGTGAGACTGCCTCCGTTGTTCCCTCCTCCTCTCTGTTCTCCTTGCTCTGGGATCTGGTGGGGAGGGGCCTTGCTCCTCGCCTGAGCTCCGCCTTCCCTGTTCCAAACTTGAAGGGCCCTGGCCTGCTTCAGCCTGTTCCTCCCCACAGTCCTCCGAAGCCACAGACACCCCCTCCTGGGCCTCAACAGGGAACTCCATGTCCTCAGAGTCAAGCTCGGATGGAGGCATGACAGGTTCTCAGTCATCCAGGTCCTGGTTGTCCCAAAGATGCTTTTTCAAAAGGCAACTGGACTTCGTTTTGACTTTGTCCAGTTGCCTTTTGAAAAAGCACCTTTGTTACATGGAAGATATTTCACTTCTCCAAGTCATCTCCAAGCAGTCCTTGACTTATGACTATTCCTTTAACAACAGTTTAAAGTTGTGATGGGACTGATGACCAGTCATTGACGTTACAATCATCGCATCACCATCTTTGATCATGTGATCATAATTTGGGTGCTTGGCAATCTGCTCACATTTATGATAGTTGCAACATTCCATGGTTAGGTGTTTATGGTTCGTGCCTTCCCAGCCAGCTTCTGACAAGCAAAATCAATGGGAGAACCCAGATCTGTTTAATGTCTGCATGATTTGCTTAAGGGTTGCACTAAAAATGATTGTAAAATCGGGTCCAAGTCCTATGATCACTTGGTTAATAATCACATCCTTAGCAGCTGATATTTTGTCCCCAATTTGGTCATTTGTTGAGGTCTACCTGTATATCTATATCTATATCTACATCTACCGTACTTTCCGGCCTATAAGACTACTTTCTCAAGCTTTAAAATTGGTGCCGAAGACAGGGGTCATCTTATACGCCAAGTCATCTTATACGCCGGAAATAACAGTAGTTTCCGGCATATAAGACGACTTTCTAGGCATGCGACTCGGCGCCGAAGACGGGGGTTGTCTTATACGCCGGGTCGCCTTATATGCCGGAATATATGGTATATTTATAGCTATATCTACTGTATATCTATATCCATATCTATATCTATATCCATATCCATATCTATACCCATACCCATACCTATATCTATACCCATACCCATACTATACCTATCTATATCTATATGTATTATATCTATATCTATACCCATACCCATATCTATATCTCTATATCTATATCCATAACCATAACATACACATACCCATATGCATACTCATACCCATTCCCATTCCCATACCTATATCTATATCATGTATATCTATATCGTGTGTGTTTGTGAATTGCTGATTATATAATGAAACCCCCAAAACCTGTATTATCCATTCCCCACAACTATTTTTCTGGCTAAACATACAATTCAAACAATGACATTAACTATTGAGTATTGCTTATTATTCTACTGTTAGCTCCTGATCTTTGACTGGTTTACTTCAAAGCCTTGCCTAGAATAGACAGTTTGATTAATTTGGTGATCTGGCTGTCAGAGCAGCCACAGAAAGTTATTACATAAGAAATTAATCTTAATCTCTAGCGATTTGTTCAATTAATATTAATTTATTTTTGGCGCTTAGCTTTGTCCTTTCAGAGTGGCTTCTGGATGATGAGCATTTATTCACATACATAAATGCTCTCATCTTGATAAGCGTGTCACATATAGGCCCATTGATTGTGGAGTTCCATTCGATTCAGCTGAAATTGGCAATTTAAGTTTACAAACTGAGAAAATATTAGGCTTTATTGGACACACAGATTTTATAAAGTTCCCTAATAGCAAAAATTCTATGTGCAAATTATGAAGATGGATATATCAGATAAGTAGATAAATAGATAGTTAAAGATGATAAAATTTTGTGCATAGATACATACCAGCAAGAAAAATAATGCCAGGTATGAAAAATACTATGTAATGGGGGCATTTAACATTTCAAAACTTAGCGGCTGAAATCTAAAATGCTTGAAAAAAGGCATACTTTAGCTTGGTACTAAAAAGATATCCTAGATGAGATCAACCCCGACTGCTCTTTAGAAGGCCAGATCCTGAAGTTGAAACTCAGGTACTTTGGCCACCTAATGAGAAGGAAAGACTCACTGGAGAAGAGCCTGATGCTGGGAAAGATTGAGGGCAATAGAAGAAGGGGACGACAGAGAATGAGGTGGCTGGATGGAGTCACTGAAGCGGTAGGCGTGAGCTTAAATGGACTCCAGAAGATGGTAGAGGACAGGAAGGCCTGGAGGAACGTTGTCCATGGGGTCACGATGGGTCGGACACGACTTCGCAACTAACAACAATAAAAAAGGATACAATGAAGACCCCGGAATTTTTTTTTTTTTTTGAGGTGGCCATTCTTTTGTTTGAAAAGCCAATTAAATAATATTTTCCTGCCAAACCAGGTGAAGAAGTTAAATATCTGGTATTTATTACTCTCTGGAACTAAAATCCCTGTTTTAATGATTAGACATTCAAATCTGTTATCTTCAAAATTTTGCACATGAAATTCTGCTTAACTTGATGATGTTTTGAGTCTGATACACACCAAACTGCTGTTTCTCCAAGTTGGGGAAGCTGTCCTTTAGAGATAAAATGTCCATTAGAGATGTAGACTGCAAACAATGGATGGAAAGTAATCAAGAAGAGAACCAACCTAGAACTTAGGAGAAATTTCCTGACAGTGAGAATATTTAATCAGTGGAATGACTTGCCTTCAGAAGCGGTGAATGCTCCTACACTGGAGGAAGAAGAGACTGGACAACCATTTGTCTGAAATGGTATGGTTTCATCCCTGAGCAGGGGGTTGGACTAGAAGACCTCCAAGGTCCCTTCCACGCTATTGTTCTGTTATTCTGCTATGTGGATGTGGTGATAATGGGGATGCAGAGATATTTGAAATTGTTCTATCTCCTCCAGTTTTCCTTACTTCCCTATTATTTTCCTAACCTAGATTTTGGAACCGGTATTTTCAAGTTTTTTTTCTTAGCAGTCCAAATAGATGGAACTATTTATATAATAAATTCATGATCCTAGATGCTCAAATTTTGGTTCTTTCCCTTCACCCTGGAAGACTGGCATTTTGTAGAAATGAATTACTATTTATGAGTTACTATTTTGCAGATCAAGCTCTCTTCCGCAGCTGCTCTCCCTTGCAAGGATATCTGCTCTTGTAATGCAAATGTGTTAACTCTTAAGTTTTACAAATCATCTAATAAAAGTATTAACCTTGCCCCAGTGCAGCATCTGCATAATGTGACAAAAGCACTGATTTACAGTAAACATAATTAATGAGGGAATAGTCCTGCTTTATGGTACACCCTCTTTTGAAGCCGAGTCCCTCCAGGAGGGTGGAAAGAAACAAAGTTTCTGATTTATTTGTGTCAGAGCAATAAAATAGAGGTTGAATTCGGGGAAAACTTAATGAAAAGGAACAAAGAAAGACCTCGAATAGGTATTTTTCACCTATCTGTATTTCCACCATCAATAGGGAATGGGATAAAACGATTGTGAATTTGGAACAATGGTTAGTCTTTGTTAAAAGAACATTATTTTTTCATGGCATAGTGAGAAAAATACTGTATATAGAACATTTCCAAGGGATGGGGTGAGGACATTTTCCAGTTTCCAATTACTTAGAAAGTATACAGGGCATACCCTCTGCCCTGCTTCAACTTCTGCCCTCAAAATGGCAATACAGGGCACCACTCACCAAAACAACTAGACACAAGGACAGTTTTTTTTTCCACCATACCATCACTCTGCTAAACAACTAATTCCCACAACATTGTCAAACCATCGAGTCAGGCTGTTAATAATAATAATAATAATAATAATAATAATAATAATAATAATAATAATAATAATGTTGGAAGGGACCTTGGAGGTCATCGAGTCCAACCCCCGGCTCAGACAGGAACCCTACACCATTTCAGACAAATGGCTGTCCAGTCTCTTCTTAAAAACTTCCAGTGTTGGAGCATTCACCGCTTCTGGAGGCAGGTTGTTCCATTGGTTAATTGTTCTAACTGTCAGGAAGTTTCTCCTTAGTTCTAGGTTGCTTCTCTCCTTGATTAGTTTCCATCCGTTGTTTCTTGTCCTGCCTTGAGGTGCTTTGGAGAATAGCTTGACTCCGTCTTCTTTGGGGCAGCCCCTGAGATATTGGAACACTGCTATCATGTCCCCCCTGGTCCTTCTCTTCATTAAACTAGACATACCCAATTCCAGTAACCGTTCTTTATATGTTTTAGTTTCCAGTCCCCTAATCATCTTTGTTGCTGTTCTCTGTACTCTTTCTAGAGTCTTAGCATCTTTTTTACATTGTGGTTACCAAAACTGGATGCAGTATTCCAAATGTGGCCTTACCAAGGCATCGTAAAGTGGTATTAATACTTCATGTGATCTTGATTCTATCCCTCTGTTAATGCAGCCCAGCACTGTGTTAGCTTTTTTGGCAGCTGCAGCACACTGCTGGTTCATATTTAAGTGATTGTCCACCAGGACTCCGAGATCCCTCTCACAGTTACTACTATTGAGCAAGGTACCCCCTATACTATACCTGTACATTTGGTTTTTCTTGCCTAAATGCAGAACCTTACTTTTTTCACCATTGAATTTCATTTTGTTAGATAGCGCCCAGTGTTCAAGTCTGTACCTGTCTCCTTATCTAATTATGGCTATAACTTTGTTGCTTGTATCTTACAATTTTTATTATTTTTATTTAGCATCCTATTATGATTTATGTTGATTGCTTATTTAGTATCCTATGTCTATCACTAAGTGTTGTATCTTATGATTTATGATGAATGTATTTTTACAATGACTATGATCATGATTTATCACTTATCGCTTTTATGCACACTGAGAGCTTCTGCATTGGAGACAAATTCCTGATGTGTCCAATCACACTTGGCCTATAAAAAATTCTACTCTATTCTATGCCCCAAAGCCAAAAGATTCTGGTCAAGAATAGACATATGGTTATAGAAAATTACTAAAAAGCATAAAAGATTTTAAGCCAGAATGATTTTTGTTAGGCATAATTGTAGGAAAGTATGATAGTGTTTATATCTAATTTTACATGTATTAACTGTGACGAGAATTGTATTCGCTCAACATTGGAAAAATGAAGATTTACCAACAGAGAAAAAGTTAATTAATTATTTTTTAGATTGTGCAGAAATGGAGATTGACATTGAAAATACACTGTTGTAAGTTGAGGACTTCCTCTAATGCAGGAGTCTTCAAACTTGGCCCTTTTATGACTTGTGGACTTCAACTCCCAGAATTCCTCAGCCAGTGTGCCTAGCTGAGGAATTCTGGGAGTTGAAGTCCACAAGTCATAAAAGGGCCAAGTTTGAAGACCCCTGCTCTAGTGCATGACTATGGGAAGCAGAGCCTGTGAGAGCATCTGTTTACATGGTTTTGAAAGGGGATTGGAAAATGTTTTGAGGATAGCTCTAAAATTATGGGCACACTTTGTAAAGAGCTGTGGAGGCACAGTAGTTAGAATGCAGCACTGCAGACTAACTCTGCCCACTGCCAGGAATTCGATCCTGACCAGCTCAAGGTTGACTTGGCCTTCCATCCTTCTGAGGTCGGTAAAATGAGGACCCAGATTGTTGGGGGCAATAGGTTGACTCTGTAAAGCACTTAGAGAGGGCTGTAGAGCACTGGGAAGCAGTATATAAGTCTAAGGCAGGGGTTCTCAACCTTGGCAACTTTAAGACTTGTGGACTTCAACTCCCAGAACTCCTCAGCCAGCAAAGTCCACAAGTCTTAAAGTTGCCAAGGTTGAGAACCCCTGGTCTAAGGGCTTTTGGTAAATAAGCTGGTGGTAAACAACAGTGAAGAGATTTCTCCATCTTCTCTGTTTCTGACCTTCCTAAATCTATCTGCTTGGTCACTGTAGGACCGAAGGATGTAGGGAGGTGTTTGTCAACCTTGGCAGCTGGCTGGGGAATTCTGGGAGTTGGTCCACACATCTTCAAGCTGCCAAGGTTGAGAAACCACTGCTGTGGGGCACAGAATGTCGGATGCTAACCAGCTATGGCACGAAAGAGAGCAGGCTTCTGTAACCAATTCTGTGGTCCGTGGCTGTTGTGTGCATCTCAAAGCACTCACAGAGACTTAACTGCAGCGAGGGAGCGTGAATACAAGGGAAAGGGGAATTCTGGAAGTGAAACTTGGAAGGAAACTCTTTCCTTAACCACAGCCGAGCCTTCCAGATGTTTGCTTAGATCTGAAGTGTTTAACCAGAGCAATTTAACTGCTGCTCAGTTCTAACGAAGGAGAACGGGAGATTTCTCTGTCTACATGTCTCATGTCTGAAAGCTATTTATTTCTTTGCTCAGCTAATAAGAAAAAATGAAGAAGGGAAGGGACTTGCCTTGGCAAAGATTTGCCTTGGCAAAGGCTTGCCAGCCTGTGGGCCAACAAACAGATGATTTAATTACTGAACTTCGAGCTCATAATGAGGGATGAAGCATCCCAATTTACAGACAATGTGTTTTTCATTAATTAAGCCAGTAAGAAAGTTGAATCACAGGAAGTGGGGATGCCAGGAAGTAGCACTGCTCCAAATCTTTGTTCTTCTATCTAGCCTGAAGCAGAGCCAAGCCTGGGCATATTTTACTTCCACAAACAAGAGCCAAAGGATGGAGAAAGAACAATAAAGGCCAATAATTTGTCTAGACAGAAAATGAAATAAAGCCCAAACACTAGGCCGTTCTTAGATGTGTGTCCCATCGTGTTTAATTTAAGTGGATGGCTGGCTACGTCTGGCCAGACTTTGGATAGCAGAATTTCAGCAGTTGACCAGATTCTGACTTATAGGTTTGAATAAATCTTCTATGCTGCAACCTAACCAGTGGTCCTGATTCTTTGAGCCTGATAAACGTAAAGTTACCAACTGCAATTCTTCCTTCATCTGTCAAACATTTAATCACTGTTGCCCATAACACTGTGTAAAAATGTGCGGGTTTTTTTCCTGCCCTGTTCTCTGATTGCACGAACCTAAAATTGCACCTTTAAAATTCAAATCTGCTTCCTTCATAGAAAAGAACATGGTTGTGTGGGTATATCCATTATTGTGATTGTTTGAGCACACTCTGCTTGGCTTTGCAACATGTTGGTCTTCCTTACATCTGAGTGCACCATTTTGCACAGGTAGAAAACCAGAATAACATCATCATCATCATCAACAACAACAACAACAATAATAATAATAATAATAATAATAATTTGGAAGGGATCTTGGAGGTCATCTAGTCCAACCCCCTGCTCAGGCAGAAACCCTATACCATTTCGGACAAATGACTGTCCAGTCTCTTCTTAAAAACTTCCAGTGTTGGAACATTCACACCTTCTGGAGGCAGGTTGTTCCACTGATTGATTGTTCTCACTGTCAGGAAGTTTCTCCTTAGTTCTAGGTTGCTTCTCTCCTTGTTTAGTTTCCATCCGTTCCTTCTTGTCCTGCCTTCAGGTGGCTTGGAGAATAGCTTGACTCCCTCTTCTATGTGAGTTATTGGAACACTGCTAGTGGGTCACCCCTTGTCCTTAGCATATGACATATTGTTAAAACTTATATTGGGGTGTGCTTATAGGAAAAATGTAGCTATAACTGCTGATTCTGCTTCATAAATATATTTGCAATATCCTGCCTTTTCCAAACAATTCAAGGATTTTCTAATTGCATGGCTGGAGCCTGTGCCAAGTTCATTTATAAATGCTCCTTCAGATACTTTGCCAAATGTGTATGTCAAATAGAGACTCAAATTCTTCTTATGTTTAGACAAACATTGGGAAAAAGTTTGGATCCACAAAAAAACCCACCCAATTACAGGTAGACCTCAACTTATGACCATAACTGAGCCTGGAATTACAGTCTTAAGTCATGATGGCCATTAAATGAGTCGTCACATGACCAACCTAATTATACATTTTTTGCAGTGGTCATTAAGCGAACGCAATGATCATTAAGTGAGCACATTGTTTGCAATGGGCATTTTTTGCACAAAGCAAATTCCAGTTTCCTGCGAAAAACATGATAAATCGTGGTCGTGTGACTGTGGAACGCTGCAAACAGCTATAAATGTGGGTTAGTTGCCTGCCAAGCACCCAAAATGCAATCACATGACTTTGGCCAGTCAGAGAAGCCTGGCTATTAGAACTTCAAATCCAGGTTATAAGTATTTTTTTGGGGGGGGGGGGAATTCTGTTGTAACTTAGACTGATCACTGAGCAACTGGTTGTTAAATGAGCATTATATATATTTTGCTAACGCCAACATCTATTTCTAGGAGATTATTGTTGAATATGAACTTGAGATGTCTGAATAGATCAAGGGTCTTCAAAATTGGCCCTTTTATGACTTGTGGATTTCAACTCCCAGAATTCCTCAGCCATCCACAAGTCATAAAAGGGCCAACTTTGAAGACCCCTGGAATAGATCTTTCAGCAGGTCCCAAATCTTTGCCCAATGGCAAATGAGGATGGGGGTTGTACTCTAGCTATCTCCTGCACACTCAACCTTTGCATTTAATAGATTAGATTTGATAGAACCAATAGAAGCTTTTGATTCACATTCTTATATTTAAAGCCATCAAGCCCTTTTAAATAGCCTGTTTCCCTAATCCCTGCAGTGAAGAAAATTAATGTCATTTTCTTAGCTTTGGATTTACTAAAGAATCAGATTTTTCAGAAAGAGGAGGGACTTTGTATACCATGAATAATTTTGTACTGTATTATTTAAACAGATTTCAGTGGGATCCCTCATCCTTCTTTCCCCTTATCCCTTGAAAGATATGGATTGATATTTAATAGAAAACTACTTAAAAACATCCCAGTGAAAATTTAATCTTGTAGAAACAGGCAGGAAAAAAATATGACTCTAAAACCAAGTCTCCTGCTAGCCAAAAAGGTAGGCGCCTTCTAAGGTGATTATATACATTCCCTGTTAAAGGTATGATCTTTATGATATCCTTTGTCCCATAATCTGCAATTCCAGATTGATGAGCAGCTTAATAGAAAAGCTAGTCCAGACATGTCAAACACAAGGCCTGGGGGCCGGATGCGGCCTGCGACGTGGTTTCATGTGGCCCGCAAAGCCATCCTGGAAACAGTGAGGGAATGGCCCCCTCTGCCTTGGGCCCGGCCCAGGCCGGCTGGGCGCCAATGTACAATTTTGTGGTGGCCATCTATGCTGAAATGCATTCAGTCTTAGATCCACAAGGCCGTCTGGAAACAGCGAGGAACCAGCCCCTGCCACATCGACCCTGTCCTCTGGGTGCATGCTGGGGAAGTGTCACCCTTTGTGAGGAATGAAGAAATGCACCATCTCCTGGAAGTGGCCAACAAATGGCCCTTGCCTACTTCACATATCCGGCTTGATGGGCTCCGGGGGAGGGGTTTTGGCAGGCTCTTCCAGTGGACCATGCCTTGGCGCTTGCCCTGGTCCCACTCCCTTCTACCAGAGACCCTCAGATCTGTCCCACTCCTGCCCAGGCACCCACAGGCACCCTTAACGCGAACAATGTAGAGCTAGCCATGCCCACTCAGTAGGCCACACCCACTCCAGCCATGCCCACCCAGTAGGCCGAGCCCACCTTGGCCACACCTATCCACCCCCCCCCCCCCGAGGACAACCGCAATGCTGATGTGGCCCTCAATGAAATTGAGTTTGACACCCCTGAGCTAGCCCATAACAACAAAGCACACGAAGGAAAGAGTAGAAGACTTGAGACTGATTTTTAATCTCTGAAAATAACTCTTTTCACTATTATCTTTGTTTTCCTGTTGCCAGATATTAGGGCTGTGTTCAGATAAACCTATCTTGGCTTAATAAACCTTTTGCTAGTGATGCATTTGAATGAAATCTGGAAGTCTCTGTCATTATTGAAAGACATCAGTGTAACCAGTGGTGAGATTCAAATATGGGAACAACCGGTTCTCTGTGTGGATGCCACTTCCGGAAGTCCATCCTGGGCCTGGACAACCAAAAATTAGCTACCGGTTCTGCCAAAGTGGTGCGAACCAGCTGAATCCCACCACTGGCCGAAACGCATACTCCCATCTCTGTGTGGATTGATAAAGGCAGATTTAGATTTTGAGTAAAATATAACAAATGGGTCTTTTTTTATGAATGAGTGAGATAATGAATGTTTCTTTCTCACCTCCAGGCACTACAGATAATCCTTGATTTACAATCACAATTGGACCCAAAATTTCTGGTGCTAAACAAAATATTTGAGTTTTGGCCCATTTTACGACTTTTCTTGCCACCGTTGTTAAGTGAATCACTGTGGCTGTTAAGTTAGTAAAGCAGTTGTTAAATGAATCTGGCTTTCCCATTGATTTTGCTCGTCAGAAGGTCACAAAAGGGGATCACATGACCCTATCATAAATATGGGTCGGTTTCAAAGTATCTGAATTTTGATCACATGATCACGGAGATGCTGCAGTGGTTGTAAGCGTGAACAACGGTCATAAGTCACTTTTTCCAGTGCTGTTGTATCTTTGAACAGTCACTAAATCAACTGTTGTAAGTCAAGGATTATCTGTACTCTATTGGCCCAAGAGCTGGGTCATTAAAGGAAGCGGCTACATTTGGCTCTTTATAGTAATTATGTGATAGAAATTACATGACATTTTGCTGTGCTCATTTCTGGTAGATTTCTATCTTGCCAGGCATAAGAATTTAATAAACACTGAAATGACGTCATACAGTCAAAACAGAAGTTGAATGCCCACAGGACTATATGAGAAAAAACCCTTTTAAAAAATCAGAAACTCAGGCCATTGATAGGATCCTGATTCCATCTATTTTGGTGTATAGTGGTGTAAAAGGTTGACAATCAAGGGTTAGGGTTTATTTCCTTTTATAAACTGGTTTGTTCTGTCCTTGAACTGAACGCCGGCTGGCTGTCATTATCACTTATTTCCCCTGCCACACATTTGACCAGTGGTTCTAACATTTGTGTAGCAAAAAATTGGCAGAACTTTCACGAGCACTGAAACATCTAAACAGCTATTTAACGCTGCATATGCTCTTGCTATGCGATGCTTAACTGGAGAGGCAAAGATATATAGGAAAAATTGGAGAGACTGTAACAAGGATCATCAGAGTTTATTATTCACTCTTCTCAAGAAACTTACCCGTTGGGGGTTAAAAGAAAAGAAAAGTCTCCCACAAGCTTGATTATCTGACCAAGTTCATATTGTGTAGAAAAGGCAATATTATAGAAGAGGTTGCCATTGCTATCTTGCAGGATTTTAAAAAGTATATAACCTACTTTAGCTTACTCGTTCATCCTTTGCATTTCCATAAGGTCCTCCACATTTATACTAACCAGGGATAATCTTGCTTAGCTTCCAAGCCAGGACAATATTAGGCAGGTAGTATACCTGGGCAAAGGAGCATTCAGTGAGATAGGTTAAAAACAGATGCTATCTCTATTTTTTTACTCTGTTTTTTGGGGGGTGTCAGGTAGGGGACCTGAAGGATAACAAATAATTATTAGGTACGTGATTTATTTTTTTTTAGACTTGACTCCTGGCAACTTGGTGCTCTGAGCTTGATTGTTTTCTTGCAGACATTTCATCACCAAACTAGGTAACATTATCAGTGCAGTAGTTAAATGAGCTAGTTTAATAATGAAACGTCTGTAAGAAAACAACCAAGCTTAGGGAACACTAAGGACCCCACACTTCAACCTTGAGCTATGGATATTCTCTTCTATAGAATAACAGAATACAGATAGTCCTCGACATACAACAGTTTGTTTAGTGACTGTTCAAAGTTACAACAGCCCTGAAGTGACTGATGACTGCTTTTCACATATACAAGGATTGTAGCATCCCCAGGGTCAGGTGATCAAAATTCGGATGCTTGACAACCAGTTCACATTTATGACAGTTGCGGTGTCCCGGGGTCATGTGATCCCCTTTTGCAATCCCCTTATAAGCAAAATCAATGGGGACGCCAAATTCGTTTAACAACCATGTTACCAACTTAACAACTGCAGCGATCCACTTAACAACTGTGGCACGAAAGGTCATGAAATGAGGCAAAATTCACGTAACAAATGTTTCATTTAGCAAGAAAAATTTTGCACTCAGTTGTGGTCGTACGTCGAGGGCTACCTCCATAGATCTTTGTCGGGAAGTCCGTAATCCAGCCCTGCAGCAGGATGGATGAGACCGGGTGAACAGATCGCTTCTGCTCTCTTGAACTAGAAAAAAATGAATATTGGCCAACTGGATGCACCAACGAAGGAGACATTAACCTGAACTTACGGCTACTGGCCGAGCACTTGGAAATGAGCTACCGTTCGCCAGCTGAGCTGCACGTGCTGCTGATCACGGAGGCCGTGCATAATTTGCAGAATTTATTTGCATAATTTGCTGATTCAGCTACCTATTAAAACTGGCCTTTGTACTTTTTACAGGGGTGCCTAATAATGAGATGCCAATTGTTGCAAGGAGCAGACATTCGAGCAATGAATTTATAGCCTGTGCATTTTATGGATGGGGAAATCCAGAACTGCCTTCCTGACATTTCTCTCCCACCCACCCCTTTTTTTTTAAATAAATCTAAAAGGAAAGGGTGTGATCTTATTGGTCCCATCCCATGAATATTCATTTGGATTAATTCCTTGCTGCTAACTCCACAGGCCAGTGCAGTAAATCTTTGAGCTGTTGTCTGAATGATTCACCAAGCAGAATGATAATGGCAATGTAGAGTCCATATATACCAGACTGAGGGATTGATTAAAGGAGGGAGATGCTATGCTGTGCCTCCCTATCTACACAAAGAACATCCTAGATTCTGCTCTTGACATTTCCTGAATGTCTGGGAAATACTAATGTCTGGATTTTATTGACCAACTCTTCTCAACTTGATAATCAACTTGATAGATCTACAGCTCCTGGAATTTCTAGCAGCAGCTATATATTTATAGATCTATGGAGATTCTCAGTCATCCAGGTCAGGGGTCTTCAAACGTGACCCTTTTATGACCTGTGGACTTCAACTCCCAGAATTCTTCAGCCAGGCACTCTGGCTGAGGAATTCTAGGAGTTGAAGTCCACAAGTCATAAAAGGGCCAAGTTTGAAAACCCTTGATCCAAGTCAATGCCATGACATGATAGGGATGGCCCAAGGCTTGACTCTGTCTCCCCTTTTATTCAGCATTGACTCAGAATGACAGAGTTGGGAGGGACCTTGGAGATTTTCTAGTCCAACCCCCTGCTGAAGGAGGAGACCCTATACCAGGGGTAGGCAACCTCGGCTCTTTTATGACTCATGGACTTCAACTCCCAGAATTCCCGAGTCAGCAGAGCTGACTCGGGAATTCTGGGAGTTGAAGTCCATGAGTCATAAAAGAGCCAAGGTTGCCTACCCCTGCCCTATACCATTCCAGACAAATGGCTGTCCAATCTGTTCTTAAGAACCTTCAGTGATGGCGCTCCCGCAGCTTCTGATGGTAAGGTCATTGGGTGAGGTCATCTGCTGGCTTGGAGTTTGGTGTGATCAGGATGCCGAGGATACCCAATTATATCTTTCAACCCAAGTGGCAAAGTGAAGCTATCCCTGGAGGCTATGGGGGTTTGGATGAGAAGGTTAGAGAGAGGGTGGTTGGGGTCCCTGCAGGTTGTGATCATCTGAATTTGCCATAGGTTCTTATTTTATTCATTCAAATTTTATAGCTGCCCATCTCCAGTGATTCTGGTTGTTTATTCTTGTATAATTATTGTTATCTTGTTTTATACTTCACCCAGAGTTGGTTGGAGTCGGGCGGTGTCTAAATCAAATCAATTTAATTAAATCTAAATTCAGATTCAACACATTATGATTAAACAGACTCTGCTTAGAGTCTGGGGATCATGCCCTTAGAGTCATGGTGTGAAGTAACACCTCTGGGGGGGGGGAAGGGAAGCATGTTGGACATCCCCCAATATTGCTCTCATTTTGACTTGGTGCTCTCTGAGCTTGGTTGTTTTTTTGCAGACGTTTCATTACCCAAACTAGGTAACCTCATCAGTGCTAGGAGAGAGTGGGGTTTATGGACAAGAAGAGGAGGAGGAGGAGGAGGAGGAGGAGGACGACTGTATGATCCTTGTGCTCTCTGAACTTGGTTGTTTTTTTGCAGACGTTTCATTATCCAAACTAAGTAACATCATCAGGGCATTTTGACTTGCCAAACACTTCTGAAATATATATATATATACACCCACCTCATTGCTCCAGAACTGGAAATCAGATGCAAATCACTGTATAGGTAATCCTTGACTTCTGATTACAACTGGGACCAGAATTTATGCTGCTAAACAACAAGGTTGTTGAGCTTGTCAGGAGCTAGCTGGGAAGGATGTAAATTTATTTATTTATTTATTTATTTTATTTATGAGACTTATATACCGCTTTAAGTGCAAGCACTCTCTAAGCGGTGTACACCAGTAAGCAATGTGTATATATATATATATTACATTGCCCCCAACAATCTGGCTCCTCATTTTACCTACCCCGGAAGGATGGAAGGCTGAGTCAACCTTGAGCCGGTGAGATTTGAACCGCTGACCTGCTGAACACAGTCAGCTAAAGTGGCCTGCAGTACTGTACTCTAACTGCTGCGCCACCTCGGCTCACGTGATCTCAGGATGCTGCAACTGTTGTAAATACATGCCAATTGCCAAATGGTTGAATTCTGATCATGTAACTGTGGGGCTTATAAGTATGAGAACGAGTTGTAAGAGGGAGAATTGGCTGTAAGTCACTTTTTTCAGCGTTGTTGTAATTCGGAATGGTCACTAAATGAATGGTTGTAAGTCAAGGATTACCTGTAATCCTAAATATACTTAACCTGTGTACAGATACTACTGAACTCAAAGGGATTTATTTCTCTATAGCAATAGAACGTACACTTACATGCCGCTTCGCAGTGCTGTACAGCCCTCTTCAAGCAGTTTACAGAGTCAGCATATTGGGGTCCTCATTTTACTGACCTCGGAAGGATGGAAGGCTGAGTCAACCTCGAGCTGGTCAGGATCGATCGAACTGCTGGCAGTGAGCAGAGTCAGCCTGCAATACTTGCATTCTTACCACTGTGCCATCACGGCTCACAGATGTGGGTGTAGCGTTCAGTGAAGTCTGCAGAAACAAACCAGCATTGTAAAATCACTGTATGAAGATGTGTTACACCCCCCCACACACACTTCTCATTTGTGCCAGGGGAACTGACAACAGAAATCCCCACTGAGGAAAGCAATTTAAAAAATTAATTGTGTGCCAAGGTGTTAAACAGTGTTGCGGGTAAAATGTTTTCTGACAGGCAGACTCTCTCCTGGGGAGAGAGGGAAGGAAAGACTCCCACCATTAGGGAGCTCAGCGTGGCCCTGGGATTGATTTTAGGCAATACGACGAGTCACTGAGAAGTCAGGAAAAGGATACTTAATGGAGCTGAATTGAAGGGTCCCATAGGAAATCTCAGAACTGCATGCTAAGTAAAGGGAACATTCCCTACTCACTCTCATTAGGGGAGCGAGTCTGGTTGTGCCAAGAAGGTACGTTTAGCACTCCACAAACCCTTCCACTGTAAAGATGTTGTCCTTTTATTGCCAATCACAATCCCAGATTAATCCAGTGTCTTCAAACTTGGCCCTTTTATGACTTGTGGACTTCAACTCCCAGAATTCCTCAGCCAGCCTCCATTTTGTTTGTTAAATTTAAGGCAGGGTCTTCAAACTTGGCCCTTTTATGACTTGTGGACTTCAACTCCCAGTGCCTGGCTAAGGAATTCTGGGAGTTGAAGTCCACAAGTCATAAAAGGCCTAGTTTGAAGACCACTGGACCAATGGGGAAGCCAGATTCACTTACAACCGCGTTACTAACTTAACAACCGCAATGCTTTACTTAACAACTGTGGCAAGTAAAAAGGGGCAAAATTCACTTAACAACTGTCTCGCTTAGCAACAGAAATTTTGAGCTCAGTTGTGGTCATAAGTTGAGGACTACCTGTACAGCATTCTGGATCCCTTTTTGATCTGAATATCTATGGAGATTCCCAGTCATCCAGCTCAGAGTTGTCCCAAAGATGCTTTTTTCCAGAGGCAACTGGACTGAAGAAGCATCTTGGATAAGAAGCGAAACGTCTTCAAGGAAAAACAAAGAAAATCCAGTTCCCTCTTGAAAAAAGGACCTTTGTGTAGCACCTTGAATGGACCTCAGAAGCAAACTGGCAACTAGCACAGCTTACAAAGCAGAGGTGTTACATGGGTGGACTGTAGCCTCACTGGCCATGCCCTGCATTCTGGACCAGCTGAAGCTTCCTGGTGGTCTTTAAAGGCAGCCCCATGTAGAACACCTTGCAGTAGTCAAGTCATGAGTCAAGCCAGGGCATGAATGCTGCAAGAAGGGCTCCCCAATCTGAGAAAGGGCACAATTGGTGCATTAGATGAATTTGGACAAAAGTCTTTCTGAGCCAACACTCGTTCCGCAGGAGCTGTGAGTCCAAGAAAACGCACACACACACACAGCCCATTGTGCATCATCGTTGAACGGGGAAGTGCAACTCCATCCAAGGTCCTTAAAGTTGCTGGGACAGTGAGCCTTCCAGCTTTGAAAGAAACAAAGGTGGTTTGAAGATTTTCTCTCTTTCCTGTAGTCGTAAACAGATCTTTTGCAAAGAGTTGATTTTTCTTTTTTGGATAACAACTTTTTGACAGTGTTGAGATCCATTTTTACTGTTGCAGGTATCGTGTCCGCTTCCATGGGCTATGAAACTACAGTGCAGGATCCTGCAAATGCAGCAGGGCCAGCCCTATCACAAATGGTTTCTAACCCTAACCCTTTTGTGTGGATGTGACTAACCCAGAGCATCTCCGAGAAAAAGCAGTTTGGCTCCCAGCTGCGTACCCTAGCATATAACGTTTATTTCCTGTGAGCCGAGTGAGATATAGTTCCAAATTAAGCATGCATGGTATTAATTGATGGATGGCTCTTCAATTGATTAATCTCATTAGGGTCCATTTTATTAAACGGGCGCTGAGATGGAAAGGCACACATATCTCTTTTATGAGGCTATTTTGGTCCTGGGGTGCCCTGTAATAAGAAATAAGAGAAAATATTAAAGGTAGCCTTTTCTGTTATTAAATTGTAAATTACGGGGCACTTCCTTCAGCATCTCGCCAAGCATGCATGTTGAGGATCTGGCAATAAACACATCCAGGCTGGAGAAAGATGGCTTTAAAGGCATTAAAATTGTTTGGCAGAGGATTTATTTCCTGGGGTGAGGCTCTATGTGTTTCTCTCTCTCTCTCTCTCTCTCTCTCTCTCTCTCTCTCTCTCTCTCTCTCTCTCTCTATATATATATATATATATATATATATATATATATATATATATATATATATACAGGAAGTTTTTCAGACAGATGTCTAATTGATTACACCTTGACATTTTTTAACTGCTATACTGCAGTTTTACTTTTTACAATCTCTTTTGCCTTGCAGCCCCCAACTAGGGGCGTTAAGCAGGCTCAAGTCGCAACTGTGAAACATTACAAATCCAAATTTGTCAGAAAAAGAAATTTGGATATATATATATATATATATATATATATATATATATATATATATATATATATATATATATAATGTGTTGTCACATTATCACCTCTAGTAAAAGAGGTTTTTGAAACACTACCAGAGAAGCATGAAACCTCTGCCATTTTAGATAAATAGTTGTCCAATCTCTTCTTAAAAGTCTCCAGTGTCAGAGTACACAAAATCTCTGGAAGCAAGTTGTTCCTCTGATTAATTGTTCTATCTGGAAATTTCTCCTTAGTTCTAGCTTCTCTTCTTTATTAGTTCCCATCCGTTGCTTCTTGTCCTGCCTTCAGGTACTTTGGAGAATAGCTTGACTCCCTCTTCTTTGGGGCAGCCCCTGAGATATTGGAACACCCCTATCATGTCCCCCCTCGTCCTTCTTTTCATTAGACTAGACACATCCAGTTCCTGCAACCGTTCTTCATATGTTTTTGCCTCCAGTCCCCTAATTATCTTTGTTAATCTTCTCTGCATTTTTTCTAGAGTCCTAATATATTTTTTATATCATGGCAACCAAAACTTGATGTACACACAATTGCCCTGTATGAAAAATGAGACCTGACTAGACTATACTGATTTAGGATAATTTGGATGGAGGGAATATTTAAGGACAGACATTTGGAGTAGAAGGCCCACCCATAATTCTGAAAACGGACACAAGTACAAAAATTGCACTACTGAATTCTATCTTTTGCTATCAAACTTAGACAATTTGATCCTGGGATGCTGGAGTTATAAATGGGGTGCTGTGAAAACTACATTAGTGACCCAGTCTGAAACTCTGAGATGTTTGTGATCTATCTCTTCAGAGAATCATTTTTATTTCAACTTTTGCCAACCTAATATTCTCCAGCTATCAATTTTCTAGGTGACTGGGAGCACTAACCTGTAATTCTGGGAATCAGAGGGGGTTGGCATACCAATTTGCAGGAGACTGCTGTGTTGGGATGAACACAGTATGATAGGGAGCATGGCTTCCAGACATTTTCCCACCCCTTAATAATGGCTCTGCTTTGCGTCATGTGATCAAAAACTGGAATGGAGGGGAGATGGTTGAGTTGGCAACTTTTTGAACTGCTGCTCAACCGTTTCTCCTACTGAGATGCCCTGAAGATAAGATTAGATAGATAGATAGATAGATAGATAGATAGATAGATAGATAGAGAAAGAGAGGCAGGCAGGCAGACAGACAGGCAGGCAGGCAGGCAGGCAGGCAGGCAGGCAGGCAGGTAGGTAGGTAGGTAGGTAGGTAGGTAGGTAGGTAGGTAGGTAGAGAAAGACAGATAGATGATAGATAGATAGATAGATAGATAGATAGATAGATAGATAGATAGATAGATAGATAGATAGTGTTGCGTCCTTGGCGGGAAAACAGACACGAGAAGCAGCTGGAGTTCTCAGTTTCTTTTATTCAGCGTTCAGCTTACAGGAAGATGGCTTCAGCCTCGCCCAAACGCCTCGCAGCCTCTTATATAGGCAACTCCCGGGTAAATGGGTTACTTTTCCCGCGCCAGCACCCGCGCATGCGCACGGCGCTGGCGACAGCCTGTCTGGTCCCGGGCAGCTTTGCACCTGCCCGGGACTGCCTGCAAACGCCCGAGCCGTTTGCAAAGGCTCGGGACATAACACCCCTTTCCCCCGGGCTAAAACTACTACCAACATACAACATTTATTTTATATGACATTTTGCTCCCCAGTGCTCCCACTGTTTACTGGCCTTTGCCTTGCCAGCAATGTTATGTAGTCTTCTAGGTACTTAGGAGATTTCTTTGCTCTCTGTGACCTTCTTAGCTGTGGGTTACTGGCATAAGTCCCCTGACTGGAGGGAGGCGTGAGCCTGTTCTCTCTATTGTGCCCTGGTGTCTTCCAAGGACTGTGCCCCGATGCCTGGCCTGCTTGCTTGCCCACCGGGCTCGTCAGGCCAGGGCTTCTGTTGCTTTGTGACCTGGTTGACCTACCTAGCTGTAGACCCTCAGGCCCCTTGAAGTGATAGCCGCTGCTGGGCGTCTCTGTAGAACCTCCTAGGTCAGTCCAAGACCTGTCAGGAGGCTGTCCATTCCCTGAACCCCATTCTGTGCTCGGGCTCGTGTGGGTTTCTGTACTTTCCCAAAACTCAGGTGTTCCCTGATTTGTGCTAGGGTTGTTGTAGTCGGGACTTGGTTCCTCGACTAGCTCTGTGTATGTTTGACCCCCTGTAGGATTTGGGGTAAGGTCAGGCCAACTTTGGGGATTGTGTGCCAGCTCTCTTGCGGGGAATGATTTGTTGGGATGCCCCCGGGTATCCTCCGTGACTGGAGTGCTGTGTGACGTGTGTGGACCGTGAGTATGCCCCCGGGGTGACTCCCTGGCTGGAGTAGGCGTGAGTGCCTGTTGTGTGGGTAAGCTCCATGACTTCCTTTTCGGAGCAATTGCGGAATCTTGGGACGGGCCGTTTGTGGCTCCCTCAGTGGAGATGGGCAGTAACTCTTGCCCTTCCCTTAAGGCGTCTTGGAAGGATAATTCTTCCTTGGCAAAAAGTCTCTGTTGTAGCTCTCGATGCCTTAGCCCGCACACGAATCGGTCCCTCAGTCGTTCCTCGAGGTCCTTGAACTCGCAGGGCTTGGCGGCCTTCCGTAGCGCGGCGATGTATTCCTTGGCTGTTTCACCGGACCGTTGATCCCTCTGCTCGAAGGTGTGGCGCCATAAGATAACGGACACCTTGGGGTGGAAGTGCTCTTTCAGCAGCTTCTTCAGGTCTGCGTAGCTTACAGACTCTACTGGAACAGGTGCTGCAAGATTTTCTGCGATTTTGAAGGCGTCTTGGCCGCAAACGCAAAGCAGGGTGGCGGCCTTCAAGCTATCTTCCCTCACTTGGTTTGCCTTGAAGTAGTTCTCCATTCTGGATACGTAGGACTCCCACCGCTCTGGATTTGAGACGTCGAATTCCGAAAGCCTTCCGATTTTCGCCATCTTCGGATCTTCAGGAGACGGGTCTATCAGCCAGCCTACCCCCGAATGCGCACCGGATTGGCGGGTAGCTGCCGAGTCGACGCCGTTACTCTTCCGCCGCTCAGGACTCCTCGGGTAAGCTTACACTTCTTCCTTTCCAGGTAGTGCAAGGCATCCCACCTTCGTCGCCAGTGTTGCGTCCTTGGCGGGAAAACAGACACGAGAAGCAGCTGGAGTTCTCAGTTTCTTTTATTCAGCGTTCAGCTTACAGGAAGATGGCTTCAGCCTCGCCCAAACGCCTCGCAGCCTCTTATATAGGCAACTCCCGGGTAAATGGGTTACTTTTCCCGCGCCAGCACCCGCGCATGCGCACGGCGCTGGCGACAGCCTGTCTGGTCCCGGGCAGCTTTGCACCTGCCCGGGACTGCCTGCAAACGCCCGAGCCGTTGCAAAGGCTCGGGACATAACAGATAGATAGATAGATAGATAGATAGACAGACAGACAAACAGACAGACTTTGCTTGTTGGAAGTGACTGGGAAGATCACAGTTGGCAGTCACATGACCCTGGGATGCTGCAATCATCATAAATACATGCTGGTTGCCAAACACCCAAATTTTGATCATGTGAACATGGTGGTGTAGCAATGGTCATAAGTGTGTGGACTGGTCATGTTAGTTTCTTTCAACACCATCATAATGTTAAATGGTCATTATATTTAAATGGAGGACAACCCGTATATCAAAAGTGAATTCAAAATGGTGACTGATTTTCAGAAGGGCAAAGCAAGGGACTGCATGAAGCATCAGATAGGAAATTGATCCATGGTTTTAGTAAATGCTCTTGGTGGTTTTTTTTTTTTCAATTCTACATAAAAAAGTGGATATGTCTTGTTTTTATGGTTACAACCTAATGGCTGCAAACTAATACACTGTGCATTAGAGATACCTGCAGGGAGTGGTTAAAAAGATTCAAGATGGCAGCCACACAACAGTGCAATCAAAGCACCACCTGTTGTTTTTTTTACATGTTTCGTATCCAGAGGACATCCCTGCTGTGCGTGAAACCCTACACACATTCAAATGACACTTTATAAATGATATTTAATTGATTTACAGCATGCATGCTTGCTTTGCAGTCTTATTTCATTTTAAGTGTGAGATTCCTTGTCATCTCTGCGATTAAGGTTTTGTTTTTAGGTGCACATCAGACGCCTTCCTTTCACTATTGTATATGTGACTAAGGACAAATATTTACAAGGTCCTTTTCTCCCATCCACCCATGCAAAACAAAAACAAAAACAAAAACCCTGATTAAGTTCATGTAAATGGTGGGGGGGGGGAATGAAAAAGGAGACATTTTTTAAAAAATCATTTTTTATTTTCTTAAAATACTAAAGGGGTCTTTTTCGGTTTTGTAACAGAACAATATGCTTTTCATAGCTGTCCTTTCTTGGGAAGAATTAATGATTCAGTCAAAGCAAATGGATCCAATTTTTTTCTTATCCAACATCCCAAGAAAAGCATAAATTCTTTTCTCAGAATTGCCAGGCATGAAATAGTTAGTCTTCATTGGTTGAACAAATGAGCCATATTAAAAGTGATAAAATAAAGTAGAATAGAACAAAGATGACAATGGCAGAGAGAGATATAATAAAATAAAAATGTATAATAATCAGGGATGCAGTCATTGATGGAGTGTTTTAGTTGCACCAACACAGAATTTTGCAAGTAAAGCTTCTGTTAGAATTAGACAATTGTTTCATGCAGTAGCAGTCTGTTTGCCCTGGATGCTGTCACAGAAAAGTTGGAAACCGTTCTATAAATTGCATCTAGAAAGTATGTGGTTGATGTCATGGTTCCAACAGAGACAAATAAAGCAGAACTCCGAGGCTTGAAAATTCCTCAAAGAACATGTTTATTAGTTACAAAGTATTGGCATGATCAAAAGTGAAACCAAGTCTGAATACACAGGTAACAATTACCCAGTTACAAAGTATGATGTCCCACCCACAAAACTATGCAAGCAACTACGTTCCCCAATATATTCATTTCATGGGCTTTGTATTACAACGCCCAGTTCCTGGTCGCGGGAGTAGTAGATGACCTTGATTCCCATGGGACAGAAGATTATTTTGACTAATGAAGCACCTGGGCAACCCTCCCTCACTCCGTTCTATGTGGCAACCTAGAACGAGAAGAAAAATGGCTGCAGCCATGCTCATTTGTAGAGTTGACAGCTGAAAGGATTTAAACTTACACTATATTTTAACTTTAAAGAGAATGTTTGCAAAATGATGTCTTGTCATCAGATTAGATTTCTACAATGCATAAAGGCACCTCGAATAGATGTTGGAAATTGTGCACTTCAGGAAGGGACATATTGTCATGCTTGATGGATGTGTAACAAGATACAAAATTCTGGATTCAAATGCACTGATTCGGAGAATTTTAAAGATTAATATATGGCAGTGATGGCAAACCTTTTGGAGACCGAGTGCCCAAAAACCACCTCACCCCTGCCCTGTCCCCACGTCTTCTGCCCACAGGGCCACTCACCATCTCCACAACCCATAGCAGATCGCCCAGGCAGCCCAGCAGCATCATGGCAGCCACGCCCTCTGTCCGTGCCCCGCAGCATCATTTGTACGTGAGGGTGAATCTTGTCCCCACTGCCCGGCTGTGCTGCTCTGCATAGGCTGCGCCTGGGGTGACTCTCCTCTGGGGGGGTGGGGGGGGGCGGGGCTGGGGCAATGGCGTGTGTGCCCACAGAGAGGGCTCTGAGTGCTGCCTCTGGCACCCATGCCATAAGTTCGCCACCACTTATATATGGAGACCAGAGCTCTTTCTTTTCAGACTGATGGACAAACAGTTGGGGAAAAATATCTTATGGAACTTTGGTTTTGCACGTGGTAACTGCAATGAAACGATTGTATGCAAAAATACGGAAAGATTCGGCAATATTGACAATGGAGGAATGGTTGGTGATGATGATGGAACTTGCTGAGATGGCCAAATTGATTTCTTTGGTTAGAGAAAAGACAATATCTATATTTACTGCTGATTGAAAAACCCCTTATGGACTTTTTGCGGAAAACAACAAAATGAATTTTATAATGTATGGATAGATTTGGATAGATTATAGAAAGAAAACAATCATGCTGCAACTTTAGAAAAAGAGGTAAATTTATCATTGTACTTATAGATTTGTGCGGTAAAGATGACCAGAAGTTACTTCTTTGTATCTTTTTTCTTTCTTTTCTATTTTTCTTTTCTTACTTTTTCATTCCCTCTTGCACTTTTAGCATTCTCTTTTCTTTAGCTGGACTAGAGTCTAGAAGACCACCAAGGTCCCTTCCAACTCTGTTATTTTGTTATTCTGTTTTGGGATGACAATTCCCAGACTTCTCAGCTACCAAGACTCAGTACATTGCAGGTTTTTCAGCAGGTCAACTGCAGTTGAGTCTTTGTTTGAAGAAAGTCCCCCGCAGGCTGAAAAAGAAAACATTTGCAAGCAACATTTTTATTCATGGAATGCAAAGAGTGCCGGTTTTAGAAAAATCTTGCCTCACTGCTGGCACAGGGACATTAAATGTGCATGAAATAGAGTAATGGCCACTGTGTTGCTTTTTCGTGGCACCCCAGGAAGGGAAGAATAGAAAAATAGACGTGCTGTTTCATGTCTTATTATGGGTAACCTCCAGCGACTGCTAATTACAACTGTAATTTCACGTTGAAAACCCTTTTAGGAGTTTGGAGCTGATTAATTATCCCCCACCCTCTTTCACATATAAAATCAGGGAAAATATGTGCATCATCCTTCTTCAGAACTGAAGAAGCTTCTTGGATGAGAAGCAAAACGCTTTCAAGGGATGAACAAAGAAAGTTCAGTTGCCTTTTGAAAAAAATCACCTTTTAGACTTTTTTCATGCCATTTTCAGCTTGGACTTTGATGTTTTGGAAGGATATGTTTGATTTGGTACCAAGGGGCACCAAAAGAGGGATCTCAAAAGATACTATTTCTTTACAGCAGGGGGAGTCAAATGTCTAAAAATTCCTTTGTCTGGGCCATCTCGTGATTAAAAAAATAGCATCTCCTCCATGAAGTTGAGGACAATTTCTTATGACTTCATGGACGTATCCCTGCAGTTTTCTTGAGGATAACACAGAGGTGGTTTGACATGGTCTTCTTCCAGTCTTCCTTTGCTTTCTTCTTTCAGTTTCCAATCTAGGTAACTATTTTCAATTCTTTATAGTCTTTCATCTAAGGACTAATCAGAGCTGATCCCGATTATCTTCTGAGCCCAGATCTGGTCATCCCGATGCTACCTTATGTTACAATATATCCTTCTGAGCTGTTACTGCACAATGCACATTTTGCCTATTGTATGCATCCGCACAGCTCACACATATTACAGTCTGGTTTGGAAGCATCAGCGCTTTAGACAGGAAGGCAGTGCAGAGAGCGATGAGGATGGCAGAAAAGATGATTGGCAGTTCCCTCCCTCCAATCCAGGACATGGCACACAAGTGTTGCTTGAGCAGGGTCCGCAAGACTGTCTGGGACACTACACATCCTCTTCACAATCTGTTTTCCTTGTTACCTTCTGGGAGGGGGCTCCGTGGTATCCGAAGCAGAACATCCAGATTCAGTCACAGTTTTGTTCCATACAGTATTAACCTTGTGAACTCTCAAGCTTCTTTCTCTTTCCGCTATGTATTCAAGTTGGACTGTGATTAATATTTATATGTAAGGGTGTAGTTTTAAGCATATGTTGTATATAGCATGTTTATATGTGTATAATGTCAGAGGTCCCCAATCTTTTGAGCACCAGGGACTGGTTACGTGGAGAGAAGTTTTTCCGTGGACCAGGAAAGCGTGGTTTTGTGTGCTGCCTGCATCCCATGGATGGGGCTTTCCTTGTTTGTGTGGACCGGTTGCTGGCATGCCGCGGCCCGGTACCAGTCCATGGACCAGGGGTTGGGGACCCCTATGTTATGTTATGTGTACACTTTTGAGAGCAGGCAACAGAATTTCATTTTTAATGTGTGCCAGTGTGCTCACAGTAAAAAACGATAATAAAGGTTATCTTATCTTATTCCAAATCACCACCTACTAGACCTCACTGGGCTCTTGCAACATGTCTCAAAACTCAAGATTTATTAACAGCACTGAGTAGGTTTCTTTGAGAAGAGATCTGGACTGTTTGCTGACACTGAAAACTGTTAAGAATTTTATACGGGGCTTCACTCAGAAAATATTTCCTGAGAATAGAAAATGTCTTGTGCCTGTGCCTGTAAGTGGCTGAAAGACCCTGTTTCAAAGAGTATACCTTTTCCCAAGATGTATAAGACAATTATATTAAGAATACGTTTTTGAATATTAGTAGCTCAGGTTACGTTTAGGATCAATGGTGGCATTCAACCAGTTCACATCGGTTCAGCAGAACCGGTAGTTAAATTTTGCTGAGTTCGGAGAACCGGCTGAATGCACACTGTTTCCAGAAGTCCAGTCTAGGCCTCGGAGGCCTGGAGGAGGCTTTCCAGGCCTAGAACGGCCTACCAAAAGTGTATGGATGCCACTTCCAGAAGTCTGTTCTAGGCCTCGGAGGCCTGGGTCTGCATCCAATAAGGGAACTGATTGTTCAGGTATTTGAATCCCACCACTGGTTAGGGTTAAACATTATACCAAAAGATATTTAAAGGCCAGTTCCCTGACATAGGAGCATAATTTGAAGCACAATAAAGATCTCCCTCCCCCCACAATGGAGATGAAATGTTTGCAGCCAAATCGCCAAGCTTGGAGATCAAACCAACAGTCCATATTAAGAATACTTTAGGAAATTCCAAGGTGAGCTTCAGTGTAGCTGAGATAATGAACATGTGCAATTACAGATAGTTCTAGACTTTCATTTAGTGACTGTTCAAAGTTACAACAGCACTGAAAAAAAAGCAACTTACAACTGTTTTTCCCACTTAATGACTCTTGAAGCATTCCCCGTGGTCATGGGATCAGAAGTCACACACTTGGAAACTGACTCTTATTTATGACGGTTGCACTGTCCTGGGGTCAGGTGATTTCCTTTTGTGATCTTCTGACAAGCAAAGTATCATGATTCTGACAGATGAAACTCTTCAAAGAACTTTGAGGCAATGTTTACCTTGAAGAATCTTTATTCAAGTTGCATGGCATCGGCACGTACATGGCCGAAACCTGAATTCTCCTCCCCTAAACACATAGTATCAAAGCACAATTCCCTCCTCTAATTAACAGTCATAAATCACATTCTCCAATTTGTTTGAAATGCAGACCTTTCCTCCAGTTCTTCATCTGCCATTTCTTATCATCCCTTATTTCAAACAACCTTAAAAAACACTCTACTACAATGTTGTTATGTCTAACTAATTCCCACCACATTCTGTCTCCTCCCCCCAGCATCATCTAATTCTAAGAGTAAAGCATAAGAAAGAAAAAGCTGCATCTTCATATGTTGTCAAAGCAAGAACATCCAAGGTTAGCAGCGTTGACACAAAGTCATTTAACAGTTGTGTTGCTAATTTAACAGCTGCAGAGATTCACTTAACCACTGTGGCGAGAAAGGTTGTAAAATGGGACAAAAGTCACTTTGCAAGCATCTCACTTAGCAACAGAAATGTTGGGCTCCATTGTGGTCATAAGCCGAGGACTACTGGTACATAGCTTTTTCATAAAGATAATCTTCAATGGATGATAAGTTGTTTTACAATTGTTCAGAGTTACAACAGCCTGAGAATGGGAACTTGGCAGCCTGCAAAGCACTTCTGTCATCATCATGGTCATGTGACTATCTTTCAGGTATGAAGATACGGTGCAGACCCCACCAGTTAATGAACTCCGACTGGCTGGTCTAGGAAATTTGCCTGTTTGGTCCCACCCTGGGTGTCATGGTTCCGACAGATGAAACTCTTCAAAGAACTTTGAGGCATTGTTTACCTTAAAGAATCTTTATTCAAGAAGCATAGCATCAGCACTTACATAGCCAAAGCCAAAATCTGAATTCCCCTCCCCTGAGTACATAGTATCAAAGCACAATTCCCACCTCTAATTTACAGTCATAAATCACATTCTCCAATTAGTTTGAAATGCAGACTCTCCCTCCAGTTCTCCAACCCGCCAATTCTTATCATCTCTTATTTCAAAAACCTTGGTTCTCACACTAGTTACAGTATTGTTATATCTAACTAAACTCCCATGCACATTCCTCCTCCCCCTCCCCCCAGTATCATCTAATTCTAACTCCAATTCTAAGAATAAAACATAAGAAGGAAAATGGTTGCATCTCCATATGTTGTCAAAACAAAAACATCCGATGTTAGCAGCGTTGATACTGGGCTTGGAATATACTCTCTCCAAAGGTGAGGCAGCCCCCCCACTTCTGAAAAGGAGTTAAAACATGCCTCTGCGGCCTCATGGGGGGGGGCTCTGGGGAGCACACAACTATGGGGCTGGTTAGTCCCTTGAAAGTCTTCACTCTGCCTTTCAACTAATTTTAATCCTTTGCCTCCTCTTAAAACCTTTAACTTTTATACACACTGTTTTACATTTTAACATGTTATTGTACAGCACTCAGAGCAGTGGTGGGATTCAGCCAGTTCGCACCACTTCAGCAGAACCGGTAGCTAATTTTTTGTTGCCCAGGCCCAGAACGGACTTCCGGAAGTGGCATCCACACACAGAGAACCAGTTGTTCACATATTTGAATCCCACCACTGACCCAGAGTCCCCCCCCGCTGAGGAAGGTTGGCCATTCAGACATGTGATAAATAAATAAATCTACATCTCTTATTTTTGCTGCCTTCCAGATAGGACAAATAATGAGTTTCCCAGCTGGAAGGAAGAAAAAAAAAAACTCCCTTTATTTTCTTCCTTTATTTTGCCTTGGGCATGGATTAACAGCTGTAGGGGTTAGGAGAGTGAGAGGGAGCAAATTAGTTACAGATACGGTTATCTGGCATGTTGGGGTGTTGAGTTTATTTGTTTGTTTGCTTTGCATACTTCCACCAAACATTTATTTATTTATTTATTTATTTATTTATTTATTTACTTGTTTATTTATTAAATGTCTATGCTGCCCAACTCATTGTTAAGGTGTCTCTGGACAGCTTACAAGCAATAAAATTATAAATATAGAAACATAGATAAGCTTCAGTAAACCTTTATATGGATACATAGCATCTTTCTGTGCAATGAGGAATGAGAAATATGTTATTTTATTTATTTATTTATTTACTACACCTCCCATCTCACTTACGTGACCCTGGGCAGTTTACAAGCAACATCATGAAACAATATAGAAACATGTCTCTTTTTTTTAAAAAAAAAATACAGCTAAGAACAGAACAAGCTTGATAGGAGCAACTGAGGATTACCGTTTGATTGGCTTATTAAAAAGAATAAATGTGATTATTCCATATGGAGTTAATGTTTATTGGAAGGAAGTATTGGACTGCTTTTGAGCAGATGATGGTTGCCATTCTCAGTAGAAGAAATAGCTGGAAGTTGATGCTGGATGATTGTTTAAATGAAAAAAAGACTACAGATGATATTGCTGTTGTTAATATTTCCTCATTGGCTAGGCAACTCAGCTACTAGGTCACCAGTTCTGTGATTAAGAACTGATTAAATTAGCATGTGAACAGGGTAGATGTTGGGTTTTGATGAGCCAGAATTCAATCTTTATTCTGCTGCCTTAATATAATAGCAGTGAATGAACTTAACTGAAGGGTTTTGCCCTCTCAGCAGGTAGCTATGAATACTTATTTATGTGAATTATTTGTATAATGTTAGAAAAGTATCTGTATTCCCTTGGGCTCAGCCTCCAACATCTGTCAAACAAGAATATTAACAATGTGTTGAATAAATATCCTGTTCTATGGGAGCTGAACTGCAGGGCTCAGATCCAATTTGGCATAGCCAAGGAGGTCACCCGAAGTATAAATCAGGACCCAGGACAGCTCTCACAGCAATGGCTGAGTTACAGAATTCTGCAACCCTAGCAGGAATTCAAGTCACTTGAGATCCATAAAAATGGGAATGAGGACCACAAGTCTACAGTTTGATCTCACGGGAAGATAGTCGTGTCTCAAAAAGGGATGCAGACTTATTTTTCCTGCCTTTATTTATTTAACCTGTGTGTGAGGAATTATGGCTATATGAAGACTCTGAACAATACATCTATTTTATTTGTTTATTTAACTAATTTATATGTACACCCAATTCACACACAGGTGACTGGGCAGTTTAACACTTTAAACATAAAAACCCATTTTAAAAACCTATAAAACCCTTCCCCTCCCCCCATGGCAGCAGCAACACAATCACATCAAACATCTGATCAATTCCCTCTCCATTCATGGTCCCCAAGCCTGCTGACAAAAACCATATTTTCAGGGCCATTTGGAAAGGCAGCAGGATGCCAGCAATCTGTCAGAGCGTGCACCATCTTATTGCGCTGAGATAACCCAGGAGTAAACACAGTAAACAGTGGTCTATATTAAATGGTGGTTTATCTTACACTATCTACACTATCATACACCAGGAACAATATACATACACGTGGTAATACAGTAATCTCCAACACATAGCAGTTACAGCAGGAAAACAGAAGAGAAAAAACATATATGTGGAGCCTTCCCTTTTATACAGAACTCTTAAAGAGATACAGACCCAGCTGGCTCTTAAAAGGACATAGACCCTGCTGAGTTATTCCCAATATTACATCTTACATCTTACATAACATCAGCTGGTTAGCTTTTGAATCAAAAGCCAAGTAGGGCTTTAAAGGTGGTAACCAGCACCTTCAATTATACCTGGAAGCAGATTGGCAGCTGTACAGCTCACACAAAAGACATGCACAAGTCTAGGCTTGCACAAAAGGTATCTTGTTCAGGTCCCTGCATTCTGAAATAACTGAAGATTCCAGATACACTTCAAGGGTACTCCTATGTACAGTACATTGCAATAGTCCAGATGGGAGGTGACCAGGGCATGGGTAACTATGAGAAAAGTGTCAAGAGTGAAAATTTGGCAGCTACATGCCTCTCTGTTTTTCTCTTGCCATTAGAATAAGGAGGGGGTTTCCTTCTTTTCATTAGACTAGACCTATGGTGGCAAACCTATGGCACGCATGCCAGAGGCAGCACGCAGAGCCGTCTCTGGTGGCACACGAGCCATTGCTGGGCTGAGCTGCTCCCTCCTCCTCACTGTGCATGCACAGCTCTCTGCACATGCGCAGTGTGGGAATAGGCAAGAAGCTATAAAGGGAGCAACTTTTGGCGGAAGCAGGCACGGAAAGCGAGGCAGCAGCCCTATGTGCCCCTGCCCTGCCAGGCAAGCAGAGCCGCAGCATCTTCAGCAGAAGAGTGCAGGCAGCCAGTGGAAGGCAGAAGGAGCCCCAATCCCAGCACAGCCCCTCTTCCCCTCCTCGGAAGAACTGCGGGGCTCAGGAGCCTCTCCCCATGCCCCCCACCCACTGAGCAAGATGCCCTCCTGCCCACTGCCCTACCCACCAGAGCAATATCAAGTTGGCCACGCCCACCCTGGCCACGGCCACCCAGTCTGCCATTTCCACCATAGCCTCACCCACCCAGCACCTGGCAATACATAAGTGGGCTTTGGGTTGCAGTTTGGGCACTCGGTCTCTAAAAGGTTCGCCACCACTGGACTAGACATATGCAATTCCTACAACCGTTCTTCATAGGTTTTAGCCTTCAGTTTCCCCCACCCCACCCCATCTTAGTTGCTTTTCTCTGCACTCTTTCTAGAGTCTCAACATCTTTTTTATATCATGGTGACCAAAACTGGATACAAATAGGGCATACCGTCAAGGTCCCAAATCAAGTGGTTGACATTCCTTATAAAATTCAGGAAGCAACTGCAAAGTCCAGGTGGAGGTGCATAGAGATCTGTCACACTGCCTCTGTTCAAAATAGATGGCTTCCCCTACGAACAGCTGATAAACTTCCTCAGTGTGTGAGGAACAAAGTCATACTTTCACAACCCACTCCAAGCTTTGGAAAGCAATCTAGATATGTATCATCTGGCCCAGAACAGAAGAAGTAAGGAGAATATGGAATGTGTTTACATGTTCCAAGCCAGGCTGGAAATTATTTAAAAGCTATTGTGGAGGAGGCAAGGATGAGAAAACTGGATGATGCTTTGATCTATTACAATACAACATAGTCTACTAAGAGAGTAGGCGGAAAGCGCATTCCTCAAACCTTCAAGATCTATCACAACGCATAAACCCTTCCCATGAGAGCAGTTCTCTGTGACAGCCACAACCCTGGTGAAGCTTGTCAAGAGGGAGGGCATGTTGGTATCAGAATTGAGAAATGGCAGGAAAGATGCTGAGCTTGTTAGCTGGAAAGCTGACAGCCCACGTTCAAAACCCAAGTGCCGTGTGACAGCGTGAGCTCCTCTTACTTGCTCCAGTTCCTGTCCACCTAGCACAGGGGTGTCAAACTCAATTTCACTGAGAGCTGCATCAGCATTGCGGTTGCCCTGGGAGGGCCGGGTGGGTGTGGCCAGAGTGGGTGCAGCCTACTGGGTGGGCGTGGATGGAGTGGGTGTAGCCTACTGGGTGGGCGTGGCCAGTTCTACATCATTCGCGTCAAGGGTGCCTGTGGGGGCCTGGGCAGGAGTGCAATCTGAGGGTCTCTGGCAGAAGGGGGTGGGACTGGGGCAAGTGCCAAGGCATGGTCCACCAGGGCAAGTGCCAAGATGGCCACCACAAAATTGTACATTGGCTCCCAGCTGGCCTGGGCCAGGGCCAAGGCAGCAGGGGCCGTTCCCTCACTGTTTCCAGGATGGCTTCGCGGGCCACATGAAACCACTTCGCAGGCTGCATCCGGCCCCTGGGCCTTGTGTTTGACATGTCTGATCTAGCAGTTCTAAAGTATGTAAATGCAAGTAGATAAATAGGTCCCACTTTGGTGGGAAGGTAACAAAGTTCTGTGCACCTTGGTGTATAGTCATGTTGGCCACATGATCGTGGCAGTGACTTCAGACAAGCTGGCTTCCTCAGATAAGAAACGAAAATGAGCACCGCCCCTGCAGTGCTCCTATTTATCTACTAACATTTGCATGCTTTTGAACTATGAGATGGGTAGGAGCTAGAACAAATAACGGGAGCTCACCCCCTTGCTTGGGTCTTGAACCTAGGCTGTAAGCTTTCCAGCTGACAAGCTCAGCATCTTTAACGACTGAGTTTTAAGACGTGGCCTCCCACTCCAAATACTCAACATGAGTGAATAACATATGGGCAGCACCATATACAGATTAAAAATATTAAGATCAAAACCATTTTAAAAAAAACGCCCAGACACCCAGCAAACAGTAAAACCGACACACAATAAGCCCACATGGTCTTACCCAATACCTTACAACAGGGATGTCAAACTCAATTTCACTGAGGGCCGCATCAGCATTGCGGTTGCCCTTGGGGGCCCGGGTGGATGTGGCCAGAGTGGGTGTAGCCTACTGGGTGGGCATGGATGGGGCCTACTGGGTGGGCGTGCCCAGTTCTACATCATTCGCGTCAAGGGTGCCTATGGGGGGCCTGGGCAGGAGTGGGACAGATCTGAGGGTCTCTGGCAGAAGGGGGTGGGACTGGGGCAAGTGCCAAGGCATGGTCCACCGGGGCAAGTGCCAAGATGGCCACCACAAAAATTGTACATTGGCTCCCGGCTGGCCTGGGCCAGGGCCAAGGCAGCGGGGGTCGTTCCCTCACTATTTCCAGGATAGCTTTGCGGGCCACATGAAACTACTTTACGAGCCGCATCCGGCCTCTGGGCCTTGTGTTTGACATGTCTGCCTTACAAGAAGGCCAGACTTTTAAGGCTCCTGTAAAATAAGCAGGATGGAGCTGTTGCAGCTAAATTGGGGCTATTGTAACTAAATTAAGGCTGCCCCAGCTAAGGCTTCAAAGTGGTCTTCAAGAGAAGCCCCTTGTAGGTCACATTGCAATAATCCCAATGAAAGGTCCCTGAGCTCTCTGTCTTTCCTGTATTTTCCAATCTCCTCTCAGTGGAAAGGGAAACATAAGTTCAGGAGAATCCAGCAAACATTTTCCTTTTACTATATCCTGGAGGAAAACAACAGCAGCATTTGGCTGCATCCTTACATGATTTCAAAGAAAAAGGCAGGGGGTTCAGCCAAAACACCCAGATTTGCTCTTACTTTACCTTGGAAGGGCAAATAGGAAGAGACTAAACAAGCCAGGGGCCTTTCTCTCAAAAGGCCCGAAAGGCAAACCCTGCCCAGTTTCCTTTTATGCTTTGAACAACAAGCAGCCTGATCTGCAGACATCAGCAATTCAGCCTTTGAACACTTTCAAAGATCAGTCTAATTTCCTGCTAATATCAGCAGATTCAGCTGCTCTTGGAGGCAAGCTGAAGAGCTAGCAGCAGCCACAATCCGGGCACCATTTGGGCACAGGACTTGTAATGACAATGTGAGGAGCACAGGGTGAAGAATACTCACTTTTAATGAAAAGAAGGATCAGGGTGACATGATAGCAGCGTTCCAAGATCTCAGGGTTTGCCACAAAAAGAGGGAGTCAAGGTGTTCTCCAAAGCACCTGCGGGCAGGACAAGAAGGACTGGATGGAAACTAATCAAGGGGAGAAGCAACCTAGAACCAAGAACAAATTTCCTGACATTTAGAACAATTAATCAGTGGAACAGCTTGCCTCCAGAAGATGTGAATGCTCCAACACTGGAGGTTTTTAAGTTTTTAAGAAGAGACCGGGCAACTATTTGTCTGAAATAGTATAGGGTTTCCTGCCTGATCAGGTGGTTGGACTAGAAGACCACCAAGTTCCCTTCAAACTCTGTTATTCTATTCTATTCTATTCTATTCCATATTTTCTATTCTATTCTATTCTATTCCATATTTTCTATTCTATTCTATTTCATATTTTCTATTCTATTCTATTCTATTCTATTCTATTCTATTCTATTCTATTCTATTCTATTCTATTCTATTCTATTCTATTCTATTCTATTCTATTCCATATTTTCTGTTCTATTCTATTCTATTCTATTCTATTCCTTTTTTCCCCTCCCTTACTATGCATCCAGTACCTCTATTTGGGCCTTTTTAGCCAGTGTGGTGGTGTAGTTACAGTGCTGGACTACGACCATGGAAGGTTCAGTTCAAGGCTATCCAGATTCAGCTCCAAAAACTCCTTGGAAACAGGCATTCTTTCTCAGCCCAACCAAGTGTTGCTGTGCGGAGGGCAAGCAATGCACGCCATTTTGAACTCCTGCAGAATATACAGGTAGTCTTTGACTTACGACAGTTCATTTAGTGACTGTTCAAAATTACAATGGCAGTGAAAAAAGTGACATGACCATGTTTCACAGTTACAACCATTCAAGCATCCCCATGGTCACATGATCCAAATCTGGGCACTTGGCAACTGCCATGTGTTTATGACAGTTGCTGTGTCCTGGGGTCATGTGATCCCCTTTTGCGACCTTCTGACAAGCAACGTCAGTGGGAAAATCAGATTCACTTAACAACCGTGTTACCAACCACTGCAGTGATTCATTTAACAGCTTCGCAAGAAAGGTCGTAAAATGGGGCAAAACTCACTGTCTCAGCAACAGAAATTTTGGGCCCAGTTGTGCTTGTAAATCAAGGACTATCTATACAGTAAATCTAACTAAAAAGAGAAAAAGGGCAATTCTGACATGCTGCAATTTGGAGTAGTCAAACCCTCTCAATCAATCAATCAATCAATCAATCAATCAATCAGCATAGAGCTGGAAGAGACTTTAGAGGTCTTATAGTCCAACCCCCTGATCAAGCAGGAGTCCCTATACCAGGGGTAGGTAACTTTGGCTCTTTTATGATTTGTAGACTTCAATTCCCAGAATTCCTGAGTCAGCCATGCTGGCTTAGGAATTCTGGGAGTTGAAGTCCACAAGTCATAAAAGAGCTAAGGTTGCCTACCCCTGCCCTATACCATTTCAGACACGTGACTGTCCAGTCTCTATCTACACCTAAAACAGGTGACTGTCCAGTCTCTTTCTACACCTATCTTAAAAACTGCCCTGACAGTCATGAAAAAAATGGGGAAGGCTTAATTTAAATACTTGTTTGAAATTAAGATTGAAGTCAAATATGATGTTTGAGCCCAGGAGGAAATAATTCATAATGAAGCTCCTGACCAGCGAAAGTCTATAGCAGGGATCTTCAAATTTGGCTCTTTTATGACTTGTGGACTTCAGCTCCCAGAATCCCTCAATCAGGCATGCTGGCTGAGGAATTCTGGGAGTTGAAGTCCACAAGTCATAAAAGGACCAAGTTTGAAGACCCCTGGTCTATAGCAATTTAAAGCTATTTATATTTGATGTTCAGGGACTGTCTGCAACTGTAAAGGCACCAGTAAAGAAATGGGAAACATCTCCATATAATGAGGCTGTATGAGATTTACAACCTCTCTTATATTTTGGTAGGGGGGCAATTTGGTGTCGCCATAACAAGCATCCCTGAAGCATATCATAAACACAGACTGTATCATCCTAAGATTAGCATCAGCGTTTGCAAGTGCCGTTAACATTTAGATGCAAGGTTTGGATAAAGCAATTGCATTTTTTATGGCTCTGCCTGAGATTTTATTGTGTACCCTATTTACTGGCTTCCAGTTCACTGCCTTTGATTGTTTGTTTATCCTTGGAACAATTGTAAAAACATTTTCCTAAATTTCCTCTGTATAAAAAGCAGACGGTGCTGTAAACTCCTTGTACAACTAGGAGAAGACATTCTGATAATCTCCTGAAATGATAAGAAATGTCTTGAGGGTGGTGCCGAGGGTCTGTGAAATTACAGGCGTGTGTGTGTGTGTGTGTGTGTGTGTAATTATATGTCCATCTACGGCAGGGGTGTCAAACTCAATTTCACTGAGGTCCACATCAACATTGCGGTTGCCCTGGGGGGGCTGGGTGGGTGTGGCCAGAGTGGGTGCAGCCTACTGGGTGGGTGTGGCCACCTCTACATCATTCGCGGCAAGGTGCCTGTGGGGGCCTGGGCAGGAATGGGACAGATCTGAGGGTCTCTGGCAGAAGGGGGTGGGACCAGGGCAAGTGCCAAGGCATGGTCCACGGGGGCAAGTGCCAAGATGGCCACCACAAAATTGTACATTGGCTCCTGGCTGGCCTGGGCCAGGGTCGTTCCCTCACTGTTTCCAGGATGGCTTTGCGGGCCGCATCTGGCCCCCAGGCCTTGTGTTTGACATTTCTGATCTACGGATACCTGCATAAGTATCTAATCATCTTAACTTCTGCACTCTTTTAAAACAGGACTGTTCAACCTAATTTATTAATTTAACCACTGCAGCATTCACTTAATAACTGTGGTAAGAAAGGTCGTAACATGGGGAAAAACTCATTTCACGAATGTCTCACTTAGCAACATAAAGTCTGGGCTCAAATCCAAGGACTACAAATATATTGCATTTCCTTTTCGGTGAAAAGTTGCTGCCACATTTCCCCGTTGACGATCACATTAGCCTCCTGTGCGGGATAAATTTGCAAGGTACATTGGAAATTGTGTGTGTCAGTGAAGAGGGAGGAGGACATATATCTTTGCAGGTTTCATTTATGAAAACAGTTCATGAGACTGCATAGGCTGGGACACTTTGTTGTTAGTTGCGAAGTTGTGTCCGACCCATTGTGACCCCATGGACAACGTTCCTCCAGGCCTTCCTGTCCTCTACCATCTTCTGGAGTCCATTTAAGTTCACGCCTACTGCTTCAGTGACTGCATCCAGCCACCTCATTCTCTGTCATCCCCTTCTTCTGTTGCCCTCCATCTTTCCCAGCATCAGGCTCTTCTCCAGGGAGTCCTTCCTTCTCATTAGGTGGCCAAAGTATTTGAGTTTCAACTTCAGGATCTGGCCTTCTAAAGAGCAGTCAGGGTTGATCTCTTCTAGGATTGACCAGTTTGAATGCCTTGCAGTCCAGGGGACTCGCAGGAGTCTTCTCCAGCACCATAGTTCAAAGGCCTCAATTCTTTGGCGCTCAGCCTTTCTTATGGTCCAACTTTCACAGCCATACATTGCAAATGGGAAAACCATGGCCTTGACTATATGTACTATTGTTGGCAAGGTGATGTCTCTGCTTTTTAGTATGCTGTCTAGATTTGTCATAGCTTTCCTTGAATCCTATGCCACTCCCTTGCCTGATTTGCTGCCCCTCCTACGGGGGGGGGGTGTTAATGGGAAAAAGTTGAGAAAAGCAAAAGCAGTTTCAATTTGGGGGGGGGCAGGTTTGTTTTATCATGGAAACATGATAAACATTATCATGTCTGTAGTCCTCCTTTAAAATACAGCTTAAATGTTGTTGTAGTAGGGGAAAACAGTTGAAAAAGATTTAATAGCACTTCTTTCAGACCAAATGTTGCAACTGACTGTACATTTCAACACGCAGAGATTTCAGCAATCAGGTGACTAGGCTTTTGTACATGCCTCCACACTCTGGAAGGATGCTTCTTGATGAAGGTGCTTCATTTATGATAAAAGTATGGCCATAGCGATGCAAATTACTTTTTCAATTAAAGTTCATAGTACTTATCTTTTTGTAGACTTCCATGCCCCTCCCTAGTTTTGCAGGTCACTTGGGCCCCTGTAAGTTGTATGACCTTTACAATACAGATCTATTGCAAAACATGTCTTTTGTATGTGACCAAGAAATAATTTATTATATGACATATTTTGTCATTCTTTGCTGATATGCCTTGTAATAGCAATAGTACTTAGACTTTGTGAGAAGAATCCAGAGAAAAATATATTGGGAAATATTAAAAAGGCAAAATATATTTCTCCAAAGGAATAATGAAGAAGATCTTTAAAAGGCAGAAACTTCTCCTTCCCCCCAGCCAGAAAACTCAGCAGAACCAGCTTTTAGAAATGCAGTTTTAATAATCCATTCAGGAAGGTTAGAGCCAGAAAGCTAGAAGCTATGAGATTAGGAAGACAAAGACCTCTAAAAATCTACATACTGCACCCAAACTCTAAAAGACATGACCTTTGGGGACATAATAGGATTAACCCACCAATACCAAAAGGGCACACTCAGACTCAGGTCAAAGTACATGACCCAGGAAATACAAAACCTCAGACAGGAACAGGAAACAACCTCAAGAGCCCCAGAAGGTATAAAAGTCCACCACTTCCAGCAACATGTGGTCAGCTTTCCCAGAGCCACACTTCTGACTTGCCCTTCAATAAACTCCAACCTTCTTTCTAAAGCAGTCTCCATTTTGTTTATTCCCAGCTTGGACTGGACCCTGATGAAGACTTTTCTTTCTACAGCTTGTATACCTCTTCACAGTGCTTTACAGCCCTAAGTGGTTTACAGAGTCAGTATATTGCCAACAATTTTGGTCCCCATTTTACTGACTTCCGAAGGATGGAAGGCTGAAATCAACCTTGAGCCGGTCACAATTGAACTCCTGGCAGTGAACAGTGAGTTAGCTTGCAATACTACCGTACATTCTAACCACTGTGCCACCATATACCTTGGCTCATAACTTTAAAAATGAAATCTTGCACATTAATAAAAGTATTGCATTAATATGAATTTAGAAAGATTTACTGTAAAAAGGCACAATTTATTTTGGGGTCAACAGTATCTCCTTATGAAATAGCTTACTAGATACTAAAGCAGATAGGTGGTCAGGGAATCTCACATGCACATCTGGGCAGAAACAAAGTCATGGGCAATCACAAAAAGACCTTCCAACAATTGTAATCATTCATTTCAAGAGAAGCAATCCTTCACTGCATTTAATTTATGGCAGATTAAATAAAGTATAATTTTTTTCTCATTCTTTTTCAAGACTGGTCCCAATATGCTAAGCAGAATATTGTATGATGTCACAAAACACATGTATCTTGGGCTTAAGCCATGTATTCTTACTCGTAGCCCAGTTTATCCGAAAACATGAAGTGGCTCATCTTTATTCCGATCCTCTTTTGCAGGGATCCGTTAATGCTTTCACATCCTTATTTGCCTTTTCCTTAAAGCTCTCACTAGTAGTCCACATTTATGGTTTAAATTTCTTTAGCATGCCTCACCTGCTCAACATTCACTAAAAGGTAACCTGTCCGGCTGGTATAGAAAACAAAGTTAGGCAGACTTCAGGCAAAAAATATTCCCATTAAAAGTTGTTTTTTTTATTAGCCAGCTCTCTGCTCAATCCCCTTGAAATTTGCTCATCAAATCTTCCTTTATAAGCAATAAGCTCATATAGCAGAATATGTTGGTGGAATCAGATTTGCAGAATTAGCAATAGCATTTAATGCTCCCCTTCTAATCTTTTAATTAGACAGCTCCAGCCCAAACCACCTCCACCCCAATTCTTAAATATGCATTGATGTCAGCCAGCTTTCCAATATGCTGGACTTCAACTGCATTGTTGCCAATTAATGTTTTTAATAATCAACTGGCTGGGGGGAATGTGTTAACTGAAGCGCAGCATATTTGAAGGGCCATCCCATAATGGTAAGAAGTCTCCAGAAGCACTAATACTCAGCCAAAAAAAATCTCTCCAATTTTTCCCAACCTGATCTAGCATTTACATCTTAAATAGACAGCAGGATTTCCAAAGGTTAGTCTTGTTTTATTTGTATCTTTTCCATTCCTTCAGAGCTATACAGCTTGCCTCACAACAGCCCTGTGAGGTAGGTTATGTACAGAGATAAAGACTTGCTCAACAGCAATCATGGCAGTGTGGATTAGATTGCATAAATAATGAAAGAAATCAATGATACTGCTAGTTTTGAGGGAAATCCAAAACAGATTATTAGCTTAACTTGAAGACTTACAATTGCAAGTTTGAATTTTCAAGAACTTCTTAGGCATGATTGATATAATTTCACTATTTAAGATGATCACCAGGCTTTGCTACTCGTAAGAGATGCCTTGTGGCTTTTCTTATTTCTATTGACTAAAGTTTCTGCATCTCACAGAAATGGGAAAGGTTTTTCATTTTAACTAATGAAATTCCTATTTTCAAAAATGAGAACTTAATTGATTCTTTCCTGGAATATCTGTATTTGATACAATCAATATCGGTTTAAAGACTCTCCCATATTCTTGGTGTAACGTCATGCTAACGTTCTTCAGATTTCTCTCCCTATTTTTCCTTTCTTGCCTTACAAAAAGTCTTGGAAATTCAGACTTCAAAGGTCCCAATTAAGATATTGATTTACAGATATCAAAGACACGTATAGGGTGACTGACATTTAAATGCAAATGCATATTTAAAATGTTCAAGTAGTTCTGAGAAAGGCTTTCATACTGAGGTTCATATTAAACATTTTGCAGAGGCAAGCTTAAGTATCTGCCACTGATAATAGAGAAGAGCATGTGGATGTATAGCCTGTTTCCCTTTCTACTGCACCATGGACATCAACCTGCAAAACAGCAACATGACCCTTTGCCCTAATAATACAGGTTTGCAATTAGATTCAGGCACCCGGAAGCTGATTCAGTTTACAAATATGATTTGGCAGGATCTCTCCAATCACCATGATACACTTCAAATGAATAGCACAAACTCCAAACAAGGCACAGCTTATCCCAGCCACTGCTGTGCCTGCTTTACTGTTCACATCAATGAGACCCATTTCATTTGCAAGAATATACCAATGTCTTCTTCTGCAGCAAAACAGTTTATATGGCTTTCAGACATTGTCAGAAGTAAATTTACACTGGCTGTGGCTTTTCTTGTGCAATATGTCCAATGCCTTCACCTTTATATATAAGTATTCCCAAAGTCTCCTAAAAGAATGTGCACCCAATACGTAGACTGTTCCTTTCAGATAGCTGGCTTGTTCCTTAGATGCATTTATTTTCGGCTGAGCTAGAGCAATAATGTTGACATCAGCACCTTCTGGTGGAAATATTACACAAAATAGGTTTGTATGTTGTGGCTTTTTAAGTCATTCTGGATCTTAGTAAGGAGCAACAGATGCTGACAAAAAGGTAAAGGCAGTGATTTTATTAGTTTTTAGCCAGCAATGCTCTGAGGAAGTGGTTTCAATTTTTCATAGCATATCAAATCATCTTCTGGCTCAGTCTGCCCAACTCTGCAAAGCTGAACAGAGTTGGTGGAAACTAACTAGATCCAGACATCCAGGGCTGTCTCATCAGTGTCAATTCATTCAGCTCATAGGTCCCTCTTGTAGGTCAGTTGAAGGCAAAGACAAAACAGTAGTTGTTTCCACTTACGCAAATTACCTAGGAGGTACACAGGGATATTTCTTAAGGCTGCCACATTCTTGGCATTCTGCTAGGCCCAAATTTTCTACAACCCACTTAGAATCAGAAACTTAATACAATTCAAATCTCAGAGGTCACAAAAGAGAAGTTGCACTGAAAAAGTAAGTCAATTATTTTCTCTTCCTCTCTTCCCCCACTTCCATATATATATATAAAAGCAGAACTACATATTATTAGGGTTCTTCAAGATAGGATCAATGTTCGAGATGTGTGATTATGTTTCAAAACACCCAGGACTTGGCGAGCTTTGTCTTGCATGATTAGCTGATCTTTGGAACCACCACAAGCCACAGTTCTCCAAGCATTGGACATCTACAAAACAGAGAATACAAAGACATCCATTGTACATGCATCTAAATCAGTGGTTCTCAACCTTTTTAATGCCGCGACCCCCAACCGGTCGTAAGTTGAGACTACTCAACCGGTCGTAAGTCGAGGACTACTCAACTGGTGCAGCACCATTTGCAGAATGGGACTTTTGGCGGGCTCAGCAGGGCAGAAACAGCCTGGACAATTCCTATTGGCTTTTGAAAGCCAATAGAATTAGACTCTATTCAAGAGAGTCTATTCTATTGGCTTTCAAAAGCCAATAGAATAAAAGGGAGTAGCACAGCTAAGGAAAAGGGGGAAAAAATGGCGGACTGCATTGTTTGGCGACCCCCGTGAAATGGTCGTTCGACCCCAAATGGGGTCCCGACCCACAGGTTGAGAACCACTGATCTAAATGAATACAGATTTGCAAAAGACTTAATTTAATGTGGTATGAGATTCCAACCAATTATGGATTATCAACAGACTGCAAAATTAAGTTGATCACAGCTACATAGAATTTGTAAATGTCCCAAAATGATGTTATTTCAACATATCCTTATTTCTCTAGCAGATAATAGCAAATAAATTTAAAAAATACATTGAGAATGTAACTGCCTGCTTAAAGAAATAAAATGGTTATTTTTTCCTACAGAAACTGACTGAAGAACCTTTGGAATATTTCCATTTTTAATAGGTTATCACACAACAGATTTCAAACCAGACCACACACATCAAAATGGCAGGAGAATGAAGCTTATGGAATACACAGTGGTGTAGAATAAAAACAAAGCAATGCATTTGTAATTGACAGACATGAAATTATTAAACAGGAAGACAGAATTTTTGCCGTGGAATTTTTGCCCAGTGGCAACCATTATATTGTATAGTAAAATAAATTACTTAAAAAATAATGGCTAACCAAACTTTATAATCAGTTTCCAAGTGCAAAAGTTGGTTGACACAATGACAAACTGCTTCCACATTGTGGTATAGAAAACTTCAAGGCCTCAGGAGACAAGCTAAACCTGACTGAAAGGTGACTTTACTCTTGATTCATAAATTTAGAGATGGATCTTATAATCGTATAAGTTGCTAGGAGCATAGTACAGATTTTAGCATCCCATTTTTCAAATCCCTAAGATTGTGGCATCTAGCAATGTCCATGACTACCTATACTTACCAAAGTTGGTACCCTGAATTTACTTTGGTTTCTTCTGGAAGATGGAACCTTGTCAGCCTTTATGTGCACAAATCCTCTGTTGAGTAAACTGTTGTCATTCTTGCTGCTTGACAAGGAAAAGTTTAGGGACTGCAAAGAAAATTCAAATATCAGTCAACCAATGAGAAAAGCAAGTTGCCATGAAACATACTTACTGATTTCTTTCCAAGCCATTCCTATTAATACATTATAAAGCAAGCAGAAAGCGTGCATTTAATGTAAACAGGAAAAATGTTTTATTTGTAATACTTTACTGTGTTCAAAGCAATAATTCATCAGCATACAGATAGTGCTTGACTTACAACCATTCATTGAGTGACCATTCAAAATTTGAATGGTACTAGAAAAAGGGACTTACGATCATTTTTCATACTGATGACCATTGCAGCATCCAATTGGTCACGTGATCAAAATTTGGACACCTGGCAACTGGCATGTATTTATGATGGCTGCAGTCTCCCAGGGTCATGTGATCAAGTTCTGCAACCTTCTGACAAGCTAAGTCAATGGGGAAGCCAGATTCACTTAACAACTGTATTACTAACTAAAGTGCAGTGATTCAGTTAGCAACTGTGGCAAGAAAGGTCATAAAATTGGCCAAACCTCACTTAACAACTGTCTTGCTTAGCAACAGAAAAGTTGGGCTCAATTGTAGTCATAGGTCAAGGACTACCTTATCTACAAGAATAAGAAATTTCATAACAATTATTGCTAAGTAATGCAAAAGATCACATTTGTGCTTTATGTCAGTTTGTTAACTATGGAGATCAATTATCACCAAAGCTATGCAACAGTACTAATGAACATAATAACATAAACACTACTTATTACCATAATTCAGAATAAATAATCACTCTCCCTAGAAAACTTCACCACATTGGTTGCCTGGGAATCATAAAAGTAGCAGGCTATGTCTTCCTAGTTTAGCAATTCATAAGACAGCCCGGGCTGAGTAACTGTAGTATGCACTTGTATCTCCAGCTTTAAAAACTAGTGTAATCAAATGTATTAATATGTTGCTGAAAAGGGCACAATAATGCATTTGTTTAACTTGTATACTGCTTTAATTGAACAGTTTTTTCCCCATCCAACAGCCCCAAGGACCAAGTCAAGATCCCATCTCCCATTCGATCCAGAGTGGAGATAATTCACCTGTGCTGGCAGATTACCACACCTAGCAGCTTAATATAGATTTTAAATGAAATGGGAAAGAAAGCTAACCTCTGGTCTACCAATATACTGGAATATCTAAGGGTTTGGCCTCTTCTCCCCCACAGCTTCTTAAATGGCCTATTTAAGAAGAAATGAAAGCACTACAACATTGTGCCTTGAACACCCAATCCTTGCAGGCAATCCAAAAGTATGCTGTGGTTGATGGCACCAAAAGCTATTGGGAAATCAAGCAGCATAAAGAAGATTACACAGAGCACACAAGTCTCATCACAGCTGAACCTTGTGAGATGCCAATGCCCATGCCCATGCCTGAGAAAACCTAAATATTTCTACTTCCCCCAGGTTCTTCTATAAGTACCGTATCACTTTCTACACAACCTTCTCTCCAAAAGGGAAGCTGCTGCCTTATTAAAAATAATGAATTGAATGCTTGTGTTCCAAGGAAATTTTTGATCAAAATTTGGACATTTTGCTATTTTAATGAAGTTCCACAATCATTTTTCTTCAATACCATTAACATTTGCCTATTCTACTCTTGAATCTGCAATCTCCCACCTCATTTTTTTCCTACCCAGAATGTGTTTCTTATATTTTTGTCTGCAATAAAATTGAGCCACTTATCTGCAGGCTGAGAGATGTAGTTGCTAAAAGCAGCATGGGCCCAACACAGCTTTCCTGAAACTCTATGAGGCCAACTATTTTGCAAGATGGATGATAATAAGCTGCTGCCTTCTAATTTATAGCATTATAGAAAAGCACATTAACAAGTCAAGTATCAATTATTACATCAGAATTAATGGTGCACAAATAAACAGTAATTATTTTTTAAAAAAAAATCATATGGGAGTTTGTTGTATTTTATTGTTTGTTTAAAAAAATACAGTTTCAAGGTAATTCATTAGCACAGACAGATAATACCTAACAGTTCTCACTAATATGCTTAAGTGCTCTTACAGAAATTGTTATCAGAAGGAAATGTTTCAATACCATTTCTGGCACTGAAAATTGCAGGGAAACACAATGCACTGGTAAAGTACAAGCAACTGCTACAAGAATCAAAAACTTATCAATTCTCAAAGTACCTAAAAAAAGGGCAACTTTTAAAAAAAGGGGGTAGCTCTTCTTCATGAAATGTTGCCAGGTTTTATGTAAAATAGAGGTCTTTTGCCACTATTTGCAAAAAACCAGAATGGAAAACATTAAGAGTTCCTAAAGCTAAATCTCTGTCTCGGGAAACAGGAAGGGTTTAAAATGTGTGCATATGATTACACCTATACATGTACAACAGAGATCAGTTGTGTAAGAACGTATGAAATTGCCTTCTGGAGGAACAAAGACTGGGGAGAGACCAACTTTCCTATTGCAATGAAAGAATATTGTAGCAAGCAAGTAAGCAGAGATATTTTAAAATTGTTACCAGCTACCAACTTACTCTCCAGGGGATCACAGCTCACCTGAGTTCTTTTGAAGCAAATAGGATTGGCCACAGAGGAAACAGTCAGCTTCAAGTCTTCATCAATAACGTCCAAAGCAAGGGATTTCCTGACCTTCTTAATTGGACTCCTGTGCAACTGAAAAAGGAACGGAATCATGATATTTAGGCTTTAACAAGGAAAAATAAAACAAAAGGAAAAAGTCAGGCACCAAGTTATGTCAGATTCTAAATCTCACTTGTAGCGAATTATTGCAGAAACCTAAACAATTTGGACATGAATTAAGTTTTGGAGAATTAATTTATTTGCACATTATCACTAAGATCCTTTCAATGCCCGTGGGAGGCAAAACAAACCCAACGCTAATAAGATTTTCTGAGAAATAACAGCATGCCGAAGAAGTACAATAATAAGTCAAGCAAACCACGAAGATTAATGTAAAGCCTGCCAGCTCCAGCATAAATTACAAATGGACAAAACATAACAAGACTTGTTCAACGGACGTAAACTGAGGACTAATTGCTACAATTTAGAATTCCTGAAATTCTAAAATAGCCAATCATAATGCATACCTTTTGCAAATTCCAAACAAGTCACATACTCGGTGACATCTCAAGGGCTACCAGATTTACAAATTGCACTCCTATATCAGTTTTTATAACACAGATTAAAAAAAAGATATAACCTAGTTCAAAAATACTTGGGGCATAATAGATTGATATATTTTATAACATAGTTTTCTTTTCCCCTTTGGCTGATCTTCAGGTAACTAAGAATCCTGTGATGCCTTAAAGCAGTGTTTCTCAACCTTGACAATTTTAAGGCATGTGGACTTCAACTCCCAGAATTCCACAGCCAGCAATGCTGGCTGTGGAATTCTGGGAGTTGAAGTCCACATGCCTTAAAATTGTCAAGGTTGAGAAACACTGCCTTAAAGTAATTTGCCAAGTACAACTCATTTTCACATGTGAAATGCAGCTACGAGAGAGCTAGCACAACTAATTTGCTCACAGAACATGCATTCTGGAATAGTTCTGGAAAGATAAATTTCAACTATTTAAGAGTTTAAATTCAAGAGTTTTACCTAAAGACTAAGACTGACTAACCCAAAGTCAAAAAGAGTCATTTAAGAGGCTATACCGATCCAAACAGAAACTCAATAAGCAAAACTTATAATCCACAATACTAGAAGAACCGCACAATAAAATAACTTAGGCAAACACACACCATTCTATATCTAGTCTGCTACAGACATGGATTTTATAGTCTTAGATGGAGTAAAAAGGAAGCTTTTTGCTATTTCATTGTATATTGTGCATAATGAATTATGTACTAACCCAGGGGTCTTCAAACTCGGCCCTTTTATGTCTCATGGACTTCAACTCCCAGAATTCCTCAGCCAGGCACACTGGCTGAGAAATTCTGGGAGTTGAAGTCCATGGCATAAAAGGGCTGAGTTTGAAGACATCTGCACTAATCTGTCAGCAGATCCCAATTGCTTGAGTTATAATTGTTCCTCTTCCCCAAACTTGGACAGGTAACCTGCTGCCCTCAAGCTAATTTCAAAACCCTATTAAATGCAAAAGTCAGACCACATCAATCCAAAACAGTTTGTTCTTTCCTCCCTGGAAATTATTCTTCAAACCATTTTTTCCCTGTCTCCAGCCTCCTTCTTGCTGCGCAGGAAAGAAGTTGGAGAGAAAAAAAGTCCCCGACAGATGATCCACAAAGGGCATCATCAGGAATAAAGATTCCATAAGCCTGGTCTTCAACCTGGCTAACTTCTGCAACAAGAGTTCTGTCATGCAAAGGTCTCATTGAAGATAGAGAAGTGGAAAATTAATGCTATACCATGAATTTTAAATCAAACACCCCATGGTGCAAGTAAAGTGGTGTGGGTTTGCACTTGTATTTTTAAAAGTAGCATTATCTGGGAAAGTTCATTGTGGCATCCAACCGGTATGGAGCAGATCTGGCTCTGTAAACTTTAAAAGTTACAAGGACAATTAAAAGGAAGTATAACGTTTAGCAGACATGCTTAATCAGATGCTTACACCCTGTTTTCTCCTCTGTTTCTCTGGCTTCACATCATCTTCTATGATCAGTTCCATTCCAGCCTCACTCCAGAGTACTTCTTTCAAATCCTCTTCAAGATTAGGTGTTTGGGGCTGCAGTTTGTGATATAAAGTTGGGTGGGGAGCCAACAAGATGTGATTAATAGCAGAATCACGACTCAACATTTGGCATTTTGTTCTTTACCCCGAAGGAGCAGTTCTACCCATTTCTAAAATAGTAACTTTGCTCACAGATATGCATAAATTTTATCTTATTTATTCCTAAAGGGGCATATTTGGAGGAGGAAAAAAACTGATTTCCCAAAAAAGAGGGAGATAGAAGAAAGCACAAGAGCTTATTAGGTGGGATGGGCAGAATTATAAAGAGAAATTAAAGGGATTTATATTAAAATCTCCTACCTATAATAATTATTATTACATCTTAAAACCAAAGCAATCAACTTTTTTGATCATTGGCCTAATTTCAAAAACTTTTTGCAAATAATAAGTTCACGTTAATACCTTATTCTGAGAGCCCACCAGATGGGGAGATATGTGGAATTTTGGAAATGATCACAATGATCATTAGTCCTACTATAATAAGTAGGAAAATTATTGAAACCAGCCTTGAGAGAACATAAACATGGAGAGGAACCAAATTTAATTCACAACTGGAATCCGTTCCTTATTAGCCTTACACAAGAAACCATTTTTAGCTCCATTTCTTGAAGTATATTAGGGGACTATTACTCCAGGGGGGATATGAATCCATGAATTGGCTTAATACATACCAAAGGCCTTATTGGGCCATATTTCTCTAGCGCATTCTTAAAAGGAGTTGGCGTATGAGGTGTATTGTCTGCCGTATATTTCTGATCAGGAGTTACAAATCTGAAAACATAAATGCAGAAGAGTAAAGCACTATCATTTTTAAATCCAAGACTGGATTCAGGTAAATGACAAAAGAAACAGTCAGTGAAAGTACCGTATATTCTGGCGTATAAGACGACTTTTGAGAGCGATGAAACAGCCTCCGAACTCGGGGGTCGTCTTATACGCCGAGTCATAACGTTTATTTATTTATTTATTATTTCTGGCGTATGACGTCATTTCCGGCATATAAGATGATCGACACCGAGTCGCATGCCTAGAACGTCATCTTATCCGCCGGAAATAACGTTATAAACTACGTTTATTTCCGGCGTATAAGATGACTTTCTAGGCATGTGACTCGGTGTCGATCATCTTATACGCCGGAAATGACGTTATTTCCGGCGTATAAGATGATCGACACCGAGTCGCATGCCTAGAAAGTCATCTTATATGCTGGAAATGACGTCATTTCCGGCGTATAAGATGATCGACGCCGAGTCGCATGCCTAGAAAGTCGTCTTATATGCGACTCGGCGTCGATCGTCTTGCGACCCGGCGTCGAACTCGGGGATCGTCTTATATGCTGGGTCGCCTAATACGCCGGCATATACGGTACTATTAACTGTTTGGGACCTTAGCCTGAGTTGATTTAACTTATGAGGAGGCAGGCAGGACTGCCGACCCTAACACAGCATCCTCTATTAGTCCACGTCACCCAATGCATTTATATCTAAAGGATCTTTGTAAAGAAAACAAATGCTGACAATTTATGTATTTACTTATTAAACTTATTTACTGCCCATCTCACAGCAAGGCAACTCTTAAATCATTTGTAGTAAGATATTTCCAATGTGCATTTCATTTTAAAGCATACAAAAGTTCCTCTTGTTTCACTCTTATCTCCTGTATGCTTTGCCTAAATCTCCTATCACAAGGTGCAACTTTGGAGGAGAAAGATAGAAAGAAGACTTACACAGAGGTCTTCTGCAGTAGTGGGGTCTTGTCCCTGTGCAGTGGGGTTGTCACAATCACCTTCTGGCTGCAAACGGGTGTGGAAGTTAAGGAGGGGTTCTCCAAATCAAAAGTGTCTTGTTTTGTCCATAAATTCAGGAACTACATGGTAAAAGAAATTAATATTTTGTTTTTCATAAAGATAGAAGGGATCTCTCAAAGTAATTTGGTGGATGTTGCTGAGACAAGGTAACAGGATCGAGGGGAAAATGAAAATATTAATATAATTCCTCATCTTACAAGAACTTCAGGACTGAGCAGCAGGTCTGATCTGCAACATCCTGCTCATTCTCATACCTGCAAGATATAAATTCTACCATACTTTCACACAATGTATAATTTCAATCCTCAGCATCTCACTCTAGTAACTCTTTTTTGAAACCATGGAGATAGGTACAAATTTATAGAGAGCAGTGATCTGACTCACTATAAAGAAACCTTTTCTGTTCCTCATATGCAGCCTGTCACTTCTAAAATACCCTAAAATTCATCTCGCTTTCAATAGAAAGTACGCAAAAAGCAGAGGAAAGGGAAAAAGAAAAAAAAAGTCCTTTATCTTCATTTTAGGTTCCATTATATGTTATAATTACTGATGCCTTTACACAGCAGGTCACAGTGAGATCTGCTTTGTCTCTGTGCTAAAGTGATAAAGCCATCTGATGGTGAGTAGTTTATTCACAGAAATATTATAAAAATAGGAATATTGATCCTTATAATAAAAAACCTTTCCAGACAGCAGCCTCTAGAGCAGGGCTTTTCAACCAGTGGTACGGGTACCACCTGTGGTACACTGGCACCTGGCAGGTGGTACGCAAACATCCTAGAAAAGTGGTAGCGGGGGAGGTGAATAAGCTGAACCGGTGGCAGCGCCACATAAGCCTGAGCGAGAGATAGCTGGAGCTGCAGGGCTGTCAGGACTCAGCGGAAGTGCCAGGATCAGCGCCAGGCTCCAGCTGTAGCTCGGCGCTGATCCTGGTGCTTCTGCTGAGCCCACAAGAAGTGCCTATCAGCTGGAATGTTGCAGCATCTCCAGGGTCTTAGAGATTTACATTCAGATGCTTGGCATCTAATTCATATTTATGACGGTCACAGTGTCCCAAGGTCATGTGAAGTAACCAAAACCTGCTGCAACCACCCAGCAGATGGGAGAATACAAAACAAACACCTCCCACCCCACCCCACCCCCCATCCTCAACAGAAATGCTCACAATGCAAACCTCAGACAGGAGGAAGAGCACCACCAGGCAGGCAGGCGTCTTCCTCGGCTGTGCCTTGGGGGGCACTTTTTTCAGTGCCATTGTAACTTCAATCAGTCACTAAGCAAACTGTTGTAAGTCGAGGACTACCTGTACTTTATCACTTTTTTCCCTTTTTGGAGGGGGGGTCATCAAGTTTTCGACACCTTGCTAGGCGACTGGTGGTACTCAGATGTTGCCATATCCTAAAAGTGGTACTATGGGTGAAAAGATTGAAAAGCCCTGCTCTAGAGCTCACAAAAGGAAATTAGATTTGGGGCTTATTTCCATACATTGATGTGTTTCCCCTCCATACTAATCTGGAACAATTGGTATAGAGGACAACTGTTACTTAACCTTTGGCCTGTCTCAGGGAATGTTGTCTTGTTTCCCAGTTGGGTTCAAAAACTGCAAATAAGCCAAACTTTTTAAAATAGAGGGAGAATCCTCTAGGAAGGAATTGTTCCCTCTTCTTGGCCTCAGGCCTGGATTAAAAAGCTACAGTTCAATAGAAACACATTAACAATTCCTGGAAATATTATTTGAAACTCTGTCAGTCGGTATTGGATTTAATAGAATGGACCAAATCAACTTATGAATAAGAAAGAAAATATATTTTCAAATCATTTCTCTTACTTTTAGACATGGGAACGGAGGTAAAAGTATATGTGTAATCCAAAGCTAAATTTAAATTCCTATAGCTTTTAATACCAAATTCTGATTTTTAATTGATATCAGGTCTGCAAAGAATGCATTTTCAAATCTTAGAAACCGATATAAAGGAAGGCTCCCATATTGGCAATAAACCTGACACAGGATGTCAGTATGAAAGCACCTGGTAAGAGTTTACAACAACAACAAACATCCAATAGCATTTGTCTATGTTCCGTCATCTGTAAGCAAGATACTCAGGGCACTTTCTATCTTAAAATTTATTATTGAGGCCAAGCAAAAAACACCTAAGTTGCTAGTGTTGGACTCATGCATTCAAAAAAACTCAAAATTACAGAACAAGGCTGGAGAATAAATGCCTAACCCACTGGAATGGTAGGACTTCTAAGAAGTCTATACGGATTTTACATATAGAGAAAACCTTTTGTAAGCAGAATTTCAAAAGGAAGAATTTGAAAAATCAAACCCCAAATTGTCACTGAAGCTATTTTATCAGCCTTGCAGCCACAAGCGGTCTGCAAGTCCACACATCTTAAAAGTTGCTGATGTTGAGGAACACTTCTTAGAGGTAAACAAAACAAATTATGATGCAGAAGAAAACAGGTGCCCTAAAGTGAGAATCGGGCTCTGATGTAAGAGATTACTACAGGTAGTCCTTGATTTATGACGGTTTAATGACCATTCAAAGTTACAAGAGTACTTGAAAAATATAACTCGCAGTGGCACCCAAATTTGGGGGCACCAGGGACCGGTTCCATGGAGATTTTTCTGCAGACTGGAGGGGGTGTGGTTCCATGTGCTGCCTGCATCTCACGGATGGGGCTTTGCTTGTTTGCGCAGACTGGTTTCTGGCATGCTGCGGACCAGTGTCAGCCCATGAACTGGGGGTTGGGGACTCCTAGCTTAATGACTGCAGCAAAAATGTTGTAAAATTGAGCACAATTCATTTAATGACCACACTACTCAATGATGGAAGTTCCAGTCCCAACTGTGGCTTTAAGTCAAGGACTACCCATACTGTAGAAAAATTGCCTTGGCTTGCAAAAAAATTGCCATCTATTTCTGATTTTATCAGGATATAAGCATGCCAATTTCTAACAGAATGGTTTTGTGTATCATTTTCATCTCATATCAAGCTGAATTTTTTTTAAACTGATGCCCTGTGATACATTTACAACATCCAAAATTCCCAATCAGCTTGTCCAGTTTCTTGTCAATTAGCCATTTTAGCCAGCAATTCTGGAAGGTGCAGACTACATCAAATTAAAAAAAAAAAACCAGACAGGAAAAGATGACTGAAACAGCCCAAAACTCTATATAAATTATATATGGTAGTTACTGATGACTGTTTTCCATTACTCTGAATTCCCCCATTAAGCACACATTCCACCAAATAGAAACACGATGCTACCAATTGTCAAAATTGACCATTATGTCATTAAACAAAAGAGGGCACCTTGGCACAACTAGCCTTTATCTTGTTCTTTTTATCTATCTCATTGCCAGTTCACACCAACCTACCTGGGATGGAGAGAATGGCAGAGTTTTGACGGGGGTGCTTTTAACTGGTGTGCTCTTGGGTGTCATGCTGTTATAGGAATCAAGGAAGGAGAGATTTGTACTGGTGCCACCCTCTAAAACTGGTGAGAGACTAATTTTCCTCTTTTTTTGCCTCTTGAGCACAGCAGGGGGTGTGCCAAAGCTCACGTCTGTGCAAGGTGAAATCGGGATGAGTTCACCCTTGCTGCCTTTGCTGAGATCCGAAATGGTGTGGCCATCTAAACGGTACTCTGTAACATTCTGTGAAGAGCAGTAGGGTTTTATAGAGGCTTGCTTCTCCGGACTGTTGCTGTTACTTGCAGATAAATCATCAGGTAGGTCAAACTGGGAGAGATCACACCAGCCATCTGGGTCCTGCCAGAATAGGAATGTTCAAAATAAGATCCAGGTCTAAGACAAGACTGCAGACAATGAACACAGGAACAGGTAAAAGGTTCTGCTAATAGCTTTGGATTATGAGATGCTTTATTATCAGCAGCCAAAATCAATCCATAAACCTCTTATGGAAGATTATAGACCACTTTCCCACACTGCTTTAGCACCTGTTGGTAGATTTTGAGCACATTAAAGGCAACTGGGCCAAATCACCCAGCCGGCTTCTCTGTAAAAGATGTAGAATCTGGATTTTCCCACTCATAATCCAGTACCTTAAACATTATATCACACTCAGCTTATGGAAATGGATATAACCAGTGGTCACACATAAATCAGCAAATCACCAATAAATCACAAAACATTTAAAATCAACTCAAAATCAGCAAAGATATATGTATAAGATATTCAAAGATACATTTACACAAAGGTTAAGCCATACAAAATGGAAATTAGATTCACTACAATATGTATCATCCACTGAGCCCCCCTCCACCAAAAGGACTGTTTCCTTCAAATAATCTTTCCTGCCGCATTCTCCTTCTACCCTTGCTTATGTAGTTCACTGGTTTTCAAATTTGGCAACCTTAAGATCTATACACTTGTAATTCCTTTGCTAGCTGCGGAATTCAGGGAGTTAAAAGTCCTTAATTTGAAAAACACTGATGTAGTTTATCAAAATATTCAATTAATTCATTTCTTACAGATTCAATCATGTCCAGAGCTTCTGAAATAGCTGGGGCTGCAGCAGTACACAAATAATTGCCTTCAACCACCCATGTACATGCAGAACTCCCATCCAAAGGATCATCTGACACCATGATTTCTGATGCTCCATTGACACTGGGCTCCACTAGGTTTTCAAGCACTGGCTCAGATGGCAACATCTGCAGGTCTGCTGGCTCTTCATCAGCAACTTCTTCCTTCTTTACTTCCAAAGTCTGCACGGGCCAGTTGGTCAAAAAATGCTGCTGTGAAAGATGAGTGAAGATTTGTATCACTATAAACAAAAACATGTTCAAAGTTGTAGATTGTAAAATCAGAGGTAGGAAGAACACAAATAAGACCTACCTTCTTTTTATCAAATACAGAAAACATTTTTGTAAATCCAGATGTTGGATTTCAACTCTGTCACCACCAATATGGTCAAAACTGATAGCAGCTTCCTATCATATTTCTGAAGCAACAGTTACTTCAATTATTTTAATTTAGTTTTCTTTCTTGCATCCAAATTCACCTCCCTCCCCAGTCCTTTACAGAACTAAGTCTTGCAAAAAGAAAGATTATATCCAAATCTCAGCATTCTGGAGATAAAATATTCCATTCTACCTGGAAATATTCTGCTTTCCCCCCAAAAATGTAATCATTTAGAAATTCTGAGCATAGCTTGTAGTTTTCTGGAATAATTCTTCAAGAAGACAAAGTGATTTGTGATGTTCCAAGCGTGGCCATTCATACCATCAAAAATACAAAATATTCCAACAGTACTTTACAATTCTATCCCTAGAAATGTTGCATTTTGCACATCCATATTTCATCAAGCACTATGATACATAATCTTCAAAACAGTTTGTTATTCAAACGTTCCATAGGCAGCTAAAAGATAAATGTTTTGCACTACCTGATTTTCCCCTTCTGGTGTATTTTGTCCATCCCTGCCTTCCACCTCCACCAGCAAATAAAGGGGTTTGGATTCTTTTGCTTCATTAAGAAAGCCTCCTGTGTCCACCTTCCTTTTGATTGTTGAATTCCAATGGTTTTTCACAGCATTATCAGTCCTTTAAAAATAAACAATAAATGCATGCACCATCAGCCAGGAGAAGCAGCAGCAGCAGCAGCAAGCACTGCTATTCTGAAAGAAGGCTGCTTTTTAAACATACCTTCCAGGCAGCAGCTTGGCAATCTCAGCCCAGCGGTTTCCAAGTATCTTGTGAGCCTCACAAATTATGCGGTCTTCCTCTTCTGTCCAGGATGATTTCTTGACTTCAGGGTTCAGGTGGTTGTGCCAACGTTCCCGACATTGCTTTCCTAGACGGCCTTTCAAATGCTTGGCTATGAGAGTCCATTGCTTTGTGCCATATTTTTTCACCAATTCAATGACCTCATCACAAAAATAAAATGGCTACATTTAGTTTTGTTTACTGGATGCACTTTTGACCCTTGACATTCAGCCATTATACAAGGATCCATGTGGAAAGATGCAGTTAAGCAGGGCCATGCATTTCTGATCCACTCTGGGCGATGTTTGCCTAAAGCTTCTCAAATAGTGGGGCGCGCCCCCCAGGGGGGGCGCGAGGCTCCGTAAAGGGGGGCTTGTTTGACCTCGGCAAATACTGTCATATTGGATTTCTAGATCGGATCATCCGACTCACTCGCAAGCGGCAGCCCGACGCGGAGGACAACATGACCGCCAATGCATGTGACACATGCAAAGGACCTGATTGGACAGACATGATGCTCTATCCTGATTGGCCAAACCCGCCCGTGTGACTTTTAGACCCGGAAATCGGTCCTCTGTACAGAAAATTTTTTTTTACAGTCGCGCGGGGGGCGCGAAATGTTTTCTTCTTCCTAGGGGGGCATGACAGAAAATAATTGAGAAGCACTGGCCTAAAGACACTCATTTTTGTTTTTAGGCTCTCTTTAGAACTGGAGAAACCAATCCAACTTGAGGATAAGGGTTTAATATTTTGAAGGGGCAAAATCAGCATTTTAAGCCCCGTAAGGGATTTCAAGGCATAACTCATTATCAAAACTAAAAAAAAAACTTTTGCCCAATATTGGGGATATGATGGAGGCTACAAAAGGAATCTTGGAGAGCCCAGATAGTTCAAACTGCAATAAATCTTTGGGTTCTCTATTATACTACTTGCTTGCGAATAATGCCCAGCAATTCCACCAGTTGGGTTCATACTGAAGTTCCCTATCACAAAGAAGATAGCATTTCAACTCCTCAGCTCCAGAAGTAACTACTAAACAATGAATTACCTTCTGATCTTCTTGTTTAGTCCAGGGGCCTTTTACAAGAACAGGATTTAGCACTCTTAGCCAACGATACTGACATTGCTGTTCAGTGCGGTTCTATGAGCAAATTTAAATATGTTTATGTTAAATGAAACAGTAAGACAGACAGAAATAAAAATCAAAAGGAACAGAGACATACGTTAGCCTTTAACCAGCAGTTAAATTTCTGTAAATTTGGCTTCCTATTGTTTCTGTTGATAGGGAAAACAAGAAGAAAACCTACTCAACTGAAAAACTCCACTTACAGCAGCGGTTCTCAACCTATGGGTCGCGACCCCATTTGGGGTCGAACGACCATTTCACGGGGGTCGCCAAACAGCACTGTCCGCCATTTTTTCCCCTTTTCCCTAGATGTGCTCTTTATTCCCTCCTCTTTGCACATGCGCAGCTTTTTCCAATATAAAGTTAGGAAGTTTCGGTTTCAGAGCATGTGGCAGAAAGCAAGAGAGAGAACAAGCAAAAGCGGTAAGTTTTGAGCACGTTGATTCTTCGCCCTGCTTTAATTATTATTTTTTAAAAGGGGAAATGGGGAGAGAAGGGCGGGGGAGGGAAGGGGGAGAAAGAGAGAGATCTGGTTTTACAGAAGCAAAGGGAAAAGAAGGGGCGAAAGAAAAACCTTGGCTCGATTGGAGCAGGCTCGGTCCATTTCTCGGGCTGCCCTGGCCGGGGCGGAGTGGGGGGGAAGAAGGGATAGGTGCAGTTTCCGCTCGGAGCCAGCCGAAGTTGGGCTGGGGTTGGGCGAAGGAAGAGTGCCGAGGGCCGATGCGGAGGGTCAGAGGTGAAGGGGGTGCGCTGGGTCTAACCCTGAGGGCTGCGGAGGGAAGCGGGGCGGAAAGTGGAAGGAAGAGAGGGGATGGGTTGCTCGCGCCTGGCGGGGCTCTTTCTGGAAGGAAACCCGCGTAGAGGGCTGTCTCCGAAGTGGTGCGGGATTACGTTCTTGTGGTGAGTGGCAGCGAAGGGCGGGCGGTGAATCCGGGAGGACCCTCGAGCGGAGCAGGTGGTTTTCTTACCTCCGGTGGGTTCAGACACCCCTGCGCCCCTTCCTCCCTTGTTTGCTTGGAACGAGGGGGCAGCAGCCACCCCGAGTCGCTCATCCCAGCCCTGTCCCACTTGTAGATTGTTGGCCAGACCCCCGCCCCGCCCGCCTGCCTGGCGGGTCTGTCTGAAAGCAGCAAAAAACTTTGCTGCAACTCAGCGGCTGTGCCCGGTTTGCTGAGCGCCCACGTGAACTTCCGAGTCTCCGAGGAGGAGGAGGAGGCAGCGGCGGACTGAAGAGACATGGTCACCATCCTTGCCGCCTCGGTCCTCCGCTTCTTCCTCTCAGAACTGGTTCTTCCCGGCGGCCCCTCTCGCCGTGGGAAAGCCGAGCCCGGCCCGGTCATCTCTCAGGGCGCTACCTCGTCGGCGCTCGGGAGCCCCATCCCCCTCCCTCCCGTGATGGCTGGGATGGCGCTTCCTTGCTCCGATGTGGCGACCAGCATTGGAACGGCGGTCGGCAGCTGCGGGCTCCGTTGTGTGTCACCCCCCCCTGTGAATGGCAAGCCCCGTGGGGCTTGACAGTGGTGTTGCTTTAAGAAAAAAAAAATATTCCCCCCGACCCATCCCCCCTTTTGCATAGCAATAAACACCACAATAAACATTCTCATGCTTTGTTTCCCTCCCATTTACTCGATAAATATTAAACATACACTTCCTGCCTCATGCTGGCTGAAGGGCAATGTTTGAATAAGGCTGTGGAAGATGACTATAATCAAAAATCAGAAAGAAAAGGAACTCAGGGAATATTTCCAGTCCGTGTACACTAAGTTGCTAAGTGAAACGGTGATTATACTTAAGATCATACTTCAGCTTTCCTTTGCATATTTGTGAAAATTGTAAATGCAATGATTGGTCATAAAGTTACTTTTTTATCACAATCTTAATTGCAAATGGTCACTAAATGAGGCACTCACTAAATGAGGACTACCTGTACCTAAAAAAGTCAAAAGGGACACTTTAAAAAATAAAGATTTTACAGGCAACAGCAGTACCTGAGCAATCTTGCCTAGGGACCACAAAAAAACCCCTGGCCTAGTTAGGATGGAATTCTACCAGAGTCCAGACAATGTGGTACAAAACCAAACCAAACCACAAACACATCCTTGCTGGGATTCAGTTTAAGTCTATTTCTCCCCATCCAGAACTGGGCCTTCAGGATCTGGGTCAGGTCTCCACCTCATGAAGATCTATAATAGAGTAACATTGGCATCATGATGACTCTTTCATGCTGGCAGATGAGCTCTCCCAATCCCTTCATGTATAGTTGTACTTTTCAGTCTCTGCAACTTTAAATGTGTGCATTTCAATTCCCAGAATTCCCCAGCCAGCATGTAGATTGGGGAGACATCCTATAGCAGAGCTCCCAAGAACCAACGTCTCCTTTCTCCACCTGCTTAGGACAGAGAAGAAACACTACAAAAGACAGTGTCTCCCATTTCCAGGCCTTCCAACTATCCCAGAGGGATAGTCTCCAAGATCCCTTGTACAGGAAAGAAAAAAAAAAAAACCACAAGAGTTTTCTGGCAGCTGAACACAAGGGATTATAAAATGGACCATAAAACAAATTGCATGGATATGGTAATTAATGTCACTGGCTTACATGTTCTCATAACAAGTAGCATATCTCTGAAATTATTACACACTGAGAAACTGAGAAACATATCCCTTCGCCTGAGAAACATATCCACATGTGTTTTTCTGAGAGCTATTATGGTTGTGGCCACTTGGCGGCCACGCCCACCTGGCGGCCACACCCACTTGGCCACCACGCCTACCTGGCCACCACGCCCATGCCCCTGGGGGTCACCACAACATGGGCAACTGTATTATGGGGTCACGGCATTAGAAAGGTTGAGAACCACTGACTTACAGGAAAATGGCTTGCTAGGAATTTCCAGTCATGTCCAAACTGTGTCACCAGTGAATTCAACAGCTCATCCTAAAAAGAGCAAGACTGTTAAGGATATGTCACAACCTAACACAAAATAAGAAACAGAATCTTGAATTTTTATGTGATTTGCTACCCTTGGGTATAGCAAGTTACACTGCTATCACAAAGTATACAATGCAGCAGAAATAGCACATAGGATCTCGTAGAAGCAAATACTTTGTCTAAATGGCCAACTCTGATGTATGGAAAAATATAAAACCTCAATTGCCCTATGCCCCTTCAAGAACTTTCAAGATCCCAGTACTTGATTATCCACCCCCAGATTATACAATAAATCTTACAGAAATTTGATTCATATAATGCAGGGATTTTATAACAGGAAGCAGAAAAACTGGATAGGTCTATATAATTTATCAGGAACTAAATGCCTACTTAACTTTTGCCCTGGGTTTCACTTCATAGACAAATATCCAAAATGGAGATTAAAAACTTAAGCTTCAAACAGAAAGAAATACAGAACTCTGGCAAACATTTACTATCCAAAGAGCTAACTAATAAATGCATCTTTGGTACTATAGATAATCCTTGATTTACAACCAAAACTGGGACCAGAATTTCTATTGCTAAGCAAGGTGATTGTTAACTGAGGCATGCTAAATTTTATGACTTTTGCCAGTTAGTGAATCACTGTAGTTATTAAGTAAATCATAATGATTGTTAAGTGAATCTGGCTTCCCTATTGAATTTCTTTGTCCAAAGCCAGCTAAGTCACAAATGGTGATCATGTGACCTCAGACACCGCAACCACCATAAATACCTGCCAGCTGCCAATTGCCTGAATTTTAATCATGTGACCTTGGAGATTCTGCAAAAGTTTTAAGTGTGAGGATCAGTTATATGTCACTTTTTCCAATGCCATTGTAACTTTTGATGGTTGCTAAACAAAGAGTTGTAAGTTGAGAACCACCTGCTTTTTTTACTTATAATTTGGTCAATAACAAGACCTGTCTGAGTTCAGCAATGTACTGGTTTATGAGAATGTTAAGCCTGTTTTCCATTTACTAATTCAAAAGCAGGCTAGTTCTGTTTATTTACTATATTTATATCCAAAGTTGTCAGTGGATCTTTTCTTATGCTTTCACCTCCTACAGAGGCTCACACCTGCTTGGCCCAAGACCAGTGGTTCTCAACCTGTGGGTCGGGACCCCATTTGGGGTCGAATGACCATTTCACGGGGGTCGCCAAACAACACAGTCTGCCATTTTTCCCTCCTTTTCCTTAGCTGTGCTACTCCCTTTTATTCTATTGGCTTTTGAAAGCCAATAGAATAGACTCTCTTGAATAGAGTCTAATTCTATTGGCTTTCAAAAGCCAATAGGAATTGTCCAGGCTGTCTCTGCCCTGCTGAGCCCGCCAAAAAGTCCCATTCTGCAAACGGTGCTGCACCAGTTGAGTAGTCCTCGACTTACGACCGGTTGAGTAGTCCTCGACTTACGACTGGTTGGGGGGTCGCGGCATTAAAAAGGTTGAGAACCACTGCCCAAGACCAATCTCCCTGTTTTTCTTTATGAATAACACAATACTTCTTCATATACGTATTATTCTTGTGAAGAATAATACATACTTCTTCACGAGACCACTTGACTTTACATCTGTTATCCCTTCGATCTGTCATATCTGAATCCTGGTAAAGCAGTTCTTCTTGCTCTTCACTACTATAAACAGGTTTTAAAGGAGAAATGTTATAATTAAGCATTTACTACAAATACTAATTCATTTCTATCTAGTTTAGCAACATTCCAGCAAAATCTTCACCTGTTCTTCAAATCACTTTACACAGATTGGTATTCCTATACACTGGACTAACCCATACACTGCACTGGAAGCCAAAGGGAAAATAAAATACATACACATTCTATAGCCATCCTGACATTTCAAAATATCTTCACAATGAAGCTTTAGAAACACTGATCTCATTTGTAAATCTGTCAGTTCTCTTCATGCTTGGAATTTTCTCTTTGGAAATTTGCCAAAGTCCATGCCTGAACAGCTTACAGCTTCCTATATTTTAACTTGCTTTTCATAACCAGAAACAGGGTAAAAATATTGACCTGCCCAGAGTCCTTGCAACAGCCTGGGAAATAAGTCAAATTCATACCTATCATGAGATCAGTAGCTAAGATATTTGTTTAATTTGAGAGCTTGAAACTGAGCTCTTCACATTAGAGTCTAATATGCTAAATCCCTAGTGAGAGCATTTAACTCCTTGGGATTTTAAAAAAATCTTGACTCCATCATTACAGCACCTCTTGCAGGCAGAGTTCTTACTATCATTTTGGTTTCAACTGCTTTTTTTTCCACCATTTCATCAAAACCCTAAAACTGTTAACTTGAATCTAGTTGCCCCAGGGCAGACCTTATTAAGGTCATGAGCTAAGGCAACATTTTCACTCAGGAGTCACTCTTTGGGGCTGGAAGGAGAAGTAACCAGGTTTGGAGAGCACTTCCCTTCTCAACCCCGAGCAATGTTTCCTAGACAAAAAGGGCCCAACCTATTTTTCTCTCCCTCCCCTCCCCCCAGCCGCAGCCTGGAGGGAAAAAAAGGTTCCTCTTGCCGCCCAGGCATTTCACGAGAGCCATTTTAAGCTCCCCTCTCCCCAGAAGCGCCCCCCCTCCTCCCCAGCAGATTGGAAACCTATGGAAACATCTGCCACGTTTGCTCCATAAGTTCATTCTCTTCATGACCCACGGACGGGAGGGGAGGGGGGATAAATGGACGAAACAGAGCAAGCGCTTTCGGGTTGGGGGGGGGGGAGAAGAGGAAGGTGGGAATTGGCTACAAAAAAGGCGGGAGGGAGAAGGACCCCCCGTCTTCGTAGCCCTCCCAAAATGCATGGGCTTCCTGCGACTCACCAGCGAGCCCGACGAGACATTCTGCTTTGCAGCTCTGCAGGAAAATCATAAAACAAGCCAGAAGTTATCAAATGACTTGCTTTAGCGAAAAGAGCCACCGGGACCCGATGGGCTTGCCACCACCGCCGCCGCCGCCAGGGCTGCGGAAAATGCCGCTCAACCTTCCCAAAGCAGAACGCGCTTAGCCACTCCGGCGCGACTGCAGGCGCGCTCACTAGCTCCCGCCCGGGAGCTCCAAGCAGACTTTCCTATCTCGCGCCAACGCCGCCTCAACCAGCCACCTTTTCCGGCGTGATGACGCTCCTGATGACACGTGACCAAGATCAGAGTTAATAGGAGGGCGGAGAGCGGGCTGGGAGAAAGTGGCGCGCGCGGGCAAGTTGGAGTTTTTGTATTTTCCTTTAAGAAAGAACCAAAACATTCCTGCAATGCTTGAAAAGTAGTAGCAAAGTAGTCAACCATGCATCCCTTCAAGTAAAAAAGGCAAAAATTCGCGGGGTAGGTGGGTGTGTGTGTGTGTGTGTGTGTGTGTGTAAAAAAAAAAAAAAAGATTGCACTCAGTGTTCTCAGAGGAGCTGAAAAGCTTTCTGGACGGAGCTCCTCCCTTTGCTGCGTCTCTGCAGGAAGCGCAGGAGAGAGCTAGCTAGCCCAGCTAGGCTGACTCAGGAATTCTGGGAGTTGAAGTCCATGAGTCATAAAAGAGACAGAGGTTGCTTACTCTGAGCTTGTTGGACAACAGCTTGAAGCTTGCCAGGTGAGCAGCAGATAGGAGAGAGAGAGGGAGGGAGGGAGGGAGGGAGGGAGGGAGGGAGGGAGGGAGGGAGAGAGAGAGAGAGAGAGAGAGAGAAAGAAAGAGAGTGGGGGAAGAGGAGTGGTAAGCAGACCAAGGGCAGATAGAGAGGGAGGGAGAGAGACAGAGAGAGAGAGAGAGAGAGAGACCCTTTTGACATCTAAAATGAAGGTAACACTGCATATATCCTTTTTTTACCTGTATGTGTATGTGTATGTATGTGTATATATATATATGTGTGTGTGTATATATACATACATACACACACATATACACACACACAAACACACACACACCTATAATAAAGGTAAAAAAGGATATATGCAGTGTTATCTTCATTTTAGATATCAAAAGGATTTTGCGGCTCCCGGTGTTTTGTTTTTGGTGGGAAACGGGTCCAAGTGGCTCTTTGAGTGTTTTGGGTTGCCTACCCCTGCCCTAGACTTACAACAGTTTCATCAATGATTGTTCAAAGTTTAATAGCACTGTAAAAAGTGACTGATGACCATGTTTCACATTTACGACCATTGTGGCAACTCAATGGTCATGTGATCAAAATTCAGATAAGGAGAAGAAGAACCATATGCTTGGTAACTGGTTCATATTTATGACCATTGCAGTCTCCTTGGGTTATGTGATCATCTTTTGGGACCTTCTGACAGGCAAAGTCAATGGGAAACCAGATTCATTTAACAACCGTTAACAACTGCAATGATTCACCTAACAGTGGCAAGAAAAATCGCAAAATGGGGCAAAGCTCACTTAACAAATGTTTCAACTTAGCAACATAAATTTTGGGCTCAATTGTAGTCGTAGGTAAAGGACTATCTGCAGTGATGGGATTAAAATATGTGAACTACGTTCTCTGTGTGGATGCCACGTCCTGAAGTCCATTCTGGGCCTGGGCAACAAAACATTAGCTACCGGTTGTGCCGAACTGGTGCAAACTGGCTGAATCCCACCACTGACTACCTGAACCTTCAGTTACCTGAGTATAAGGTAACTGTAAATTTTTGAGTATTCTGGAACATTTCATTAAGCAATATTCATAAAAAGATACTTGTAACTGTTATTTCAGTAAAGCAATGGCTAGTCTTCAAAAACAAGTATGTAGCACTTATTAATGCTAAATAATTGGTAAACACTGTCCTAAGCCTATTAAAAAAATGGTAGACTACCAACTGCTGCCTCCACTCATCTTGTGCTGGGGGGGGGGGTGTTGATGGGAGCTTTATCATTTACTATATTTTTCTGTAGCTGTTGCTTTTAAAAATGGGTGTCTTTCAGGGGGGAGAGGTTTAATGCAACACAATGAATAACATGTCATATTTTGCAAACACAGTGTGTATGGTTCTGCAATATGCTAACCCAAAACCCAAAACCACATATTAGTTTAATGTGTTGTGTGAAACCAGGCACAGGGTTCACAATCACCTGATAGAAGAAATTATGACATCCCATTTCCCAAATAATACAAATTATGTCATTTGAGTAAATAACATGATTTATATCATTTACATGATGGCATCTTATCCATGTAGTATCACTTGCCCTCCCTAGATGCCTCCCTGTAATAGTGGCTCAGAGAGTACCATGGGCTCCCGAGTTTGAAGCACAAGATCCATATAAAAGGGAAAATAGAAATGGGCTTGCTGTTTCAAGATACTTTAAGGTGTACTTTTAACTTTGTAGCTGAACAGGAAATGCAAATTGTAAATCTATTCAGATTCGTTTTGATGGTTTCGCTTACAACACTGATTTTTTTTTTGTTGTTAAAAACTAACTCATTTTTCAGTATCTCTTATTATCTTCCTCATTTGGCACCAGCATATTAAAAAAATAAGTTCTCTTCATTTTCTAGACCATTAAAATATTTTCAAAGAATGCACGTTGCAACTTTTCTGACTCTCCAGAATTAAGTCATGTAATTTGGATTTCTACATTTAAAAAATAAAGTTCCTGAATAGGTAATTCTATTTAAGGTCCAATGTGGTTTGTTTGGTTTTAGTCTAGTATGAGGACCTTTCTATAAGCTTAATTCTTAATTACTTTACAGCAGTGTTTCTCAACCTTGACAATTTTAAGACATGTGGACTTCAACTCCCAGAATTCCACAGCCAGCAATTGAAGTCCACATGCCTTAAAACTGTCAAGGTTGAGAAACACTGCTTTACAGACTGAGCCAACTTTATTTTAAAACAAGACTTTATTTTAAAAAATTACCACAATATGTGAATCCAGTCAATATTACCTTAAGGTCACAATATCACAATTAAAAATAAAATTTTCAGTGTAAGAGGGTAAACTTAAAACCTTTGAATACAGAATGATATCATATATCAATAAAAAGCATTTTCTTTTTTAAAGCAATAAGATCAATATTCTTTTTCACTCTACCATGTAAATGTAATTCCTATTCTCCAGCATGATTGGATGGAGAACCCACGGATGGGTTGTCTTAATCTATCTGCTCCAATTAGACTACGTCTGAAATTTAGTACTGCCCCCTCTGTGCCAACTGCACCCCAGTTTTAGACTTAGTCTCTTTGCTCTAAGACGTGTTTTTTCTTCGCTCCTGGAGCAGAAGACTGTGTATTTCCATTTTTATTTCTTTAGCTTAGGCTAGCCCATTTTATTATTAGATTTGACAATATAAAAAAATTTCTTTTTTCCAAGGACCATCATCCCCAGCCTGTAGCCTAGCAGGCTGACAGGCTCACAGACCTCTCCCTCCGGGGTGTGTGTGTGTGTGTGGAACCTTCCCTTTTTCCTTTTTTTTTCCTCTCTTGAAAGCTTCCAGCCTCAAAGAAATCAAGCCCAAAATCAAATTCCCAAGGGAGCTTAGATCTCCTACCAGGGGCCGTTCCTCTGCTTCAGAGGCTCCGTTTTTGCCAAACGCTGCTCCGATGAGCTCCCTGCTGCCAGCTGATCGTTGGAGGACGCGGATTCTACATGCTGACTGCCAACGGCTCCGGACGCAAGGGTAAGCTTACCAATTGACTGGGGAGCTCCGCAAGCGACGACGAGGCTCGTCAGGCCTGGAGGGAGCCTTCCTAGGTCCCTCGGCCCCAGCAGACCGCCCCAAGCAGCAGGTGAGAGTTTTGGGCACCTACCCAATTTCGGAGCCTGGAGGGCCTACCAGGTCTCGGACTGCCTCAGCGTCTCCCAGCTGGCCTATTTACCTACCATCCGCTGCACTAGGAGCCCAGGCGATTCCTCGGAACGAGGGCTCGTTGCAGCTTAGGCCCCAGGCCTCAAGGCCTTCTTCTAACGGTCGTGTTTTTGGCGCGAATTTGGCGGCCGCCATTTTGAATTGACTCTCGGCGGCCATTTTGTATGTGACTGAGGCCCAGACTGCCTGTAGCTCACTCCTGAGGGCAGTGTATGACCACCTGAGGCAGAAGCCTCGAAATTTAACTACATCATCTCCACAGACGGATTGGACTGGGGAGGGCCAGCTCGCTCCTGAGGGACGCAGTGCCTACCAATCCCCTTTGCCCACCCCCCTCACGGGCCGGATCATCCCTGCGGGCTCCCTTAGTAAACTTACAACGCCGAGGGGGGGCGTTTTTGCTAAGGTTGAGCCCAAAGCAGGTTCGTCATGGCCCACCCCCCTCACGGGCCGGATCATCCCTGCAGGCTCCCTTAGTAAATTTACAACGCCGAGGGGGGGCGTTTTGCTAAGGTTGAGCCCAAAGCAGGTTCATCATGGCTGAGAAGCCCACCAACGAGCCGGCCAAGAGGAAACATCAAGCAGAGGCAAGTGAAAAGACCACCACCAAGCGAGCCAGGGCAAGCAGGGAAACCAATAATCCACAGGTGAGGGAGGAGGAGTCCCAGAGACTGAGAGCAGCCTCCCCAGGTCAGCCCCAGGGGCCTGGTCTCCCCCCAGGGGAATTCCCCAATCAGAATCAGCCACAAGAGTGGCTCCAGGGATGGGTACAACTGGCCAGGACACTCTTAACTTGGGGCCCCAGTCCACATTCACCCCCACTGCAGCAGGGCTTCGCCCTCCTGAGAACCAGGCTTTGAGTCCAAACTTTCTTCAGTCCATGATAGCCCAGGCTGTGGCTCAATTTATGGCCTCCAACACCACCTATCATTCACAATCACCAGAGTTGATGGATGATCCCTCATCAGATCTGGAATCAACAGGGGCTGAACCATCTGGCCTGATTATGTCAGAGGACGAGGGCATCACTCCATCTGACCCCACCCCTCCTGTCGGTCTCTTTGACCATTCATTCTTTAATTCCCTGCTACTCAAGGCCTGCACTACTGCAAACCTCCCTCAAGAGCAGGAGACCCCACCTACAACATTCAAAGGTCCCCACACCATATACACCGAGCCATATTCCCTGCCCTCCCCCTTTTTCTGAATATAGTTCAAAAACAATGGGAGAATTTAGGATCCCTCTCAAGCCCTGGTACAGTAGAGAAAACATTATTCAATGTTGCCCCTCTCTGGCCTCCCTATTGGAGACTCCTGAGATTGATGAGCCCTTGAACTCATTGTTTCCCAATGCTAACATCCCTGGGGATATAAATGAGGCACTTAGGGCAGAAGATAAGAAGATTGAGTCTGCATTACGCAGGTTCCACCAGGCATCAGCCTGGGCAACAAGGGCGGCAACATCAATGGCTTCTTTGCCAGGGCTTCAGTCCTATGGTTACGGGAGCTCCAGGACATGATCCCTCCAGACCAGCTCAGAGCTCACCAGAATCTGGGTAAGTTAGTGGCCACGTCTCATTACCTGGCCGATGCTTCCTGCACATGGCCAGATACACTGCCCGGACCATCGCGGCAGACATCGCAGCACGAAAACTCCTTTGGCTCAGGAATTGGCGAGCAGACACCAAGGCCAAGTGGTGTCTGGCCTCTAAACCTTACACAGGTGGACATCTCTTTGGTAAGGCACTAGAGCCATACCTAACCGAAGGTAAGGACAAACGTAAAACTTTGGTTAACGCTGCAAAGAAAGGAGACAGGCGCTCGGGGAACAGCATGTCACAGAGTAATTACAGAAGGCAGCCCTTTCGGCCAGCTCCATCCTGGGACTGAGCCCAGGCTTCTCGCTCCTCCTTTCAGAGACAGGAACGACAGCAAGGTCGTTCAACATGCAGAGGCAGATCACAGTTCCAGACCAAGCGGTCCTTTCGAGGCGCAGGGGGCCGTTCCTTAAACAAGGCAGTGATCTTGCAGCCCCACCTCCCATAGGAGGCCGGCTGACCCTTTATTCCGGCACTTGGGCAGCCACCACTACAGATGCATGGGTGTTAGACACCGTCATCCAAGGTCTGAGACTAGAATTTTGTTCCCAACCACCTGACAAATTCTGCTCTTGCCCTATTCCAACGAGCAGGACCAGAGCTGACCTTATGTCAGAAGCCATAGCTCAGTGGTTCTCAACCTTTCTAATGCCGTGACCCCATAATACAGTTGCCCATGTTGTGGTGACCCCCAGGGGCGTGGCCAGGTGGGCGTGGTGGCCAAGTGGGTGTGGCGGCCCAAGTGGGCTTGGCCACCAGGTGGGCGTGGCCACCAAGTGGCCACAACCAAAATAGCTCTCAGAAAAACACATGTGGATATGTTTCTCAGGCGAAGGGATATGTTTCTCAGTTTCTCAGTGTGTAATAATTTCAGAGATATGCTACTTGTTATGAGAACATGTAAGCCAGTGACATTAAGTACCATATCCATGCAATTTGTTTTATGGTCCATTTTATAATCCCTTGTGTTCAGCTGCCAGAAAACTCTCGTGGTTTTTTTTTTCTTTCCTGTACAAGGGATCTTGGAGACTATCCCTCTGGGATAGTTGGAAGGCCTGGAAATGGGAGACACTGTCTTTTGTAGTGTTTCTTCTCTGTCCTAAGCAGGTGGAGAAAGGAGAAGTTGGGTTCTTGGGAGCTCTGCTATAGGATGTCTCCCCAATCTACATGCTGGCTGGGGAATTCTGGGAATTGAAATGCACACATTTAAAGTTGCAGAGACTGAAAAGTACAACTATACATGAAGGGATTGGGAGAGCTCATCTGCCAGCATGAAAGAGTCATCATGATGCCAATGTTACTCTATTATAGATCTTCATGAGGTGGAGACCTGACCCAGATCCTGAAGGCCCAGTTCTGGATGGGGAGAAATAGACTTAAACTGAATCCCAGCAAGGATGTGTTTGTGGTTTGGTTTGGTTTTGTACCACATTGTCTGGACTCTGGTAGAATTCCATCCTAACTAGGCCAGGGGTTTTTTTGTGGTCCCTAGGCAAGATTGCTCAGGTACTGCTGTTGCCTGTAAAATCTTTATTTTTTAAAGTGTCCCTTTTGACTTTTTTAGGTACAGGTAGTCCTCATTTAGTGAGTGCCTCATTTAGTGACCATTTGCAATTAAGATTGTGATAAAAAAGTAACTTTATGACCAATCATTGCATTTACAATTTTCACAAATATGCAAAGGAAAGCTGAAGTATGATCTTAAGTATAATCACCGTTTCACTTAGCAACTTAGTGTACACGGACTGGAAATATTCCCTGAGTTCCTTTTCTTTCTGATTTTTGATTATAGTCATCTTCCACAGCCTTATTCAAACATTGCCCTTCAGCCAGCATGAGGCAGGAAGTGTATGTTTAATATTTATCGAGTAAATGGGAGGGGAACAAAGCATGAGAATGTTTATTGTGGTGTTTATTGCTATGCAAAAGGGGGGATGGGGCGGGGGGAATATTTTTTTTTTCTTAAAGCAACACCACTGTCAAGCCCCACGGGGCTTGCCATTCACAGGGGGGGGGGTGACACACAACGGAGCCCGCAGCTGCCGACCGCCGTTCCAATGCTGGTCGCCACATCGGAGCAAGGAAGCGCCATCCCAGCCATCATGGGAGGGAGGGGGGATGGGGCTCCCGAGCGCCGACGAGGCAGCGCCCTGAGAGATGACCGGGCCGGGCTCGGCTTTCCCACGGCGAGAGGGGCCGCCGGGAAGAACCAGTTCTGAGAGGAAGAAGCGGAGGACCGAGGCGGCAAGGATGGTGACCATGTCTCTTCAGTCCGCCGCTGCCTCCTCCTCCTCCTCGGAGACTCGGAAGTTCACGTGGGCGCTCAGCAAACCGGGCACAGCCGCTGAGTTGCAGCAAAGTTTTTTGCTGCTTTCAGACAGACCCGCCAGGCAGGCGGGCGGGGCGGGGGTCTGGCCAACAATCTACAAGTGGGACAGGGCTGGGATGAGCGACTCGGGGTGGCTGCTGCCCCCTCGTTCCAAGCAAACAAGGGAGGAAGGGGCGCAGGGGTCTCTGAACCCACCGGAGGTAAGAAAACCACCTGCTCCGCTCGAGGGTCCTCCCGGATTCACCGCCCGCCCTTCGCCGCCACTCACCACAAGAACGTAACCCCGCACCACTTCGGAGACAGCCCTCTACGCGGGTTTCCTTCCAGAAAGAGCCCCGCCAGGCGCGAGCAACCCATCCCCTCTCTTCCTTCCACTTTCCGCCCCGCTTCCCTCCGCAGCCCTCAGGGTTAGACCCAGCGCACCCCCTTTGCCTCTGACCCTCCGCATCGGCCCTCGGCACTCTTCCTTCGCCCAACCCCAGCCCAACTTCGGCTGGCTCCGAGCGGAAACTGCACCTATCCCTTCTTCCCCCCCACTCCGCCCCGGCCAGGGCAGCCCGAGAAATGGACCGAGCCTGCTCCAATCGAGCCAAGGTTTTTCTTTCGCCCCTTCTTTTCCCTTTGCTTCTGTAAAACCAGATCTCTCTCTTTCTCCCCCTTCCCTCCCCCGCCCTTCTCTCCCCGTTTCCCCTTTTAAAAAATAATAATTAAAGCAGGGCGAAGAATCAACGTGCTCAAAACTTACTGCTTTTGCTTGTTCTCTCTCTTGCTTTCTGGCACGTGCTCTGAAACCGAAACTTCCTAACTTTATATTGGAAAAAACTGCGCATGTGCAAAGAGGAGGGAATAAAGAGCATAGCTAGGGAAAAGGGAAAAAAATGGCGGACAGTGCTGTTTGGTCGTTCGACCCCAAATGGGGTCGCGACCCATAGGTTGAGAACCGCTGTTGTAGCGGGAGATCCATTTTTGCATTTAGACCTGCTTCAAAAGTTGCTGGAAGGGTGGTGGTGATCTTTTAATTATTATACTGGTTGAAAATTAAAAGCCAGAGTTATTGCCACAGCAATGAGCAGCCTTTCCAGAATACTAAAGAGCGAGGACATTTAATGCCTTGTAAATTAATTGCCAGGGTGACCTTGTGCAAACTCAGGACTTAAGCGGAGACAAGATTGGTAAGTGCTTGGGTGGGGAGGGGGAGGAGGAGGAGGGGAGGAAGGCCCAATGGGTGCTTGTGGAGACCACCACAAAATCCCCTCCAGACTGCAAAGTTGGCAAACCAAGAAAACTGAATCAATTTATTTATTTTATTTATTTAGTGTATGGCATAGAATACTGGGTATGGATCTGCAACATGCATTAACGTGCCACCTAGATTAAAAACACCGTCCAGGCAGGCAGTCCTCAGGTTATGACCACAATGGACCCCACAATTTCTGCTGTGAAAGCAAGACAGTTATGTGAATTTTGCTCCGTTTTACAACCTTTCTTGCCACAAAAGGTGATCATGTGGACACTGCAGCCGTCATAAATGTGAGTCAGATGCCAAGCAAATGAATTTTGATCACATGATTATGGGGATGCTGCAACGGTCGACTTAAGCGGTCCTTAAGTCACTGTGTTCAGTGCAGTTGTAGCTTTGAATGGTCACTAAACAAACAGTTGTAAGTCGAGGACTGCCTGTAAACCATGAATGTTAAAAAGATCTACATCCAGGTACCAATATCTAAGCCAGCTAACCTTTAATAAGTAAAAAGAAAAGATTTGGCTTTCAGTGGTCGGTGAAGAAGATGTTATTTGTGGAGAAATTAGCTTTTTTATTAGACAAAAACAAATACCAGCATTCCAGGGTCACATGATCCCGATTTCCCACCTTCCCAACCGGTTTCCAATAGCAAAGTCAATGGGAAAAGCCAAATTTGCTTAGCGACCATGTGATTCACTTAACAACCATAATGATTCATTTAACAACCAAAAAAGTTGTAAAATCAAGTGTGACTCACTTAACAACTCTCTTGTTTACCAACGAAATTGTGGTTCCCAGTTGTGCCATAAGTCGAGGACTACCTGTATTGTCATCCGTTCCTTCCCAACAATAGCTCACCTAAGCCAGGGATCTTCAAACTTGGCCCTTTTATGACTTGTGGACTTCAACTCCCAGAATTCCTCAGCCAGGCACGTGTGCCTGGCTGAGGAATTCTGGGATTTGAAGTCCACAAGTCATAAAAGGACCAAGTTTGAAGACCCCTGCTCTAATCTACGCTATACAAGTCAATGTAGCCCTATAAACAAGTCTTTGGTGCTGAGTCCTTATAACAGATACAGGTTTTAAAGTTTGTAAAATGGAATAAAACTCCCCAAATCCTTGCGTGCATCAGGATGAGGGGCTGATTTCTTTTCCTGGCTGTTTCTGAGATCCGAGTTTGTTTTGGTAGAAGGTATGAGCTGAGCCTAATCTTGGTGACGTGAGGGTGGGCAGTGTTTCTGCCTGGCTATCTCTGATTTCGTTCTCAGTACTGCTTTTCCCAGGCCCAAACAGCAATCTTAACTCTGCTGCTTTCTCCCTTTCTAGGACTGTTCCCATAAAAGCAGAGCTAAAATAACCTTACCATTTTAAAGGTCAATTTGGACCCGCACACAAACCCAGGCAATATGACGGCTAGGGCTGTGTATTTACGACTGTATCCACCACAAACCTCCATGGGCGCTTCTCCAAATAAAACTTTACCCTGCTGTGCTCTCCTGGTTCCTCTGGGGGGGGGGGAGGAGAAGAGAATGGGAACACTATGTGACCAATAAATATAGAAACAAACAAACCTGCACTTTAGAATTTCCAAAACATTCTCCGTTTTACAGCCATGTGATTTTTGAGCATGCCTGACATAGCTCAAATGTTACAGAATGTCTCAGTCCCTGAGGAGAAATATCAAGTATTTCTTCCTGCAGCCTCAGCCTAGGGAAGAAAATGGATTGTCTGCCATTACAATATTGCTTAAAAAAACCAAAAACTCAGGTCCTTCCTCAATACATAACCGCTTGTTTTGCAGGCCTGTGTGTTTCTTTTTCCTCCGTGGTTCTCAACCTGTGGGTCGGGACCCCATTTGGGATCGAATGACCATTTCACGGGGGTCACCAAACCATGCTGTCTGCCATTTTTTTCCCTTTTCCCTAGCTGTCCTACTCCCTCTTATTGGTGGCCACACCCACTTGGGGGTCACCACAACATGGGGAACTGTATTATGGGATCACGGCATTAGAAAGGTTGAGAATCACTGCTCCAATAGGATTCAATGTAAGGTGACCAACTTTTTTACAATGAGAAGGAGGACACAAATAAATTGAAGGAAAAAAACTGTAATGCGTGTGTATGTGTGCCGTGTCGTGTTTCGGTAAGAAGTAAATAAACCCACTTGCGTGCGGCACACTCTTGCACGCGGCACACTCTCTCAAAACAATTCTCCTGTGCGGAGTGCATGCGTCTCATAATCGCATCTCGCCGCACTGTACCAAGCCTTGACGAATCGTCATGTCAAATACAAATACATCACATCACATGAAACAGATCGGATCGGCATCGATCAAATACGGAGATTTACAGATTAATCTTTAAATATCGAAAAGGAGGACATGTAGGAGGACACTTTTCGAGAGAGGACAAAACTTACAAAAGAAGGACTGTCCTCCCTAAAGGAGGACGATTGGTCACTTTATTCAATGCAACATACAGCAAAGAAATAAGAATCACTGGTCATAAGAGACAACTCTGCACCATTGCAAAGCTAGTGAGCTCATTGTATTTGTGTTGGAGGCACCAAGGCACCAAGGATTAGCTGGTGACACCGTTGTTGCTGGGGGAACGCCCAGTTGGGGACTCCTTTCAGTGGTGGGATTCAAATATGTGAACAACTAGTTCTCTTGTGTGGATGCCGCTTCTGGAAGTCCATTCGGGGCCTGGGCCACAAAAAATTAGCTACCGGTTCTGCCGAAGTGGTGCAAACTGGCTGAATCCAACCACTGACTCCTTTCCTGTCTCTGTTAATGAGCCCACCAAAGTGGTACCTATTTATCTACTTGCATTTGCACGCTTTGAGACTGCTAGTTTGGCAGGAGTTGGAACGAATGACGGGAACCCACCGCATCACACAGCAGCGCTCAGGTCTCAAACATGGGCTTGCAGACGGTCAACCCAGTATTCTAACCACGTGAGCCACTGCGCTCTGTGGCTAGTGAGGTAGGCTAGGTTAAGTGTGAGGTCAGGGATTCAGATAGTCCTCAATTTACAACCATTCATTCAGCGACCATCCAAAGTTACAACGGCACTGAAACAAGTAATTTAGAGCCAGCCCTTGCACTTAGAACTGTTGTTGCATCCCCACGGTCAGTGATCAAAATTTTGGTGCTTGGCAACTGGCATGTATTACAAGGGTTGCAGCGTCCTGGGATCACGTGATCACCACTTATGACCTTCTTGGATAGCTTCTGACTGGCAACGCCAATGGGGAAGCTGGATTCATTTAACAAGCCTATGATTCATTTAAGAACTGCAGTGGTTTGCTTAACAACCATGGCCAAAAAAAAGATCATAAAATCAGGCGCAACTCCCTTCCAACCATTTTTCTTAGTGATGGAAATTCTGATCCCAATTGTGCTTGTAAGTTGAGGACTATATTTAATTAGCTGCAACAACACAGCAGTAGAAACTTGGCAATCAGTTCTTGGAAAGTGACTTGCTCAGCCCCATGACCAGGTGGAGTTAAAAGACTGTGGACTTCCTTGAGCCTGTTTCAGTGGTGGGATTCAGCCGGTTCACACCAATTCGCATTCGGAAAACCGGCTGGCTTCCAAAAGTCCAGCCTAGGCCTCGGAGGCTTGGAGGAGGCCTCCCAGGCCTAGAACAGCCCACCGGAAGTGCATGGATGCCACTTCCGGAAGTCCATTCTAGGCCTCGGAGGCCCAGGCCTGCATCGAATAAGAGAACCGGTTGTTCACGTATTTGAATTCCACTACTGGTCTGTTTGCTAGACTAGGTTTATTGGGTTGGATTCAGACAATGTAGTCCAAGACTAGTAGCGGCATTTGTCCATCACATTAAGCTTGGTTAGATTTTTACCTTGGTTAATCTGGCTGTGGCTTTGCATATTGTGTGAGCCCAGCCCCTTTAGGTCACTTAGAGTTCAACAGATGGCATGAACCCAGAGAATGTGTTGATGGGTATTGCACCAACCCAGTCTTTATTTTATGATACAGTAATGACTGTTTTCATTTTGAAATTGCAGTTTAGGCTTGAAGGTTAAATAGAGCCTTTGTATTCCTCACGTATGGTTTGGCCAGAGGTATACAATTTGTATAGAGCTCACCCACTCATTCTCAGACTTTTGATTTGGGGTGCTTTTTTGGTGTCTTTCTCTTCCCCCACACTTTTTTCCCAAGTAGAACAGTAAGGGGAAAAAGAGTTTATTCACATAAACAAGCAACTACTACTAATGAAAAGAAGCTAGAATTGGTACAGCTAGAAGTGGAATAAGGATTCTCATTTACTTCATCCCTGCATCAGTTACTTAGGATGGAGAAATATAACAGAATACAGAATAATAGAGTTGGAAGGGACCTTGGAGGTCTTTTGTTCCAACCACCTGCTCAAGTAGGAGATCCTATAAGTTAAGGTGACCAACTGTCCTCCTTTAGGGAGGATAGTCCTCCTTTTGTGAGTTCTGTCCTCCCTCGAAAAATGCCCTCCTACATGTCCTCCTTTTTGATATTTGAAGACTAATCTGCAGGGCTTTTTTTCTCTCTCATAGAACGCTCAGAACGGCACCTTTTTTTGAAGGTTTTTTTTTTCAACTTTTCCATGAGCTGTGCTACTCCCGCTATTGGCTTTCGAAAGCCAATAGGAATTGCTGCTGAGCGTGCCAAAACACCCAGCCGGCAAACTTTGCACCTGCAAGTTGTCTGTATTATTGTTTGCAATGAATAAAATGTTTCTTTTATTTACGATATTTTTTTCTTCAATTTATTTGTGTCCTCCTTTTCATTGTAAAAAAGTTGGTCACCTTATATAAGTATTCCAGACAAATGGTTGTCCTATAAACAGGATGAACCGAAGATTGTGGGGAAAAACGCACGCGCAGCAAACTGCCGTGCTTTCCCCCCCCACAAACCTCATAACCTTTTGATACCCTTTGTCCCAGTGAAACAGCCAGAAGGTTTGACTTAATGCCTCACCTACCTAAACAGATACCGTATATGCCGGCGTATAAGATGACTTCCGGAAGCGCTAAACTCGGCGCCAAAGACGGGGGTCATCTTATACGCCGGGTCGCCTAATACGCCGGCATATACGGTAATAGGCTTAAGTTCCTTCCTATCTCTTCCTGTCTTTGTCAGTTCCTTCTCCTTTTGATCTACCTGTATTTGTTCTTACCGGGTCTTTGACCATGTAATGTGTTACTTACATGAAGACATTTTCCAATGAAGAAACCTTTGTCAGCATCTAATGGTTAAGCTGCTGTATGTAACAAGTATATAAGAAGCAATAAACTCAGAGTTTGTCAAGCTGTGTCCTGCAGCTTCAAACCTCTGCTCAAGACATGCCTGTGTCTTTTTCTTAGCATCTTACAGAAGATATTCCTGCATCTTGCATGGACCCATGATGCACTGCTGGGACTACATTTGACAGCCTAGGCTGGCAGTTTTCCCAAGATGGGGTTAATGCCTAGCACTAAGTCAGGACAATGTTAACATTACCAGGCAAGCTAGCTTCTACAACTTAGCTATCAGGTCTGTTCTTGGGGTATTCGTGAAAATGGTTTTTATGTTACAAGCTGAGGCTTCCAGGGGGGTTCTGTTGTTCAGCTGAAGACCACTGCCTTAGGTTTTGCATTTTAATAAACAGGACCAGAACATGTATTAGGAATGAAGTAGGCAGATGGCAATAGCAACATTTCTAATCCTGATGTTACCTTCTAGTGGAGGACACATAGCAATAGCAATAGCATTTAGACTTATATACTGCTCCACAGAGCTTTACAGCCCTCTCTAAGTGGTTTACAGCACTTAGAGAGGGCATATTGCCCCCAACAATCTGGGTCCTCATGTTACCACTCTTGGAGGGATGGAAGGCTGAGTTAACCTGGAGCCAGTCAGGATTGAACTCCTGGCAGTGGGCGGAGTTAGTCTACAATACTGCATTCTAACCACTGCACCATCACGGCTCTTTTATGATATTCACATGACATGTGCTAGCTCTCTCAGGGAGCCTCATGGCCTCAGAACAGTACCCTATCACCAGTGTTGAAGTAACTTTCATCTCACCAGCTTCTATTTATGAAATTGAGAATGGCACCATCTTTTCTTTCACCCCAGGCAGCACAATGTCTACAATCTTGACTGCAATTTCACAATGGCCTGGGCCCGCAATGGAAGTGAACATAATCTCAGAATTGTCCAGCACGCAGACCCATCTGCGTATCTCTATTTTTATCCTACATTTGCTTCTTGCTTCTCAGTCAAAATAAAGTGACACACATTATACACAATGGAAAAACATTATGTAAATGAGGCCCATTTTAACCTCACTAGATTAGTGGGATGATGAAAACAACTCAGTAATTTACCGATTGGGCTTTTTTTAAAAAAGCTTGACATCAACCAAATATTGTTGTTTTATACTGATTCTGTATTCCTTCTCCTGAACTTTATCCCAGTTAGTTAGTGAACCCTCAAGAACTAACTGAGAATCCCACAATATTAGTTGAATTTGCAACGGTTGCCACCAAATGCTAGGTTGGTCTGTATCCAGGCTTATTTTGTCCACAAGTTATGTTAGAAATTCTGTTTATATAAAGCACCGCACAGTGCAAAGAAAGAGTACAATCACCATGTGCTTTACTGCTCAACTATATTACTGTAATAGGTAACAGAACAAAAGAGCATAGGACAAAAAAGCATAGAGTGTATACCATGGATCCAAATTTGTAAATGCTGCCATCAACTGGCTAAATACTACTGTAGTTGTTGCATAAAAATACATTTCAACAATGAATTCCATCAAGTTAGTTATGAATGAGAGGGCGAACTGGCATGTTTTACCAAGATATGGTTAGGCATACACAGTTTTTTCTTTCGGAAGTATGTCCACCCAGCTGTAGGAGAAGAACAGGCAGAGCTGGGGAATAGAGTTAAGTGTGCCATCAACTTAGAGCTGTTACGATGATCTTATCTGGACCAATTTAATATTGTACTTTAGTTGACTAGATTCTTGTGTATATTCTGAACAATAAATCTTCTAAACTTCAATGTAATGTTTGGTTCTGTGCTCCTGACATTAATCTGATTAATGATAAAGGTCAATGGAATTTAAAAAGGGTTGAGCTTGGACAGTTTGTGGCAATGTAACGATTCCAAGCTGATGATGTGCTTAACTCTGCCCCCCAGCTCTGCCTGCTCTTCTATACGAGATTTCAAATGTAACATATGTGACAATTCTTGAGGGCAAGGTTGGTAGAATGGCTATCAGCTTATGACCACAAGTGAGCCCAAAATTTCTGTTGTTACGTGAGACAGTTGTTAAGCTAGTTTTGCCCTATTTTATGACCTTTCTTGCCAAAGTTGTTAAATGAATCACTGCAGTTGTTAAGTTAGTAGCATGGTTGTTAATTGAATCTGGTTTCCACATTGGCTTTGCTTGTCAGAAGGTTGCAGAAGGTGATCACATGATCCTAGGACATGGCAAACTGCCATAAATACATGCCAGTTGCCAAGAGTCTGAATTTTGATGATGTGACTATGGGGATGCGGCAATGGTCATAACTGCGAGAAATGGTCATAAGTCACTTTTTCAGTCCTGTTGTAACTTTAGAACAGTCACTAAGTGAACTGTTATAAGTTGAGGTCTACCTGCAGTCATTTGGGAGGTTCTGGATGGCTTTTAGAGACATAGCACACCTGGATGTAAAATTGGGGTCTGGGAATCAGATGAGATTTTGTTATTTACTTATCAAATTTCTATACTGCCCATCACACTTGTGTCACTCTGGGACGTAAACAAACAAACAAATAAATAAATAAATAAGCAAGCCGAGGTGGCGCAGCAGTTAGAGTGCAGTACTGCAGGCCACTTTAGCTGACTGTGTTCAGCAGGTCAGCGGTTCAAATCTCACCGGCTCAAGGTTGACTCAGCCTTCCATCCTTCCGGGGTAGGTAAAATGAGGACCCAGATTGTTGGGGGCAATGTAAATATATATATACATTGCTTACTGGTGTACACCACTTAGAGAGTGCTGGCACTTAAAGTGGTATATAAGTCTCATAAATAAATAAATAAATAAATAAGCAAGCCATGGCACTGAATGAATCCGACACAAAACAGATGTTTTATGCAGCTGAGTGATCTTGGTTTCCAGTTCCTTTGGTTTTGAAATTTGATCTTTTGAATTGGCTTTTAACCTTGTGTAAGCTGCCCAGATTTTTTCTGAATTTGACTATATGAATATTTAATGCTATTTAAGATGGAATTTGTAATGAGTTGGGGAAAACCGACACTTGAGTTTCAAGAAACGATTAAAGTTCCCCTAAATGGGACAGCACACCAGGAAAGGCTACATGCCACACACATAAAAACAGGCTACCATCTTGATAGGTTTTGTTCTCCACATCTGCCTTCCCCATGGAGACTCCAGACCCCATGCACCCACTTCACGGTCTGTTTCTGTTGCTCCCCTTTGGGAGGAGGTTTCAAAGTATTTATAGCAGGACTACTAGATTCTGCAACAGCTTTGTTCCTTATGCCATCCATCTTGTAAATTCGCAGGATTCTTTTTCCTCACCTTGTATATGTACACATCTGACCTAGTCTATGTTGTTTCTCTGTGTCATATATGTGTGTGTATTTGGGTATATGCAAATTTTTTGACATGCTTATGTAGTATGCATTGGAGAACTGAATGCAACGAAATTTCATTTTGATGTATGCTGATTAGTGTACATCTAAAGTGACAATAAAGTTTTTCTATCTGTCTATCTATCTATCTATCTATCTATCTATCTATCTATCTATCTCTCTATCTATCTATCTATTTATCTATCTAGGATTTTGAGTAGGGTATTCCAAACTGACACTCTTTCAGAATGACAATGGGAATAGAATTGCACAGATTCTGCAGTTGGGGTTGAAATGTAATAAGTGATGATAGCCTATCATTTTATCATATGCAAGGTATTTTTAACCAATTGTTGCCTGGAATCAAGTTTGTGAGAAGAATGTCCAGCCAACATTTGGAGGAAAGGGTAAGGAATTAAAAAAAAAAGGATAACATAATCAAACACTTCCAAGAGTTCAATCAAGCAATGAAAGCAATTTGGATGCTTTAATTTGCTCTCTTCCTGTCTTACTTCAAGAAAAGCCGTCCGCACATCCGGTAGGAAAGGCTGGGCATCCATGGACTTGAATCTCATTAATTATTTTCTCGGTATGAACAAAAGGTGGTTCTTCTCACCCTGAGGTTATTGCTGTGCTTCCTTCTACTAAAGCACAGTCTTCCCTGAACACACATTTTCACCCCACTCTTTCCTTTTCTGCTGAAATTCAACCTCTGCCATTCCCTTTGACCCCAACATATGTCCCTGACTGCACTCTTTTCTCCAGTGGCTTCCTCCTGTCAATTACTCTTGACCCAGAGCAAGGTCCACTCCCCGATGCCTTGCTGACCCAGGCTTGCCAAAGCTGAATGAAGCCTCCCTCCTTTTCCTTCCAGCAGAAGCCCTATACAACCGGAAGTCAATTGGGTTGTCTTTTTAAAAAAATGTCTGTTCACTGTTCAGAAACTGGACATCCACTTATCAGAAATGGTATAGGGCAGTGGTGGCGGACCTATGGCACGCGTGCCAGAGGCGGCACTCAGAGCCCTCTTCATGGGCACGCATGCCATGCCCCGGAGATGTCAACTATCCCTCTTCAACCAGCCGCCTGAGGTCCCACATGACCGGATGCATCCCGGCACGGCTGGTTTCTTTCCCCCCCCGTCCTGTCCTTCCTGGCCTTGCACGCTCTTCTTTTCCCAGGCACAACCCACTACATCGCCTCCTCAGCTGTAGGCCACCTGTCCAGCTCAAAGGCAGTTTCTCTGAACTGCTGGCGGTGGGCTATGGAGCCCCAGAGTGTGTCAGTCAAGGAGCCGGCAGGCTGTGGCGGCTGACGGACACTGTCGGCCCCCATGCGCTCACTGGCCTCTGTGGGGGGGGGGGGCTGATGGTGTCAGGCAGCAGCTGCCCCGGCCTCTGCCTTGCCTTGCCCCACAGCAATGGTACCCCCGCCCTGCCTTGCCTCGACTCACCTCGCAGGACAAGCCTTCTGCTCACTGCCCCACCTACTGGAGACCCGCTGAATCTTCCCCAACCCTGCCCGCCCCCCACAGGCATCCCTCCCCACGAGCAACATCAAGGTGACCATGCCCACTATGGCCACACCTACCCAGTTTGCCATGACCACCACAGCCACGCCCACCCAGTGACCCACATCCCACTTGGCACCCAGCAATACATAAGTGGGTTTTGGGTTGCAGTTTGGGCACTTGGTCTCTAAAAGGTTCGCCATCACTGGTATAGGGTCTCCTGCTTGAGCAGGGGGTTGGACTAGAAGATCTCCAGGGTCCCTTCCAACTCTATTGTTCTGTTATTCAGTGTTAGACTGGAGTGGGATTTGCTCTCCATTTATATGCAGCTTGCCCTGTCAGTACTGTATTGGTGAGGTGTTGTTTTCTCCTGGGCCGTTGCTTGATTAGGCTGTTGTTTATTCCTTGATTGCTTGTCTGAGTTGGTATTTCCTCAATTACGATATTTTAACTGCTTGATTGTTGGTCTAGTATTATTCTCGGTGTTAATCTCTGCTTATCTGAGTGTTGATTGCTAGCGAGAAAGTGTTCTAGTCTTTTTATTTCCTTTTTAGCTTTTTTATTCTCTCTTTTGAATAAGGGGTAAATGTTTATTTCTATATCCCTATTGACCAGGTAAACAACAATTTCACACCATAACAAGATAAAAAACAGCTACACATGAGCTCCATACATTCTCTTCTATTGAAATCTGGTTTTCCTTAGAATCACAATACTCAATAATGTTAAATTAAATTTAATTCAAATATAATTACTCCTAGGAGTGGATTAATTGATTGATTTCCGTTTTGGGTCAGATTCTTATTTCCCAGTCATTCTGGCCTGTTTCCATAGGTTATTTACAATAAGGGACAACAGAAAACTCCATCAGATCTCTTTGCTAAAGGACATGCTGATAATAACTACATAGCATATTTATAAGCCAATATATCTTAGAGTGCTCCAGGTTGGGGCAGGCTGTACAATAACAAGCTGACTCTTAGTCATGTCGTCCCTCCAGGAGATTTAACCAGCTAGTGATTACACTCAAAAAGAGAACGCCAAATTTCATGGTCCTTGATCTGATGAGGCATTTCCTTGTTACCCCTTCTACTCTAGTTTTTCTACCTGCCAAATCAAAACAGAACATTCAAAGCAGCTTTGACATTCTATGAAGGCCCCGGCAGGCTGCAGGTGTTTGCTGATTTCTGTTCTTCTGACATTTTTCTCCCAAACCAGAAAGAGAGAGAGAGATGATTTAGAAACAATTGTGGGTCCTGGCTTGCGGTGGGAATCCTCTGCCCCTCCATTGTGGTTCAAGCTTCTCTTGAAGTTCCTGATGTTTGTCTCTCATGCCTTCCCCTTCACCAGCATCTCTGATTTTGGTGATTTGGTGCCTCTGGAGAAATGGTCAAGAGGATCTGGTTGAATTTAGAAGGGACTCAAATGCAAAGGCTATTTTCATGGACATTCTCAACAGAACAGGTGACAGACTTTTCTTTTCTCAAAGATACATTCAGTGGTGGGATTCAGCCGGTTTGCACCACTTCAGTAGAACCAAAGTGTTGCCCAGGCCCAGAATGGATTTCCAGAAGCGGCATCTACACAGAGAACCGGTTGTTCACCTATTTGAATCCCATCACTAGACACATTGTCTTTGGGGCTTCCAGTAAAATAGATTTCAACTATCCAGGCTGAAGAGGACTTTCTCCAGAGTTGTGGACAAACCAAGTCCTGGTTTTGTGTGGTTGCAGTAAACACTTAGTCATGGTAGGGTAAATTCCTCTGGAATTTATTTATGAGCTTTTAATTGCTTCCTTTTCCTTTCCTTTCCAAAGAGCCTTAAACATCGATTCTTTTTTTATTTTGGTTTGGATGAAAAGGGTAGAGGACACCCTAATGTGTGGAAATTGGAGCAAGCCTGCTTATAAATACACATCATGCCTTCTGAGAACAGGTAGTCCTCTACTTACGACCACTGTTGAGCCCAGAAATTTCAGTTGTTAAGGGAGACATTTGTTAAGTGGGTCTTGCCCCATGCTACGACCTTTCTTGTCTTTAAGTGAACCACTGCAGTTGTTAAGTTAGTAAACCCGGTTGTTAAGTGAATCCGGCTCCCCCATTGACTTTGCTTGTCAGAAAGTCGCCAAAGGGGATCACATGACCTTGGGACACGGCAACCGGTCATAAGTATGAACCAGTTGCCAAGCCTCTGGATTTTGATCATGTGATCACCAGGATGCTGCAAAGGTTGTAACTGCGAAAAGTGCTTCTAAGTCCCTTGTTTTAGTGCCGTTGTAACTTTGAACGGTCACTAAATGAACTGTTGTAAGTCGAGGATTACCTGTAGTTGATAGTAAGGCTAAGGATGGCTAAATAAATAGTCCGGTGTGTTGTGAAATGTACACGTGGATCTTACATTCCTGCAAGGGCCTAGGTGAGGGGTCTGCAACCTTGACAACTTTAAGACTTGTGGACTTCAGCTCCCAGAATTCCTCAGCCAGAATAGCTGGCTGAGGAATTCTGGGAGCTGAAGTCCACAAGTCTTAAAGTTGTCACGGTTGCAGACCCCTGGCCTAGGGGCTGCATCGATTTCATTGATGTAATGCTAATGATGTTAAATCTTCCCTGCAGCTTGAATTCTCTGCATCCCAAACGGGGCAGGCTATTTTCATAACAAGCTATTGTGGCTGGACCTGTTCTGGGAGCAATGCCCAACTGATTCTCTTGTCTGGAGAGGTTTTTTGCTTTTCATTAAATGCTCTGCACAGCTGCCTTGAGCTCCTCCTTGCCCTGAACCCACCTCAAGGCAGCTGGGTCCCCACACAATCCGCATTGCATCTGCCTTTTCCTACCCAGCGCAACTTCATCGTCTTCGACTTTGACCATTTTCATGACATCGTCCCACATCTTATTTTAATCTTCCCATTTCCTAACCTGTCTTTATCCCCTCACCTTCCAATGGGGATGGCCTCTGTCTTTGCTTAAGAAGAACTTTCTTCCCTCTGTTGTATACAGGGCTTTTTTTTGTCATAGAACGCCCAGAACGGAGGTTTGAATAAAGAAGGAGAATGGGTAGGAAAAAATGCATAAGAATTTCACTGCTCAGCACTAATAGAAATTCAGATTGCAGACTCAAAGGAACTCCTCTCCACTCCTCTCCACTCCCTTCTTCTCCCCTCTCCTCCCTTCCTGTGTCCTCTTCCTCCCCTTTCCTCTCCTGTCTTCTCCTTTCCCTTCCCCTCTCCTCCCCTTCCCTCCTGCCTCCCCTTCTCCTCTCCTCTCCCTTCCCCTCCCTTCCTGTGCCCTCTCCCTCGCCTCTCCTCTCCTGTCTTCTGCCTTCTCCCTTCCCTTCCCGTCTCCTCCCCTTCCCTCCTCTGCCTCCCCCTTCTCCTCTCCCCTCCCTTCCTCTCCCCTCCCCTCCCTTCTTGTGTCCTGTTCCTCCCCTTTCCTCTCCTGTCTTCTCCTTTCCCTTCCCCCTCCTCCCCTTCCCCTCTCCTCCCCTTCCCTCCTGCCTCCCCCTTCTCCTCTCCTCTCCCTTCCCCTCCCTTCCTGTGCCCTCTCCTTCACCTCTCCTCTCTTTTCTCCTCTCCCTTTCCCTCCTCTGCCCCTTCCCCCTCTTTTCCTCTCCTCTCTTTTCCTCCCCTCCCTCCTCCTCTCCTCCCTTCCCCCCTTTATCCTCCCTCCCTCCCTCTCTCCTTCCTTCCTTCCTTCCTTCCTTCCTTCCTTCCTTCCTTCCTTCCTTCCTTCCTTCCTTCCTTCCTTCCTTCCTTCCTTCTCTTCACCTATAGGTAGAAAAGTTCCAGACTCAAGGATTATATTTGAGCCACTTCATTTTCCTTTATGTGTAGATCAAAGTTTGCCATCAATCTAACTGGAATGTAACATAAACATACACATTAAACATCACCATCATTATTAAAAGGGGTACTAAAAGAATTTCCTCTGGAGTCATCTTCAGATTTTTTTCAGAAATTATTCCAGCTTCATTATACTGTATACCATATATACAAGTGTTAGCAGAAAACTGTGGAATCACAGCACAAAATGTATCTTCACCCCTTAGTCTCATTATATTATTGTGAATGCATAGGGATAGCCAACAAGGTAGAAAAAAAAAAAAAGAACTGGAAAGAACTCTTTAGAACAATCAACTTTTTACAGATAAAGCCAGGGGTTGACATTTTATTTTTAAATATTTAGTTATCTTATCACACACTTGAAAAACAGAACATTTCTCTAAAAAGTCACTGGTGGAGGGATTAAGCCTTTAGGCTTGGAATTTTGATTCATCAGTGGCTTAGATGTTGATGAGTTTCTCATTTTTTAATTTGACTGGGATATATGTGTGCATGCATGCGTGTTACAAGATGGAAGAGCACACCCATGCATCTTAATACTGTTGCATTTGAATTCTAAGCACCTGCTCTTGTATGCAAATTGTGCAGTACAGTAATAATATTATATTTCTGCCTGCTCTACGCCGATGATACATTCAATTGGTTTGCATCAACATCCAGAACCAACTTTTCTCCCACAGTCATTTGCACTGATCACCCAAGCAACGTAATGAGGAAAACCTTTTCTTCAGTAAAAGAGGAGTATTAACATGCCTTGCTAGGGAAGAAGCAGAATTAAATCCCAAAAAAGAGAAACTGGAAATCAACAGCCAGGCCTTGGCACCAATTTGAAGGAGAATCTCTTCTATCTTACCTGGATGGAATCTAAATTCTAGCTGTGAAATCTAAGCAGCTTTGTCTGAAAGTCCAATGGGTTAAATGATGCAAAAGTGCAAGGTCACAAGGCCAAACTTCTTGGGAATAAAATGACATCTGTGAGCTAAATACATGCCAGCTGCCTTTGAATGAATATAGCTGTCCCAGGTCTCTGTGCAAATTTAGGCAAACAATGTGTTTGCAATCTGTGTTTGGGCCCGTGCTTGAAAAAAAAAAACAGAATTTGTTAAAAAACCTGGACTCTTTGACTCCTGACTCCAGATCCCATCTAATTCTTTCTGTTTTGCAAGCTACTACGATCCTCACATCGGAACTGGCTTATGCCTTTTATTGTTTTTGCAATAAGCTAATTACCAAATTGTAACGTTAGGATTCTCTGTCTCCTCTTCCATATCCTTGGAACTGAATGTCACCAACAGAGTGAAATCAGTTCCTATAGCCATAGGCTCAAAAAGGGGGAAGTGAAAATGATTTCTTAGATCATCTTCTTGGTGTGTAGGGATTATGACAGCTTGTAAATTGCTAAGGTCACTTTGGAAGTAACACTGTTGTAGTTGCTGCCCAGAGTGTAATACAGAAGCAAGCATTCTCACAGCTACAGTTAGAGCAGAGGTAGGCAACCTGGGCTCTTTTATGATGCGTGGACTTCAACTCCCAGAATTCCTGAACAAGGTGTGCTGGCTCAGGAATTCTGGGAGTTGAAGTCCACATGTCATAAAAGAGCCAAGGTCGCCTACCTGAGTTAGAGCATAGAACTCATAGGACTGGAAGGGACCTTGGAGGTCTTCTAGTCCAACCTCCTGCCCAAGGCAGGAACCTATACTGTACCATCCCAGTTAAATGGTTATCCAGTCTATTTTTGAAAACCTCCAGTGATGGAGCACCCACAACTCCAAGGGGCAAGCTACTCCATTGATTAATTGTTTTTGCTGTCAGAAAATTTCTCCTTGCTTCTAAGCTGGATGTCTCTTTAACACGCTTTAATAATCCATTGCTTCTTGTCCTGTCCTCTGATGTTTTGGAGAATAAGTCAACCCCCCTCTTCTCTGTGACTGCCTGTCAAGTACTGGGAGACAGTGATCATCCTTCTTCTTCAATAGGCTAGGCCAGGGGTAAGCAATCCTGGCTCTTTTATGATGCGTGGACTTCAACTTCCAGAATTCCTGAGCTAGCATGGCTCAGCTTGGAAACCTCTCCCTTTTCCCTCAGCATGGCTGGCTCAGGAATTCTGGGAGTTGAAGTCCACAAGTCATAAAGCGGCCTAGGCCTAGGCCAGAGATAGGTAACCTTGGCTCATTTATGACTTGTGGATTTCAACTCCCAGAATTCCTGAGCCAGCATGGCTCAGCTTGGAAACTCTCCCTTTCCCCTCAGCATGGCTGGCTCAGGAATTCTGGGAGTTGGTCCACGCATCATAAAAGAGCCAAGGTTGCCTACCGCTAGGCTAGGCATACCTAGCTCCCTCAGGCATTCATCATACGATTTAGTCTCCAGACTAAATTTATTCTCTTTATTGCTCTTCTCTGTACACTTTCCCAGTGGAAAGTGGGAACGTTCCACAGTGGAAGTGCCATTATTTCCAACCATTTCACCCAACACTTCTAGTTTAAAGTGTGCTTCAGTGATGGAGCACCCACAGCTTCTGGAGGCAAGCCGTTCCACTGATTAATTACAATGAATTATAGTCAGCCATGATATGCCAGATGAAGCTTCAACAAGAGTGCAATCTCTGGACTGCACAAATTCAAGACAGCCATTAGGTGAGTAGAAAATAGATGCAGAAAAATCTAGGACTTTTCTGCGCTCTATGGATGGTCTGGATATTTGCAGACCAATTTGGAGTGCTCTAACTTTCAGTCTTATTTTCTGTCTCCCAAGATGGAAAGAAAAAAAAACTTTAAACGTTCTCATCCTTTTCTCTGCTTTTGAAGTCAGAGCACACCTACACATTTTTTTTATTTGAGCAAAATAGCAGCTGGTGTGATCTTTCCGTTGCTGAAACCAGCCCACTGGGGATTTCATGAAGCATAAAATTTGCTATTCAAGTCAAGAGCACTTTTGTGCAGAAACACAAGAAAAAAAAAAGTGCCTAAAATGTTTGACTTTCTTCGACTCTGGACAATTGACTGTGTAACAACAGAGAGATCTGTTTTTTTTTTCCTTTTATTGTACGTAAGCATGGATTTTTTATGATATTGTCCCAAGCATTAATGGAATAACTGCTTTTGCCACTAAATTCTTTTTTTTTTTAACAAGTTTTATTAGTTTTTTCATTTTACAAACCAGTGCTTAAGAATCACTGTGGTGGCAGGGCAATCAATTGTCCAAATACAAAATCATACTCGTAAAGATCAAATTAAATCATTTTTTTAAAAAATGCACCCCTCTCTATTCTCTCTAGTAGTATATTATATTCAAGTTAATATATTTCAGTACAACTAAGTCAGTCAAAACAGTCATCAATAAGATTTCATCTAAATAAATCCAAATCCTATATTAAGCTTTACTATTTCAATTGCTATATTCCATATTGGTAACATAAATACATAATTAACATTTCAAATGTCTCTCCATACCTTTTTTTTCCCATTAACACAATCAATATTCATTTATTAATAACATTCCTTATTTTTTTTTTCTTAATCAGTAACATTTCATCTAAATGAGTCCAAATCCTGTATAAAGTTTTACTATTTCAGTTACTATCTTCTATATTGTTACTCTAAATACATAATTAACACACACACACCACTAATTTCTTAAGGGCATTAGTTTGCCTTCTTCATTTTTGTTTTACTTTGCTCAAAATTATACAGATTTAAGTAAATCGGTAGACTATATATAATACCATATATTGTAGGCAAATAGAAACATGGGTTAAGGTTACAAAAAGCATATTTAAAAAAAGATAACCTTATGGGAAGAAGAGAAAATCGAGGAAAGGTACTATGTGGAATATGGAACTACAGAAGCCAACTGTTATTGATTATTTGTAAATATAAACTCACTGTTTGTATTTACACACTGTTTACCAAATAATGATGGTGATATGTAAAAAAAACCCCAATAAAACTTTTTTTTTTAAAAAAAAGCATCATTAGCACGCATACATTATTATTGCCTTTTCAAGAAGGTCCAGTGCCCTTGAGTTTTGCTGTATGGCAAGATTTGGATAACATCTTTACAGCTTTTCTTAGCAACTTAGTATGACATTTAAAATCTTAGATTTAAATGCAGGTTCTTACTTAGTCTATAAAGCATCTTGAGGATTTTGGATAAATCACTCCTTTTTAGCTTAAACTCTCTCACAGGGCTCTCATGATAAACAATAACAATAACAATAACAATAATAGTAATAATAAAGTTGGAAGGGACCTTGGAGGTCATCTAGTCCAACCCCCTGCTCAGGCAGGAAACCCTATACCATTTTGGACAAATGGCTGTCCATTCTCTTCTTAAAAATTTCCAGTGTTGGAGCATTCACCACTTCCAGAGGCAGGTTGTTCCACTAGTTAATTGTTCTCACTGTCAGGAAATTTCTCCTTAGTTCTAGGTTGCTTCTCTCCTTGGTTAGTTTCCATCCATTGCTTCTTGTGCTGCCTTCAGGTGCTTTGGAGAATAGCTTGACTCCCTCTTCTTTGTGGCAGCCCCTAAGACATTGGAGCACTGCTATCATGTCCCCCCCTCGTCCTTCTCTTCATTAAACTAGACATAGCCAATTCCAGCAACCATTCCTTATTATTTTGATAGGCTTATTGAAGATCTAATACACTTGCAGTTGTGTCCTCAGCTGGGGAAAGGGGGGACAGAGAGAGGCAAGAGATGTCCAGACCCAAGCCCTGTCTTTTCCTACATGCCCCTCTTTCTCAGCCCAATCCACCTCACGGGGGGGGGGGGTGTTGTGAGAAAAATAGGGGGGAAAAGGGTGTTGGATATGTTCACTGCCTCATGTTATTTTTAACAGAATAACAAAGAGACCTTGGAGGTCTTCTAGTCCAGCCCCCTGCTCAAACAGGAAACCCTATACCATTTCAGAAAAATGGCTGTCCAACTTTTCTTAAAAACTTCTAGTGTTGGAGTACCTACAACTTCTGGAGGCAGGTTGTTCCACTGGTTAATTGTTCTAACTGTCAGGAAGTTTCTCCTTAGTTCTAGGTTGCTTCTCTCTTTCGTTAGTTTCCATCCGTTGCTTCTTGTCCTGCCTTCAGGTGCTTCGGAGAAGAGCTTGATTCCCCCTCTTGTTTGTGGCAGCCCCTTAGATATTGGAACACTGCTATCCTCTCACCCCTAGTCCTTATGTTGCAGTGTTGGGCATATGACTCAAAGGGGTGGAGCATGCAACCCAATGCGACAAGGATGTGTTGTTTTCATCATTCTGATAAGAACAACAAGATCCTGTGGATTAATTTAACTTGATTAAATTTTGAGGTGGCCCAACTCCATAGTGACTCTAGGCAGGTGACAATTAAAATAATTAAAAAGAAATCAACATATAGCAAAAGGAAAAAATAAACTGACTGGAAGACCAGACCAGATCAGAAACCAAAGGAGCTCAACTATCATCATATCCTAAGGTCTGGGAGAACAACCATAAATTGAACAATCTATGGACAATCACAAGGGTGGGGACAGTATGGATCTCACAGAGGTATCATAACACAGGGTAGGAATCATCACCGAGAAGGCACCCTTCCTGCTAATCTAAGGAGAAATTTCCTGACAGAACAATTAAACAGTGGAATGGCTTTCCTTCAGAAGTTGTGGGTGCTCCATCATTGGAGGTTTTTGAAAAGAGATTGGATAGCCATTTGTCTGAAATGATCTAGGGCAGTGATGGTGAACCTTTTAGAGACCGAGTGCCCCAAAACTGGCCCCACCCCAGCTCCAACCCCTGCCCCGCCCCCACCCCATCTCCCATCCCACCTGCCCGCAGGGCCACTCACCACCTCCAGGGCCCACCACAGATCACCCAGGCAGCCCAGCAGCACCATGGTGGCCATGCCCTCTGCCCGCACTCCACAGCATCAACTGTGAGGGATGGGGCATGAGGGCAGAGTCTTGTCAACACTGCCTGGCTGCCATGTCCTTGGCTGTGCTGCTCCATGTGGACCACGCTCAGGGGCAACTCTCCTCCAAGGAGGCTGCTGGTGAGGCGATTGTGGGGAGAGGCGAGGCTGGGGCAACGGCACATGTGCCCACAGAGAGGGCTCCAAGTGCCACCTCTAGCACGCATGCCATAAATTCGTCACTACTGGTATAGGGTCTCCTGCTTGAGCAGGGGTTCGGACTAGAATACCTCCCAGGTCCCTTCCAATTCTGTTATTCTGTTGTTATTATTATTAATTCAGAGGGAGCCAAAAGGTGTCCATGTTGGCTGAGCTCATTGGATACAGTTCAGTGGTGGCATTCAGCCAGTTCATACCACTTTGGCAGAACCAGTAGCTAATTTTTTGTTGGCCAGGCCCAGAATGGACTTCCAGAAGCAGCACCCACACAGAGAACCGGTTGTTCCCATATTTGAATCCCACCACTGGTTCAGATACGCAGAAGCCAGTAGGCCCTGTGTTATGAAAAGGGCTATTGATGACCACCAGGCCTTGAAATGCACCTGGAAGCCAGATGACCGCCAATGCAGTTTGCTTGCAAAGCAACAGGAGATGCTGCTGCAGATTGATCTTATTTGATCTTTCGGCCCCCAAAGGGCAGTCAATCACACCATGGCTAATTAGCAGATTTTTGCTGCATTTCAATGGTCTGTTCTTAAGGGACATGATGATAAAATAAAACAATCCAAAAAGTCTGGGCCCCCTGGGAAATAGTAGGCATTTGAGATTGTAACATCTTCAACTGTCCTGGCTTCTTTCCACCTTAAATATCTCTGCAAGCCTTTGGTCTCACAAATCATCTTAGGGTTTTTCCTCCCCTTTCTTGATCTGTCTGGGTTACAAAGGATTTAACCTCTTCCTTCCATGACCCCCATATAAACAGGAGGACCAATCTGTGCGGTGCACTTAAAAAAACAAATTCAACTCCCCTTTTGCTTTTTTTTTTTTTTATTACAAGGGCGGTTCCAACACAACTGACTTCAATTACACGGAAGCATTACCTGTCCTCCCTCCAGTCTGGAAAATAAATCTTATTTCTTATGTATTTGAAAACATCCCTTCCACAAACAACCCTAAATTGCGGCAATCAATCTGTACCAAGCCAGCATTATTATTCTGATGTTCCTGCACAGGTGACCCACCTTTCCATGTCCCACTTCCTTTCACCTAAAGATGCTTTCAGCAGAAATTTGCTAATGGGCATTTTAGGAAATTAAGTGCCAGAAACTACAAGATGTCTGTAAAAGCCCAGAAAGATGGAACCCTTGCCAAATTCAATAGGCTACTTTAGATATGTAACATGACCCCAAACAGGGGCTTGAAGGCAAGACAAGAAACACTGGATGGAAATTAGTGAAGGAGGCAAGCAACCTAGAATAAAGGAGAAATTTCCTGACAGTGAGAACAATTAACCAGTGGAACGGCTTTGCCTTCAGAAGTTGTGGGTGCTCCATCACTGGAGGCTTTTAAGAAGAGACTGGACAGCCACTTGTCTGGAATGGTATAGAGTCTCCTGTTTGACCGGGGGTTGGACTAGAAGACCTCCAAGGTCCCTTCCAACTCTTTTATTCTGTTAAGGGGTATTCCAAGAAATTGTTTATAGTAGCCTGGCTTCTTAAGGATAGGCCAATGGTGGCGAACCTATGGCATGGGTGTCAGAGGCGGCACTCAGAGCCCTCTTTGTGGGCACACGCACTGTCTCCCCAGCCCCGCCTCCTCCCACAGCCCCCTCCTCACCAGCAGCCCCCCCCCAGAGGAGAGTTGCCCCTGGGTGTGGCCCACATGAAGTAGCGGAGCCAAGGACATGGTAGCTGGGCAGCGGGGACAAGACTCCGCCCTTGCACCCCGTTGGGCGCAGATGATGCTGTGGGGCATGGGCGGAGGGCATGGCCACCATGGCACTGCTGGGCTGCCTGGGTGATCTGTGGCGAGCCGTGGAGGTGGTGAGTGGCCCAGTGGGGACAGGGGTGGGGGGGGGGGCAGTTGGGCACTTGGTCTCTAAAAGGTTCACCATCACTGGCATAGGCTATAATGAATTAGCAAATCCCTTTGAAGGTCCAAACAGTTAACCATTTTGAGTGCATCTTACTCATATGTTTAAGCAAAGTTCACACATTAAACCTGTTTACTGCATAAACACAGGCCTACAATCTTATAGATCGGTGGTTCCCAACATTTCTGGCCCCACAGACTGGCAGCAGCAGCGGAGGGGATGGTTTTGCACATGCAACCTAAATCCTGTACATGCACAAATGAAGCTTTACAGCCTCTCCTGCTTCTTTTATGGCTCAATTCCGAACAGGCCATGGACTGGTACTGGACTGCAGCCCAGGGGTTGGGGACCCCTACTCTAGACATTGCATTTGTTGTAACATGCATCCTCCTTGGACTGATCCAGCCACTTGTAAATATATATCAGTGCATGTAAATGTAGCTAGTACCTTAGTTAATCCAACACACTAATTTTCTAATCAAAATTGTGCGTGAAAGTAGAAGTGCTGCTCTGACTTTCTATTTCTAGTGTTAGTCCAAGAAAATTTCTGAAGCTGTTATCGTGATTATTTTTCTCTATGTATGGCTTTTATTCAGAGGTGGGATTCAAATATGTGAACAACTAGTTCTCTGTGTGGATGCCGCTTCCAGAAGTCCATTCTAGGCCTGGGCAACAAAAAATTAGCTACTGGTTCTGCCAAACCGGTGTGAACTGGCTGAATCCCACCACTGCTTTTATTGTTTTATCTATATATAAAATACAAAGAGAAATAGAAATGGAAAATCAGGGGAAGGGGGGGGAAAGGGGGGGAGAAAATGTAAGGTACAAGGGAAAAAAGAAAAAAAAAGGCATTGACTTCCGACATATTATTACCACATCAAGGAAGATAAAGCAGAAATGGTTAAATTGATTAAATTGATTGTTTTATTCAAAGAGGAGAATATACTTAACCATGATTTACATTTGGATATCACTTCTGTATTTTGCGCTTGTGATGAAAAAAAAATGAAACTTTGACTTTGGTTTTGTGGATTAGATAGACTTGTCGTTATAGAAATGGCTAGTTATATGTAACTACATGTAAAAGCAAAAAGTTGAGGCTGGAGGGCTTCTATCTTGTATCGTACTAGGCTAAAAAAAATTGTTAACGATTATTTCCATCTCCTTCTCCACATGTTCTTTGAAATTGTCTTGATTTTTCAAGTGGACCTCCCATCTGCAACTCATCAGAGGATATACTTGTTTTTCCATGTTTTTTTGGTCCCCCCCATGAAGCTCTTATTCAATCAACCTTACAAAACAGCCAAATCTTAAAAGGAAAACTGGTGCAATGTTTGGCTTGTTCCTTCATTCATTTCATAAACTCATTTAGAGCGATGAACAACTTTTCCATAACGCAGATTAAAAAAACCAGCAAGGTACAAAAAAACAGTTCTGTAAAAAAAAAAAGGGGGGGGGCTCAGGAGTAAAACACAATCAGCCCAAAACAATTTCCTCTGCCAGAGAGACAAACGTTTGAAAAAAAATAATAAAAGCATAAATGCATTTGCTATAAAATTAAATGTAAACGTGTGTACACACCCATACCATTAAGTGAATCATAGAGAACAATTTTCATGGCTGCTCTTTATCGGTGAAATGATTTCCGGATAATGCTGCGGGAGACAACAAACTCATTCCATCAACATAATAACCTGGGTGAAGTTGCTGTGCTACCCTAGATTTGTGAGTTAAAGGGAGACGAGGCTGGGACACCGTTTCTCTCCACCAGGACACCTATTCTCTCTAGCTGCCCTCTGGATGATAGAATGACTATCAGAAAGCTGATGAATATGATGTGATAATTTCCTGTCAGTTCTGTGCTGTGCGATTGTGTATACCGGATTTGATATCTGTTATACTGTATATCGTAATTTGTTATTGTGTGGATTGGGTATATTATATTATGCTAATAATAATAATAATAATAATAATAATAATAATAATAATAAAGATGGAAGGGACCTTGGAGGTCTTCTAGTCCAATCCCCAGCTCAGGCAGGAAACCCTATATCATTTCAGACAAATGGTTGTCCAGTTTCTTCTTAAAAACTTCCAGTGTTGGAGCATTTACTGCTTCTGGAGGCAAGTTGTTCCCCTGATTGATTGTTCTCACTGTCAGGAAATTTCTCCTTAGTTCTAGGTTGCTTCTCTCTTTGGTTAGTTTCCATCCATTGCTTCTTGTCCTTTCTTTAGGTGCCTTGGAGAATAGCTTGACTCCCTCTTCTTTATGGCAGCCCCTGAGATATTGCAACACTGCTATCATGTCTCCTCTGGTTCTTCTCTTCATTAAACTAGACATACCCAATTCCAGCAACTGTTCCTGTTTTAGCCTCTAGTCCCCTGATCATCTTTGTTGCTCTTCTCTGCACTCTCCCCGACTCATCTGAGCGCAAACTTTCTGTTATTAAATAAGACAGTTGTTAATGAGTTTTGCCCCACTTTACTACTTTCCTTACCCTAGTTGTTAAGGGAATCACTACGGTTGTTAAGTTAGTAACACAGTTGTTAAATGAATCTGGCTTCCCCATTGACTTTGTTTGTCAGAATGAGATCACATGACCCCGGCACACTGCAACTGTCATAAATATGAGCCAGTTGTCAAGCATCTGAATTTTGATCACGTGACTATGGGTATGCTTTTCAGTGCCGTTATAAATTTGAACGGTCAGTAAACAAACGGTTGTAAATTGAACACCACTTGTATCAGGTTGTTGTTGTAAGCTCTGTGTGTCTAGAACAGTGCTTCTCAACGTTTGTGTGACGGCGACCCCCGTCACACAAATGTTCTGCGCATGCGCCGGGCCACGCGCATGGGGGCGGGCCCCCCACGTGCGGCGCCCATGCGCGGTGGCGCCCCATGCGCGGCGCGTGTGCACGGCGCCCCCCGTGTGCAGCGTGCATGCGCAGCGCCCCCCATGCACGGCACGCGTGCACGGTGCCGCCCCCATGCGCGGCGCGCATGCGCAGCACCGCCCCCATGCGCGACGCGCGTGCACGGCACCGCGAAAAATGGCGGATCGCCGCCTTTGGCGACCCCCGAAAAATGGGCGATCGACCTCAAATGGGGTCGCGACCCATAGGTTGAGAACCGCTGGTCTAGAAAGACTTGGTGATATAGGCCTGTAATTTATTATCTGTTCACAACAAATGTGAAAGCAGAGCTTCCGGTTCTTTAGCTGGGGGTGTTGGCCTTCATACACACTGGCCTTCATATACACTTCTTCCAAAAAACCCAGGATGTTGTAATGGATTAGTTTAGTAAATGTGCAGATCCAAGCTGTGTGACCTTTTGCAAATTGACAGATGGAAATTTTGCCAGCGTGCAGATTTGCTAAATGCCACCCAAGAGGTTTTTTTTTTTTTTTGGTGTGGCGCCCACTGTGCCGATAACCACCGGGTCCTCCTCAGCTGTTTTATGCCATAGCCTTGCAATTTTGAGTTTGGGATCTTGCTACTTTGTGATCTTCTCCAATTCTTTGTCTTCTATTCCAAGGGTCTGCAACCTTGACAAATTTAAGACTTGTGGACTCCCAGAATTCTGAAGTCCAGAAGTCTTAAAGTTGTCACGGTTGCAGACCCAATTCTTCATCCCACCATGTCTTATCATCTCTTATTACAAACAGCCTTGGTTCTCACCATTATACAGTATTGTTTTGTCTAACTAATCTCCCATGCACATTCCTCCTCCTCTCCCCCCCCCCCCAGTATCATCTAATTCTAACTCTAAAAGTAAAATTTAAAGCAAAGGAAAATGGATGCATCTCCATATGTTGTCAAAGCAAGAACATCCGATGTTGGCAGCGTTGACACAACGTCCATGGGGATTGACTTCACAACTGGGTTACAAACTTAACAACTGAAGTGATTCACTTAACCACCTTGGCAAGAAAGGTCGTTAAATGGGGGCAAAACTCACTTAACAAATGACTCGCTTAGCAACAGAAATTTTGGGCTCAGCTGCGATCATAAATCTAGGACTATCTGTACTAGCTTTCTAGTGTTTTGCCCTGGCTTCTGGTACAATTCAGAGTAGTAATCATTACCAAAATATTTTTTGTTCATCAACTGGAGTTGACCATTCTCACCTGGGCATCGCAGGAGAAGATGCTGGCGTTTCCCACACGTCCGCAAAGGATCCAGGGCTGAGGCTCTCTGATTCTGTTTGTGTTGAGAGCACCTATATTGATTCAATCATTTGCCAGGCCCCCATTTGCTAGCTTTCCCAAAAAATATTGAACACCGGGGACTATCTCAGGAGATTTATGGTGAACGATGGGATATCCATGATTGATTATGTTTAGTGGCTGCGGTTTTTATGGGTTTGTTTTAATGGGAATTGCTCTTGTTTTATGCTCTTAATTACTGTAAACCAGCACAAGCCTGGTTGATTGCAGTAGGTATAAATCCAATAAATAAACAATAAACTGAGATTGCTGACCCCCGCAGTTTGAAAATAGATTGTCCTTTCCTCCAGTATTCTCAGCAAAGCTCTTGAGATATCCCTTTTTTTGCATTTTCACCTTGCATTGAATCATAAACTGAATGGGTTAAATTTACATAAAGCCTTAACTAAGGATAGGACCTGGTATAAATACACCTGCCAGGTTTTTAAGGGACTGGATTAAATATCTCCTGTGCAAGAGTAAGACTCAGGGTGTCATTGATGGAGGTGGCAAAAACAGGTATGATCTGGCTCAAAAGTGTGTTTTTTTTCAAAAGGCAACTGGACTTTCTTTGTTTTTCGTTGAAGACATTTCACTTCTCATCCAGGAAGCTTCATCAATCAGAACTGATGAAGCTTCTTGGATGAGAAGCAAAACATCTTCAAGGAAAAACCAAGAAAGTCCAGTTGCCTTTGGAAAAAGCACCTTCAAAACAACCATGAGCTGAATGACTGAGAACCTCCATAGATAGGTCTGACCTGACTTTACATAGCCTGCATTTTTCATTCATTGACATGCTAGACCAGGGGTAGGCAACCTTGGCTCTTTTATTGACTCGTAGACTTCAACTCCCAGAATTCCTGAGCCAGCATGGCTCAGCATGGAATCCTCTCCCTGTCCCCTCAGCATGGCTGGCTCAGGAATTCTGGGAATTGAAGTCCACGAGTCATAAAAGAGCCAAGGTTGCCCACCCCTGTCTAGACAGATGCAAATTTCAAGGTGGGCAAAAAACTGAAAACAAGCAAGTCGCAGCAAAAACATTACTCATGAAAACTGAACATACCCGTGTTTTCCCCAAAATAAGACCTGGTCTTCTATTTTTTTGTCCTCCAAAAGAGGCACTAGGTCTTATTTTCAGGGGATGTCTTACTTGCTTACCTCAGGAACGCCACAGCCAGACTTCCTATGCCTGAACACACCTGTCATGCTGCTGCCTGACTTCACGGCAAGATGCCACATAGCGCATAGTGCTGGTGCTGCTGCTCGTAGCAGGACACCATATGGGATGTTGTGCCATGGCATGTTCGAGCGGTGGCACCAGTACCATGTGCCACGTGGCATCCTGCCACGAGTGGTGGCACCAATGCGATGCGCCATATGGTGTCCTGCCGCAAGCAGTTGCAAACAGAACAAAAGAAGTTGGGCAGCAGCACGACGGGTGTCAGGGCATGAGAAGCCTGGCTGTGGTAATCCTGAAGTAAGCAGCTGTGGGGCGCATGTCAGGGCATGAGAGGCCTGGCTGTGGTAATCCTGAAGTAAGCAGCTGTGGGGCGCATGGGGCAGCTCCACCCCCCCCCCACCCTCGCCCGGGCTTGATTTTTACACATGCGCCTCACCCCACTGCGTACAACCAGACGGTGGGACAGAGTGGGCGGGGTCTTAACTAGGGCTTATTTTGGGGGCAGGGCTTATACTAGGCACACACCTAAAAATCAAGCTAGGGCTTATTTTCGAGATGGGCCTTATTTTGGGGGAAACACGGTATATACCCCAGTCTTTAATAAAGACATTTAGCAAGTGTTCAAAGAGTGCTTTTTAAAAGGAACACAGTTGCAATTTTCTATACAGGAAAATAGTAAAGGATGTTAGTAGCAATATACAGCTACATAACCCATTTAGCTCAAAAACACCCACAATGACTGAAACAGAAAGTTCCTGCCAGCTCTTTTGAATGTATAGAATTTATAGATTTGTCATTTGACTTATAGTTTCCTTTTGTTTACTCTGATTAAGGAAACAAAAGGATTGACTGAGTGGGATCTTTGCTAGCGCTAGTACACAATCTTGGCACCTGCCAAGCCTCCTCTTTTGTTCTCACTTAGAGAAAGCTCATCAATTCAGCACACAGCATGAGCAGTGTGACCTTCCAGATGTTGAAGAACTTCAGCTGCCCAAACCAGAAGGCTTGGGAGTTATGGTTCAGCAATATTTGTAAGGCCATAAGTTACAACCTGCTGGCAAGGTGAACTAAAGTCAACCTGCAGCAGCAAAATGCAAGGCTCTCGCACACTGGCAAAGATAATGAATTTTTCACAAGTCACAGATTATTACAGGAAACATCTCCAAGCGATGCTTGGAATTGAGAGCAAAGGAGATGGGTCATGCATGGGCTTATAGCTCCTTAAAGCAGCTGTATATTTTTCTGTAATGGCATGGTTGACTTCATGCCCATGAAAAGATAGGTTTGATTTAAGTCACTGTGACAACCTCTACCTGTGTACCCTTGTACATCTTTGTGTCTTGCACAACTCTAATTTAATCAGCATGCTCTCTAAAAACTGCATCCTTTTCCAGGTCTTGTATTCATCCTGTTCTACTGTTTTCATGGGAAGTGAAATTTCTATCTATCTATCTATCTATCTATCTATCTATCTATCTATCTATCTATCTATCTATCTATCTAATCTATCATCTGTCTCTGTCATTATCATTTATCTACAGTATCAATCATCTATCTATCTATCTAATCTATCATCTGTCTCTCTCATCTATCATTTATCTACAGTATCAATCACCTATCATCTATCTATCATCTCATCTCTCTACAATATCAATTATCTCTATCTATCTATCTATCTATCTATCTATCTATCTATCTATCTATCTAGGTAGATATCATCCATCTATCTCTATATCTATCATTTCTATCATCTCTCTTATCATCATCATCATCAAATTTATCATCTCCTGCTTTTGATATTAGGATAAATAACTCAAGGCAGGGAATATAAACCCGTGAGATGGGTTGGGCTGAAAGAGTGACTGGCCCAAGGTCGCCCACCCTGCTTTCATGCCTAAGGCAGGGCTAGAACTCACTCTCTCCTGGTTTCTAGCCTGATACTTTAACCACTAGATCAATCTGGCTCTCAAGCTTGAGTTGGGGGAAAAGGGGAATGGAGAGCAAGTCCTTTTCTACGACGGCACCCTCCTCAATATTTTTAAGATACTTTAATCAGGGATATCCATTTGACTTCAAAGCCCCGAATTGGCTTGCCAGCATCAAACACCATCTAAAAATAGCAGAGATGGCATCCATTTGTCTTGGTTGATTACTTTGGGTTAAATTTAGCTGCTGAGAAATTTGCACGGATGTATCAAATTTACACGCAGGGGCTATTAAATTCACCCGATTATGTGGTAGAAACTGGAGGTGGTCCAAATGGCATGTGCCCTCATTTATATATCGTCAAGCCTTTAAGTACCATTATTCTATCATTTCAAATACCATTAAGATTTTCTTGTACCACTAAACTTTTCAGGAACAAATGTATGGCCTCCTACTGCTTTAATCATTTCCAGAGGGATAACTGGATTAATCCTTTCAAGCAAAAATAGATCAGTGCAGTTCATCTTATTTTTAATCTTAGGCCAGCAAAAAAAAAAAAAAATGCAAAATAGGACAAAATTAAGCATATGGTAGCTTAGATATTAAAAAAAAAAAGAAATAAATCTCAATTTCAGAGGAATCTCCGAAACAAGAAAAAGCTTCATTGTGGACCCTATCAAAATTTAGAAAGAGGTATACATTGGCTAAAATCTAGTAGTTCGAAACATCGAGAATGCAGCAAATCCTTCATAAAAAGATGTTGTGTGGCAAGCGAGGACAGTTTATCTGCTTCTAACCATGTTAGAACTCAGAGCTAATTGTGCAGAGAATCAGGATCGATAATAAAAGTATTTCATATGACTTAGAATAACAGAACAGAATAATAGAGTGGGAAGGGACCTTGGAGATCTTCTAGTCCAACCCCCTGCTCAACCAGGAAACCTTATGCCATTTCAGAAAAATGGTTGTCCAACCTCTTCTTAAAAACCTCCAGTGCTGGAGCACCCACAACTTCTGAAGGCAAGTCATTCCACCAATTAACTATTCTGTCAGGAAATTTCTCCTTAATTCTAGGTTGCTTCTCTCTTTGATCAATTTCCATCCATTGCTTCTTGTCCTGCTTTTAGATGCTAGAGAGATAGACAATAGAATTTCCTATGAACCACATGATGAAATGTAATCCGGGAGAAATAGCATGAATTGACACCTTAGTTGATTTCTAAAAAAGTAGGCAGAATCAGATTTCACTCATTCTTGGACCGAAGCTTACTAGCAAACCCAAGAGCTATAGACTTGCCTGAAAAGTTGAGGAAATATGCTGGATGAAGGCAACAAGAATCTACTTCTGTGAAAATCCCACACTTGTGACTTAACTATTTAAAAAAAAATATTGCCGAAGAAGGCAATAAAGGTAAATTCTGCATTTTTTGCCAAGAAAACAACACACACTTGTCCATGTTGTCCCCAAGAGTTGGGGTGTCTACTGCAGACATGTCAAACTCGCGATGTCACGTGACGTCGCACAACATATCGGGACAGTTTTGCCATTGCCGGCAATGGGGTGGGTGCGGCTTCCGGATGACGCATCCGGCCCGTGGACCGGCAGTTTGACACCCCTGGTCTACTGGGTATGGTCACAAAAGTCAAGATGGTGTGATTAAAGCTCTCCCTATTTTGGTATGCTAAAACAAGAACTTCAGTTGTACCATCAGGGCCACCATCTTGATGTACTCTACTGCTTCTCAATATTTTCTTCACCACCCCTTTAAATACTTTTTGTGGCCAGGAAGCATGGCCACAGACCCCCAAGACTTAACTCAAAATTTAAATCATAACATTTTTTCAAGCCTTCATGGACCCCCTGTGACAACATTGTGCCCCCCCCCCAGAGGCCTGCAGACCACAGGTTGAGAACCACTGATGTACTTGATCATGTAGACTGCAGATCCCCCTGGCAGGAACTGAGCTCAATTCAAGAAGAAATTCAGTCTCCTCATAGCATTTGGAGGTGTGCAGTGGTCTATTTCTTTTCATATTTTCCCGTTAAATCTCCCTACACAATCAGCAACATTATTCACAAGCCCCATCCGTTGACTCTTCAGAGAACAGGGTGACCTTTTGGGACTTAAGGTCACCTTTGAGGACTGAATAAACGATCAAAACCACTCTCCCAAAATTAAGTTGCTATGGCCAAAAGAAGCTAGTTTTGGTTTAATTTAATTAAAACTTCAATTCCGTTAAAAAATATTTTATGGGCTAGAGATAATACAGTCCCCCCTTCCCCAACCCTTCAATTATTTTCAGCTTCGACCATGCTAAAAATTGCAATTGAACTATACGTCGGCATCTGGGATGGCTTTGCCATTCTACATTCCAGTTCCAGCTGTAAAACTAGTTCAAGCAAAACATCCATTGACTAGAGTCGTATTTCTTTTCCTTTGAAAAATCTGTCCAGGGTCTAAACTGGTTTTTATGCTCCAGTGGAAACTGAAGTAGTAAATCAGGGCAGGGTGTCCATAAAACTCAGTCCAAGTTCTTATGGCTGATTCTTTTTACAGAGTTGCATTGTCACCGCCTTAGAAAGCTTATGGTCTGACTTTACTAGCAAGGCTTTAAGGAGCTTTGAGAACTTAGCAGTGAGTTTTCACAACTGCAGAAACAGCGGTATGTAATTTAATGTTTGCCATTTTGTACTTAGAATGAGTGAATGCCACACATCCATTTCAGGTTACGTGGTTGGTCACAATGCGATTCCAATGGGAATATAATAATTAAAAGTCTTAATGGGATGTAAAAAATCACATTTGGAGGATGTTTACCCTCTAGTACTGTTGCTGAAGGGGACAGAAGAAAATGGTTTGGTGCAAAGGACTCAATTTCTCTGGGCCAGCTAAAAACTGGAATATATATGTATTTTTCAAAATGTGAAGACCTGGAACATAGAATATAGCATAGAACAATAGGGTCAGAAGGGACCTTGGGGGTTTTCTAGTCCAACTCCCTGTCCACGGCAGGAGATTCTATACCAGGGGTAGGCAACCATGGCTCTTTTTTTTTTTTTTTTTTTTTTATTGAAAATTTTTAAATTTTTACAAAAACAAATCCCCTTCCCATACCCCCCCCAACCCTACCTCACCCCCCTCCTCCCCAACCTCCCAAACCCTCCCCTAGACTTCCCAGAGCTGAGTACAGGCTTAATTGAGAAAAAAACTTAAAACACTTTTAAAACCTAAACAAATTTAAATACAATCATCATTCTATATAAACTCCCTCCAAAAACGCAAATTTAAACATTACTTTCTTTGAATATCTATAGCTATAATGTAAAATCTAATTTCTCCCTCTTTCTTTATCCTAATACAAAAAAATAAACATATAAACCTTTGTTGTACCATTAAAACTAAATACTCTTAGAAAACTTAAAGTAAATACATATTTCCTTCAATCTTCATAATCTTCTCACCTATCCAAAAAAAAAAAAAAAAAAAACTTAAAAATCCTAAACAAATCTAGACACATTTAGTTAAACAAATTATTTTCTCTTAAAAATATTAATAATAATATTTAAAAGCTTGAAACACTTTTAAATCCTAAACAAATCTAAATACAATCATCATTCTATATAAACTTTCTCCAAAAACACAGATTTAAGCATTACTTTCTTTCCTAAACAAATCTAGACATTTAATTAAGCAAATTATTTTCTCTTAGAAATATTAATAATAATATTTAAAAACCAAATTAAAGCATTACTTGAAACTTAAACAAATTATACTCCCTTTGAAACACAAATTTATTAGAATCCCCTCACTGAAATAAACAAATTATAATCCCTTCAAAACACAGGTTTAAACAATATTATCATTAAAGGTTTAAAACTTAAAACTGAAATATATTATTATCCCAAAACACATATTTAGACATTACATAAGACATTTTCCAAAAACGATATAAGTTTTACTTCTCCCACAATCTCAATAGTAAACTTCTTGTCTAAAGTTCTCATTCAATGTCCATAATTTTCTGTCCAATAACCAGTTGCACCCACTATAAACACAAACTTCTTATCTAAAATTTTCATTCAATATCCATAATCTTCTGTCTAATAGCCAGTTGCATCTACTATAAGCACAATCCATATTGGTCTCTCTTGCCCGCAAGCATCGAAAAAAATGCGTGGAATTCTGCCCTTGAAGATCGCTCCAAAGAGTTTGTAAGTCCTGGTTGACCCACCAGCTCAGGAATCAGTACCTGTGAAACTTCCTCAACCTCCTTCTTCTGTTGGTCTTTCTCTTTACATTTATATGTTACTTTTTCTTTACATTTATATGTTGCACAAGTCTCAGGGACCGATACCTGTAAAACTTCCTCAGTGAATTCCTCCTTGTGTTGATCTTCACAGTTGTAAGTTGTACAAGTTATCCTCTGCCCGTTCCTCTCTTGTTGGTGCCCCTCAAGCTGAAATTTCCCAATTTCGATTTCAGGCAGCAATTCCACCCTTGAAGATTGCTCCAAAGACTTTGTAGGTCTAACTTCTCCCAGAGCCACCCTTGAAGATTGCTCCAAAGACTTTGTAGGTCCAACATCTCCCAGAGATTCAGAGACCGCTGAATATGAAACTTCCTTAACCTTCTTCTGTTGCTGCTTTTCTTTGGAGTTATGTGCTACACAAGTTGTCTTCTGCTCCTCAATCTGGACTTGTTGAGACCTAATAGATGGCGATGCACATACCCCCAGGACCGAAGTATAAAAATCTTTTGCTTGAGAAACAGTATTAAGTCTATGACATGTCCCCAGGTAGTTCACCACCATTCCAGTCGGAATATCCCATCTGAATAGAATTTTTCTCTTTTTAAGTTCATTTACTAGAAAAGCAAACTCCTTTCTTCTTCTTAAAATTTTAGATGGGATCTCCTTAAAAATTATGACATCTTGTGAAGCAATTTGAAATCTCTTCTTATAATAGGCTTGCACAATTTGATTGCGTAAGGATCTTTTACCAAAGTAAATTACCACATCTCTTGGCAGATTCTTCTGTGCTGCCACCACAGAGTTAACCCTAAATAATTTTTCAATTTCACTAAGTATTCCCTCTTTTTCTTTATTCAAAATCAATGCAAAGTCCTTTGCAACCATTTCTTTCAAATCTTCTTGCAAAGACTCTTCCAGGCCTCTGATTCTTAAGGCATATTCCATTTGTCCATATTGAAGCATAAGAATCTCATTTTCCATTTCTTTTTCCATACTTTCAATTTTCCCCTCCATTATGTCCACTTTTTCAGCTACCTCTTCCACATGGGAGTTCACCTTTTCAAGAACAGAAGCAACTCCTTCTAAAGCCAAAACAAAATCTTGTCTCAAGATCTTATTATTTTCCTCTAAAATCTTTTTCATTTCTGCCCTAATTTGAATTATAACATCTCCCATCATGTTTTGCAAATCCTTCATAGTTATTAGCTGACCCCCAGAAGAGGGTGAAACTGTTGATTTAGAAGCTGTAGAAATCCCTGGACGCTTTGGAGCCATCTTAAAGAAAAACCTTTAGCCCTTCTTAAAAAATTATAAAAATTCCTTCAAAAATCATAACTCCCTCCAAAGAAGGTCATTATAATAAAAAGAAAAAAGGGAAAAGAAAAAAAAAAGGAAGAGAAAAAGAATTAAAAAAAAGCTTTACTCCTTCTTAAAAATTGCAAAAAATTAAACAGAAAAAAGTCCTTCAAAAAAGAGTCATTACAATAAAAAGAAGGGAGAAGAAAAAAAAAATAATAATAATTAAATAGAAAAAGTCCGTTCCAAAAAAAAAATACTTAGAGATACCAAAAACAACCATTCCAATCATAAGAAAATAAAAAGGGAAAGGGAAAGGAAAGAAAAAGAAACACCAAAAAGCCTGCCGGTCAGCATTCTAACTTCAAAAAAAAAAAAAAAAACACCGAGAGATTTGCCGATCGCCATTTTACTTTCCCTTTCAACAAAGAAAAAAAAAAAAAAATAAAAAGAGAGAATAAAAATAGAAGCAAGTCTTAAAACTTAAAATCCAAATAAATCAAAGAAAGCAAAAACTAAATCCTCTACTCAGCTCTGTCCGTTTATAAAAAAAAAAACTCACCAGTTCTCTTTAAGCACGGAGGTGTTTGCAGCGGCTCGTTTTGTCCCTGAGGACAAAAACAGCTGGGAAGCGGAGACAAGTCTGAACTCCGTGGGAGCACTCCTTTCACCCCCCCCCAAAAAACTTGGGGGGTGCAAAAGAGGCTCTACCACTATTCAGACACTCTCTACCCCCCCCTTTGCCCGGGAGGGGGATTTTGAACCGCTGAACAGCTGGTGTCTGCTGTTCATAGCGGTTCTTACACTTACCCAGGAGAGACGGCTACAAAGTAGCCGCCATCGCGCGCGCAAAATCCACCGGAAGTCCAACAACCATGGCTCTTTTATGACTCATGGACTTCAACTCCCAGAATTCCAGAGCCAGCACGGGTCAGCTTGGAAACTCTCCCTTTCCCCTCAGCATGGCTGGCTCAGGAATTCTGGGAGTTGAAGTCCACGAGTCATAAAAGAGCCAAGGTGGCCTACCCCTGTTCTATACAATTCAGGACACACACACACACACACACACACACACATACACATGGCATGTCCACTGAAGTAAAGGAACAATTGAGGTAGATCATCTTATCACCTTTGACGCCTCATAGGACCACTATTGCATTGGACAATGTGAGGTGAAGACAACTTTAAGACAGATCAGCTGCTGTGATCTGTAAAGACTTAGTTTGCAATTTAAAAAGTTTCTGTGGGGATGCTCAACCATCCAGGTCTTGGTTATCCCAAAGGCAACTAGACTGTGTTACTTTTTTTCTTTGAAAACATTTTGCTTCTCCAGTTCTGAGAAGCGAAATGTTTTTTTTTAAAAAAAAAACAAAACCAAGAACGTTCAGTCATCTTTTGGAAAAAGCACCTTTGAGAAAATTAAAAAAAAGTGGATTTATTAAGAAAAAGTGCATACTGCATACCAGGAGAAAATAGATTCTTTAAAAATGCAGTATTTAAGGAAGTGTTACTTGCAAAAATTGGAGAATGGGTGCACGAATCTTCATGGAACAAAGCAAAGGAGGCTTGCCAGATCTGCAAACTGATGCTGGGAAATGAACTTAACATTTGCAAAAATGGCTGAGACTGAAATCAACAGATTCTCTCATCCATAGTAGTTGGGGAATTACAGGAACAGAAGCTATCTTTTCCTTGACCTTTGTGTGAGATCCCAATGACGTGGGATGATATGAGAAGCAGGATACTGGCCTTGTTGATTCTTGTTCTGATGCTGCAAAGCATTTTAGAAATGTTGTTACTATGATAAGTCCAAAAAGCGTAGGCAGTTTTTGAGTTTAGGATGCTGCATATGGACATTGTTCCACTCTGCCTTCTAGTCTCTAATCCATGGAAAACTCAGATCTCAGGAAGGACTAACCAGCTATTTAGACATGGCTATTTTAGGCAAGGCATCCCAGCAGTGGTACTTTTTCTCTTGGAGAAAATATGTGTCTTATCCCACAGTACTTCAGACTCATTTGGTGCCAGGGTTCAGTCAACTACTTAATCAGTCAACTTTTATAGCAGAATGCAATGGGGGGGGGGTCCAACCTACAGAGAACAAGCTATTTTAGGTCGGTCAGGCAGCACCGCGGATATCCTTCAGAAGTTCAAATTGAAGTTGCACTCCAATTATTCCTGTTCTATAAGCATGCTATGTGGTGGATGATGGCAGTTGTAATCCAACTGAGCTGGGGCCACAATGAGTGCCCTTCCTCTTGCAGTCAGCAAACCAACAAAATCTAAAGGGATGCAGAATCCCTGATGCAGAAACAGTGTCATAGGAAATATAAGTATAGGTCAGGGGTCGGCAACCTTGGCTCTTTTATGACTTGTGGACTTCAATACCCAGAATTCCTGAAGCAGCCATGCTGACTCAGCAATTCTGGGAGTTGAAGTCCACAAGTCATAAAAGAGCCAAGGTTCCCTACCTCTGGCATGGAATGGAGATTTATACTCCTCGTAGACAGCATCTTCAAAGAAAAACAAAGGAAATCCAGTTGCCTCATGATAAAGCATCTTTGGGATGCTTGGCAATAGTTATATATTTATGTTGGTTGCAGCGTTCTGGGGTACTGTGATCACCATTTGCAGTCTTCCCAACCTGCTTCTGATAAGCAGAGTCAATGGGGGAAGCCAGGTTCACTTAACCACAACCACATGATTCACTTAAGTATGGTGATTCGCTTAACAACTGTAGCAAGAAAGGTCATTAAAATGGGCATGACTCACTTTAGCAACCGCCTTGCTTAGCCAATGGAACTTCCGGTCCCTATTGTTGCCCTGGGACAGGGGTAGGCAACCTTGGCTCTTTTATGACTCGTGGACTTCAACTCCCAGAATTCCTCAGCCAGCCATGCTGAAGGGAAAGGGAGAGGTTTCCAAGCTGAGCCATGCTGGGTCAGAAATTCTGGAAGTTGAAGTCCACGAGTCATAAAAGAGCCAAGGTTGCCTACCCCTGGCCTGGGATAAGGTGGGATACCACAACAACAACAAATTTTACAAATAAAATAAATTTTACACATAAAAAAATATTGGGGTCAAGTCAAGGACTACCTGTGCATACACATACATGCAAATATTGCCTCTTGGTCTTTGGGAACTCTCTGTTTATGTGCAGAGGCTTGGGAAGAGTTGAGAGGGAGAACAAGGCCACAGAATCCTTTTTTTTCCCCCTACTGAAGAAGAAAACAAAAATTGCGTTCAAGGAATGATGTAAAAGCCTTAATAGCATCGGCATGTGGAGATGGAGAGGACCAACCAAAACAGGAAGCCTGAGGTTGTCTGCCCTTAGAAAAGTGGACATTTTCTAGCTGCTGTGGAAGACATTGTTTTGTGCTTTCCTTGGGCTCTGTTTTTGTACTTTTAGCAGCCTGGACTTCTCAGTGTTTACCCAGAGAAATTCTGAAAAACAAATCAGCTGGAGTTGGTCTAGATCATAAACCTCTTCTCTCCAAGGCCACAAACTTGGAGACCAAGCCTTCCTGTCTGTAGTTTTATTTACATAAAGAGTTTAAATCATCCAGAGTCTGGATGGTGGGTGATCTGAGTAAAACATATAGAGAGGAAATATTTTGCTGAGAACTTGTAGCAATCTATGTCTTAAGCTTCTCTTTGACAGATCTAATAGTGCTCTCAAGGATGTTATTAGGAACCACTTGTTGTTGGCCACTGAGTCTGCTGGGAACTCCAAACAGCATTCTCCCATCTGTTCCCTTATTTTGTGCTTATATTTTTCATCTTCTTTCAAATAGCTATTTTTTGGGGGGGGAAGGGGGGAGGTGAAAGGAAGACGAAGCGGTGACAACCTGACATATGGGGGAAAAATAATCTTCTTTCTTAACAGAATAACAGACTGCAATCAGATATGATCCAACAGTGCAAAATGAAAGCAGAAAAACAGAAAAACGGAAGGGAACTTGGAGGTTTTTGAGTCCAGCCTCCTGGTCAGACAGGAAACCCTATATCATTTCAGACAAATGGTTGTCCAATCTCTTCTTAAAAACCTCCAGTAGTTGGAGCACCTACAACTTTGGAGGCAAGTCGTTCCACTGATTAATTGTTCTAACTGTCAAGAAATGTTTCTTTAATTCTAGATTGGTTCCTTCTTTGATTAATTTCCATTCATTGCTGGTGTTGGAGGATCCACTGTGTTGGAGCTTAATTCATCTACTTTAGACTCCTTTAGTCCAAATGGTAAGAGGAGAACGATGCATGGATTAACAAAAGAAAGGGGGGGGGAAATCCCTTTTATTATTGTCAGGTTTCTCACTTCCATCTTCTGACATCATATAACCATAAAATAATTGAAATGAAAAGTATTCCAGAGTTCATTTAGTCCAACCCGCTGCTCAGTCCAGAACCTAGATCATCTCTGGCAGATACTCATCCAGCTGTTTGAAGACTTCTAGTGCAGGGCTTTTCAACCACTGGTACGGGTACCACCTGTGGTATATCGGCACCTGGCAGATGATACGCGACCATCCTAGAAAAGTGGTAGCGGGGGAGGAGAATGAGCTGAACCGGTGGCAGCACCGCACAAGCCTGAGCGAGAGACGGCTGGAGATGCAGGGCTGTCAGGGCTCAGTGGAAGCGCCAGGATCAGCGCCAGGCTCCAGCTGGAGCTCGGGGCTGATCCTGGTGCTTCTGCTGAGCCCAGAAGAAGCACTGATCAACTGGAAAGCAGCACTGATCCCGGTGCTTCTGCTGAGCCCAGAAGAAGCGCCGATCAGCTGGAATGTTGCAGCATCTCCAGGGTCTTGTGATTTACATTCAGATGCTTGGCAACTGATTCATATTTATGATGGTCACAGTGTCCCAGGGTCATGTGAAGTGACCAAAACCTGCTGCAACCACCCAGCAGACGGGGGAATAAAAACCAACCCCCCCACCCCCGCTGCCAATCCTCAACAGAAATGCTGACAACAATGAAAACCTTGGACAGGAGGAAGAGCGCCACTGGGTGGGCAGGCAGGTGTCTTGCTCGGCTGTGGCTTTTTTCAGTGCCATTGTAACTTCAAAGAGTCACTAAGCGAACTGTTGTAAGTCGAGGACTACCTGTACTTTATCACTTTTTTTCCTTTTTGGGGGGGGGGGTCATCAGGTTTTTGACACCTTTCTAGGCGCCTGGTGGTACTCGGATGTTGCCATACCCTAAATGTGGTACTATGGGTGAAAAGGTTGAAAAGCCCTGTTCTAGTGAAAGAGCATTCACCATGTTATGTGACAGTCAGCTGCTCAATCCCAGACATTTGATGAGGATTATGAATTCACTTCCAATAGCTTGAGGAAGCTGGTGAATGAGGTGTCCTTTCCTATGTCCCAGTTTCAGTTTTCAACATTTGCCACTTTTACAAAATAACAGAATAACAGAGTCGGAAGGGACCTTGGAGGTCTTCTAGTCCAACCCCTTGCTCAGGCAGGAAATCCTATATCATTTCAGATGAATCGTTGTCCAATTTCTTCTTTAAAACTTTCAGTGTTGGAGCACCCACAACTTCTGGAGGCAAGCTGTTCCACTGGTTAATTGTTCTAGCTGTCAGAAAGTTTCTCCTTATTTCCAGGTTGCTTCTGTCCTTGATTAATTTCCATCTATTGCTTCTTGTCCTGCCTTCAGGTTGTTTTGGAGAATAGCTTGATCCCGTCTTCTTTGTGGCAGCCCCTTAGATATTGAAACACTGTTTTATGTCACCCCTGGTCCTTCTTTTCATTAAACCGGAACAACCAGTTGAATAAAGATGAGGGACATTGTTTTGTTAAAGAGTACCTTGCACATTGTTGCCTTCTTAGTGATTTCACTAAGCTATAATAGCCAAAATATGCATTTGGAAATATATATATATAAGCATAATAGTGAACTTTTCATGGAGGGTGGTGGATTTTTTTCCTTATTTAGTTACATCCTTATTTAGCTGGCCAAGGTGGATGTGCATAAATGTTTTTCATTCATAAGACCAAAGTGTGCTCAACATACGGCTGCCCTCAATGCGTATCCAGAAGCTTCAAGCGTTATGTTCAGAGAGGTATACCTCTGCTCTGCCACTTTGCTTGCAGGTCCAATTAAGGTGACCAACCGTCCTCCTTTAGGGAGGACAGTCCTCCTTTTGTAAGTTCTGTCCTCTCTCAAAAAGTGTCCTCCTACATGTCCTCCTTTTCGATATTTGAAGACTAATCTGTAAATCTCCGTATTTGATCGAGGCCGATCCGATCCGTTGCATGTGATGTGATGTATTTGTATTTGACATGACGATTCGTCAAGGCTCGGTACAGTGCGGCGAGATGCGATTATGAGATGCACGCGCTCCACACAGGAGAATTGTTTTGAGAGAGTGCGCTGCACGCAAGAGTGCGCCGCATGCAAGTGGCTTTGTTTACTTCTTACCGAAATACGACACGGCACACACACACACGCATTAGACTCACTTTTTTTTCTTCAATTTATTTGTGTCCTCCTTCTCATTGTAAAAAAGTTGGTCACCTTAAATTCAGGATGCTGGTTTTGACCTTCCCTTCCCAGCCCTTTAAAAGAGACTGTTAGTGCCTTTTCCCAATTTTATTAAGAAGCCTAAATTCTTGTGAACTGCAGCTGATGAATCACATCAAATAAAGTGAGCTGCAGCCACAAAAGCTTAGAGCTTTTGATGAAATTAAAATTGGAATCAGTGCTACCAGATTCCCTCTTCCCCCTCCTCCCCCCCTCCTCCTCCTTCTGAAAAGCAGCTCTTCGTAACCTAGCTGTCCCTAACTCGGGATTCTTACTCACCCTGTGACATATCAGTGTTGTAGCTGGCAAAAAAAAAAAAAAAAGCAGATGGGATATGCAGAAAGAAATGGCTGGATAAATAGAAGATCCCAGGCTACTGAATGGGAACTACAAAGTATAGGGTTTCCTGCCTGAGCAGGGGGTTGGACTAGATGACCTCCAAGGTCCCTTCCAACTTTATTACTACTACTACTACTACTACTACTACTACTACTACTACTACTACTACTATTATTATTATTATTATTATTATTATTATTATTATTATTATTATTATTAACAAAAGTGAAAGATAAGGCCTGCTGGGAAAGGAGGAAAGGCTGATTAGCACTCAGGGGCCAAAGCGTTTTGCTGCTTCCTTAGAAAGATATGGAGAATAGAAGGAGCAGGAAACTGCTGCTATTGCCTTCCCATATATAGTTTGAAGGGGAAAGGAAGGAAAGGACTTGAACCCAGTTTAGATAAGAGCCCCTTGAAATGGTGGGAGACAACTCTCTGGGCAAGGAAAAGAAGATAAAAAGCAGTTCTCTCACTTTAGCTTTCTTTCTGTGTGTGTATATACCTCATGACTGCAATTTAAAAATAATGTTTTCTTTACCAGGAAAAAAAAGATGACATCACTAATGTTGATGGAGGCAAAAAAATAATAATATTGGCCTCCCTTTCCTCTTTACTTGTATGTGTCAATATATATGTGAGTGTGTATGTGTATGTGGACAGATATAGATATAAGTTTTCGTAGATTTTCACGGGTATAGGTATGTAGGTCTTGGTGTATTAGGGTCTTTTCCCATGTAAGATTGATAGTATCCTGGTGACGTTTCGACGAGGTCCCACTCATCATCTTCAGGCTGGGGTCTTCGGCTTAGTGCTTGTGCTCTTTGCTCACACAAGCACGAAGCCGAAGACCCCAGCCTGAAGATGACGAGTGGGACCTCGTCGAAATGTCACCAAGATACTCTCAATCTTACACGAGAAAAGACCCTAATACACCAAGACCTGCATATAGATATAAATATATACATATACATGCATACATATACGTATATATATATTATCTGTTGGGTGAGGCACCCGGTCTACCAAATATAAATCAGTCTATCTTACATTTCGCTCCAATCTAGGAGAATGTTCAAAAGGAAAATACAGCTGCCTAATATGCAAGCTGCCCAGGTTCGAATCCCCGAAGGATGTGACTAGCTGATGAGGGCTAATGAGCCTGAAATAGCTATACTAGTCTCCCACTAACTCTTTGCCAGCCACAAATTTTGAATATACGTATATATACATACATACATTCGTGTATGTGTGTGGTTGTATACATACATATATATGTATATACCCACGTATAAAGAGTGGTGCAAAGAGAACTGAAACGGAAATGGGCTGGTCACATAAGCAAGAAGAATTGATGGCAGGTGGACCAAGGCAGTCATAGAATGGATCCCACTTGATAAAAAGTGTCCACGATAGAGACTTAAAACAAGAAGAATCGGTGACATCAGCAAGTATGGCGGGCCCAATTGGCAAAAGAAAACTCAGGACCGTATTGGTTGGAAATGTGCGGAACAGGCCTACATCCTGCAGTGAATAGACAAAGGCTAAAATAAAGATGATTATATCTATATCTATATCTATGTAGGTCTTTGGTTATTCGGGTTTTCTCCCACGTAAAATTGGAAGTGTCTTGGCGACGTTTCGACAAAGTCCCATTCGTCATCTTCAGGCTGGTGTTTTTGGCTTCGTGCTCCTAGAAGCACTAAGCCGAAAACACCAGCCTGAAGATGACGAATGGGACTTTGTCGAAACGTTGCCAAGACACTTCCAATTTTACGTGGGAGAAAACCCAAATAACCAAAGACCTACATACAAACACCCGCGAAAACCTCAGAAAACATCTATAGCTATATCTATATCTGTCTGTGTGGGGGGACACAGTGGTTAGAATGCAGTATTGCAAGCTAATTCTGCTCACTGCTAGCAGTTCGATTCTGACCAGCTCAAGGTTGACTCAGCCTTCCATCCTTTCGAGGTCCGTAAAATGAGGACCCAGATTGTTGGGGATCAATATGCTGACTTTATAAACTGCTTAGTCAGGGCTGTAAAGCACTGTGAAGTGGTATCTAAGTCTAAGTGATATTGCTATTGAGATAGATATAGATATAGACATAGACAGTGGTGGGATTCAGCCAGTTTGCACCACTTCAGCAGAACCAGTAGCTCATTTTTTGTTGCCCAGGCCCAGAATGGACTTCTGGAAGTGGTGTCCATACAGAGAACCGGTTGTTCACATATTTGAATCCCACCACTGGATAGATATATAGATATATAGATATATACAGAGAGAGAGAGAGAAGAAAGAGAGAGAGAGAAGAAAGAGAGAGAGAGAAGAGAGAGAGAGAGAGAGATATTTATGACAGATGAGGATGATTTATGGGCTGCAAAGCATCCATTCAGTGGCCACTATAAATCTGATCGGCTGTAAAATGACTGGTCATAGATTGACTACTTTTATAGGCTGAAAGACCTGGCTGTTCTTCCAGGCTTTGAGTTGAGATGATGGAGCCCCTTAACTGGATATCGTTTTTTGTATAAAGCAGTGGGAACCCATCTCTGCTTTGCTTTGCTTTACATTGTGTTTTGTATTGTTTACTATATTGTGAGCTGCTGAGCGTTGTTTCGGAGTTGGACAGTGCCTACATCTAATGAAATAAATAAGTTTTTAAAAGAAAAAAAAATCTTGAAAGAAGGCAGTTTTATGTCTGCATTATTACCAAATACACATCATGGGCTTGTCTACCAGAAATTGAGGCTGATTCAGAGCAGGCTTAAAGACATAATGGGCTAACAAGTTCTTTGAAGAGGAAATAACTTGAGAGGAAGGGAGGGAAAGGAAAGAGAAAATTAGGGTATGACTTATGTCAAGCACTGTGGCTGTTTCTATTGCATAATTTGAGTTATCCTGCTGTCTGCTAAATGAAAATAGTAGGGCTAGGTTCATTTTAAATTGATCATATTTATGCTGCATTTGCGAGATTCTTGTTTATAGTAATTACAAGCAGTGCGAGCCTTTAAATAAAACATAAGTGGAAGGAACAAACATTGATAACATTCTAAAAACATAAAACCAAACACACACACAACAACAACAACAAAAAACCCACTCAAATGGGGTATTCTACCCCTCAAAAGAGGCCCTCCAGAATAACTCAATTTTTAGGAATTTCTGAAGGCTGGGAGAGTGGCTGTTAACCCAATTTCCAGCTCTTCTATAAAACGGGTTGCTACTGAGAAATGTCCAATTGCCTCCATCACCAATTTATAGCATCCGCCTTCTGTTTTCTTCGTTCACCCCTCGATGTCTTTGCCATGAGAGATTCAGCTATAGAGCAGGAAAGGAAGCAGGTTCAAATATTATCCAATTGTAGGTTATTTTTATTTATATCATTCATCGCACAGTCAGCCAGATGTTCAGCCTGGATTTGGCATTTTGTCTACCTATCGAGTCCTTACCCAGGACCTGGGATAGGCAGATGTGGATGTTTGATGGTATTACAGGTATCGTCGCAGGATGGAAGCAGTTCCTAATAAGGCCGCCTTTTGCAATTGACTAATAGCAAATTTGTCAATGCCAATGGTGTTCAAGTGGTGCTCCAGTTGTTTTGGGATTGCGCCCAAGGAGCCTATGACTATTGGTACTACCCTTGCTTGCTTTTGCCACAGTCTTTCTATTTCTATTTGTAGGTCTTTGTATTTTGTTATCTTCTCCAGTTCTTTCTCTTCTATTCTGCTATCTCCAGGCACTGCCACGTCCACTATCCAGACTTTTTTGTCTTTCTTATCGACAATTGTTAAGTCTGGGGTGTTATGTTGCAGGTGCTTGTCTGTTTGAATTCTGAAGTCCCAGAGCAGTTTAATTTTATCATTTTCTATGACTTTCTCTATTTTATGATCCCACCAGTTTTTGCTTACAGGCAAATGATATTTTTTGCAGATCTTCCAATGCACCATTGTTGCTACTTTGTCATGCCGCTGCTTGTAATCAGTCTGTGCAATCTTCTTGCAACAGCTTACCAAGTGGTCCACTGTTTCTTCAGCTTCTTTGCATAGGCGGCACTTACTGTCTGTTGCTGTCTTCTCAATTTTGACTTTGTATGCATTTGTCCTTAAGGCTTGGTCTTGTGCAGCCAGAATTAATCCCTCGGTCTCTTTCTTCAATTTTCCTGCTCTTAGCCATTGCCAGGTTTTATTATTATCTGCTTTCCCAGCTATTTTTTTAATGTATTGGCCATGTAGTGCTTTGTCTTCCCATGCCTCTATTCTGTTCTTCATTTGGTCTTTCTTGTAGGCCAGTTTGGTCTCTCCAGTAGTTAGTAAGCCTTCCTGATATACTAATTTCAGTGCATCTTCATCATTGTTCTTCAGATATTCTTCCAAAGCCATTTTTTCTTCTTCAACCATCTGATGTACTTGTAGCATTCCACGCCCACCTATTTGCCTTGGTAGATAAAGTCTATCAATGTCACTGCGTGGATGAAGGGCATGATTCATTGTCATTATTTTTCTGGTCTGCCTATCCATTGCTTTTAGTTCTGCTTGAGTCCAGTCCACTATTCCAGCTGTGTACCTAATTACTGGAATTGCCCAGGTGTTGATTGCCTTTATGGTATTTGCTCCATTGAGTTTGGACTTTAAGATCTTCTTCACTCTCTTGATGTATTCACCTCTAATCTTTTTCTTGACTTCAGTGTGCTTGATGTTGTCAGCTTGAAGGATACCCAAGTATTTGTAGTACTCTTCCTCATCCAGACTCTTAATGTTATTTTCGTGGGGCATCTTGATTCCTTCAGTTTTCACTATTTTTCCTTGTTTGATAGTAAGTGTGGCACATTTGTCCAAGCCAAACTCCATTACAATATCTTGGCTATATATACGGACAGTGTTGAGCAGCGATTCTATTTCAGATGATGTTTTTCCATACAGCTTCAGATCATCCATGTAAAGGAGGTGGGATAGTCTGGCAGATGTTTTTGATGTTTGATAGCCATGTCCTGAGTTATTCAGTATTGTTGACAGAGGAAACAGTGCAATAACAAATAGTAATGGTGATAATGAATCTCCTTGAAATATTCCTCTCTTGATATTAACCTCTCCCAGCTCTCACCATTGATCTGCAACTGTGTCTTCCATTGTGCCATCGATCTTTGCACAAATTTTCTGATGTTTCTACTGACTCCTGTTATTTCTAGGCACTTGATTATCCAATCATGTGGCAGAGAGTCAAATGCCTTTTTGTAGTCAATCCATGCCACATTCAGGTTGGTCTTCCTTCTCTTGCAGTTTTCCAAGATCATTTTGTCTATTAGGAGTTGATCTTTTGTTCCTCTGCTATTGGGGCGGTTTCTTTTCTGCTCAGGTGGAAAGAGATTGTTTTCAACTAGATGCTGTTGTACTGCATCAGCTACCACACCAGTTAGTAATTTGAAAGTTGTTGGTAAGCAGTATTATTATTATTATTATTATTATTATTATTATTATTATTATTATTATTATTATTATTATTATTATTATTCTTCTTCACTGGAGAAGAGCCTGATGCTGGGAAAGATTGAGGGCAATAGAAGAAGGGGACGACAGAGAATGAGGTGGCTGGATGGAGTCACTGAAGCAATAGGCGTGAGCTTAAATGGACTCCAGAAGATGGTAGAGGACAGGAAGGCCTGGAGGAACGTTGTCCATGGGGTCACGATGGGTCGGACACAACTTCGCAACTAACAACAGCAACAGGTTATTTTGGAAGTACAAGTAGCCCTCACGACCACAGCTGAGCCCAACATTTCTCTTGATAAGCAAGGTAGTTCTTAGTAGGTTTGGCCCATTTTACGACCTTTCTTGGCACCATTGTTAAGTGAAGCACTGCAGTTGTTAAGCTAGAAACACGGTTATTAAGTGAATCTGGCTTCCCCCATTGACTTTGCTTGTCAAAAGTTTGCAAAGTGTGATCACATGGCCCTGGAACACTGCAACTGTCATAAATATGAGTCAGTTGCCAATTCTGATCACATGACCTTGGAGATGCTGCAACGGTCGTAAGTGTGAAAAACGGTCCTCAATTGTTTTTTTTCATTGCCGTTGTAACTTTGAACAATCATTAAACAAGCTGTTGTAAGTCGAGGGCTCCCTGTTTGTCACTGGACAGTTTTTCTATAAACTGTAATGCAGTGGCCAGAAATCTGTGAAGAAACATTTCAAATCAATCTTCCTTAATTCACTATAAGACAGTTTCTAAGATTTGGTGTTTATGCTCAAACAGCATTAAAGATTTCTTCCTGGTATTTGGAGATTGGCATCCCATTGCTTTTTTTGGGGGGGGTAGTGTTTTAGTTATTGGTTTTATGCGCCAGGAGTTGCTTAAGATGGGCAGCCATATAAATCTTTTAAAGCAATCAATATTAATCAATCCATGCTGCTGTCTCAACACAAAGGTGGCTTAAACTGGGTAAAAAAAATGAATGCAACGCAAACAATTCGGTCTAGAAATCAGTTGTATCAGAGCAATGGAATTATTTCATGAATGAAAGAATGACTGAAAGCAGGGCCTGAGACAGAAGGAATCTCTGTGTGCTAAAACTAAAATGTAGAAAGATTCCGGATGGATAAAAGATAGTACTTCTTTATAATGAAACCATGGGATTTTCTGACATCTGATGTGGCAATAGCAGCAATTTAAAATTGCTCCAAGGAGAGATTGGACAAGGATTTGTCTGAAATGATATAAAATCTCCTCCTTGAGCAGGGGGTTGGGACTAGAAGACCTCCAAGGTCCCTTCCAACTTGATTATTCTGTTAAAAGGTTTTAAAAGGGGACAGATGCAATTTATGACTATTAGTTTTGAAGGCAGTTTAGCACTCCTTGTATCACAGATTAGCATATTTTCTTTCCATGCTTGAAACTTTCTGAATTCATCTAGTTGCCCACTGATGATACCGAATGGTGGCTGAGCTCAACCCTTGGACTCATTCAGCTTCAGCATTGTCTTGACGTCCTTACTCATTTGAATAGCGAGACCCTTATATTTTTTTCCTTAGACCAGGGGTAGGCAACCTTGGCTCTTTTATGACTCGTGGACTTCAACTCCCAGAATTCCTGAGCCAACATGGCTCATCTTGGAAACTCTCCCTTTCCCTTCAAAATGGCTGACTCAGGAATTTTGGGAGTTGAAGTTCACGAGTCATAAAATAGCCAAGGTTGCCTATCCCTGCCTTAGGCTAATACAGGTAGTCCTCGACTTATGACCGCAACGGAGCCCAAAATTTATGTTACTAAGTGAGAAATTTTGTTAAGTGAGTTTTGTCCCATATTACAAATCTTCTTGCCACAGTTCTTAAGTGAATCACTGCAGTTGTTAAATTAGTAATGCCGTTGTTAAGTGAATCTGGGTTTCCCCATTGACTTTGCTTGTCAGAAGGTCACAAAAAGTGATCACATGACCCTGGGACACTGCAACCATTTAGAATAGAATAGAATAGAATAGAATAGAATAGAATAGAATAGAATAGAATAGAATAGAAGCTGGAAGGGACCTTGGAGGTCTTCTAGTCCAGCCCCCTACTCAAGCAGGAGAATCTATTCCATTTCAGACAAGTCTCTGTCTAGTTTCTTCTTTAAAAAATCCAGTGATGGAGCACCCATGATATGAACCAGTTGTCAAACATCCAAATGTAAATCACATGATCATGGGAATGCTGCAATTGTCATAAGCGTGAAAAATGGTCATAAGTCACTTTTTCCAATAACTTTGAAGAGTCACTAAATGCACTGTTGTAAGTTGAGGACTAACTGTAACGGTTTGTGTAGGGTTTCCTACAAGGCACCCAAATCTATGAAAAATAAAGGCAAGGTTTTATCAACCTTGGCCGGCTTCTACATTTCTTGCAGTTCCTTTCTTCTTAACTTGCTAGTAAAACTTTTTATTGCTTGGAAAGTAATAGCTCTCTGCTAATTCCAGAAAGCAAAGCTGAAGATTTGGGTAGCAAATTTATTCTGGCCAATAAATGGGGTGGTTTGGTGTTTGTTTGTTTGTTTGTTTCTGTGATGTTACCGGTCAAAATAGACTGAGATGTATTGCTACTGTAAACATGGCTAATGGACGGGAATAAGAAAAGGAGCTGTTTACTACATAGCTTCTCTTTTTCAACCAGGTAACTTGAGATTGGGGTGGCACAATCGCTTAGTGGTTAAGATGCTGGGTTTGTCGGCTGGAAAAAGGGCAGCCTGGGTTTGAGACCCGAGCGCCTTGTGAGAGGGTGACCTCCCGTTCCTCGCTCCAGCTCCCGTCAACCAAACAGTTTGAAAGCATGTAAATGCGAGCAGATAAATAGGCACCACTTCAGTGGGAAGGTAACAGTTTCAAAACTGCAGTGATTCACTTAACAACTATATCAAGAAAGGTTGTAAAATGAGATGAAATTCATATAACAACTGTCTTGCTTAGCTGTGGAAATTTTGGGCTCAAGGACTACCCGTACACATATATGCATTTTCTTTGCAGTGCAGCTTTTGATCAATAATTACTGTCAGGTGGCAAGGGAAAAAAATAACCCACTTGAAATGCTTCCTCAGAACTTCAAGGCAGAAGGATAATAACAATTTCTTGTGTGGTGTACTAGACTCAACATTAACATTAAAGGAATATAAGTTGAATTTAGCATAGCCTTAAATTCTTTAAATGTTATTTAATCTCTCCAGCCGAATGCATGTACATGTGCGTGCCTGCTCATAAAAAGCTCGCCTTCAGAAGAAACACGAGATAATGATGGGCCCTTTGATCATAGTGCCTTCTGGGTACACCCGAGAGGGGATTTGAAGCTCTATCAAAAAGTAGGATCAAAAAGAGTTAAATGCACAGCCAACAAGTTATGGAGGGGGGGGGGACAGTAAAAAGGGACTGGGACTCTTTTTCATCAGAAATTACAGCAATAAAGGAAACATTTCCCCTTGGCTGTTAAACATGCTATTAAACAGTGAGTTCCTGTCATGGCAGCAAAAAGGAAGAGACACTGATCATTAAGTCTGCTGCAGTGAGTGTGGCACACAGCCACTTTAAAATGTCATTATAATTGTAGCAGTCAGGTATGGAATAGATACCCCTTTGATTGTGTTGGAAAATTTATGACAGCCTGGCCTTTTGATATATGATAACCTTTATAAGGCAGAATACATCAGCTTTATTCTCTTTCTCTGGCTCCTGAGAGTTTAGAGTCTTCTCTATGTACCACCTTGGTTGTGGTACAAATACTTACAGTTGTGCAGATACTTACTAAGGCTGTATAGGTAGTCCTCAACTTACAACAGTTCATTTAGTCACCCGCTCAAAGTTACAACGGCACTGAAAAAAGTGACTTATGAAAAAGTGACTTATGACCATTTTTCATACTTATGACCGTTGCAGCATCCCCGTGGTCACATGATCAAAATTCAGACACTTGGCAACTGGTTCACATTTATGACCATTGCAATGTCCCAGGATCACGTGATCCCCTTTTGCGACCTTCTGACAACAAAGTCAATGGGGAAGCCAGATTCACTTAACAACCATATTACTAACTTAACAACTGCAGTGATTCACTTAACAAGAGTGGCAAGAAAGTTTGTATAATGGGGCAAATCTCACTTAACAAATGTTTCACTTAGCAACAGAAATGTTGGGCTCAATTGTGGTCGTACGTTGAGGACTATGTGTGCATTACAGGCTCCAATAGGTGAAACTACCCAATTTGGTTTGCAAAAATCCAAATGACCACTAGATGGAGCAGTTAAACATTTCTATATCATTTTGCTGCCATCTACTGGTTGAGTGAATTTTTGTATCTTAGATTGGGGTTTCTGAGACTTCTCCAATGGCCATCATATCTCCACAAAAGTTGCCTTTTACATTTAATTGACACCTGCTTGATTGATCATTCGTTTTTGCTTCTGTAGCATTCCTAAAACCCACTCTGGCTTTTGTTGTCGCAGCTGTGGCTTCAACCCTTCCCAGATGCTCTCCACAGGATGCACACTGTGAAATAGGAGCCAAAGATTAAGAAACAGCAGCAGGGAAACAGGAAGTACAGCTGAACAAAAAGGGCTGAGAATGCCTGGCTGCTAATTGCCTTGGTGATGGAAAGGAAAGGGTTGAACTGGCAAAAGTTTCCTCTTCTTTGGAACATCCACTGTATTCCTTCTGAGCAAGGGGCAAACGTTTCATTGACTCAGCATAAAAAATGCATTCTGGACTCTCCAGGCTGTGAAATTAAGGGTAGAGTGGATTAGGTGAAATTCCACTCAACGGCATGTTCAGTGAAATAAGATTGGATGTGAGGTCCAGAGGCTAAACCATATGACAAAAGATTGAAAGAATTTCATCTAGTCTAACAAAGAGACGGGGTGATATGATAGCAGTCTTGAGGGGCTATCACAGAGAAGAGGGGGTTAATTTCCAAAGGCAAGACAAGCAGTAACAAATGGAAAATCATTAAAGAGAGGTCCCAATCTAGAACTAAGGAGAAATTTCCTGAGAACGAGAACAATGGACCACTGGAAATAAAAGAGCCAAGGTTGCCTACCTCTATAGGCCTTACTTTCTGGGAAATGTGGTAATTGCCCATATGAGTGGGAGATTCCTCCTCATTGGACATGTTCATGGAGAGGTTAGAAGCCATCTGCATGGAGGCTTTAATTTGAACCCTTCACTGATCAGCCTAAATTTCTTGAATCTCTTTTTAAAGGAAGATGCTTATGGGGCATTTGGTTCCATGTTGTTGGTGCTTGACCAAAGCTGGCAACTAAGACTTGTGGACTTCAATTCCCAGAATTCCCTAGCCAGCATGGGGTCCCCAACTCTTAAAGTTGCCAAGGTTGGACACCTCTGGATCAAAGTGATTCCTTGCAGAAGGACTAAGGAATCTTCCTGCAGTAAACTTCATCTCCTAAAAGTTTACTCTTCTGCCCTACTTAAATAAATCCAGTTTATGCGGTGACAGCAGTCTTTCCGAAGAATTCTTCATTTCCAGGAGATTGGCATAAAAAGCCTTGCTAATAGATAATATCTGTTATTCCTCCTCATAATATGGTGCAACAGCGATCCTTTTAAGTTATTTGGGAAAGGAAGCAAGACACATGAGAATGTGGGGTGTCATTCAGACGTGGCTAATTATAGATTTACATCTCTTCACAGAGACTGAATGCACCAAGGAGAAATAGAGACGGAACTAAAAAGAAATGAGATTGATTTCATTTTGCTTGACAAGCCATATTGCATCTGCCAGCTTGCTAACAGATGTAGAATCATGCTGTCTCCTGTATTACTGGCCCAGAAAGTGAGAGAGCATTCTGTTTAACAGGCCACCCAAGATAATCGAATAATTCTCTGCTGTGTTGCATTGCAATCCAGCTACAAAATAGGCTGTGGGAATAGATTACGGTATTCTTTCAATACATCATTTCACTTGGATTCTAGGCTAAAAGGTAAAGATTTCTCCTGTCCAGTTCTGTCTGACTCTAAGGCAGTGGTTCTCAACCTGTGGGTCGGGACCCTATTTGGGTCGAACGACCATTTCACGGGGGTCGGCAAACAACGCAGTCCGCCATTTTTTCTCCCTTTTCCTTAGCTGTGCTACTCCCTTTTATTCTATTGGCTTTTGAAAGCCAATAGAATAGACTCTCTTGAATAGAATCTAATTCTATTGGCTTTCAAAAGCCAATAGGAATTGTCCAGGCTGTCTCTGCCCTGCTGAGCCCACCAAAAGTCCCATTCTGCAAACGGTGCTGCACCAGTTGAGTTATGACCAGTTGAGTAGTCCTCGACTTACGACCGGTTGGGGGTCGCGGCATTAAAAAGTTGAGAACCACTGCTCTAAGGGGTGATGCTGATCTTCTTTTCTTAGCCAAGGGAGCCAGTGTTGCACGAAGACATTTCCATTGTCATGTGGCCAGCATGGCTATTCACCAAAGGCACACGGAACACCGTTATCTTCCCATTGAAGTGGTACCTATTTATCGACTCGCATTTGAATGTTTTCAAATTGCTAGGTTGGCAGGAGTTAGGGCAAGTAACGGGAGCTCACCCAGTAGTGGGATTCAAATATGTGAACAACCGTGGATGCCATTTCTGGAAGTCCATTCTGGGCCTGGGCAACAAAAAATTAGCTACCGGTTTTGCCGAAGTGGTACAAATCGGCTGAATCTCACCACTGAGCTCATTCTGTCATGCGGCACTTGTGTCTTAAACCCAGGCTGTCAGCTTTTCAGGTGATGAACTCAGCTTCTTTAACCGCTGAGCTATCATGCCCACGATTCTGGGTTAGGCCTGGTTTAATCTGTGAACCAGACTCCTTGTGGCCCAAATTTTTATCATTACCTTTCATAAATCATGATTTATGAAATTAGGAAAGAATTGTGGTAACTCAGATGCCTCTCACTGTTTTCCTTTGTGCCTGTGCTTTCACTCTGGAGCAAACCATGTTTCAGCTGTATGCACACGTTGAGGGAACTGTGGCTTGTCCTAACCAAATCAGTTCACAAATCAGTATCTGTGAGAGAGATGGGCGGTTTCTGACTTTGATAAAATAAAATAAATAAATCTGAGGGCATGGTGGGCTTTTGGTTTGTTTAAACTCTTTTTAGTTTTTTTTTAAAAATAATAAATGGCATGGGGTCACTGCAGTTGTAACTCTTTCACCCCTCCCTTGCGTTTCATAACTATTGCCTGTAAAGGCAGAATCTCTTGCTTAGTGCTAAAGAAGTCAAACTACAGGTCCCATCACCCACTGCCAGCATGGCAGTCTTTAATTACTTGTTAATGTAGAATTTTATCAGTGGTCATCAGAACCAAAAGTTAGAGCGTAAACTGAATCAATCAGCCAACTGATCAGAACCTGTACAGGTAGTCCTTGATCACAATTGAGCCCAAAATTTATGTTACTAAGTGAGACATTTGTTAAGTGAGTTTTGCCCCATTTTACGACCTTTCTTGCTAAGTGAATCACTGCAGTTTTTAAGCTAATAACACGATTGTTAAGTAAATCTGGCTTCCCTGTTGACTTTGCTTTTCAGCAGGTCGCAAAAAGGGGTCACATGGCCCCGGGACACTGCAACCGTCATAAATATGAATCAGTTGCCAGGCGTCTGAATTTTGTTCACGTGACCCTGGGGATGCTGCAATGGTCGTAAGTGTGAAAAACAGTCCTAAGTCATTTTTTTTCAGTGCCGTTGTAACTTTGAACGGTCACTAAATGAACTAATGTAAGTCGAGGATTACCTGTATACCCAAATCTCATTTCTTGGAGTTATGATTTCGAAAGAGGGATTAGATACCCTGTTCCTGATCAGGAGTCATAAGAGGAATTCCTCGTGTGTGTTTTCCCAGAAGGTGATCCCTTTGTATACCTAGAATAACAAAGCTTTGGGAAGAATGGATGACTCATTGCCTCGTAATGGTCCTTAATCCGACACCCATTCTTTTTCTAGAGTGCACCAGTCGGCCTCCTAGGTGTGTCCCATACGAACAATGGGAGCACCAGGAGAGGTTGTTATTATGCCTCTTCCTCTGACCACAACAAAGGGAATGAAATGTCAAAGACACATCTCTGGCTCCTGCTAATCCCCATTAAGCATAATGTGCAGGTAGGACTTTATGTTATTATAAACAACGTCATTGGATGGGATGCATTTCAGCTGGAATGGACAGGATTCGCAGATATTCCAGATACCTACCTGTGTGTATGTGTGTGGGGGGGGTGGGGGGGGAGAGACAGAATTGGTGTTTCTGCATCTTAGAAAGGGAACACCCACACCCACGTACATACCTAGGTCTCCTGCCAAATTGCCTCTGAATTTGTAAAAAAAAAAAAAAAAAGGTCTCAGCAGCACACTGGAAGGAAAAACAAATTTTCCCTTTGGGTGAATAACAGCCTGAGCTTTCTGGATCCTGAACTGCCATCCTGGTAGCTGACACCAGTACTTATGGAAGATATATATGATAATTAAATTATCTCTTCTTCCTCCTCCTCCTTTTCCTTCTCCTTCTCCCTCCCCCCCTCTCTCTTGGATAATGACTATAAATATTTTTCAGTTGAATTTGCCCCCAGCACTCTTCCAGGCCATTCCTCTTCCCAAGTCAGAGCCAGCACACACACCCCTCAGTTCAGCTAGCAAAAAAATAGTGGAGGATTTTTATTAAACCTCAGCAAACATCAAAAAGTTAAGTGGCAAAGGGGAATAAAGGAGGGAAAAAGAGGGAAAGAGAAATGAACAACAGGCAAAAACTTATATTATTTATATCTATCCATAATCAAAGGACACAATATTGGAAACTATATTGTGGGGAATTAGCACACAGTGTCCCAAAGAGAGTGGCCTTTGGTTATCCCAGATTTAACCCTTTAATGTATATAATGGCAGAGGTATAGAGATGGAATGTAGGACACCAAGTGCTCCATCCTCTATTCAGTTTCAAAATTCTGACGTTGCATTGTTTTAAAAATCACCTTGGGAAGCTTTGCTTTGAAATGTGACTTTAAAAAATACATGTACAAGGAAAAATGTCAATCCTATACTTTCTCAAATACGGTCCAGAGAAGAGTTACATTTACATATGTCTATCTAGCTTTTAAAATTTCACAGTGTTTCAAACTCTTCAGTGTAAAACCCAGAGCTTCTAGAAACTTTGATGAAAAAGAACCAAGGCTGTCAATATTTGTAAAGTAAATATAGCAAAGCAATGGGCTTTGTAGTCAAATGCAGGAATGAGGTAATTATGGACGGTTGGAAACGGTCACATTTTGGCAAGAAGCATTTTTAATATCCAGGATTAGTGTTTTGAATTCCTGATTCTTAATTCCTAATGTAAAAAAATTCATAAGAGATTGAACGCTCGGAAAAGGAAATGTGTTGCATGAACATAGAAAAGAGAAATAAAAGAAGAGCTGATTTCAAAAGTGAGCAACACTACAGGCTACCAGCATCTAGTTTGCTGTGGATAAACATCTCAGAAGAATTCATGGCAACTTTAAGACTTGTGGACTTTTAAGATGTGGAGAATTCTGGGAGTTGAAGTCCAGAACTCTTTTATTTTATTTATTTATATTTCATATTTTTCAGTGACCAAGGTTGGACACCCCTACTTTAAAATAACTCAAGATGTCTAAACTCAAGTTTAAGAGAGCCTTTAAATATTAAAGTACGTGAGAACCACAGACTTTCTAAATGAGCACTTTTTAAAGCTCCTTGCAACTTTCATTCATAGAGAAGTGCATAGCTGAGAAGGACACAGCTTCTAACTCACAGTGTTTCTCCCTGCACTGTTCCAAGAATTCATCACTAAATTCTTTATATACTTTGTAGACAGCTTAGTTTTGTTTGGCAAAGGTTACTGCTGGTCATTTTGTAAGCAAAGCAGTGCTGATGATGTTAATAGAGAACACTGCTCCCTCTTGCCTAGTGGCATCAAAAGATAGCTAGGGTCACTCTGAGGATCTCAACCTCGTAATACCCTTTTCCTCCTCAGTGTTGTTTTCTGTTTATCCTGCATCTTTTCATCCTCTCGTCGCTCTTCTCTTTTTCTTGCTGTTTTACAAATAACGTTTTGTGAAATTCCACTGGTCATAATGAAAAGAAGATAGTAGGGTCTCTTTTACACATAAGATGTCATGTTTTTTTTATTATATCAATTTAATATATAGGAAAGAGACTTTTGCCTATATGAATAAACTTTGTGTGAACTTCTATTTATAATAATAATAATAAAGTTGGAAGGGATCTTGGAGGTCATCTAGTCCAGTCCCCTGCTGAGGCAGGAAACTCTATACCATTTCAGACAAATGGCTCTCCAGTGTTGGAACATTCACCACTTCCGGAGGCAGGTTGTTCCACTGGTTAATTGTTCTAACTGTCAGGAAGTTCCTTCTTAGTTCTAGGTTGCTTCTCTCCTTGATTAGTTTCCATCTGTTGCTTCTTGTCCTGCCTTCAGGCACTTTGGAGAATAGCTTGACTCCCTGTTCTTTGTGGCAGCCCCTGAGATATTGGAACACTGCTATCACGTCCCCCCTCATCCTTCTCTTCATTAAACTAGACATAGCCAGTTCCAGCAGCCTTTCCTTATATGCTTTAGCCTCCAGTCCTCTAATCATCTTTGTTCCTCTCTGTACTCTTTCTAGAGTCTCAACATCTTTTTTACATCATGGTGACAACACATCATGTTGTGACCTGTGCCTGACAAAATAGATAATATTGATAGATTCCAATAAAGGAGAATATCTGTAGCTCAGGGTTGTACAGTGGAGTCCTTAGCGCCCTTTGAACATGATGATTTGCTTGCAAAGATTATATTACCCAGCTAAATAATATCATCAATGCGTGATGATGTTATTTACTGACGATGTTACCTAGTTGGGTAATGAACTACAAGCAAACCACCAAGTTCAGAGAGCACTAAGTACTCCATAACATTAATAGAGACAAACAGACGAACAGAATTTCCTAATTTATCCTAGATGTCACAGAATTATAAAACATATGAGTTGGGTGGGTCTTTAGGGGATTTAGTTTAATCCACTCTTCAGAGCAGGAATCCACTAAACACAATTCCAGCCAGCCTGTTTGAAAATGCCCAGCAGCACAGAACATTTTATAAGCACCCTTTAAAGTTAATCCCAAATGACAACTGTAATAAAGAGCTTCAGAACGAGCCAGAATATTAAAGCAGCTTCCATGTCTCAATGGTACTTGTTTTGCTTCTGATACGGCTAGATTACTGTAAAGTACTTAGCATGGTTTTGTCCTTGAAGATATGTTCACAAATTAGAACCAATAAGGAATATTGTGGCAGGAAAATTCACAGTGGTATTCAGACTGTACTGCAACTCTAAAATGTGACCTGGTTACATGAGTTTCATTTTCTTTTCAGGTTTGAAATTTTAGGTGCCCAAAGAACAGAGTATTTTTCTGAACATATTAAAACCTACTTTTCCTCAATCAATGTATAAGATGGTTCCAGGAGTTGAGCATCTCTCATTCCTTCCTGAAGGTTAATCCATCCCTTAAGTCAGACATGTCAAACACAAGGCCCGGGGGCCAGATGCGGCCCACGAAGTAGTTTCATGTGGCCCATGAAGCCATCCTGGAAACAGTAAGGGAACGGCCCCCGCTACCTTGGCCCTGGCCCAGGCCAGCCGGGAGCCAATGTACAATTTTGTGGTGGCCATCTTGGCACTTGCCCGGTGGACCATGCCTTGGCACTTGCCCTGGTCCCCCCCCCTTCTGCCAGAGACCCTCAGATCTGTCCCACTCCTGCCCAGGCCCCCACATGCACCCTTGACGCGAATGATGTAGAACTGGGCATGCCCACCCAGTAGGCCACACCCACTCCATGCCCACCCAGTAGGCTGCATCTACTATGGCCACACCCACCTGCCCCCCCCAAGGGCAATCACAATGCTGATGCGGCCGTCAGTGAAATTGAGTTTGACACCCCTGCCTTAAGTGATGTGAGGTCCAGTGGATCTAGTCCAGGGTCTTCAAACCTGGCCCTTTTATGACTTGTGGAATTCTGGGAGTTGAAGTCCACAAGTCATAAAAGGGCCAAGTTTGAAGACCTCTGATCTAGGCTTTCCCTGATCTCCAAGTTCCCTAATAACCTTTGGCGCAATTAGCTTCTTTTCTACTTCCTTGGAGTGAAATCACAATGCCAGGTGACTAAGAGGCCTCTTCCACTCTTCTAGAAGATTAATCTTCTCTTGTTGTTGTTGTTAATTGCGAAGTCTTGTCCAACCCATCGCAACCCCATGGACAACGTTCCTCCAGGTCTTCCTGTCCTCTACCATCTTCTGGAATCCATTTAAGCTCATGCCTACTGCTTCAGTGACTCCATCCATCCACCTCATTCTCTTTCATCCTCTTCTTCTGTTGCCCTCAGTCTTTTTCAGCATTAGGCTCTTCTCCAGGGAGTCCTTCCTTCTCATTAGGTGGCCAAAGTATTTGAGTTTCAAAATCTTCTCTAGAAGATTACTTCCAAAAGCTGCCCATTCCGATCTTCACACCCCCAACCACTTTGCACAATTAGAAAGGGTTCAGATTTATTTACAGGTCCAACGTGGGCTGTTCATGGAGGATGAGAAGGAAATAACTAGTATTTATTTTCTTTCTGAGGATAGGAATTGGTTGGTTCGGACCCAACAAATGATGATATAGCTCAGGATAGCAATGATGGCATAAACTGATCATTTCCCAAAGTCTTTTCCTTGTATTTTGTTCCAGCATGGAAATGTGTGAGTAAAAAGGGCCCCACTTTAATGAATGATTATGCTGTGCTTGAAATATTTCAGCTGTCGCTGGTTTTAAATTAAGGATTTTAAATGCAAATTTAAATTATATTTGCTGTTACTAAGTTTTAAAACAAATCAGGACTGTATGATTACCAGCCCTGGCATAGGCAAGGCTTTGACTTCTTCATTATTCAAAGATTTATATTCTGCATTGAGTATACATCTTTGAATAACGATCATAAAGAAATTAAAGCTTTGTTTGCTCAGGAATTGGCAATCTTGCCGTCCTGATTCAGATGAAACAAGAAACTATGGCTAGTATATTCTCCTCTTAGTGTGTACAGGCAGTCCTTGACTTATGATCACAACTGAGCCCAATATTTCTGTTGCTAAGTGAGACAGTTGTTCAGGGAGTTTTGCTTTATTTTACAACCTTTCTTGACAGAGTTGTTAAGTGAATCACTGCAGTTGTTAAGTTAGTAACACAGATGTTAAGTGAATCTGGCTTCCCCATTGACTTTGCTTGTCAGAAGGTCGTAAAAGAGGATCACATGACCCCAGGATACCGCAACCGTCATAAATACGAGTCAGTTGCCAAGCATCCAAATTCTGATCACGTGACCATGGGGATGCTGCAAGTGTCGTAAATGTGAAAAATGTCACAAGTCACTTTTTTTAAATAATATATTTCATTAATTTTTTAACATGGTCACCTTAATATTTGGTAAACAGTGTATTGTCTGGGTTTACATTTAAAAAACATTCGCTAACAATTGGTTTCTATGATCTATAATCCACATAATAGCTTTACTTGATTTCCTCTTCTTCCCATAATGTTCTTTTACCAACCTTAAGTTAATACAATTCTTATTGTTTTGATAGATAACAATTGAGTATAAATTTTTTTCTAATATTTCCGCAAATAATAATCATATCAATATAATATTTCTTTTCTATCTAGTCATTCTGGTTGCCTCATCATAGATCCCATTTACAGTTCTTGTTTACATTTATTTTTCCCCACAATACTCAAGACATTCTTACTGGTTAAGATTTTCTCAAAGTTAATTGCATTTAAATATTTGATTCTATTTTTTTCTCATGTAAACCATCTCATAACTTTTACTTTACTTAAGGAATAAATGAGACTAAAAAAAGAGAAAAAAAGAACAAGAGTAAAGAGAGATGAAAAGATAGTATACTACTGAAAGTCCATGTTTCCCTTAAGCTAATACATATTTATTTCCAAACTTTTTCGATTCTTTTTTACCATAATTAAGAATATATTTAATCTTTAAATATTCCATTTAATAAATCTAGTCATCTGGTCTTTTAACTCTTATTCAAAACATTTTTTTCAGTCCATTGTAATTTTCTTAAACTCAATCACATTTAAATATCTAAAATATGTCCTTATATATACTGTAAGCCGTTCCAACTCTTTTATAGTACTCATATCAAGAAATAAGAGAAGAAAAGAGAAGAAAGAGAGAGTACTATGTTATTTGAGGGACTCCTCCCTCTTAAAGTAAAATTGATATCCAAAGTCTTTCTATTACTTTAACCATATTCAAACAGATGTTTTAAATATTCTCTCTGATAAGTCCCATCATCTATTTTCTTAATTTTCACCTTGGCCTTCTTCTTTTGCCCAATATCTTTAATCAATATATTCTGCTGAATCAAAGAGTCTTTCCATATTCTTGTAGGTGACACTGTAGATATAAAATATAAGTCAAGTACAATATCTTTGTAAGAGGCGTTTGCTCTTTCATGTTTGTTGAAAATCTTTTTCTTTCTTTTTCTCTCTGTATCTCTTATCATTTTTTGTCTCTCCAGTTCTAGTGGTATTCCTAACATCTCAGCAGTCCATTTTGACCAGTCTTTTTTCTTATCCTCAAATTTGTCTTGTGGTCTTAAAGTATAAGTTGCCTTTTCCAAAACCAATATTTCTTGTAAATTTTTTCCCACTTGGTTTAAATCATACTTCTTTGTTGTGTTAAGTTCCATCTTTGAGTCTCTATCTTCAAATTTGTGTTCAGTTATCTGTTTTATCTGTTCCTTCTCCATTGTTATTTCCTGGGATTTTTTTCTTGTAAAGTTAAGTTGGAGATGAATTGATTTATGTTTTCAAAGTTATTTTGGATTTCTTTGTGGTTTGAAGTCATTGTTGTTTGAGTTAGTTGCAGCATCTCATATGTCTCCTCTTGAAGGGTATTTATTTTTTCTTGATAAGTTCTTTCTGCAAGTCTCTGATTTTCCATAGTGGTCAAGAATCGAGGTTTTCTGTTCTCTGCAAATAGCTTTAGAGTCACAGTTTAGTAGATATTTAAAATCCAAAAAGATTCAAAAAGGTTTCCTGAAGTTTATAATCCTCTCTTTGTCTGTAACTCAAATTGTTTTCTTTTTTTGTCACAGCTGTTCTCTATTGTTATAGCTTTGAAGGTCACAAGCACAGATAAGTTTTTTCCAGATTTTGCCAAGTCCTGTATAAAAGCCAATTATCAAAATAGAAAATTGCCTAAAATGAGAATCTTAACCATTCAACAATTCCAAACCTATCCAAATTTAGGTTTTATATTCATTTCATTTCATTTCTGTATGTTTTGGTCCTCCATAAAAGGTTTAATTCGCCGTTTCCTTTAGTAAAAGGGTGGGGCAAAAATCCCCCTCCTTCACGTTCGGAGGTTTTTTGCTTCTTTGGAATTTTTTTTTCCAGGAAAGTTAATAAGTAGGATAGAGAAAATCGATGATCTTACCCAGATTCAAATGTGCTTTTTACAATCAGCTCAAAATAGTGCTTTTTGATTTCGGTTGCTTGTAGCTTGGGCTAGACTCTAAAGTTAGGCTAGCCTTTCTCCTGTTGGTTTCTGGAAGGCTTCTCCTGGACCGCTTGGGTCAACCACTGTCTCTCCGTGGTCCACAGGACTTCCTTCCTTCTTTGCTGCTTCTTCGGGGCGGCTTCTGACCCCTTTGGGGTCCCCGAACAGGAAGAAATTCAGCCAAAGGGCATGGAGCCCTGAAATCCCTTGGCTGCTGCACTACTGCGCAAGACCGGAAGTCCCACAAGTCACTTTTTAAGTGCTGTTGTAACTTCGAACAGTCACTACACAAATGTTGTATGTCGAGGACAACCTGTATAGTAGCTTTGCAGCCAATGTCACTGAATGTTTTTATGTGCTTGTCCACCATCCTTAAAAGAAAAGCTTCAGGTTTGAATTTTATCCATCTTCAACATTTCCTAAAACAAAATGCATATGATTCTGATATTTCTTATACTTTTACAGATAAAATATTATCTTCAGAATGATTACACTTCCAACACAAATTGTTTGAAATTCCCTTATATATCTTTGACTGTTGATCAAGAGTTAAATACCATCAATACAACATTGTATTGTCTCTGTACTGCAAAAAGGTCAAAAGTCAATTTTTTGTAGTGTATTCGTTTTATGTATTTTGTCACTTTTTAATTTGTACTTTTATTTCCTTTACTCTTTTCCCTTTATGTATTTTTTTAAATTTTAATAAAGTTTTTTTATTAAAAAATTAAATTAAATTTAAAAAAAACTATGGTTAGTTTGAGGATTCTTGACTTGTTTGTTCATGGCCTCAGTATATGAGTTTAGTTGAAATACAGTCACCCAAAGTCTGGCATAATCATTGTCTCAGCCAGAGGTTTCAAACTGCCGTCCCACGGGCCAGATGCGTCACCAGGAAACCATGCCCACCCCATTGCCGACAATGGGGAAAAAGCTCCGATACGTCGCGCGATGTCACATGACGTCGCAAGTTTGACATGTCTGTCCTAAGCAGTGGATGGTTTTCCACCAGCTGCTGATATTCAGAAAGGGTACAGCAACCAACTCCAAGATTTTGCTTAACGTGGCCTACAGATGAGGAGATGCAGGACCCATCAAGAAGGAATGCAAAATTTACGCCATATAATTTTCTGCTGACTCAGAGGCTGGTGACACACTTGAACATAGCCTTGGAGGAGGCCCCATAAAGGATGTGTATACAGATGCCCTGAGGGGATTTTATTTTAATTTAGATTTTTAGGATATTTTCTCATAATTATAAATTAGCCAAACTGCTTCAGATAATAATTTTGCTAGATTTACAATACAGTATTTATCCCAGGGAGGATATTGCCTGAACTTAACTAGTATTGTTTTATTCATACTCCTTCTCTGGTTTTCCACATTAATAGTGACCTTACAACGTTTTTTTAAAAAGGATGCCAGCCATGTTAAGTACAGGTAATTCTCGTCTTATGATCACAAGGGAGCTCAAAATTTCTGTTGCTAAGCCCGACAGTTGTAAAGTGAGATTTGTCCCATTTTATGACCTTTCTTGCCACAGTTGTGAAGTGAATCTTGTTAAGTCAGTAACACAGTTACCAAATAAATCTGGCTTTCCGATTGGCTTTGCTTGTCAGGAGGTTGCAAAAGATGATCACATTGGCCTGCGACCGTCATAAATATGAGCCATTCAGCCATTTGCCAAGTGCCTGAGTTTGGATCATGTGACCATGGGGCTACTGCAAATGTTGTTGGTGTGAAAAATGATCCTAAATCACTTTTTTTCAGTGCCGTTGTAACTTTGAACGGTCAGTAAGTGAAAGATTGTAAATTGAGGACTACCTGTATTACAGGCAGGTCATTTAGTGAGACATAACTGGCTACATTTTGGAAACCAATTCTTTTTCCTTAAACTGCATGAGAATTACAAGTAAAAAAAAAATGTAGACCTATTTTCTTCCAGATACAAGATCAGTTCCTTTAATATGGAGCAGCATATTACTGATTTCTTCCATGGCATGGGGTACCAGGTAGTCTTCGGCTTACAACAGTTCGTTTAGTGACTGTTTGAAGTTACAACATCACTGAAAAAAATGACTTAGGATCATTTTTCACATGATCATTGAAGCATCCCCATGGTCACGGGATCAAAAGTCAGATGCCTGTCCACTGACTCATATTTATGATGGTTGTACTATCCTGGGATCATGTGATCATTTTTTGCGACCTGACAATGGGGAAGCCAGATTCATTTAACAACCACATTACTAATTTAGCAACTGCAGGGATTCACTTAAAAACAGTGGCAAGAAAGGTCGTAAAATGGGGAAAAAGTCACTTAACAACTGTCTCACTTAGCAAAATAAATTTTGGGTTCAGTTGAGGACTACCTGTTTACGTCTTAAACTGATTCACCGGCTGTATCTTCCTACCAAGATAGACATATTTTGGCTTTAATTACCCAAATGGAAATTTGCAGATCAATGGAGTTTGTTTTGTGTAACGCAACCTCTGAAAACAGCATGGAAAGTGCAGCTGGTTCAGAATGCATCTGCTAAATTGCTGGGCAGACTGATGAGCATTTTGTCCCAATACTTCACCCAGTTCCAGTTGTACATTTAGCCAATGAATCAACCACTTCCCTTTTCATAGTCTGCCAAGGCTCTCTCAGCTGCATGAGCTTCTCATCTGCTTCTAGATCATTCAACATTTGTATTCAGTTAAGATCCTGCAAGACAGGACATCTGCAAGATTGATAGCATCATGTCAGAATGGGACACTTTGATGTGGCCAATTCCCCGCAGCCAACTTGCCATCATGGTCCCATAATGGCGGGCAGGGGGTTAACTTCGGCATTAGGATTGTAACTCCCTTTTCCAGGAAACTCTGTTCAAGATAGTCCTCAACTTATAACCGGTCGCTTAGTGACGGTTCAAAAGTTGTGGAAACTTCGAACAGTCGAAGTTTCCACAACTTCGAACCGTCACTAAGCAACCTGTCATAGGTTCCGATAAAGATATATGGAGGAATGAGAAAGCAAAATAAAAGAAATTGGTGTCTGAAAACTTAAGCAGTGTTTTCCTTTTTTCTTTCCATGAGTTTGGTGGGTGGGTGCCACCAATTTCAAGGGGAAGCAAAATCCATTGATTTTGCAGCCAGTAAAATTGACTCTAGTAACCCAAGTTTTATTTAGCTGCTTGTGAGCAGGGTAGAGCTATTATTTATCTGACAAACGATGCTGATCTGGTAACCATGGAATTGCAAAAGTATTTGTCCAGTTAAAGATCCTGGGAATTAAGAAAATAAACTATTTTTAGATATGTTTCTTCTTCCTATGCCTTTAATTTCTTTGATTTACAAATTCTTATTCCTTTTTTTTTGTTGTTGTTGTTGTGGGCTGTGTAACAGGGCTTAGCCTAAAAAGGAATAGCATGATTGATATGTATGTCTGTGTATAATTAAGGAACAGGCAGATGAACTCCCTCTTACTGATCTGTTAGTCTATTTCCTGTGTAATTGGATGTAATTGGAATAATGGATGTATATCCGTATTGAATGATGACCTTTCTTTTCTCTTTTACTCCTGCCTGGTGACCTACAATGTTAACCTTTGTAGCTCAGATGTAATTGAGGCCAGGAAATGAACATCAATTGCTTACAAACATCCATATGTTACCTCTCTTAATTACTCTGGAATGAAGTAAACAAGGAGCTTCTCCTCACATACACTCCTCAGAACCTTCCTGGAAGAAACAAAAAACAAAACAAAACAAATTGAAACACAGAAATTTCACACTTGTTCATCCCAGCATCATCTCAGCATTGCAGGAGATCCCAGGGCTCTCATTACTGTCTAAACATTACACCACTGGCATTTGGAAAAATTCAGTCACCCTTCCGACAGTATCCAACATCCAAGGGAACCTTGAATTCAATAAATTGTCAATAAATTAATTCAATAAATTAATGCTGTGGCATTAAGCAGACCTTTGATTCAGTGGTCACCTTTGCAAAGTGAAAACGAGCATTATATATAGCAGTAGTGGCAAACCTATGGCACGCGTGCAGAGGCGGCGCCCGGAGCCCTCTCTGTGGGCACACGTGCCGTTGCCCCAGCCTCGCCTCCCCCTGTGACCCTCTCCTCACCAGCAGCCCCCCTGGAGGAGAGTCGCCCCCCGAGCGTGGCCCACGCGGAGCAGCACAGCCAAGGACATGGCAGCCAAGCAGCGTAGATAAGACTCTGCCCTCATGCCCCATCCTGCACAGTTAATGCTGCGGGGCACGGGCAGAGGGTATGGCCGCCATGGCGCTGCTGGGCTGCCTGGGCAATCTGCGGTGGGCCCTGGAGGCGGTGAGGGCCCTGCGGGCAGGTGGGGTGGGGTGTGGAGCAGGGGCGGGGGCGGGGCCAGTTTTGGGGCACTCGGTCTCTAAAAGGTTCGCCATCACTGATATATAGCAAAAGCCGTTGATAGCAATTGAATTTTCCAGAGTTACGTTCAGGGATAATTTTGGAATTCCACCCCATTTGCTGTCCAAAATTGAGAGGGCTAGGAGAGAGAGAGGAGCTGTGATTAGAATTTGCTATTAGAGCGCCCCCCCCCCCGATTTGCAATATGAGAGCTCATTTGGTAAATGATGGACGCTACCGAAAGGCTCTCAGGCAGATGTTTTCTGCACAAGGAAGCTAAACTATTCCCTTTATAGATCCTTTGACCTTGAATACAGACAAGACAGCTTGCCACATCTGACTGCTTTACTGCAGTCTTGCAGATAAGAAAAACATGGCTCTTACATTCGGAGCAGATCCGCATCTTGCATTTACATGGGCAAAACCAGATATTTCAAATCGATCTTGGAATTGCTTGGCGGTGAAAAGCTTGTTCAGGAATTGTTGAACGTGCAGCTATGGCTTCACTAAACTGAATGCGTCTATAAAGATCTTCCTCATTTTTATTCCCAGCTTCCCCCCCCCCCGTTTGATGCAGAGTGAAAGGTTTATTGCTAATAAACAATAACAATTGTTAATTGTTCATTGCATATATAAGTACGCACTGCAGATTTTATTAGATTACGGTTTTGTTCATATTCGGAGGTCTGAGAAAAAGCTTTATTGGTAATACATTTTCGTATAAAATGATCTAAGGTGTTTTTGGAAATTCTTTGAAATTGGCTAACAGCATTCAAAGATCAGGGCAGGTCTGCAAAAATAGCCTCAATTGTTATTGAGGAGCGCTCTCTCTCTCTCTCTCTCTCTCTCTCTCTCTCTCTCTCTCTCTCTCTCTCTCATATTTCCTTAAGGTCAAGCTTCAATCTTTTGTGGACATGCTCTTTTTAACCCTAGAGAAGTAGCATCCCACTGCCTTCTGTGGAGAAGTTCCAGGGTCTTGTCGTTCTAACTTTTCTCCAAGCTTGGCAACTTCAAGACTTGTGGACTTCAACTCCCAGAATTCCTGAGCCAGCCATGCTGAGGGGAAAGGGAGAGTTTCCAAGCTGAGCGATGCTGGCTCAGGAATTCTGGGAGTTGAAGTCCACCAGTCATAAAGCGGCCTAGGCCTAGGCCAGAGATAGGTAACCTTGGCTCTTTTATGACTCGTGGACTTCAACTCCCAGAATTCCTGAGCCAGCATGGCTCAGCTTGGAAACCTCTCCCTTTCTCCTCAACATGGCTGGCTCAGGAATTCTGGAAGTTGAAGTCCACGAGTCATAAAAGAGCCAAAGTTGCCTACCCCTGGTCTAGCCTATAGCCTTGTTCTGGACATCTCTCATTTAATGGGCCCAAGTTCAACCCTGCTGGACTTTGGATCTCAGACGAAGTTGCTAAAACTATCATAAGCACTTACTGAACCTTTCCTGTTATGTCACTATAGGTCAGTGGTTCTCAACCTGTGGGTCGGGACCCCATTTGGGGTCGAACGACCATTTCACGGGGGTCGCCAAACAAGGCTGTCCGCCATTTTTCCCCCCTTTTCTTTGGCCACGCCCCTGGCACCCGGTGATGTATAAGTGGTTGGGGGTCACCACAACATGGGGAACTGTATTATGGGGTCGCAGCATTAGAAAGGTTGAGAACCACTGCTATAGGTAGTTCTTGACTTACAACCATTCGGTTAGTGACAATTTGAAATTACAAAGGCACTGAAAATAAAGTGACTTCTGACTGTTGCTCACCCTTACAATCATTGCAGCATCCCCATGGACACGTCATCAAAATTTGGACACTTGGCAACTGGCATGTGTTTATGATGGTTACAATGTCCCAGGCTCGTGTCATCACCTTTTGCGACTTTCTGAAAAGCAAAGTCAATAAGGAAGCCATGTTCACTTACCAAAAGTGTTCCTATCTTAACAACTGCAGTGACTCACTTAACAACTATGGCAAGAGAGGTCGTAAAATGGGAACAAAGAAAAACCTGACAATTTAGGAAGTTTCTGCTCCATAAAGTTCATCAAAGCCCCACACCTTTTTAATGAGCATTGTCATGCACATTAAAAGGGGTGGAGTTTAAATCACATGATTGTGGCTGCCATCTTGACTTGTTTGGTATTGACTTGACCTTTCCCTGCAGATACCCATTGCTTGCCATAATTGCAATTAGCAGGATTGTCTTTCCACATCCCGACCTGCTTAGTTTTGTTTAATAGTAATCTCTTCCAATCTTTGTGATGGATGCGTCTGGATATCATTGATTCCTATAGCAAAAATATCTGACAAAAAAAGAAGAAAATATATAATAAAACAGAATAGCAAGGATCTAAGCTTTAATTAGCAACTCAAATCTCTAAATTAATACCATCATTTTAGGAGAACAGCTAATATTAGTAACATGTTTTTTCTATTACCGTATTTTCTGGCGTATAAGATGACTTTCTAAAGCATGCAAATCGGCTCCGAAGTCGGGGGTCGTCTTATACGCTGAGTCGTCTTATACGCTGGAAATTACAGTAGTTTCCAGCTTATAAGACGACTTTCTAAGGATGCAAATTGGCTCCGAAGTCGGGGGTCATCTTATACGCCGAGTTGTCTTATATGCTGGAAAATACGGTACTTATTAAATGTATATACTTCCTTTCTGCTTATATAAGCACTCAGGCTATTTTACAACAATAAATCAAGAGACAAATAGAAAACCTGGCAGTAAGATCATCACAATTAAAATAAAAATTAAAGTCAACTCCATTAACATCGCATAGCAAATTAATCTCTTCTTAATTGAGTTTCTGAAATAGTGCTCAAAAGGTTTGCAATAAATTTGCAAATAAATAAATAAATGCAATATAATTAAAAATAAAAAGATATAATTATTTATTTAAAAATAAACTGATGAAAAATAAAGTTGCCCTTTGCTTCATTTCCTATTCTTCCCTTCCCCAAATAAAAATTATATTACTTATGATTTTAGAAGAATGTTTTTTCCCTTCTTCTAAATTTTGCTCTTGATTGAAGATAGCATCCCTTTATAGCAGAGGTCCTCAACCTGGAGGCCATGGCCCAGTACTGGGCCTCGGCCTGCTGGCTACCAGGACATGGGACAGGCTGGCCAGTGTGCGCACGTATGCATGCATACCTCCTCACTTGTGGTAGCACCACGGCTACAGGGCACAAAAACAGGACGCCGCATCATGGGGCGTAAAAATGGGACACCGCTATGCCTCGGGGTGTGAAAATGGGCTACCAACGCTGCACCTCGGGGTGTGAAAACGGGCTACAGAGCAAGAAAATGGGTGCTGCCGCACTGCGGGGCGCAAAAACAGGCCGTTGACGTGCTGCAAGTTGCAAAAATAGACACCGCCATGCCACGGGGCATGGAAATGGACCACCGCTGTGCGCGGGGTGCAAAAATGGGGCACCGCCACACCACGGGGCACAAAATCGGGCCACCGCCGTTCTGCAAGGTGCAAAAATAGCCACCGCCAGTCCGCAGGGTACAGAAACAAGGCACTGCACCATGTAAGAACGGGGTGGGGCTAGTGAGTATCACGCAGGTGCTAGCCCCACCCTGTTTGCAGCATCCACATGCTCGTGGCTCCATGTGCGCACACGCTCACGCACATGCATGTAAAATGCTTCCTCCTCCCTTTTCCTCCAGTCCGTCAACTGACAAAGGTTGGTGCCCTCTGCTTTATAGTGCCTTCCCTCAACAACATCCTATTGTAATGGATTATTTTACAGAAAAGAGACTCCAGAGACTCCAGATATGTTGGATTTCAGTTGTCGTTATTTGATGCGGATCACGGGAGATGAAATTTAACACATCTGGAGGGCATCAAGTTGGTGAGGAAACTTGCATAAAAGTTTAAAAGAAGAATCCAGCTTGATTAAAAAAAAAAAAACCAATGTCATATTGGTAAGCACCACCAGATGGAATGAAAAAGGATCAACACTCTGAATCTGTCAGAGCCTTTAAACCAGTGATGGCGAACCTTTTAGAGACCAAGTGCCCAAACTGCAACCCAAAACCCACTTATGCATTGTCGGGTGCTGGGTGGGTGTGGCCCATTGGATGGGTGTGGCCCATTGGGTGGGTGTGGCCCATTGGGTGGGCGTGGCTGCAGTGGTAACAGCAGACTGGGTGGGACTAAAAAGTTCGATCAATCAATTCCAACTTTGCAAGATCTTTTTTTTCCCTGCGAGAAGTTGAAATTGACTGATTGATTGAACCTTTTTTTTTTTTTTGCACACGGCGGCGGAGGCCTAAAGCGAAAAGGTTTTATAAAACCCAGCTGAAGGCCTAGGACTGGGGTGACGGCGCGCGTGCCCACAGAGAGGGCTCTGAGTGCCACCTCTGGCACCCGTGCCATAGGTTCGCCACTACTGCTTTAAACCTTCATTTATTAGCACAGACAATATAACATGCTTCTAATGTAGATGGGTTTTATTTTACTGCATGTAAATTTTTTCCAATGAAGATGTTCATGTGTCTGTGTTGAAAAAAAAATAGAGAGAAAAGATCTCTTGATAGGGCTAGTCCTTGATTACAACAGTTCATTTAGTGACCGTTCAAAGTTACAACAGCACTGAAAAAAGTGACTTATTACCGTTTTTCACACATACGACCACTGCAGCATCCCCAGGATCATGGGATCCAAATTCATATGCTTAGCAACTGACTCATATTTATGACGGTTGCAGTGTCTCCAGGTCATGTGGTCCCATTTTGCGACCCCCTGGGGGCAAAATTCACTTAACAAATGTCTCACTTAGCAACAGAAATTTTGGGTTCAACTGAGGTCGTAAGTCAAGGACTATCTGTAATGAGAGACAGGTCTAGTGGAAATTCAGGGCCACAAGATAAATATACCCTGCCATTTTGTAAGAGTTAATGGCAAGATTGTAATATAATTTTTGATTATGTATTACAATCAGAGAGGAAAAACGTATATGTGGAAGAGATTGGGGGTGGGAGAGACAGAGGACTAGAAATGAATTAAACAGCTCTCCTACTTTCCCCCTGTACTTTACTCTGCTGTAAATTCACTTCTTCCAAACTGGGGTTTAGTTTTATAACATTATTGCAGAAGTCATATCCAGCTCAGTGGCAGCACCTGACTGATCTTGGCTGACCTCAAAAAAGCTCCGAAAAATTAGATCTGGGTTTTATTGGGGATCAGGAGGCTCTGGGATACTAGATTAGGAAGCTGAAACACTTCCTTGGAAGAGTGGAGAACTACTTCCATACTGTTACCAAAAATAATAATAATTAAAAAAAATAACAGGGATATAATCAAGAACTGAGCTCAGTTTGAAGGAGAATCGATTTCACATTTTTTTCTAGGCTATAGGAAAATATAGTTTATCTCTTAAGTACAATTGCTCACTGCACTTATATTAGGAGCTCATTCACTGAGTCTGCTCAGCCATCCATGGTTTATTGAATAAATTTCAATAGTCTGGATTTACCCAACATGCTAAATTAAACCACAGGAACTACATTTATAAAGCATATATATATATATATATATATATATATATATATATATATAGATATATATATATATATATAGTATGTTAACACATACACATATACAGATAGTCCTCGACTTTAAAAAGTTTGTTTAGAGGCTGTTCAAAATTACAACAATACTGAAAAAAGTGACTTATGACCATTTTTCACACTTATGACCATGGCAACATCCCCATGGTCACGTGAATAAAATTTGGATGCTTGGCAACTGGTTCATATTTGTGACGGTTGCCATGTCCCAGGGTCACGTGAACCACTTTTACGACCTTCTGACAAGCAAAGTCAGTGGGGATTCAGATTCACTTAACAACCGTGTTTCTCACTGAACACGATTCACTTAACAAATGTGGCAGGAAAGGTCATAAGATGGGGCAAAATTCATTTAACAAATGTCTCACTTAACAACAGAAATTTTGGGCTCAGTTGTGGTCGTAAGTCGAGACCTACCTGTAAGATGAGACAGCAGGGTCTGTAATGATTGCCATGTTTCTTATTCCCCTGCGATCAGCACTATAAACAGCAATTAAAAAAAAGTTTACTTTTTTCTCATCCTCTTCAACCATGTATGACACTTTAAAACAGGTCTTAAAAATATCAAATGAGTGAAAAAAAACAAGTTCCATACGTGATGAGGAAAAAACTCGTTGACATTAAATGACTAGGCCTCACCAGAAGAGAGCCTGTTGACTGAACTGGCTCACCCTGGCCTTGTTAATAAACTTTGCATTTAGGTACGTTTATTAAAGGCTCAGACTGATCTCAGCGTAAATCAGTGTTAGACTTTGAGCACAGGAAAAACAAACTTGCTTTCTGACAAAAGACAAAGTGTGATATGACAACTCCCGGAGACAGTATGGAAAATCAAGTTATTTGGGAAACAAATAGTCTCTTCAGATTTTAGGGGAGAAAATAGGCTGACAGGACAATAAATAGCTGATAAGTAATTCTGCACGGGGACAATGGCTGAGTATAATACTTTATATCTCCCTTGGTTTAGTGACTTTGTTTTCATTTGTCTGACCGGTTCTGACTGGTGACTTGATTTAATATTTCCTTTCACTTCTCCCTACACTGCAGGGGTGTAGGGAGAGTAGGTCTAAAGCAGCGGTTCTCAACCTATGGGTCGCGACCCCATTTGGGGTCGATCGACCTCTTTTGTGGGGTCGCCAAATGCGGTGATTCACCATTTTGTTGCCTCCGGGGGCGTGCCGCGCCTCCGGGGGGGGCGGTGCCGCGCACGCGCGCCGCGCGTGGGGGCGGCGGCGCGCCTCCGGGGGCGGCGCCGCGCATGCCCATAACGTTTGTGTGACGGGGGTCGCCGTCACACAAACGGTGAGAACCGCTGGTCTAAAGCGTGTTGGCAGCTTTTATTACTTGGGTATAAGTGCCACTTTGACTTTTTTTTTTGACCATCTTTGTGGAATGGACCTGTTGTTCTGAAGTGCTGATGGATATGGTCATTTCGCAAGTTTTCTGTGAAACAAGAATTGGTAGAAGAAGAACAAGGATTGGGATTGCTTCTCTGAAATTGCTCAGACATAGTTAGCTTCTGAGAAGAATTTAGAGAGAGCTTGGCTGCATAAAGTCAGTGCTGAGAAAGGAAAAAACTCTACCAAAAAGCATTTCTCAATTGGGTGTAGACCTCAGCCAGAGAAAATGAAAGGGTTGCGAACGATTCAGCTGGCGGCCATCTGTTGAAGACACAGAGACCAGTAAAAATACTACTAGACCGTTAGACAGTTGCAATGTGCTCTACATGGAGCTGCCCTTGAATACTATTCAGGGGCTGCTGCTGTTCAGAGTGCAGCAATGTGGGCAGTTTGGGGGCACCTCAGTATACCCAGGTCCTTGGGAGCTACATTGGTTCCCAATGGGTTTCTGAGCACAATTAAAGGTGCTGGTGGTTATCCATACAGATAATCCTCAACTTATGACTACAGCTGACCCTAAAATTTCCCTTGATAAGCCAGACAGTTGTTAGGTAGGTTGCACCCCATTTTACAACCTTTTTTTGCTACCGTTGGTAAGCAAATCAGTGTAATTGTGAATTATGAATCATTGAGGTTGTTAAGCAAAATCTGACTTCCCCTCATTGACTTTGCTTGTTGCAAGCCAGCTTTGAAGGTTACAAATGGGGATCAGATGACCCTGGGACATTGCAACCATCATAAAGACATGCCAGTTGCCAAGCACCTGAATTTTGATCATGTGACCACGGGGATGATGCAATGGTCGTAAGTGTGGAAATTGCTCATAAGTCACTTTTTTTTCCGGTGCCATTGTAACTTCAAATGGTCACTAAACAAATGATTGTAAGTTGAGGACTACCTGTATAGTCCTCCATGGCACAGAGCAAAGTTATTTCCAGGATATCTGTCACCAATTATGTCCAGACTGGACAGATAAGGCATGTTCTGGTTACCTTTGGTGGAACAATGTCATCTGGTAGGAACCAGGAAGTGTGAACTTCTTGTCATGGTGTCTGTGCCTTGAGTTCTGGACAGTCCTAAACCCATTGGCCAACTGAAAAGCCTTGAAGATCTGGCCTCTCCTTCAGGCATTCTGTCCACACTGTCAGACACATTGGAGGTTTTGAGATCATTTTTAGCAAACATAGCTATTGTTTTTATTTTGTGTTTTGTTTTGGTTTTTGTAGGTGTAGTGTGAGCTACCTATTGTCTCCAGGTTGAGATGGACAGCTATATTAACTCAATAAATAAATAAGAAAAAAATAAGAATTTAAATGTATAAACCAGTATATGCAGTCCAAATATTTAAGTCATGTTCCAAATAGGTATCATAATGGTTAAAATCTTGCTTTATATAGATTGTTAATTTCTTCCAGGAAAATTGATGGAGAAAAGGTATTCTTTCTGGCTTGGAACCTCAGTTTTTTTTGCAATAGCAAAGCTGCATTATTCATTTCCATTGCCCTCATGTTAATTTTCTGAAAATTAACACAAGCATTTACAAAGAAATTGTGAGTCACTCGTAACAAGATTAATATTGCAATTATTTTTGTGCAAAAGAAAACCTGTATACCACAAAATCACATCTCCAACATTTTGAGCACCACATCTTTTCCAATTAAATAAATCCCTGGTTTTTTTTCCTCTAGAAAGAAATAAATACGTGCAGTGAATTGAAGTAATATCTTTATTAAGTGAATGTAATTATAAAACTAATGAAATATGATGTATAAAAGCTGAAAACATCTCCCATTAATGTTTAAAATGCTGAGAGCTACAATTCCTTATTTTATGACTGCCTATATTGCTGGACATCCAATTTTAGTAGAATACCTAACAATCATTTGTAAACAATAAGTATGGAATTATTACTTCATAAAAGACACAGTAAATCGCCTAATATCATACTAAAGGGATTGTGAGCTTTAAAGCTGCAGGTCCATGTATAAATCTCAGTTTAAGATTTTGAACTATTCAACAAATCTGAATAATGTTGAATATTCAGCTGGTTATGTTGCAATTCTTCAAAAACCAAAAAATCTGTTTATTAATTTTGGGGATATACTCTGCCCTTGATCGCTAACCAAAGGGATGCCTTGCTACTTTCAAGTCTAAATTCCCCTATAATGCTAAGCTTATTAATAGGAGGAGAACCCCTATAACTTTCTGCATTAATTACAGCTAATATTTCCATTTCATTTGAAATTTGAAGTCTCTTGAAACAGAAATAAATGTTTACTCTTTTGGCTCTTAAACCTCTAAAGCTTGTTATTCTTCTACTTTGCATTCCAGTATTTTGCTGCAACCACAAACATTGTTTTTGGAAATAGGATATTTTTTTTTGTATAAATTGTACCATCGTCAATAGTGGGAATAATTGCTATTGTTATAACGATACCATGAAAAAGGAATGATGGACTAAAGTCTTGTAATTATGCCGGCTTCCCCCTCTTCAAAAGAAAGAGGCTGCCTATTTGAATTTTAATGCCAGCACAAAGTAATCTGAATTAGTCCCCATAGATTCGAGATGTACCTATTAATAAATACGTGGAAATGACACTTGGATAAACTAATGAAGAAGACATGGCAGATTTACAGCCAATATTCTTGCTTGTCAGTCAGAACCGTATTAGCCTATTTAACTTGAAAACGAGATTTTTGCCTGCTTCGTGTGTTCTTTGTTGAGTTATTCAAACCAATGTCTTGAGTAAACTTAAAATCTAAGACAGTGATGGCGAACCTTTTTGAGACCGAGTGCCCAAACTGTAACCCAAAATCCACTTATGCATCATCGGGTGCTGGGTGGGTGTGACCCATTGGGTGGGTGTGACCCATTGGGTGGGTGTGGCCCATTGGGTGGGCATGGCTGCGGTGGTAACAGCAGACTGGGTGGGATTAAAAAGTTCAATCAATCAATTCCAACTTTGCGAGATCTTTTTTTTTCCCGCGAGAAGTTGACTGATTGAACTTTTTTTTTTTGTACATGGCGACGGAGGCCTAAAGCGAAAAGATTTTATAAAACCCAGCTGAAGGCCTAGAACTGGAGCGACAGCGCATGTGCCCAGAGAGAGGGCTCTGAGTGCCGTCTCTGGCACCCGTGCCATAGGTTCGCCACCATTGATCTAAGATATTTATGACGGTATAAATTTTCATGGTCTACAGTTCACATTCTTAGATACCTCTTAGATGCCTCTAAAGCAGACCTGGGCATTTTATATCCCATGGGCCACAACCAGCCCACAGGCTGTCCCAGTCTGACTTATGGCAGTGGGCGGTGGTGGAGGGCCGAGGCATCATCGGTGTTGGGAGGCATTGTTGGGGGCGGGGCATCATCGTTGGGGACTAGGGCATCAGTGGCGGCAGCCCTCCACAACAGTCTGTTTCTCATGTGGTCTCATGGAAGAATTAATTGCCCATCCCTGCTCTAGAGAAGACCTACCATTGTTGGTCTCTTGCAGCAGAGATGACAGTCCCGTGGACTTTTAAGGGCTAAAATATTTGTGTCACATTGATAAATAGCTTTTCTCAATAGCAATCCATGCCGTCCAACTCATAGAAGATAGCAATAGCAATAGCACTTAGACTTACATACCACTTCAGACTGCTTTACTGCTCTCTCTAAATGATTTACAAAGTCAGCATATGGCCCTCAACAACCTGGGTCCTCATTTTACCGACCTCAGAAGGATGGGAGGCTGAGTCAACCTTGACGCAGTCAGGATTGAACTGCTGACAGTGAGCAGACTTAGCCTGCAATACTGCATTCTAACCACTGCGCCACCATGACTCCTTTTTCAAGATACTCTTGAAAAAGATGTCGAATACAGTGCAGAGGAGATAAATTTCTGCATATTTTTTTTTTCTACTAGTCCCTCATTCAGTTGCATGAAACAAAATATGTTTTTCATTTTTTTCCCAAAGGAGAGGAGAATTTTGAAATATTTATATGGACGGGGATGGATGTTTCGCATTAATTTAGTGATTCAATGGCCTAGGCCAGGGTCTGCAGCCTTGACAACTTTAAGACTTGTGGAGTTCAGCTCCCAGAATTCCTCAGCCAGCTATGCTGAAGTCCACAAGTCTTAAAGTTGTCAAGACTGCAGACCCTGGCCTAGAGTATGTTTGTGCAAATGTCCCCTCTGTCATTCTCCAGAAGTCTACATTCTTCTTAGCTACACCTATTTCTAATCCATCCCCTAGATAGGACATCAGAAGAAGAATTTCCTTTAAGGGACTCTTCCAATAGGGGTCGTCTTCATTTAACAACTGTCTTGAACATTGAACATCTGCAATTATAACAATGGTGAAAAAGTAAATGTGGGACTAATCCTTGTATTTACAATTTTTGCTGGTCTGTAAAGGAAAGAAAAGCTGAAGTAATATCATAAGCAATCTTGTGGTTTCAGTTAACGACTGCTTCACTTAACAACCTGGATGCTGGTCCCAATTGTGATTACTGTATTAGCAGAATGATGCTTTAAATCATAAATTAGAGTTAATAATGACCAACAGCAAGGTGGATGGAATGAATTAGAGCAGTAAAGTATGCACCATTGGAAGACCCAAAGGATTAGGCTGGAGACAGAAAAACCTAGAGAAAATCTATCTCATAGTTACTAAGCGTCAACATCAACTTAATGGCATATAATGAATCGATCAGCTAGGTTCATAATACAGGTAGTCCTCAACTTACAACAGTTCATTTAGCGCCGTTCAAAATTGCAACGGCACTGAAAAAGTGACTTATGACCATTTTTCAGCCTTACAACCATTGCAGCCTCGCCGTGGTCACGTGATCAAAATTCAGACGCTTGGGAACTGACTCACATTTATGACTGTTGTAGTGCCCCGGGGTCATGTGATCCCCTTTTGCGACCTTCTGACAAGCAAAGTCAATGGGGAAGTCAGGTTCACTTAACAACCATGTTACTAATTTAACAACTGCAGGGATTCATTTAACAATTGTGGCCAAAAAGGTTGTAAAATGGAGCAAAATTCACTTTACAAAAGTCTCCCTTAGCACCCCAAAAAATTGGGCTCAATTGTGGTCATAAGTCAAGGTCTACCTGTACATTGAACAAAACTAAAACAAGCCACATTATTATTTAACGTGATTTGTTTGTATCCAGCCTATATGTATTACCAGTCAGGATGTCAGCGTTATACATAAAATACTTGTTGATGGTCACTCCCTGTAGCCAATTTGGTCTCTTCATTTCCTATTTGCTCCTTTCCCTGCTTCAAGGAATATCTGTAGATCTATTTAGTAGTCCTTTGTAATCATTCTATTCCATACATCTGATGAGATTGACACTTTTTAAATCTTTCTCCAGGAATGTGTGAAGGTTTCAATGGAGGAGGGGACTTTTTGTATACCAGACTTACTCATATCTTCACGTACTGTCCTTCCTGTCCCCTTATCACCCTACGGCTGATGTCCTCATGTCCTGTTTTGCCTGGGCTCAGCTCTTTGCATGATCCTAGATTAGACTTCATTACATATCTGAATAACAAATAAGCTACCTCCTCATATTTATTAATTCAGTACGAAAAAGCTTAGAAGAGGAGGTAGAACCTCTGCAGAACCACGCTTTTCCGGAGTTTTCTAATCTTCATGCATTTAGGTCAGGAGTCTTCAAACTTGGCCCTTTTATGACTTGTGGACTTCAATTCCCAGAATTCCCAAGCCAGTGATGCATCGCTGGCTGAGGAATTCTGGGAGTTGAAGTCCACAATTCATAAAAGGGCCAAGTTTGAAGACCCCTGATTTAGGTGTATGTGTGAATAAGACTAACAGCCTTTATGTTCCAGTCCAAGAAAGCATAGTAAAAATGTTTGTTTTTAGGGCACAAACAACATTTATTTTCCTTTTGCTGTGACAGCTGGAAGTTCAGAACTTTCCTGAAATTCTTTTGCTGTTCCTCTCACCTGCAAGTACAATATTGGAGAATCTTGAAATGTTTTGTTTAATAACAGATATCCCAAAGATGCTTTTTGTTTTTTGTTTTTTTTGGAAGACATTTCGCTTCTCATCCAAGAAGCTTCTTCAGCTCTGACTGGATGCGAAGCGAAACGTCTTCAAAAAAAAACCAAGAAAGTCCAGTTGCCCTATGAAAAAACATCTTTGGGATAACTATGACCTGGGTGACTGAGAATCTCCATAGACATTAATAACAGATACTCCTTTGGCCCAAGCAAAAAGCAGTTTCTTTGGCAACTGAACACAGCTAACAAACCAATATTTAAATAATAATAATAATAATTGAATTCACGTCTGCGGTATTTCTTTTTTAAAAAAACAAGTTTTATGAATTTTCCAGTTTTACAAAAATCCAAATATTAAGGAAGCAGCGTGGTGACTGGGTAATCAATAATCCAATAACAAGATCTTTCGTACATATCTCAGGTTACATCATCAAAAATTCCCTCTGTATTTCCCTTGATTATTATATCACATTCAAATTAATACATTGCTAATTATAACTCGATCAGTTTAACTTACACATATCTGTATCCTGTTTTAAAATTTTACCTAATTTCAATTACAGTATTCCAATTTAGCTTAATATCCATAGTATTTAGATTTCTGGTCTGCAGCATTTCTATGGGGAGATACTCTCTATAATCCGCTGAGTTTTCCTATGCAATTCCCATGCAGTTGTCCTGGCTGAGGAATTCTGGGAGTTGAAGTCCACAAGTCATAAAAGGGCCAAGTTTGAAGACCCCTGGTTTAACCAAATGTGATTCTCTGCCTCTTTCTTTCTGAGGGCACTTGAGGCTAGCAGAGAAAGCCAACAGGGTTTGACAGGATCAAGCCAACAATTGCCAATCAGATGAGATATCATTGTCGGTTTGGTCTAGTGCAGGGGTGGGCAACTATAGCCCTTTTTTACGATCTGTGAACTTCAACTCCCAGAATTCCAGAGCCAGCCATGTTGAAGTTCACAGATCATAAAAGGGCCATAGTTCCCCATCCCTGGTGTCGTGGTTAAGGCACCAAGCTAGAAATCAGAAGACTGTGAGTTCTAATCCCACCTTAGTCATGAAAGCCAGATGGGTGACTTTGGGTCACTCTCCTCCAACCCAACCCACCTCACAGGGTTGTTGTTGTTGTTGTGGGGAAAATAAGAGGAAGGAGGAGTACGAGATATGCTTGCTGCTTTCAGTTCTTTATAAAAAATAATAAAGGCTGGATATAAAAGTAAATAAATAAAAGAGTCATGGTAGACAGTGTCTAGCAAAATCACCATTTAAACAGGGCAGAGAAGAACAGGCTTCTCTTTTGCTGAGTCTTTCCGGCAACTTAAAGCTTTGTGGAGGCTGACAAAAATAGACAACACATGGCTAATTCTCCTTGCCTTGTCTTTTTTTGAAATCTTTGACTTGTGCAAACCTGGAAAGGGTGGAGATTTATCTCCTGAGTCAAAGGGTGATGTCAGGGTTACGTCTTGTATTTAGGTATAAGATGTAGATGATCTTTGCCTTATGGAATCTGACTCGGCTTTTTTAAGGAGTCCTAGGCAATGGGAAGCAAGCTCTCTGAGTTAGAAAGTAGAATACCTCACTTGGCCTGTGATACAAGGAAGGGATGACTTATACCATTTCAGACAAATGGCTGTCCAGTCTCTTCTTAAAAACTTCCAGTATTGGAGCATTCACCGCTTCTGGAGGCAGGTTGTTCCACTGGTTAATTGTTTTAACTATCAGGAAGTTTCTCCTTAGTTCTAGATTGCTTCTCTCTTTGATTAGTTTCCATCCTTTGCTACTTGTCCTGCCTTCAGGTGCTTTGGAGAATCGCTTGACTCCCTCTTCTTTGTGGCCACCCCTGAGATATTGGAACACTTCTATCATGTCCCCCCTCGTCCTTCTCTTCATTAAACTAGACATACCCAATTCCAGCAACCGTTCCTTATATGTTTTAGCCTCCAGTCCCCTAATCATCTTTGTTGCTCTTCTCTGCACTCTTTCTAGAGCACGGGTGTCAAACTCGCCACGTCACGTGACGTGTCGTGACGTATCGCAACTCTTTTTGCATTGCCGGCAATGGGGTGGGCATGGCTTCGTTATGATGAAACTGGCCTGCGGGCCGGTAGTTTGATACCCCTGTTCTAGAGTCTCAACATCTTTTTTACATCATGGTGACCAAAACTGGATGCAATATTCCAAGTGTGGCCTTACCAAGGCATTGTAAAGTGGTATTAGCACTCCACGTGACCTTGATTCTATCCCTCTGTTAATGCAGCCAGTGTTGGCTTTTTTGGCCAGTAAAAATCTTAGTATATTTCTCTGCTCTATCTGCCAAGCCATCAGCTGTTGTTTTATGGAATCTTAAACTAGTAAAGTAAATGTCAATCAATTGTAGTGCTGCCTGTCTAAAAACAAGCTTTTCAGCTATAAAACCACCAAGGAGGTGGCTTTGGGAAAGCACAAATAAATGCTCTTCTGACCTTCACGGGAAGGTGGTTTTTTAAAAAACAAACATGAAACCTTCCATGCAAATAATTACGACATTGTTTTGGCTTCCTAAACCAGTAATGTCGAACCTTTTAGAGACCGATTGCCCAAACTGCAACTCAAAACCCACTTATGCATCGTTGGGTGCCGGGTGGTGGGCCATTGGCTGGGTGTGGCCAATTGGCTAGGTGTGGCCAATTTGGTGGGCGTGGCTGCAGTGGTAACGGCAGACTGGGTGGGACTAAAAAGTTCAATCAATCAATTCCAACTTTGCAAGATCTTTTTTTTTTTCCTGCAAGAAGTTGAAATTGACTGATTGATTGAACCTTTTTTTTTTTTGCACACGGCAGCAGAGGCCTAAAGGGAAAAGGTTTTATAAAACCCAGCTGAAGGCCTAGGACTGGGGCGACGGTGCACGTGCCCACAGAGAGGGCTCTGAGTGCCGCCTCTGGCACCCGTGCCATAGGTTTGCCACCACTGTCCTAAACCATCCCACAGAAAGGACCAAGGAGGCTATCATCAACAACATTGCCTTGATGGGAATGACTGGGACATCAAAGATCCACTCCCTTTAAAGTGTGAGCGGTCCCTGGTATTCCCAGTGCTTGGTTGTTTTCTTGCAGACGTTTCATTACCCCAACATAGGTAACATCATCAGTGATCTGATCATAGCACCAGTGCTCTTTTAAAATGTGTTGAACACATTACACAGTTGTAAGAGGAGGTTGGGCTCTGGTCACCCAGTTGTGTCTATCATTTATCGAATGAGAAATCATGTATCAAAGAGAGATCCAATCTAGAATTAAAGAGAAATTTCCTATCAGTCAGAACAATCAATGGAAAGTCTTGCCTCCGGAAGTTGTGGGTGCTCCATCACTGGATGTTTTTAAGAATAGACTGGACAGATGTTTGTCCAAAATGGTATAGGGTTTCCTGCCTGAGCAGGGGGTTGGACTCGATGACCTCCAAGGTCCCTTCCAACTCTGTTAGTCTGTAATTCTGAGTCTGTTGACCCTACCCACTGCAGATAAGGAAGGGCATATTTGCTAACATTTTCCACAGTTGCAAGTACTGTATTGTGTGTATGGGGGAGGAGCTGTGCATTTCCAGCCTTTTATTTATTTAAATGTGAGTTATTCAGAAACATCCACAGTGTAGCTTTTCATCTTCACTGATAGAGGAAGAGCAAATTAATACAAAGTGTTTCCACTGCTCTCCAACCCAAAGAAGCAGCTAGCTTGCTCTGGTTTAATGAGGAATTAAAATAATTGGATGAAACATAAGCTTGGATGGTTATATATACAAATTAGAATTCTGGGGATACAAATCTGAAATACATTTTTTACAGCTGTGTAAGGGACCCAAGTTGTTCCTTGATGTACAGTTCTGACATCTTGCCTTTCATAGGCCTGTATCTTATTTTGAAAATCCAGTTGTGAACCGAGTTGGAGAATGACATTCTGAATGTATGCACCATACACAGTATGGTCTGAACATATGAACTAAATTTCATTCCCATTATCTCCAGATTATGACCAGACATGTTAATATATTAAATAATGCTTTCAGTCTGAATGAATTCTCAAACCCAAATCCCAGGAGGCATGCAAACAAAAAGCAGACCAAGCTTTTGGTACCCTCCCACAGAGAAAAAAAAATCTAAGAAGACAGGTTAAACGCCAGCGGAAGAAAATAAAATATTCTCCCGTAGCAATTTGCATTAGAAAAATGCCTCATTTGCATTTTTATTGCAAAGTGTTTTGAGAAAACTTGGATTCTGCAAAAAAAAAAAAAAAAAACACCCTTAAGAATCCAGGCCTGACAATGTCACTGAAGAGTCAGCCTCACTGAGAGTAGCAAGGTTGATTTATGAGTGAATTGCACGACAAGGCAATGAGCTGATGTATCTTTCAGTTCCCCTGACTGAAATCTAAGAGACCACATCTGATCCTCATTTTTCATAGCCTCCAGGATGTCACCTTTTATGTCAGGGGTGGAGAACTATGGCCCCCTTTATGACTTGTGGACTTCAACTCCCAGAATTCCACAGCCAGCCATGTTGAAAGGAGTCCCCCACCTCTGTTTTATGTGAAGGTGGCCCCATAAACATTGCAATTTCTTCTCCACAGGTTTGGGTTTAGGCTTTCTTCATTTCTTCCCTTACAGATTGTCCTCATTGTTGAGCAACCACAATTAGGACCGACAACTCAGTTGTTAAGCAAAGCAGTTGCTGACTGAAACTGTGTTTACAATCTCACTTCGGCTTTCCTTTGCTTTACAGGCCTGCAAAGGTTATATAGGTAGTCCTCAACTTAGAACAGTTTGTTTAGTGACTGTTCAAAGTTACAACGGTACTGAAAAAAGTGACTTATGACCATTTTTCACACTTATAACCGTTGCAGCATCCCCATGGTCTCGTGATGAAAATTCAGACGCTTGGCAACTGACTCATATTTATGATGGTTGCAGTGTCCCGGGGTCACATGACCCCCTTTTGCGACCTTCTGACAGGCAAAGTCAATGGGGAAGCCAGATTCACTTAACAACCCTGTTACTAACTTAACAACTGCAGGGATTTACTATAACTACTGTGGTAAGAAAGTTGTGAAAACTGTCTCACTTAGTGACAGAAATTTTGGGCTCAATTGTGGTTGTAAGTCGAGGACTACCTATAAACACGAGAATTAGTTACAATTACTTTTTCATCACCGTTGTAATGGCAATGGTCACTAAATGAAGCAGTCACTAAACTGTGACTGGCCTGTTTTATCCTTGGAGTCAGGAGGAATACAATCTTACCACTTAATTCTTACTACTTGATAATTTTCTTTCCTTAATTGGCACACTTAGAATAGAATAGAGCTGGAAGGGACCTTGGAGGTCTTCTAGTCCAGCCTCCTGCTCAAGCAGGAGGGGTCCTATCCCATTTCAGATAAGTGACTGTCTAGTCCAGGGGTCTTCAAATTTGGCCCTTTTATGACTTATGGACTTTAACTCCCAGAATTCCTCAGCCAGCATGTCTGGCTGAGGAATTCTGGGAGTTGAAGTCCACAAGTTGAAGATCCTGGTCTAGTCCTTTCTTAAAAACCTCCAGTGATGGAGCACCCACAATTTCTGAAGGCAATTTCTGTTCCACTTGGTAGAAGCTCTTTCCTCATTTAGTTTTTTGTAGCACAAAAGAATAAACAGATGATTACCTTGGTTTCCAACACGTCAGCTCCCAACCTATGAAGGATAAACCCTAGCTCTCTGATATATAATTATGATTTATAGAATTCAAATGTCAGTGTGAGTTTCTGTCTTGTTTATTTTTCTCCCCTGTGGAGATTGACAGATGAGAAAAGTGACTTCTTTGGCTCAAAGAAGACACTGAAGGAAGAAAGAGAGCTTGTGGTGGGAGACTTGAACTGAAGTCTCCGATCTGCTCTTCCACATTTAAGTCCTGTCCTTCTGTCTCCCCGTTTCTCCCCTTTCAGCCCAACTGCATCACCTCCCTTAATGTGTATTGGCTTGCAAATTGCCTGTCTCCCTCAGGATGTGGGAGTGATAGGAGCCCCACACACACACACAACCTGTGGGCCTGATTAGCAAGAAGAAAAGGAGGGAGGGGAGCTGATAAAAATTAAATTAAATAAGGTAGTACCCCCTCTAGACCTTGCTTTGGGAGACTGATCAATCTCACAAGATGTAAATAAAATAAAGTTTCATTTAAAAATGGAAAAGAGGAAAGGTGGCCCTTTTTTTTTTAAGCTGAAGGAGGCAGAGGCAAGACATTTAGTGATACAGGAGAAAAACAAATATAGAGCTGCTAAAATCCCAGGTAGCATCCTTTAAAAGCCTCCAATAGAATACAGGAAAAGAAAACGTTGATAGACAAATGATGCTGGATTCTACTTTAGATACAACTTATACTTCCCTTAGCTTGTCAAGCATAATTCTTTTTTCTTGTCACTGTTACATGCCCAATGTATGTGAATTTTCCTTACAACCTCTGCCTCAGGACAACGTTCACCTTTCCATTGCTCCAGAACTCATCTGTCTGTCTTTTTGGCAGTCCACAGTAATTTTAGTAACTTTCTCCAGATCTGTAATTCAGATTTTCCCTTTCAGTCTTTCTCAATTCCCAGCCTTCCCTGCTACTGATTATCTCTTAAAAACCACTGTTTTAACTGGCCTTATATTCCTTCAGAAAACAAGCCAATTCAGAAAAAAAAACTAGGAACTGGAGAGAGTTACAAAAAGTCAGTCTGCATCTTCCTAAACAACTTATGCTGAATTTATTAAAAATAATGGAACTATGATTCTTACAGCATTTAGTAGTCATTTACGAGCCAGTTTTAGTTTAGAACACAGGAATAGCTTTCCTGGAGTAAAAAAATACCTATGAATTTGAAGAACTCCTTTGAGAAGGAGATAGGATTTTGAGAGAAATTCATGCTTCTAATTTGGAAACTCCTCTTTTCAGAGTGGAAATATCCCCTGCTGAATTTCCAATTGCTAACCAAGTAAATTCTGTTTTACATTCTTTCCAGGAAATCCAACAAATTCCATCCAGATGTTTAATAATAATTTCTAGACTTCCCAGAAAGAAGCTCCCACTCAAAGAGAATGACACGTTCTAAGCTACACATGTCAAAAACAGAGTGGTTACATGCAAACCAGAAGTTAAAGCAGCTGTAGTTAATAGTTGCTTTGTCTGCTTTTCTGTTAAAATATGTAGGGGAAGGAGTGGCAGAAACAGGGGGGCAGAATCAAAAGAGGAATCAGCTTAGAATCGTCATGTAGTCACAAATGGACTAAGTCCACCCTTCTTGAATTCAGTCGACCCTTATCTAGCACAAAATAATGCTAACAGTTAATAGAGGTTGTCCTTGCCTTACAATCACATTTGAGCCCAAAATTTTTGTTGCCAAATGAGACAGCTAAGTGACTTTTGCCCCATTTTACGACCTTTCTTGCCACAGATGTTAACCGAATCACTGCATTTGATAAGTTAGTGACATGGTTGTTAAGTGGCTTCCCCATTGACTTTACTTGTCAGAAGGTTGCAAAAGGTGGTCACATGATCCAGGGACACTGCATCCGTCATAAATATGAGTCAGTTTCAAGCGTCCAAATTTTGATCACATGACTGTGGGGATGCTGCAACAAGTGTGAAGTGTGAAGAAAGATCATAAGTCACTTTTTTCAGTGCCGTTGTAACATAATGTAAGGTAAATAAGTAAAAAGAACATAAGCGCAGAAAAAGCAAATACAAATCTTTCATTTATAGTGGGAATGCTGTGAAGGAGATGTGGGCCACCTGTAACTTTTACTCTGTAACTCCTGAAACTAACCGCAGTGGCAAAATAATTATGAGTAATTTGGGGGTAGAATGGGAAGTTCTAATCTCTCTATAGTGATTGCATCAAGATTGTTGTTTTGGAGAAGGACATAATCTTACTGTTTCTCAACCTCGGCTGTTTGAAGATGGCTGGGGAATTCAGAGAGTTGAAGTCTACACATCTTCAGCCTGCCGAGGTTGAGAAACACTGATATAGTTTCTCCAAGTAGGACTAATATACATGATTGGCTGAATATCTAATCTATTAGTGGCTGCTGCTTTATATTGCCATAAGAATGCACAGTCTTAACTGCTCTTGCATGTGCATAGGAGATAGGTCCAAATATTATCTCCCCATTTGCAATTTTGTCTAGTGTTTCTCTTTCCTAATGCTCACCAAAAAGGAAAATAGATCAGTTCCTGCCTGTAGATTAAATATTCCATACACAGTCTGGGATCTTTTCTCTTTTACTCTGCCTTACGGAGTGAAGACATAGACAAAGTTAAAGATACCCTTGAGTCAAGCTGAACTCCTGCTGAATACACAGATATATCCATGTCGTTTTCTTGGTGGTGATTCAGAAGTGGTTGGCCAGTGCCTTTTTCCAAGAGATTTTTTTCAATCTTTACTACACTCGTGGGGATTCCTGGTATCTCCCACCTAAGAACTAACAGGGCCCAAGGCTGCTCCATATTTAGAATTTCACAAATCAGATAGCCCATGAAACAAGGAATCGGATTTCTTCCATTTTGGGGGGTAGAAAGCGGGAGACCGTGAGTTCTAGTCCTGCATTAGGCATGAAAGCCACCTGGGTGAATTTGAGCCAATCACCAGGAGACCGTGAGTTCTAATCCTACCTTAGGCATGCAAGCTGGCTGGGTGACCTTGGGCCAATCACCAGAAGATTGTGAGTTCTAGTCCTGCCTTAGGCATGAAAGTCAGTTGGATGACTTTAAGCCAGTCCCGCTGTCTCAGCCCAACTCGCCTCACAAGATTGTTGTTATGCAAAGGTGTTTTTGAATATGTTCGCTGGCTTGAATTATTTGTAAAAATAATAAAGGCGGGGTGCAAGGAAATAAGTAAAAATAAATGTAGAAATAAATTTCTACACGGAGGGCTAAATTAAAAATGGGATCCCACCCACTTACGTTAGCATGAAAAAAAGCAAAAGGGCAATTATCTTCTATGCACACAATATAATGCATCTCACAATTTCTTTCTAAAAAAATGCTTGAGGAAACACTGCTGTGATTTACTAGGGTTCCTGGCAATATTTTATCTTCTTCTGTCCTCGGTTGACATTATTGTAAACTGAGCTTGGTGTTAATGTGACATTGTTTTAAGATGAGGCCTAGGAACTGGGTATGTCTAGTTTAATGAAGAGAAGGACTAGGGGTGGCATAGTAGCTGTCTTCCAGTACTTGGGTGGACCTATTGTCTCTAAGGCAGTGGTTCTCAACCTTTTTAATGCCGTGACCCCCAACCAGTCGTAAGTCAAGGACTACCTAACCAGTCGTAAGTCGAGGACTATCCAACCGGTCATAAGTTTAGGACTTTCCCTGCCCGGGAGCGCCGCGCATGCGTGGTGCCGCCCCCTGCGCCGGCCGAGGCGTAGCTGGCAAGCGGCAGAGACGGTGCAGGCCGACCACTGGCTGGGCCACCAGCTGGCCCAGCCCAAGGGAGGTAAGGCACCCGCCGGGCCCCACGCGCGCCAGCAACCCTCCCTGCGCCCACCGGCCTCCCACCCCTAGCCCTCTTTTACTTACATTTTTAGTAGTTGCTCAGCAGGAAGGGGTGAAAACTTCCAGACAGCTCGCCTTCGCTGCAGACAACTTGCAGCACCGTTTGCAGACTGGGACTTTTGGCGGGCTCAGCAGGGCAGAGACAGCCTGGACAATTGCTATTGGCTTTTAAAAGCCAATAGAATTAGACTCTATTTAAGAGAGTCTATTCTATTGGCTTTCAAAAGCCAATAGAATAAAAGGGAGTAGCACAGCTAAGGAAAAGGGGGAAAAATTGGCGGACTGCGTTGTTTGGCGACCCCCGTGAAATGGTCGTTCGACCCCAAATGGGGTCCCGACCCACAGATTGAGAACCGCTGCTCTAAGGCACCTGAAGGCAGGACAAGAAGTAACCAGTCAAAGCTCATTAAAGAGAGACCCAACACAGAACTAAGGAGAAATTTCCTGATAGCAAGAACAATTAATCAGTGGAACAACTTACCTTCTGAAGCCATGGATGCGCCATTTTTGGAGGTTTTCAAGAAGAGATTAGACAGCCACTTGTCCAGAATTGTATAAAGTCTCCTGCTTGAGAAAGGGGTTGGACTAGAGGACCTCCAAGGTCCCTTCCAAACCTATTATCCTATGTTTTACGAATCTCAGATATTGGGTAAAAAAGAGGAGAATAAACCTTGTCCTACTCTTATTTAAACCACTAATAGGAGCAAAATTAGACACGTGTCCTTCCATTAAAGAAGCAGTCCCAGCATCTACCAAAAGCGTTTTAAGGGGGGAGTTATTGCTTCCCCCATTCAAACTTTCTCAACAGATGGATGGGAAAGCTCGGGGCCATTTGAAACATAACTGGAACATTCTGCCTCCTTTCTAAGACCCTTCAGCATTATTATTCAGGCTCTTAAACCTGTGCCGGGCTGTTAATGGCTTAATGCTTATTCAAGTGTCAGGGAGCGCTGGCAGATGTCAGAATAAATGGGGAGCTGTCAGCGAGGAAATTATTTACCATTCACAAAGTGATGGCTGCAGTCTGTCAGATAGCATTGGAGCTCCCTTGTCATTGGGCTGAAAAAGGAAAAATGGGAAGAAAGGAATGTCAGGGTTTTAAAAGGGGAGGGGATCCATGAAAGGAAAACTGGGGCTCCAACAAGGTCCCTCATAAATCTGGAGTTTAAAAAGAACCACAGATCTTTTCTAAGGTTCCTGCTGGGTTTTTTTTTTTTAATCCCCTTTTTTGTTAAATGCAATTACATAGAGAGCTAACAACATTTTGGGCTGTCTGCAAATTGCAATAAAGGGTAGCACAGTCCCAGATTTCACTGTTAATCCTATTCAATACTATTCTGTTCTCCAATAAAGGAATATTATGGTTGAGGGAAATTATTTTTCTTCTAGATCAGGGTGAACAATGCGCAGCCCCATCCCCAGAGAGAGGAATTCCCTTTTTAAAATATTTGTCTGTTTATTTAAATCTCACTTTCATTATTTATTATTTCCCATTAACAATCACAATCTGGGCATAACTTTCAGAAAGAAAATTGCCTGGGATGAAATTGGGGAGCTGATAGGAAGAGCCGATAGGCAAACCCAGATTGAAATTTCCTAAATAAGAGAAAAATTGCACAATCTCATTTTTTAAATTTTCTGGTCCTGCTGTGAGAGATCACTCCATTCACATTCACAATGAGACATGTTGGACAGTTCATGGTAGGAAGCTAGCCCTTGTAGACTGTTGTAGAAGCAGGCCATTGGCCTAAACCAGGGGTAGGCAACCTTGGCTCTTTTCTGACTCATGGACTTCAACTCCCAGAATCCCTGAGCCAGCATGGCTCAGCTTGGAAACCTCTCCCTTTCCCCTCAGCATGGCTGGCTCAGGAATTCTGGGAGTTGAAGTCCACGAGTCATAAAGCGGCCCCAGCCTAGGCCAGAGGTAGGCAACCTTGACTCTTTTATGGCTTGTGGACTTCAACTCCCAGAATTCCTGAGCCAGCCATGCTGAGGGGAAAGGGAGAGATTTCCAAGCTGAGTCATGCTGGCTCAGGAATTCTGGGAGTTGAAGTCCATAAGTCATAAAAGAGCCAAGGTTGCCTACCCCTGGCCCAAGCCATTGGAGTTTAACCTTAATTACCACGTTCTGCAAACCATGGCAATTCTGCTTGGTTATTTCTAGTCTAGTGAAAAGGACTAGGGATGTATAATAGCAGCGTTTCAGTATTTGAGGGGCTACCACAAAGAAGAGAAGGTCAAGCTTTTTTTCCTAAGCACCTGAAGGCAAGACAAAAGCAATGAAGGGAAACTAATCAAGGAGAGAAGCAGTCTAGAACTTAGGAGAAATTTCCTGACAGTGAAAACAATTTAATCTATGGAGCTACTTGCCTCTAGAAGTTGTGGGTGCTCCATCATTGGAGGTTTTTAAGAAGAGACTGGACAATCATTTGCCAGAAATGGTATAGAGTTTCCTGCTTGAGCAGGGAGTTGGACTAGAAGACCTCCAAGGTCCCTTCCAACTCTGTATTTCTGTTATTCTCTTTACAATCAAGGGATGCAATTGCGGACTACATAAAAGTTATTCTGTGAATCCATCCTTTTGAGGTCGGTAAAATGAGGACCCAGATTGTTGGGGACAATATGCAAATAATGCTTCTACACTGTAAATCACCCAGACTGCTGGAAAGCGCTAAGCCTAAATGTTATTGATACAGTAAATGCTATATTCATTCCCACTCCCTCTTCTTAGGCCAACAGTTAGCAATGGCAGAAAGTATTTAGTCACCGATTCCTAAATAATGTTGAAGCTATTTTCAGTACACATTACACTTAAAGTGGAAGTGGAAGTTGAAAGGGGGGAAGCAGAAAAGTCTTCAAGGAAATTTGATTCTTCCTCTTTTGGGCAGGGACATTTTACAGCCGGGGTGCTGAGATTAACTTCTCCAGTTAGAAGCGAGCGGGGGTGGAAGAGAAATTAGGATCCATGAGTCTTTCTCAGATGTCCCTCGCACAAACATTTTGATTACAAGAGAACCAAATGATACAAAAAGGAAACTGGGAAGTTTTGAAAAAGAAGAAACCTCTCACTTGACCATGACACATGCAGAAGTTGGAGATCAAGGCCTCCTTTTCAGGAGATTCCGTAAATGAAGCCACATTTACCATTTCTATACTTATTTTTCCATTGCAACTGGAATGTAGAAATTCCCCAAATCAAGTCTGAAAGCAGAAAAAAAAGGGGTGGGCAAGTCCATTCCATCTTTTGCATTTATACCATAGTTAAACCCTACTTTCTGATGAAATAATAATAATAATAATAATAATAATAATAATAATAATAATAGTAATAATAAAGTTGGAAGGGGCCTTGGAGGTCATCTTATCCAACCCCCTGCTCAGGCAGGAAACCCTATACCCTTTCGGACAAATGACTGTCCAGTCTCTTCTTAAAAACTTCCAGTGTTGGAGCATTCACCGCTTCTGGAGGCAGTTTGTTTCACTGGTTAATTGTTCTAACATGACATATTGTGCCTCACAATTCTAGGTTTGATCAAACCTGAGATGTTCATTCATAATTGTCAGTTTGGTCTAGTGCAGTGGTTCTCAACCTGTGGGTCGGGGCCCCATTTGGGGTCGAACGACCATTTCACGGAGGTCGCCAAACAACACAGTCCGCCATTTTTCCCCCCTTTTCCTTAGCTGTGCTACTCCCTTTTATTCTATTGACTTTTGAAAGCCAATAGAATAGACTCTCTTGAATAGAGTCTAATTCTATTGGCTTTCAAAAGCCAATAGGAATTGTCCAGGCTGTTTCTGCCCTGCTGAGCCCGCCAAAAGTCCCATTCTGCAAATGGTGCTGCATCAGTTGAGTAGTCCTCGACTTACGACCGGTTGAGTAGTCCTTGACTTACGACCGGTTGGGGGTCGCGTCATTAAAAAGATTGAGAACCACTGGTCTAGTGGTTAAGGCACGAGGGTAGAACGCAGAGATTGTGAGTTCTAATCCCGCCTTAGCCATGGAAGCCGGCTGAGTGACTTTGGGCCAATCACCAGTAGATTGTGAGTTCTAGTCCCGCCTTAGGTCTGAAAACCAGCTGGGTGATCTTGGGCCAGTCACTCTCTCTCAGCCCAACCCACCTCACAAGGTTATTGTTGTGGGAAAAATAGGAAAAGGGAGGTGTGTTGGATATGTTTGTTGCCTTATTTGTAAAAATAATAAAAGGCAGATCCAAATACTGTAAATAAATGTTTGGCATCTATTGTTTTTCATGGAAAGATTATATTCTATCTCCTCTTCAGTCATCTTTGGGTTACTCATAGCTTTGGGCTGGGAGGAGCAGTTTGAGAAACATATTTTATGCTCTTACATTTTGCAGCAATCTTCCTCTATCAGATGCCAGAAAGGCAAGTCAAAAGCCAGGAGTATTATTCTCATTAGTTTAATGCATAATTAAGGTGTTACTTATAATTAACCAACATAATTAAGATGAGATATTAAAGTCCATTATATTACAAGGCAATTGTTTATTCTCCTTTCCTTAACATGCCACCTTTCAGATATATTCATTATTTATCGATTCACTTGATAAACAGATAGTCCTCGACTTATGACCACAATTGAGCCCAAAATTTCTATTACTAAGCAAGACAGTTGTTAAGTGGGTTTTGCCGCATTTTGTGATCTTTCTTGCTACATTTGTTAAAGTGAATCACTGCCGTTGTTAAGTTAGTGACACAGTTGTTAAGTGAATCTGGCTTCCCCATTGACTTTGCTTGTCAGAAGGTTGAAGAAGGTGATCACGTGATCCTGGGACACGGCAACTGTCATAAATATGAAAAATTTGCCAAGTATCCAAATTTTGATCACGTGACCATGGGGATGCTGCAAAGGCAGTAAGTGTGAAAAACACTCATAAGTCACTTTTTTCAGGGCTGTTGTACCTTTGAATGAATGTTTATAAGTTGCAAGTTGAGAACTACCTGTACCTGTAATTACAGGTAGTCCTTGACGTACAACAATTCGTTTGGTGACCGTTCAAAGTTACGCCATTGAAAAAAATGACGTATGATCATTTTTCACACTTACGATTGTTGTAGTATCCCCATAGTCCTGTGATCAAAATTCAGACAATTGGCAGCTGATTCATATTTATGACGGTTGCCATGTCCTGGGGTCATGTGATCACTTTTTACGACCTTTTGAGCAGCAAAGTCAATGGGGAAAACCCAATTTCACTTCACAACCGTGTTACTAACTTAACAATCGCAGTGATTCACTTCACAAATCTGGCAAGGAAGATTGCAAAATGGGGCAAAAGCCACTTAAACCAATGTTTCACTTACCAACATAAATTTTGGCCTCAATTGTGTAAGTCGAGGACTACCTGTGTTAAAGTGGTTTCCTCTGAAAGAAAGCAATGAGTCCCATCCTCCCTGTCCACATGGGCTGGGAGTAATGGACATTGTCTCACGAGATTTGGGACAATCTCTATACTCCAGAGCAGTGTTCCTCAACCTTGGCAATGTGTGGATTTCAACTCCTGGATTTCCCCAGCCAGCATAGCTTGGAAATTGCCAAGGTTAATGAAAACAGTGCTTCAGAGTCCGGAAATGCTCTTACAGTCCTGGAAACGAAAGCATTTGAAGACACAGCCCAGCTGAACTTCCAAAGGGTTGTTGTTCTTCAAAAGCTTCGTAGTGGGCAAGATGAAGCTTGCCCTCTAACGCCTTCTCCATTTTCAGCCTCCACGTTCTAGGCCTGCATTGCTGTAATCCTCTAATTGCTTTCCCAGGAAAGCACCCTGGGAAATGACCGAGCTATCTCTTAGGCTTCAGGGTATGACATTGCGGCAGTTGTATCCATCATCCTCACCTCCAACTGTCCTTAGCCTTATAAGCACATTTCTGAGTGCACAACCAACACAAAAGAATGCCATCAAGTAACCCCACTAAACCAGAGCTGTCGGACACATGAGTAAGCGCTCCAGACAACCTTCTGAATCACCTGTCAGAGGTATCTGTCTACTACAAGGCCAAAAACCTGAATGGCACTGATAGGATTGGAGAATATGGAGAAATGTGTTGCAGGATGCTTCCTGCGGGCCCTGGCTAGGATTAACTCCCCCTTCATTGCTCAATAGCTGGGAAGAGATAGGGAACAGGAGACTGACATCACTACTCACATTCTGAGAAACGGAATTAGAGGGATGGGAAAATCCACAGATTTAAAGTAAATCCTTTGAATCAAGTTGATAACGTCAAGAAACACGTCCGTTCCTACCAAGAGAAAGGCTTGGAAATTCTTAAGTAGTCTACATCCCTAATTCTTGACTTACCACCACAACGGAGCCCAACATTTTTGTTGCTCAGCGAGACAGTGAAGTGAATTTTGCCCTGTTTTTATGACCTTTCTTGCCACAGTTATTAAGTGAATCGCTGCAGTTGTTAAGTTAGTAACACGGTTGTCGGGTGAATCTGGCTTCCCCATTGACTTTGCTTGTCAGAAGGTCACAAAAAGGCGGGGGTCACGTGATCCTGGACAGTCACTGTCATAAATCTGAACAGGGGTTGCCAAGCATCTGAAGTTTGATCACATGATTACGGGGAGGCTGCAACAGTTCTAAGTGTGAAAAATGGTAATTTTTCAGTGCCTTTGTTACTTTGAGCAGTCACTAAACACTGGTTGTTAAGCTGAGGGCTACTTATATAATCTACAACCCTAGAAAATAAGTCTGGCCAAACTCTGCTGAGCTCAAGTAGTCTAATCTAGACTACGATCTGCCCCTTTATCAGACCAGTAAGATGGAACAAACTTTTCTCTAAACCAGGGGTAGGCATATCTTGGCTCTTTTATGACTCGTGGACTTCAACTCCCAGAATTCCTGAGCCAGCCACGCTGAGGGGAAAGAGAGAAGTTTCCAAGCTGAGCCATGCTGGCTCAGGAATTCTGGGAGTTGAAGTCCACGAGTCATAAAAGAGCCAAGTTTGCCTACCCCTGCTAACCCTTTGAGCCATGAAAATCTAAACGTGACTTTGGACAGCTCTGCTTGAGACTATTTCCCCTCCAATCAAAATGGGAGTGGCTTTTTTTAGAGCAAAGCAATATAATAGTAATTTATTAAATGCATGTGCCACTTGACTCTCAGTAACCGAACACATTTTGAAATATCAAAGTGAGTGCTACTAAAGCCCTACTCTCTTTTTATGTGTGTCACATGTGCAGTGCACACAGAACGGATGCTTTCCACATCAAGGTTGTGCCAACCATCTGTTCTTTCAGTTCCCCACCTTCCCACTTCAAGGACAGTTCCACATTGAAAGACCAAATGGTCCTATGCTTCATTTAAAGTAATCCATTAAAATATAATCCAAAAGAGTCGTTGCCTTTAGAGTTTATTACTCTTTATTAGAGTTTCTCCTGGCCAAGCTATTCACTGGGCCATTTATTTCAAGGCCAAAAACGCAAGAGAGAGAAAACGGGAATCTTGAGTTTAGTTCACTGTTAAGAAGAAAACTGCAGAGGCAGGTTCCAAATGAACTTCTTCTTAATGCATTAAAATGAGTCATGGCAAACTTATTTATTTTTCACATTTCTGCATTGCCCACCTCCCTCAGAGAGGGAGCCAAATATTTGCTAGTTCCTGTAAAGAGGGGGGGGGGAAGGGAAAGGGAGAGAAGATGGAGAGAAGATTGTTTCCAAATGCATCCTTTAGGTCTGACTGAGCATCTCTACCAGAGCTTCTTCACTTTACAAATCACCTTTACTGCACCCAGAACTTGATCCATTACTCTTGCTGAATTTGGACGAAAGGTCAGGAAAGGCCATGATTACATTATTTGTTTGCTTGTTTATTTCCTGCCTTTATTATTTCTATAAGTAATTCAAGGCAGTGACTACAACTCTCCTCCCTTCTATTTTCCCCGCAACAACAACCCTGTGAGGTGGGTTCAGGAGAGAGAGAGAGAGAGAGGGAGGGAGGGAGGGAGGGAGGGAGGGAGGGAGAGAGAGGGGGGGTGAGAGAGACTCATTGGCTCAAAGTCATCCAGCTGGCTTTCCTGCCTAAGGCGGGACTAGAACTCACTGTCTCCTGGTGATTCGGCCAAACTTATCCAGCCTGCTTTCCTGCCTAAAGTAGGACTAGAACTCACCGTCTCCTAGTCATTGGCCCAAATTTACCCAGCCATCTTCCATGCCTAAGGCAGGACTAGAACTCACAGTTACCTGGTGACTAGCTCAAAGTCATCTGGCTTTCATGCCTAAGGCAGGACTAGAACTCACATTCTCCTGGCCTTAACCACTAGACCAGTGGTTCTCAACCTTTTTAATGCTGCGACCCCCAACTGGTCGTAAGTCGAGGACTACTCAACCGGTCGTAAGTCAAGGACTACTCAACTGGTGCAGCACCGTTTGCAGAATGGGACTTTTGGCGGGCTCAGCAGGCAGAGACAGCCTGGACAATTCCTATGGGCTTTTGAAAGCCAATAGAATTAGACTCTATTCAAGAGAGTCTATTCTATTGGCTTTCAAAAGCCAATAGAATAAAAGGGAGTAGCACAGCTAAGGAAAAGGGGGGAAAAAATGGCGGACTGCGTTGTTTGGCGACCCCCGTGAAATGGTCGTTCGACCCCAAATGGGGTCCCGACCCACAGGTTGAGAACCACTGCATTAGACTAAACTGTCTCTCTCAAGAAAGCCAGGAGATCTAAAACAAAAGCAGTTGCTTCCTTTGGGGGGGATCTGATCCAAGGCTAACATTCCTCACAGTACATTTGCTCTCATCTGTTGTTTGAATAAAGATACCGAAGGCGTTCTACAAAGGGACTGCAAGTCTCCAAGGGAAACTGAAACCTTCAAGAACGTCCTCGAACTTTTCACTCTTTCGGAATGCACAGATGGATCTTTATTCTCTCTTTATTTTTCCGGAGCGATTTAAAAAGTGTCAATGGATATTCCAGGTGCCATTGATAATAAGAGGATTCCATTCTGGTGGGCTGTAAGATGGGGAAATGGGGCTAATAAGGACAGTACTTATTATTTTCGATATTGGTTCATCCATTCCTCTATTTTATGTCTGGGTTGTTTCCTTAAACCATGTTTTGTTTAACTGTTATTTGTTGCAAAAGGCACAATTGGCTGGGGGTTTACGATACAGGTATTCCTCGCCTTACGGCCACAATTGGGAACAGCATTTCTGTTGCTAAGCAATCTGGTTGCTAAGTGACTCATGTCCAATTTTATGACCTTTGCCATGGTTAAATGACTCTGCGCAGTTGTTCAGTGAATCATGTGGTCATTAAACGAATCTGGCTTCCCCCTGTACTTTGTCAAAAGCCAGCTGGGAGGGTCACACATGGCAATCGCAAGATATATAATAATAAATTGCAGGTGGTCTTCGACTTAGCACAATTGGGAGCAGAACCTGTGTGGGTAACACATGTGGTTCAGCGAGTTGTGCCCAATGATCTCGCCATGGCTATTAAGTGAATCATGCAGTCATTAAACTAATCCAGCTTCCCCTTGGGCTTTTGTTTGTGGCAATTATGTGACCCAGGATACTGCAACCGTTGTTAGATACAGGTAGTCCTCAAGTTACGAATGTAATGGAGCCTGCCAATTACATTCGTAACCCGAGGATTCGCCCAGGCCTCCATTTGCAGAAAACAGAGGCCTAAAGTACCGTGAGATCTTGCGCTAGTGATCTCGCGGTACTTTAGGCCTCCATTCTCCACGAATGCAAGGCCTGAAGCACTGAAGCAGGCTAAGAAACCTTAGGCCTCCATTCTCCGCAAATGCACCAAAGGCCTGAAGCACTGAAGCAGGCTAAGAAACCGAAGACTCGCTAGATCTTCGCAATGTGAGTATCCACAGGCCTGTGGAGACCCGGCCAGGGGGAGGGAGGGAATTAGGCAGTGCGAATGTTGCAGTGCCTCTGTGGTTGTTCGTAAGGGTGAATCAGTGGTGGGATTCAGCTGGTTCGCACAACTTCGACAGAACCAGTACCTAATTTTTTGTTGCCCAGGCCCAGAATGGACTTCCAGAAGCGGCATCCACACAGAGAACCAGTTGTTCACATATTTGAATCCCACCACTGGGGTGAACAACTGCTGTGGTACTGCAACACTGATAACTTCGGGACTGTCGTAAGTAGTTGAGGTGGTTAATGTTGCAAGTTTGAAGTGAACTTTCGTAACTCGAGGATTACCTGTACACGCCGATTGCCAATCCTAAATTTTGAACATGTATCTGTGGAGATGCTCTGGAGGTCCTATGTGTGGTTGTTAAGTCACTTGTTTCAGCACCACTGTAACTTCATCTTTAAATGATTACTTATAAGTGGAGACCGTTTGTATGTATTAATTATGGGTTAGTAAGTATTGTAAACAGAGTTAAACCAGAAACTGAACAAACTTTAAATGTAAGGTTTAATGCAATGTAGAAACACAGCGTTTTCAACAGAGTAAGCCCATAAGATATGTTGGCTGTATTCTCCCAACACACTAACTCTTGTTTTTAACTAGTTCACTAAATAAACTATCATTATCTGGCTTCCCAAGAAATATAAACTATCCTTCCCATATTATAATGGTTAAATTAGTACAACATGTTCATCTCATGGCCCAATTATATGTGGTCCATTAAGTGAACCCAATTTAGTAAATCGTATTTTGACTGGAAATGTTGTGATGTAATCACAACCTGCAATAGCAGCTATCTCTAGCTAATATGCTTGCAAGTGCAATACTCAGAAGCCATTATGGGTTATTGTTTCAGCTGGCGAAGCAACTACAACTAACACAATCTACTCATAAATTTATCACCTATTATATGATTCATCACCAACACTCCCACTGAGACTATAATTTTTCTCCCCAGTTACAATTCTTCAGAAAGATCTCTCTTAGCCTGTTGACAGTTCTGAGTAAATCCACATCATAGGAGCTACACCATGCCAGAGCTGCAGGCATTTCCCACTAAAAGGAATGATTCAGTGATCCTTTTGCTTAAATAGCTGGTGATGATTCCCACTAAAAGCAAAATTGCTCAATTTCTGGGCACAACTTAAGGCTGATCAACAGACTGGAGTTTTCAAGTACCAGCATATTTCTTGTTTTATAGCCAGGCACCTCTCCCATTTTGTGTCAACACGTTAACTCAGGGGTGTCAAACTCAATTTCATTGAGGGCTGCATCAGCATTGCGGTTGCCCTCAGGGGGCCGGGTGGGGGTGGCCAGGGTGGGTGCGTCCAGAGTGGGTATGGCCTACTGGGTGGGTGTGGATGGAGTGGGTGTGGCCTACTTGGTGGGCATGGCCAGCTCTACATCATTTGCGTCAAGGGTGCCTGTGGGGGCCTGGGCCGGAGTGGGATAGATCTGAGGGTCTCTGGCAGAAGGGGGTGGGACCGGGGCAAGTGCCAAAGCATGGTCCACTGGAGAAGCCTCACTGTTCCTCTCAGGCCATGCGGGGGGGGAGGGGGGCTTATGGAGCGAAGACTGAATGCGTTTCAGCATAGATGGCCACCACAAAATTGTACATTGGCTCCCGGCTGGCCTGGGCCAGGGCCAAGGCAGAGGGGGCCGTTCCCTCACTGTTTCCAGGATGGCTTCGCAGGCCACATGAAACCACATTGCAGGACACATCCGGCCCCCGGGCCTTGTGTTTGACATGTCTGCGTTAACATAAGAAGAAAAATGGGAGTAGAACCTAACTTCACATGAAGTGTTAATGCCACTCTATAATGCCTTGGTAAGACCACACTTGGAATACAGCATTCAGTTTTGGTCACCACAATGTTAAAAAGGTATTGAGACTCTAGAAAGAGTGCAGAGAAGAGCAACAAAGATGATCAGGGGACTAGAAACTAAAACATATAAGGAACTGGATGGGTCTAGTTTGATGAAAAGAAGGACTAGGGGTGGCGTGATAGCAGTGTTCCAATATTGGAGGGGCTGTCACAGAGAAAAAAAAAGGGGGGGGGAATCAATCTATTCTCCAAAGCACTTGAAGGCAGGACAAGAAGCAAAGGATGGAAACTAATCAAGAAGAGAGCAGCAACCTAGAACTAAAGATAAATTTCCTGACAGAACAATTACAGTGGAACAACCTGCCTCCAGAAGCTGTGAATGCTCCAACACTGGAAGTTTTTAAGAAGAGACCCTGGACAGCCATTTGTCTGAGCAGGGGGCTGGACTAGAAGACCTCCAGGGTCCCTTCCAACTCTGTTATTCCGCCATCCAACATTTGGCGACACGAAGTGCAGGAGGGGACAATAAGAGACGTGGGCCGGCCCCATCTTAAGAAAAAAAACACTTAACAGTTTCGCTCCGGACTCCGACTTGATCCCCACCCACGCTCCGACGACCTTCCTCATTTAAAGTCTGCAAGTGAAGATCTGGATGAGCAATCCGCATCCCGACTCTTCCCTCCCCCCCCCATTTTAACTTCTCCTGCTCCGGCCCCGCCCACTAATGTGGCGAATTCCAGAGCGGGATTGGTGGGAGAATCCTGGACAGGCGGAGTCAAAAGGCGAGGGGGCGTCGGCGCTACTATAGTAGTGCCGGCCAGACGCGGTCGGGGCGCATTCGCGAGGAGGTCGGGCGCGGGTGTTCCTGGCGCTGCTTGGCTGGAGGGGCCGCCGGGAGAGTCGGCTGCGCGCAGTATCCAGCCGTCCAGCAGCCCCGGAGGGCGCTGCTGCTGCTGCTCGCTTCTCTGCGCTTCTCTCTGCGCTCTGCCGGAGCCAGGTGCGAAGCGGCGGCTTGGACTTTACCGAAAAGGGGAAAGCTTCTCCCCGGGCTGCGCCTGGTAGGCATCGGCGTCGCCTTCCTATTTTTTTGCGCCCAAGCCGTTCGGTCTTGGCTGTAAGGCGAAGTCGCTCAGCAAGAAGGCCTGGAACCGTGTCCTTCTCTCCGGCCATTCGGATACTCTTCCTTCCAGGCGAACCGCCCGGGGCTTTCTTCCCGTTGCTCCCGGCGTGGGTTTGCTCACCTGTCCCGGACTGGAAGATTTTTGCCAGCTAGAAACGTTCACCTGCCGGCGCTGTGTTAAGTGTTGCGCGGCGGGACGAACTCTCAGAACCCGCCTTTGCTGCTATTGCTGCAGATCGTTAAAAGCGGCGGAGTAAAGCCCCAAAGCTCATCGCGGGACCGTCGAGACGCTGCTGTTGGAAGGTAGCCAAGCCCCGTCCGTGTGTGTGTGTGTGTGTGTGTGTGTGTGCGCGCTTCTCACGAGAGGCTTTCCGAGTGGGAAGGTGGCGGCGAGAGATGGGGACGCAAGTGAGGGCTGCTCGGTATTATAAAGTAACTCTCAAAGTAGGGTAGAGTTCAATACTGTCTCCCTTCTAGCACTGATGATGTTGCCTAGTTGGGTAATGAAACGTCTGCAAAACAACTAACCAAGATCAGAGAACGCCAAGGACCCCACAGTGTTGCGTTTTGCCCTGCCGGGTTGTTTAAAGCAGGCTAGGAAGACGCTCTTCGACTTAGCTTGCGGGGGCTGCGCGGTTTAAAACGGCGATCCTAGTTGGGGCTGTGAATGAGGTTGCGCGATAAGCGACCGGCGGATCCATAGGCTGCCGTTGACCGAAGGAGATTTCTTTTCAAGGCGGAGCTGCCGGTCTTCTCTGTCCCCGCTCCGATTCGAAATCCTCCCCTCTCTACTACAGTATTAAATGCGGTCTGAAAAGGAGAACCGGCTGCCTCTTCCGATCTAGTTTTGGCTTTCTGAAAACAAGCAAAGAATTCCCAGCTGAATTCCAGGAAGGGAGCTGCTTTTAGCCCCGGGGAATCCAGATCGGGTTTGGGAAAAGCTTGTGTCCAGATAGGGTTTAAAAAGGGGTTGTGGGAATCTGACCATTTGTTTCCCCCCCCTCCCCGGTCGGTTTCTCACAACTCTGCTTGTCCAGGTCAGTTAAAGATACGGGTGGCTATATTAGTCTTAGTTTTAACTGCGGTGCGCATTGTGTAAGCCTGCCTATTTGCTTAGATAGAAGGGGAGGACAGAGAAGGAGGTGGCTGGATGGAGTCACTGAAGCAGCAGGCGTGAGCTTAAATGGACTCCAGAAGATGGTAGAGGGCAGGAAAGCCTTGGAGGAATGTTGTTCATGGGGTCGCGATGGGTTGGACACGACTTCGCAACTAACAAGTCTCCAGTGTGTTTTATAACCGAAAAGATGCGTTAATTCAATAGTTGGACTAAATGTTTGTGTGAATTTATGCTGTGCTCCCTGCCTGATTTGACCTAGGTCAGCAGCGGTAAAATTGCCCAAAATAAGCTCCCTGAATGTGGTTTAGCTGGCTTATTTTGTTAGTAGTGAAAGAAGCTAAAACAACTTGATCCGTGTGACTAAGTCAGTGTATACCAGGGGTAGGCAACCTTGGCTCTTTTATGACTCATGGACTTCAACTCCCAGAATTCCTGAGCCAGCCATGCTGAGAGGAAAGGGAGCGGTTTCCAAGCTGAGCCATGCTGACTCAGGAATTGTGGGAGTTGAAGTCCACGAGTCATAAAAGAGCCAAGGTTGCCTACCCCTGGTGTATACTCTGAAACTTTAAAGTCAGCTAGCTGGCCATAGCTCTATTTTTCAGGCTTATTGGCCATTAATTCCTAGATAAGTACATTAATGGTGTTGACTGCAGTAATCTCAGTTCAGGGAAAGGGTATCAAAAGCAAATAGGCTTGAGCAGAATGAAACAATGTGAGGAAGTGGTTAAGGACCAAGGACACTCAAGAGTTAAGTTCCTATTGAAACTAGGAATGGATAAGATGATCTGCTGGTTGTATTAAGAGAACTGACTGATTCTAGTTACTGAATTAAACTATTTTATGAATTTGCACAATACACTGAACCCTATGCTTTGGGTTCATAATTCAACAGGCTAAAAACTGATTTAATTGAACCCCAATAAAACTTAGAATTTTGGAATGCACAAAGCTGCTGAGTTTTTAGCTTGATTAGGTATGTTCTGGGTAAACAACTAGTAAGCAACTTCCGGCTGGTCACTTTCTCTCTGGCCAAATGATAAATTCTGATGTAGTGGCCTTATCCAGCCAGATGTTGCCCAGGTATCTTGAAATTTAGTCCCCAGAATTTCAGGTCATTTTGAAGATGCCAAGTTGGTCAGGTTAAGGATAGATCATTCTGGAAGAAAAAAAATCTCATGGGGTTGCTCAGAGTCAGTATAAACTTGAAGGTGCTTAATAATAGTAATAAAATTTGGATCTGGTCTTATAGGATCAGCTTGGTTATTGACTTCCAGTAATATAATCATGGTGATTAAATTGTCAAACTATGAATTTCCAGAAGTATGATCAAATAACATTTAAAGCTGAAGATAAAGTCCTTATGCATTACCTTTTGGATAGTAATATAATTATTTCAGGCACTTCAGGCTGTGGAAAGCCAGATCTTCACATGCTAAGTTGTTCCCCCTCAAAAATCTGATCTTGTAACGCCTTTAGGATAATCTATATTAATGGCTTCTCATAGGATTGTTCCCTTTTAATTTGAGCGGTGACTCTCTGCTTGTCTGTGGCCAAGGAGAACAGCTGAGAGAAATGGTGGGAAATCAAAACAAGATCCGGTTATCAAGATCAGAAATGAAACTACAGAGACAGCAATTTTAATGTTGTCTTGGCTGGCTGGTGTATTTCCTTCCTCTCTGGGGTGTGTCTTTGGCCTCCTTTTCTCGGAGATGGATTAATGGGCTTGTTTTGGCTTTCTCTGCCAACTTTGATCTCCCACAATATGCCTGTGTCTGTGTGTTGTAGAATTCTCTAAATTTAGCACCCAGGGGATGCACAACTAAAGAAGCTAAAGCAGAGAGAATCTCGGAAGTTCACAGGGAAAGAGGGGTTGGACCTGATGCCTTGTTTTGATCGCGGCATGGGGAGACAAGTAACACTCAGCTTACATAGTGACGCATTCTTGCTCTTCCATTGAAAATGAGCGCGTATTTATATCCAACTATGGCTTGTTCCTGATGGATACCAGGAAATAAGGGGATGGCTAGGAAAAAAGAATAGGAAGTTTTAATTTCAAAGGGAGAATGCAGTTCTCTGTGGCTATTTGGAAGTAACTCTTGTTGCATTCAGTGGGGCTTGCTAGTTGTGACTGCAAGAAAGATTACTCCTGGGTATGCTTTGTCTTAGATCATTGTTGGTTAAGCCATAATTGATTGGGTTCTCTCAAGATTGTATTGGTTGGAAACATGTGGAAGAGGCCGTCATCCTGCGGTGGATAGACAATGGCTAGAATGATGATGACGATGATGATGATAACTGCATTCTTATAATACAGTAAACTATGAACAATGGTTTTGAAAGGCTAAAGGACAGTTTTGGCTTTGAACAATGTATTCTAACTCTTACAATCCATTTACGTCTTACTGCTATTAGTTAGCTCAGATGCTGTTCATAAGTCATGTTTATATACTTCAAAGATTCTCGAGATCAACAAGCCCAGCCTGTTATGATTCAGTTAATAAATTATGGTTTACGATTATGATTTAACAATGTGTGGATCCAGTCATCGAAAACTACTGGGTACTCCAGGATCAGATATTCAGTCTCATCACTTGCTACTGCAATCAGTAGGGGAACCAAAATACAGACTGGAGAATTAGATGTCTTCAGTGGATATCTTTCCTTTTACCTACAAAACCCTCCAGCCAAAACCAATCTGAAGTAAGAAAATCCTGCAGAGATCCCATCGCATCTGCAGAGGATCAGGTTGGTAACGATTGTGTTACGGCTGGCTTGAGGATTAGCGATCGGCAATACGTGTATAATATATATTGGCAATAATTATATATAGTAATAATTATATATGTAGATTGCCAGTGTGTATAAAAATGAGAGGAGGAAGGTGTGTTCAATACGTTTGCTGCCTTGAATTATTTGTAAAAATAATAAAGGCGGGACATAAATAAATGTAGCCTTGTCCTCCAGGCAAGGGTGGTGTTACTGGTACAAGGGTTTGCTACTGGTAGAAAATAGGCTTCTATAAGTCCTACACACACTTCATTTTATCTATTTATCTAAAGCTTTCTTAAGCTCTCTATAACCCTCTTTTGTGATGGAAGCTCTTTGATCTCAGCAAGGCTTGTTTTGATTTAATAGTGCTGAGATTTTCATTGCATTTATTATTGTGTGGGAAAGTGAGGTAGGGTTAATCTTTCCAAGGCGTGTTTGCGATGCTGACTCCTAGCTTGGTTAGCTTAAATAAAAAAGGGGTACAGGTAGTCCTTGACTTACAACCATTCGTTTAACAAATGTTTGAAGTTACAACGGGGGCTGAAAAAAGTGACGTATGACCATTCCTCACACTTATGACCATTGCAGCGTCACCACATTCATATGTTCAGAATTAGGGTGCGTGGCAGCCAGCGTGTATTTAGGATCGAAGGGTCACGTGACTGCCATTTGCAACTTTCCCAGGGGGCTTCCAAGAAACAAAGTCAAGGAGAGGAGCCAGATTTCCTTAATGACTGTGCTTAATCACTTAAAACCACAGCAAAAAAAAAAAAAAGGTCATAAAATTAGGCACAACTTAATGACTGCATGGCTTAGGGAATCCTGGTGGCGCAGTGGTTAGAATGCAGTATCGGAGAATGACTCTGCCCACAGCCAGGAGTTTGAACCTTGATTCGGCCTTCCATCCTTCCAAGGTCGGTAAAATGAGGACCCAGGTTGTTGGGAGCAATATGCTGACTCTATAAACCGCTTAGAGAGGGCTGTAAAGCACTGTGAAGCGGCATATAAGTCTAAGACAGTGTTTCTCAACCTTGATAATTTTAAGGCATGTGGACTTCAACTCCCAGAATTCTGGGAGCTGAAGTCCACATGCCTTAAAATTGTCAAGGTTGAGAAACACTGGTCTAAGAGCTATTGCTATTGCTAATGGAAGTTCCAGTCCCAATTGTGATTGTAAGACAGGGGTCTTCAAACTTGGCCCTTTTATGACTTTTGGACTTCAACTCCCAGAATTTTTTTAGCCAGGCACGCTGTCTGAGGAATTCTGGGAGTTGAAGTCCACAAGTCATAAAAGGGCCAGGTTTGAAAACCCCTTTTGTAAGGCAAAAAGACAACCTGTACACTGATTTAGAGAAGTCAAGTGGATCAATGGCTATTGTCCTTCAAGACATTGTGATGACTCTGAAGTTCAGCTGCTGATAGATTGGTAGAGCTGCCTTCTGCTGTTGGCCAGTTGAGAATAGACTGGTGGGCTTAAATGGGCCAGGGACAGTGGTGGGATTCAAATATGGGAACAACCGATTCTCTGTGTGGATGTCACTTTTGGAAGTCCATTCTAGGCCTGGGCAACAAAAAATTAGCTACCGGTTCTGCCGAAGTGGTGCGAACTGGCTGAATCCCACCACTGGCCAGAGGTCCATTCTGCAAGCACATTGGTTATGTTCTTCTTATACATATAAGATTTCTCTCCTTAGAGCAGTGGTTCTCAACCTGTGGGTCGGGACCCCATTTGGGGTTGAACGACCATTTCACGGGGGTCGCCAAACAACGCAGTCCGCCATTTTTTCCCCTTTTCCTTAGCTGTGCTACTCCCTTTTATTCTATTGGCTTTTGAAAGCCAATAGAATAGACTCTCTTGAATGAGTCTAATTCTATTGGCTTTCAAAAGCCAATAGGAATTGTCCAGGCTGTCTCTGCCCTGCTGAGCCCACCAAAAGTCCCATTCTGCAAACGGTGCTGTACCAGTGGAGTAGTCCTCGACTTACGACCAGTTGAGTAGTCCTCGACTTACGACCGGTTGGGGGGTCGCGGCATTAAAAAGGTTGAGAACCACTGCCTTAGAGTCTAGTTTGTGAGCAAGGGGAAGCATCAAAATGGATGTGCTGAGGGAAAAATGTCCAAATTAACCATCGGTTCATTTTGATCTCAGCTTTCCATTTTATTAATTCCATTAGGGATCGCAAGCCATATGTTTCAGCTCTGGCTTTTTGAATCAGGTTTAGTGGTCTGATTCACAGTAAACCCAAAACAAACCAGATTATGATACAGCATTACAGGTAGTCGAGTTACAGCAGTTCATTTAGTGACCATTTGAAGTTACAACAGCACTGAAAAAATGACTTATGACCATTTTTCACACTTAATCACTGTTGCAGCATCCTCACGGTCACATGAATAAAATTTAGATGCTTGGCAACTAGCTCATATTTATGACGGATCCCAAGGTCAAGTGATCCCCTTTTAAGATGCTCTGACAAACGGAGTAAACAGGGAAAGCAGATTCGCTTACAACAGCGTTGCTAACTTAGCAACTGCAGTTATGTTAAGTGATTTGCTTAACCACTGCAGCAAGAAAGATTGTAAAATGGGGCAAAATTTACTTGGCAACTGTCTCACTTAACAACAGAAGTTTTGGGCTCCATTGTGGCCGTAAGTCAAGGACTACTTGTAATATCTGTATGACTAACCTAAATTACAGAGATTCTGCTTTTTAAAACAAGAGTTGGGTAACAAGCTTTTGTATTTATATGGCTACTGGAAAAGAGAATATGTAGGAAAGTTTCTGGAACTAATTCTGCAAGACAGGTGGGACATCCTGGAGATAGAAAATAAATTGAGCACTAGTGAAATAGTTAAGAACCACGACACATTAAAGCAACAGACCGAAAAGACCTGGACATTTATTTTTATGTATTAGATTTTTATCCTAACTTTATTACTTTATAGGTAATGCAAGGTGAGCACTGCTGATGGTAAACACTCTTATTCTTCAGAAATCACTGAACGAATAAATGTGGGGATGACTGAAGTGGCATCTGAATGCTAACTCACTTAATGTGCACCACAGAATCTGCACAAAGCAGGATTCCAGCTTGTACCGCAGTGCATTGTGATGCAGGCCCTAAAAGTGTCAGACTTTGATTCATGTCTACTAGTAAGATATCTACAACACCTGCATTGCGAGCAACCCCTGCTCCCTTCACTGGTGTTTTCCAGATTGCAGCTGCCGCTGCCACCATTCAAATTTATTGTAATGCAGCATTTGTCACTCTTTTAAGATATGGGGACTTCAACTCCCAGAATCCCCCAGCCAGCATGTCGAGAAGATTGAGAAACCCTGTAGAAGAAGTCAGTTACTTCTTTTGCATGTTCTTCCGTGCTGTTGATTTCAGATTGTTTACCTACAATATTGTGTTGCACCTGACGCTGTCAATTCCTGCAGAACAGATAAAATGTTTGTTTTTTTCCCCCAGTGGCTACTTACACAACCATCTTTGTCGAGCCTGTCAAAACGAGATGGCACTCCCATCCCAGGGCATGGTAAATTGTTAAAAAAAATCCATGTTTTCAGTGGGTGAAAAATGGAGAAATTAGAAGTGGCAGATGGTTTCAAACGAGAGCAAAACTCCACAGTCCAGCTGATAACAGTTGGATGGATATAGATCAGGTTGTATATCTGAGGCACAGATTGAGTGGCAACTTGGTATGTTCGATTGTGACATTGTGGGGCAAAAGGGTGGGGGAGAGAAAGACTTGGAACAGGCAATTTTTCATTGAGCATTGACAGCCCTGCTTTTCTCTCATTTTCTCCTGCCTTGCAATCTGTGCCTATTGGCGGTTAGATAAGACAAAAGCATCAGTGGGTCTCAGCGCTTTTACAATAGAATGGTACCCGAGCTGATCTGGATTGGATTTGTGCTCCAGAAGGAAGCTGCCAGTTTATATAGAGATTTGTAGTGGGAAGGAAGGATCTGTTCCTGGCAGATAATGAAATAATTAAAATGTCTGCATTGACGCTCCCTGTTAGAAAGCAGATTGCAGCCATGGAGACTTTTTTTAACTTGTGAGTTTAAATACCAAAACGGGCAGAGGGCTGGGGTTGCTGCTCAGTATAAAATTAGTCAGAGGCAAGATCTTTTTGCAAGAGTGACTCAGGTCTCTCTGTGTGTGTGTGGTCTGAATTTTGTTTTCCAGTGTCCCCTTGAAACGTGTGGGTGTGCATGTTGGAAATAAGGAGGTTAAAAGTTAAGAACTCTTACTCATCTCAGATGTATGAGCATCTTTCTCTTTAAAAGAGAGCCGCAGTCACTGTGTTTCTTGGATGCCCATGCAACACTCTCCTTAAATCTGTTGATTTTGTAAGTGTGATTGCTTGCAAGGCTGAAGCTTTGAGCCGAGAGTTTAGCGCCTAGAGCTCCACCTTTTGTGCAACGTGAGAACTGCTGGCAGATAGCTGAAATAATCCAGCTGCCGAAGAGCCTCTGGTGTGGTTAATTCTTTTTCCTTCACTCCGTTCCTTCCTTTCGGTCAAGTTCCACTGGAGGAAATTAGCATTGGTGTGATCAGAAGAGACTTCGCTGAACATGGAACTCTAGAATAAGAGAATGCTGGTCGTCCTTATGACCACAATTGAGTCCACAATTTCGGTTACTAAGGGAGACAGTTGTTAAATGAATTTTGCCTCATTGTACAACCTTTCCCGCCACAGCGGTTAAGTGAATCACTGCATTTGTTAAGTTAGTAACATGGTTGTTAAGTGAATCTGGCTTCCTCAATGACTTTGCTTATCAGAAAGTTGCAAAAGGGGATCACATCACCCCGGGACACCGCAACCATCATAAATAGGAGTCAGTTGCCAAGCGTCTGAATTTTGATCACAGAACCATGGGGATGCTGCAACTGTTGTAGGTATGAAAAACGGTCGTAAGTCACTTTTTTCAGCATGGTTGTAAGTTGGAACGATCACTAATTGAACTGTTGTTAAGTCAAAGACTACATGGAGGAGGAGGAAGGAGTATTAAGTATGTTCCCGGCTTGTGCTATTTATCAAAATAATAAAGGTGGAATATAAATTAGATATAAAGATATAACGTACGCATAGTCAAGACCATGGTTTTCCCAATTGCAATGTATGGCTGTGAAAGGTAGACCATAAGAAAGGCTGAGTGCCAAAGAATTGAGGCCTTTGAACTATGGTGCTGAGAAGACTCCTGCGAGTCCCCTGGACTGCAAGGCGATCAAACCGGTTAGTCCTAGAGATCAACCCCGACTGCTCTTTAGAAGGCCAGATCCTGAAGTTGAAACTCAAATACTTTGGCCACCTAATGAGAAGGAAGGACTCCCTGGAGAAGAGCCTAATGCTGGGAAAGATTGAGGGTAATAGAAGAAGGGGACGACAGAGAATGAGGTGAATGGATGAAGTCATGGAAGCAGTAGGCATGAGCTTAAATGGACTCCAGAAGATGGTAGAGGACAGGAAGACCTGGAGGAATGTTGTCCAGGGTCAGACACGACTTCGCAACTAACAAAATAAATTAGATAAATAAACTTTTTGTTTCTTTCATTCCTAAACTCCACGAATCTTCATGCTATCTTAATGCAAAGCAGCTGGAAATCCACCTTACATTGCTTTTTCACACTAACCTACAAAAATATCTTGAGGATATCTATGGAGATTTTCAGTCATCCTGATCATAGTTGTCGCAAAGAGGCTGAAGAAGCTTCTTGGATGAGAAGTGAAACATCTTCAAGTGAAAAACAAGAAAGTCCAGTTGCCCAATGAAAAGCACCTTTGGGATATCTTGAGAACACAGATTCACCAAAGATGTCATGGCTGAGGGTACCCAGAGCAAGTGTATTTGAGAGTTTGGGGTTATTTACATCAGAGCTCTCCAAACTTGGCAACTTTAAGATTTGTGGACTTCAATTTCCAGAATTCCCTGCTGACTGGGGAATTGTGGGAGTTGAAGTCCACAAGTCTAAATGTGGCCAAGTTTGGAGACCTTTGATTTACATCAGGGGTCTTCAAACTTGGCCCTTTTATGACTTGTGGACTTCAACTCCCAGAATTCCTCAGCCAGCATGCATGGTTTGCATTTTCATCCTTGTTTTCCTTTTTTATTTTTTTTTTAAAAAAACATGTTTTATTTATGCAAAGAGCAGACACAGCCAAAAACTGAGATCGCTACTTTCTTTTTTTTTGCAAGTGACTACAGAGGGGCAGATATAATAATAGTGATAATGATGATGATGATAATAATAATAATAGTAGTAGTAGTAGTAGTAATATAATAGGTGGCCTTACTAGGAACTGCTCCCATCCTGCGACGATATCTGTAATAACATCAAACATCCATATCTTCCTATCCCAGGTCCTTGGGAAGGACTCAATAGATAGACAAAAATGCCAAATCCAGTCTGAACATCTGGCTGACTGTGCAATGATTAATAATAATAATAATTGCAAAAGGCGGCCTTATTAGGAACTGCTTCCATCCTGCGACGATATCTGTAATACCATCAAACATCCACATCTGCCTATCCCAGGTCCTGAGTAAGGACTCGATAGGTAGACAAAATGCCAAATCCAGTCTGAACATCTGGCCGACTATGCGATGATCCATAATAATATAATAAAGTTGGAAGGGACCTTGGAGGTCATCTAGTCCAACCCCCTGCTCAGGCAGGAAACCCTATACCATTTCGGACAAATGGCTGTCCAGTCTCTTCTTAAAAACTTCCAGTGTTGGAGCATCTTCTGGAGGCAGGTTGTTCCGCTGGTTAATTGTTCTAACTGTCAGGAAGTTTCTTCTTAGTTCCAGGTTGCTTCTCTCTTTGGTCAGTTCCCATCCGTTGCTTCTTCTCCTGTTTTCAGGTGCTCCAATGCCTCTTCCTTTAGGACTTTTTTCTCTTGTGCTTTTCTCTGACATGGGGTCTCCCCATGTGCATAAGAACCACATGCCTGGTCCTGATAGAAGACAAGAGGAATCGCTACCATTGTGCAATTCAGCTAGGGTTTGTTTCAATTCAGCAATTAGAAGGTGATAGGATTAGAGTCAAATTGATCCAGTTTAATGGAAGTCTCAGCAATAAGCTCTAAAGGAAATATGTCAAAATACTTTCAAGGATTTCATTATAATTTTTTTGGCAGAATGGGGTAAAAATTATAGGGATGGCAAACTCCTTAGAGGCCACTAATCCTGCAAAATTTCAGCTGGATTGTCTCAAAGGTTTCACTACAATACATCTTAAAAATATTTCCTTGAATCTGTTTTTTTTAAAGCAGAATTAATGGGGATGAGAAAAGGACAGTCAGCAGCCTGTACATTGTCCAGGAAGAAATCTATAGAGTAGCTCTCTGACTTAAAAAATAAACATTTAAAAATATTTTTAAGAAGTAGGTTCTTAAAAATCTGCCACCCTCCATTCTTAACGAGTGATCATTTAATTAGTGATGGGAGCAGTGATATTCTTCACACCTAAAGCCAAGCTAAGAATGACTGTTTTTTGTTTTGTTTTGATTTGAATTAGCATGATTTGCTCATCCTTTGGCTATAGTGTAGGACTTCATGTGAATCAGGCCTCTGATGCAGACCTTTAAAGAGCAAACTTGAGTTTAGCTTTGATTAGCAGCAGTTGCAAACAGTGGAGAAATGGAATTCTATAAGAACAGAATGTGTGGCTTCTTGTGTGAGTTCATTCCTTACAGAGCATTTAATGTGTGCCAGTGTATCACAGAAAAAATGAGAATAAAGGCTATCTCAGTGGTGGCGAACCTATGGCACGGGTGCCAGAGGCAGCACTCAGAGCCCTCTCTATGGGCACGCGTGCCGTCGTCCCAGTCGTAGGCCTTCAGCTGGGTTTTATAAAACCTTTTCGCTTTAGGCTTCTGCCGCCATGTGCAAAAAAAAAAAAAAAAAAAAGGTTCAATCAGTCAATTTCAACTTCTCGCGGGAAAAAAAAAGAACTTGCAAAGTTGGAATTGATTGATTGAACTTTTTAGTCCCACCCAGTCTGCCATTACCACCGCAGCCACGCCCACCCAATGGGCCACGCCCACCCGGCACTCGATGATGCATGTGGGTTTTGGATTGCAGTTTGGGCACTCGGTCTCTAAAAGGTTCGCCATCACTGGGCTATCTTATTATTTAGCTGATATGCCCTATAATCTGTATTCAGTTCTTTGGAAGGGCCCTCATTAATTTTGAGGGAGAGGGTTACTTCTTAAGTGCACAGGCTGGATTCACACATGGCAAAATATAGCTTGACTTGTTTGGCTTATCATCTTATATAAACGCAGAAAACTTTAGTCAACAGACTAGTTAAACCAGCGGTTCTCAACCTTTGTGTGATGGCGACCCCCGTCACACGGGCGCACCGCGCATGCACGGGGCGCCGCGCATGTGTGCCTCCATGCGCAGGGTGTGCATGCGCGGGGCCCCCATACGCGGCGGCACGCATGCACGGGGTGCCCCATGCGCAGTGGCACACATGCACGGGGCGCCCCCATGCACGGCGCGCATGCGCGGGGGTGCTACCCATGCGTGGCGGCGCCACCCCCTGAGGGGGGAAAATGGCGGATCGTGTTGTTTGGCGACCCCCGTAAAATGGTCGTTCGACCCCAAATGGGGTCGCGACCCATAGGTTGAGAACCGCTGAGTTAAACTGTGGGGTCCTTTGTGCTCTTAGAACTTGGTGGTTTTCTTGCAGACGTTTCATCACCAAACTAGGCAACGTCATCAGTGCAACCCTGAGCTACAAATATTATCTTCTACGGCAGAGGTCCCCAACCTTTTGGGCACCAGGGAGCGGTTCTGTGGAGAGAGGTTTTTCCGTGGACCGGAGGGGGCGTGGTTTCGTGTGCTGCCTGCATCTTGTGAATGGGGCTTTGCTTGTTTGTGTGGACCGGTTGCTGGCATGCTGCGGCCCGGTACTGGTCCACAGACAGGGGGTTGGGGATCCCTGTTCTATGAAGACTAGTTAATATAAGCTGCTGTTTAGGGTAACTTGAGTTCCCAACCACTTAGACATCTTTCCACTTTGGGTTCAAAGGAGGAGCCAAATAAGGAGTCCGAATAGAGATAATAGGCAGAAAATGCAGATGCGAAGCTTGTGCCTTCACTTCAAGATGGGCTATTGTTTGAAAGGGCTTCCTTGCCAGCTGCTTGCTCATAAATAATGACTTGGTAAGACACCGGCCTCAGATGCTAGGCACCACATGGAGTTAAGGCATGCTTGGCTTGGCTTTGGCTATTCTCAGATCTATTGTGTATGCCTTTCCCATTAATTCTGTCCATAAATCACCTGAAGTTTCCTTTGTAACAAAATAAATAGCTGGCCGAATTTTTCCAGGGCCCTTGAAGGATAATAGTACTGTGTGCAAGTCCCTCTAGCACAGGGGTTGGCGACTATGGCAACTTTACAACCTGTGGACTTCAGCTTCCAGAATTCCTGAGCTGAATGAAGCATGGTGCATTTCCTCCTTTGCTTACCCTTCCTACACACAGCCAAGCAAAGAAGCTATAACTCAACCAAGTTGAATTGCATGCAAACTTACTACAGCAACCAATCATGATGAATAAATGAGATGCACCATAACCATTGAAGAGACCCTCAAACATTCCATTAACAACTGGTTTGGGATGGGATGCTTACCAGCTACAGCAGTGGTGGCGAACCTATGGCACGGATGCCAGAGGTGGCACTCAGAGCCTTCTCTGTGGGCACACGCGCTGTCCCCCCAGTCCTAGGCCTTCAGCTGGGTTTTATAAAATCTTTTCGCTTTAGGCCTCCGCCACCATGTGCAAAAAGAAAAAAAAGGTTCAATCAGTCAATTTCAACTTCTCGCGGGAAAAAAAAAAGAACTTGCAAAGTTGGAATTGATTGATTGAACTTTTTAGTCCCACCCAGTCTGCCGTTACCACCGCAGCCACGCCCACACAATTGGCCACGCCCACACAATTGGCAACACCCACCCGGCACTCGACGATGCATAAGTGGGTTTTGGGTTGCAGTTTGGGCACTCAGTCTCTAAAAGGTTCGCCATCACTGAGCTACAGTGTAGAATATTTGGTTTGGATGATACGTGAAGTCACCCATGGGTTGGTTCATACATCCTATATGGGCCACCATCTTTTATTGGCTTCACTTAACTATAGTTTGGAAGATGTGTGGGTTCTGATAAGCAAGGACAAGTCACATAAGGGGCGGGGGCGGGTATTTATGCGTTGCCATGGGGTTACATGGGTGGGAAGCTCCTAGGGAGCACACGTAACCATTTCAAAGATGGCTCTTAGCATGTTTAGATCTCTACATGATTGACTTGCGGAGGGTTTTCCTTTGATTTGATACATGGTATAATTTTCCCTCTTGGCTTGGTTTGTCTAGGGCTTTTTTATTGTGGTTTGTTTTGCCTTTTAATCTCCAGTACATCTGATAGGCAGCTTACGTTCCTGGGCAGTGGAAAAGTGCCATAAAGAAGAAGAACTATCCGTGTAAGATTTATAGTGAGAAAGCATGGGCAAAATCTTTCATGAAAGAGACTCCATCCACGTCTATGAATTGATAAATTTCTAAATTGTGGGATGCTTGGTGCTCTCTAAGCTTCGTTGTTTTCTTGCAAACGTTTCATTACACCAGGGCTTTTCAACCAGTGGTACAGGTACCACCTGTGGTACATTGGCACCTGGCAGGTGGTACGTGACCATCCTAGAAAAGTGGTAGCAGGGGAAGGGAATGAGCTGAACCGGTGGCAGCACCGCACAAGCCTGAGTGAGAGATGGCTGGAGCTGCAGGGCTGTCAGGACTCAGCGGAAGCGCCAGGATCAGCACCAGGGTCCAGCTGCAGCTAAGTACTGATCCTGGCGCTTCTGCTGAGCCAGAAGACGTGCCGATCAGCTGGAATGTTGCAGCATCTCCAGGGTCTTGTGATTCATATTTATGATGGTCACAGTGTCCCAGGGTCATGTGAAGTGACCAAAACCTGCTGTAACCACCCAGCAGACAGGGGGAATAAAAACCAAACACCCCCACCCCACCCCCACTGCCAATCCTCAACAACAATGAAAACCTCGGACAGGAGGAAGAGCGCCGCTGGGTGGGCAGGCAGATGTCTTGTTTGGCTGTGGCTTGGGGGGCACTTTTTTCAGTGCCATTGTAACTTCGAGCAGTCACTAAGCAAACTGTTGTAAGTCGAGGACTACCTATACTTTATCACTTTTTTCCTTTTTGTGGGAGATCATCAAGTTTTTGACACCTTGTTAGGCTACTGGTGGTACTCAGATATTGCCATATCCTAAAAGTGGTACAATGGGTGAAAAGTTTGAAAAGCCCTGCATTACACAACTAGGTAACATCATCAGAGACAATAAAAAAGCCAAGAAGGAAACCAAAAGACGAGAACATATCCTCTCCAGCAGCCTACACTCAGATAAGCAGGGATTAATACCAGACAAACGATCAAGCAAAAAAAAAAAAATACCCTAATCAAAGAGAAAACCACACTTCCACTAACACAGACAAGGCAAGCTACTGTTTATAAACAGGGAGCAAACCCCACACTCCGTTGCGCTGATGATGTTACCTGGTTGGGTAATGAAATGTCTGCAGGCAAACAACCAAGCTCAGAGAGCACCAAGGACCCCTCATTTCAACCCTGAGCTGCAAATATATTATTTGTTAATGTCTACATCAGTGGTTCTCAACCTTTTTAATGCCGCGACCCCCAACTGGTCGTCAGTCGAGGACTACTCCACCGGTTGTAAATCGAGGACTACTCAACTGGTGCAGCACCTTTTGCAGAACGGGACTTTTGGCGGGCTCAGCAGGGCAGAGACAGCCTGGACAATTCCTATTGGCTTTTGAAAGCCAATAGAATTAGACTCTATTCACGAGAGTCTATTCTATTGGCTTTCAAAAGCCAATAGAATAAAAGGGAGTAGCACAGCTAAGGAAAAGGGGAAAGAAAATGGCGGACTGCATTGTTTGGCAACCCCCGTGAAATGGTCATTCGACCCCAAATGGGGTCCCGACGCACAGGTTGAGAACCACTGGTCTACATTATCTCTTTCTCCTCCTTTTTCTCCCCCTTTCTTTTTTTACTTTTCTTTAAGCATCTTTTCCTTCCAAAGCATTCTCAGCCTGGCTCTCTCCAGCTTCTTTCTTAAGGCTCCTAGTTTTGCTGCATTAACCCCCCCCCCCTCCATGGCTCTTCTGTTCCGGCACGTGGAAGCCTTTCCTTCAGGGCCCCCCTCCTGACCTATTTGTGCTGGGAAGAATCCAATCCCCAGTTGAACAGCTGCTCCCAGGGATGAACGTGACTTTTCAAGATCTTTGCCGGCTGCCCTCCCTAATTTTGATGCAAATCTCCTTTGGCATTTTGAAAAGAGGGATTAGCAGAAAGGAGGGGAGGGGGTCCCCACAGGGTGGGAAGGCTCCTCTCAGCGTGCCCACTATTCCCTAAGCAGCAAGTTTTGCTTTCTCTTATTGTTTACTGGCTGAATGCTTTACTTGGGGGGTGGGGGTGGGGGGGTTGGCTTTTGAAAGCTTTCATTGTTGTGACCTGCTGCCAGAAGCAAGCCAGCCTTTTGAATTCTTTTTGAATTCTTTGTGCACGGATGTGTTTTCCCTTTTTTTGGGTGGTGGTGGTGGGGAGGTTAGAATGTCCCTAGGAATCTGGCTAATAACTTAATAGCTTCTCTACTCCTACTGCAAATGCTTTGTACGGCACAGAGTGGACAGATGGAGGCAAAAAAAAAAAAAAAAAAAGGCAGATTTCTCTGTAGGCTGCCCCATTAGCTCTGGCTTTTCAAAATCAGGTGTTTTCCCCCAGCTTGCCTTTCCTTTGGTTTCTTTTATGCTTGGAAAAGCTTTCCTTCTCCTTTCACCTCGCCGGCTGGTTACCAAAAGAAAAAGGATGGCATAATGGCTGGGGGGGTGGTGGCATTCAGGCTCTTTATGGGCACAGGGGTGTGCAGTTTGCCAAGATTGTGTTCCCAGCAGCTGGCCTGCACAAATGAGGCTTGCCATTTGGAGATTGTCTCTGCTTAATTGGGGAGCGGCAGCTATGCTAGGGAATAGGGGGTACATGTGGATCCCTGAAAGTGCTTAGAAAGAGGTTAGATACAACCCAGGTACGTACAGCTGAAAAAGCTTGGAAAGGGTCCGGGACAAGTAGTCCTCGACTTATACCCATTGGTTTAGCCCAGGGGTAGGCAAGCTTGGCTCTTTTATGACTTGTGGACTTCAACTTCCAGAATTCCTGAGTCAGCATGGCTCAGCTTGGAAACCTCTCCCTTTCCCCTCAGCATGGCTGGCTCAGGAATTCTGGGAGTTGAAGTCCACGAGTCATAAAGCAGCCTAGGCCTAGACCAGAGGTAGGCAACCTTGGCTCTTTTATGACTCGTGGACTTCAACTCCCAGAATTCCTGAGCCAGCTATGCTGAGGGGAAAGGAAGAAGTTTCTAAGCTGAGCCATGCTGGCTCAGGAATTCTGGGAGTTGATGTCCACGAGTCATAAAAGAGCCAAGGTTGCCTACCCCTGGTTTAGCCACTGTTCGAATTACAAAAGCCCTGAAAAAAAATGGGATTTGTAACCAGTCCTCATACTTACGATCATTGCAGCATCAGCACAGTGATCAAAATTCAGCTACTTGGCAACTGGCGTGTATTTCCAATGGTTTGAGCTTCGATTAAATGCCTATATATGCAGTGGTGGGATTCAAATAGGTGAACAACCGGTTCTCTGTGTGGATGCCACTTCCGGAAGTCCATTCTGGGCCTGGGCCACAAAAAAATAGCTACCGGTTCTGCCGAAGTGGTGCGAACCGGCTGAATCCCACCACTGTATATATGGCATTTTAACCAATTAGCCTTAAGGCGAGTGAGGAACCTGCAAGTGAAATGTTTTTAAAAAGATTCTCGTGGATTGCTGACTCATTCTTTCTGCTGCAGGGTTTGTGACAGGGCCATGTAAGATGAGTGGAAGGTCATGAGTTGTGCACAGTCTTTGAGAGTGTGCAAGCTTGCATGTAGATTTGGAGAGAAAATCAGTGATTGGTGGTAGGCTAGCAAGGGAAATGGGAGTTGACATTTAACACACCTGGGGGGGGTATCAGATTGGGAAAATCTAGATTAAATAGGACTTGCAACCAGTCTAGGGAAAAATATTCAGATGGACAACGATGTAGCCCAGGTGTAGAAAGAATGTCGTAAAGGGGATTGGAAAGGCAGAACTTTGGGGAATGGCAATGAATTTTAGACTTTATTTGACCGGTTGCTATCATGCCCTCTTTTCCTCTAAAATGATTTGTGCCCCTGATTTTGCCAGTTGTATGTGCCTGTAGGAGAAGGAGTGGCAGAGATGGGGGCGGAGTCAAAAGAGGACTCAGCCTGGAATCTCTACATAGCCACAAATGGACTAAATCCAACCTCTCTTGAATTCCATTGACTCTAATCTAGTACCGAAATAGTGCTAATCCTTAGTTGAGTAAATTTCTGTGCATAGGCCTGAGCAATAAACTTCTCATGTCGTCCTGTCTTCAGCATCTGACGGTGCTGGTCTGGTCACGTTGGGCCTTAACCTACGACTGTAGTGATTTAACATCAAAATTCAAATTCCAATGTGACCACCTGTATGGTTGCAAAAGCACTCTGTACAGTAGTCATGACCGCAGGGGTGTCAAACTGCCAGCCTGTGGGCCAGATGCATCATAGCAAAACCGCTCCCACCCCATTGCCGGCAATGGCAAAAAAGTCGTGACACGTCACGACACGTGACATTGCAAGTTTGAGACCCCTGCCCTAGGAGTTGACTTTGACTTGAGAGAGTCTACATTTATTAACCAAGTTCTATCCAGGCCATGTCATTGGTTGCTTTGAACTGCAGTATTTTGTTAGGAACAATAATATCATTTTTTATTTTGGTGAGAGATGGGAGGAAATTTCAAAAATTTATGGAAAGAGAATATTTGTTTGTTCTAAGATCCTAATGCAGTACAAGAGCTCTATTATGCTGTCTTTGAACAAAAATGTGCCAAACCCTCATATTTTATTTACTGCTTACAACAAAGGATTAGCACAGCTGAGTTCCTTGTTAATATTGCACATCTTCAAAATATTCCCTTCGCTAAGCGAAGCTTGTAGCTTTAGATACATGAGCTGGTGCTTCTAGAACAGGGGTCTTCAAACTCGGCCCTTTTATGACTCATGGACTTCAACTCCCAGAATTCCTCAGCCAGCGTGCCTGGCTGAGGAATTCTGGGAGTTGAAGTCCATGAGTCATAAAAGGGCTGAGTTTGAAGACCCTTGTTCTAGAAAAACTTGATTTTTCAAACATTGGCATCGGGACACGTTCTTGCAATGGGATACCTGCAACATGACACTATGTAAATACCGTTTTGCGCAACTTCTCTCTAGAGTGTGGCAGGCTGGGGAATTCTGGGAGTTAAAGTCCACCCATCTTAAAGTGGCTGAGGTTGAGAAAGATTGCTCTAGAGCAAGTCAAGTCGATGTGGCTGTGATTTGATTTGATTTGCAATAGAATTTAATGTACTGCACTGATGTGCAAGCTGTTTTGATTTTTAAGTGCAAAACAGCTGTTTGGAAGACAAAACAATTTGGTTTGACCTAAGGGAAGGTGTTTTGAAGAAGGCATTTCAAACCTGGAGTGTTTTGCACAGTCCTTTTGAATTGTGATTCAAATTTTGCAAAGCCACATAGTTGAGTTTTTTTTTTTCAGAATGTAACATAATCCCTCAAAAAGCTTGACCTCTGACCTAAAACCTTGGGTATAACTCAGGCATCATAACTTATGCAATGTGATTTAAGCAAGGAGCAGTGGCTCTATTCAAGATTCCTTTGAGACAAAAGTAATTAATTCAGTGTAACACTAATCATCAAAATGATCATTCCTGGACAAACCTAATGATGCAAAAACTAGTTAATTTACAGATCACGATCTCAAAGAAATTCGCTTGATGTTTTGTTGGATCTTTAAAAACCAACTGATTTTTATTGTGTTTGACATGATGGCACATAATCAAGCTGAATAACCACACAACTACAATTACAACCGCAACTGGACAGATCTAGATCTGAACTCATAATACAGGTAGTCCTGTATTGCAACTCAGCCCAAAATTTCTGTTGCAAAGCACGACCGTTGTTAAAGAGAGTTTTGCCCCATTTTACGACCTTTTTGTCACAGTTAAGAAAATCGCTGCAGTTATTAAGTAATTCACGCAATCGATAAAGGAGTCTGGCTTCTCCCATTGACTTTGCTTGTCAGTAATCAGGTTTACAAATGGTGATCATATTAGAATTTTAGAATTTAGAATACTTTATTTGGTCAAAATTGTGATTTAGACACACAAGGAATTTGTCTCCGGGACAGTGCAATTGCCATAAATACGTGCCAGTTACGAAACCCACGAATTTTGATCAGGTGACCATGGGAGTGCTTCAACAGTCGTAAATACAAAAACTGATCATAAGTCATTTTCTTCAGTGGTATTGTAACTTTGGTCAATAAACGGATGATTGTAAGTTGAGGACTACCTATATAGTTCTTTGACCTTATTAGTTTTGGGCTACTCATGACTTTCAGCAGTTAAAGGGGAAGAAGGGCTAAAAGATGGCAACAACCTTAAGCAGCGGTGGGATTCAAATAGGTGAACAATTGGTTCTCTGTGTGGATGCCGCTTCCGGAAGTCCATTCTGGGCCTGGGCAACAAAAAATGAGCTACCGGTTCTGCTGAAGTGGTGCGAACCGGCTGAATCCCGCCACTGATCTTAAGCCATCCGACTGACACTAATGTTTTCTTGGGCTGTTTTTTTTTTTCAGGAAAGTATGCCCCAGACGCCTCCCTTTGCAGCGATGTTTGACAGCAGCGGCTACAGCCGATACCTGTTCCAGTCCAAAGAGGACAGCTGTGAAGGGCTGTATTACCATGACAACAATCTGCTCTCAGGATCTTTGGAAGCTCTCATCCAGCACTTGGTGCCCACTCTCGATTACTATCCAGATGTAAGTCTTCTCCATTTGCAAATTAAATCCGCTCACCCTGCTGTGTCAAAAGTGGAAGGCATGGCAAGGAGCCATGAGACATGTAGGTTATGGAGAACGATTAGAGAGCAGGTCTTGCCAGCTCCACTTTTAGGCTGTCTTTCTTTTCTTTTTCTTTTTTTAATTTCCATAATGTATTTTATCAGTTTATCAAAATATAAAATGCAGAAGTACAAAGAAAAATGAAAACAAGGTGAAAAACCAGAGAGGAAAAGGGGGGAAGAGAGAAAAGTGTAGGGTAAGGTGTCCCAAAGGTGCTTTTTCAAAAGGCGACTGGACTTTGTTTTTCCTTGAAGAGGTTTCGCTTCTCATCCAAGAAGCTTCTTCAGAACTGTCAGAAGTTCTGTCAGAACTAAAGAAGCTTCTTGGATGAGAAGGGAAATGTCTTCAAGGAAAGACAAAGAAAATCCAGTTGCATTTTGAAAATGCACCTTTGGGACAACCACAACCTGGATGACTGAGAATCTCCATAGACATGTAGGGTAAGGTGCAAAAGAAAAAAAAAAGATGTTGAGACTCTAGAAAGCGTACAGAGAAGAGTAACAAAGGTGATTAGGGGACTGGAGGCTAAAGCATATAAGTAACGGCTGCTGGAATTGGGTAAGTCTAGTTTAATGAAAAGAAGGACTAGGGGTGACATAATAGCAGTGTTCCCATATTTAAGGGGCTGCCCCAAAGAAGAGGGAGTCAAGCTATTCTCCAAAGCACCTGAAGGCAGGAGAAGAAGCAACGGATGGAAACTAACCAAAGAGAGAAGCAACCTAGAACTAAGGAGAAACTTCCTGACAGTTAGAACAATTAACCAGTGGAACAACCTGCCTCCAGAAGCTGTGAATGTTCCAATACTGGAAGTTTTTAAGAAGAGACTGGACAGCCATTTGTCCGAAATGGTATAGGGTTTTCTGCCTGAGCAGGGGGTTGGACTAGATGACCTCCAAGGTCCCTTCCAACTTTATTATTATTATTAAAAAGAAAAAGCATTGACTTCCAATTCCTTTAGTGCAGTCGAATAAGGTAGTAACATAAACCTCAACCTTTTACTTGTATATGACAATACATACTAGCCACTTCTATAACAACAAACCTATCTAATCGGCAAAACTCAGAATTGAAAGTTACATTTTTTTCCCCCACCCCAGGCTGTATTTCTTGACATAGCTACTTTGAGCTTTTCTAAAAATGAGCCAGACTGTCATGACGTGGTAACTTCATCTCCCCCCGCCCTTTTTTGCTTACACCTTGAGTTTTCCAATCAGGCAACAACCTGTCCCTGACTCTTGAGAAAAGATGACAAAAGTGTTGTTGTGTCTGGATTGCATCTCTCTTTTTCTCCACGTCACTTGGTCGAGGGCTATTTCTGTCAGGACTGCTATGCGCACTACAGACATCAATGTTTGGCATTAAAGATGAAACCAGCTGCAGATGGTCTCTTTGATCTTTTTCTTGGACAGCGCAGAAGCAGCTGCGTGTCTTTGCAAAGGAGTATAATCCCCTTGTGCCCCTCAAGGAGGAAACTATCCTAGGGGCTGGAAAGATGACAAGGACAAGCAGAAAATATTTTTTTCTGAAAATATTTTTTTCCTGATCCAAAGTGGGATGCAGAATCAATGCATTCTCCTGGTTGATTCTCCTTCCACCTCACTTCCATATTAAAGTTGCTGTCAAGCTTAGCTGAAGTCCCTACCGATGTACAGGCACACGTTCATGCAGTTTTCTTGGCAAAATGCACAAATGGCTGCTTTCTTTTTTTACTTCCCAGTCTTAACATACAGCCATGATTATGAGGTCCCGTATCTACGTAATAAGCAGAGGGGGCCCCACTTAGCTTTCACATTCAATCAAAGTCAGCTATGTAAAATTACATAGTTGAGGGTGATCTCAATTCCTGGCAAATAGATGGGGAAGAAATGGAGGTAGTGACAGATTTTATCTTCCTGGGCTCCAAGATCACCACAGATGGGGATTGCAGCCAAGAAATTAAAAGATGCTTGCTCCTGGGAAGGAAAGCTATGGCAAATCTAGACAGCATACTAAAAAGCAGAGACGTCACCCTGCCAACAAAAGTACATATAGTCAAGGCCATGGTTTTCCCAATTGCAATGCATGGCTGTGAAAGTTGGACCATAAGAAAGGCTGAGCGCCAAAGAATTGAGGCCTTTGAACTATGGTGCTGGAGAAGACTCCTGCGAGTCCCCTGATCTGCAAGGCCATCAAACCGGTCAGTCCTAGAGGAGATCAACCCTGACTGCTCTTTAGAAGGCCAGATCCTGAAGTTGAAACTCAAAATACTTTGGCCACCTAATGAGAAGGAAGGACTCACTGGAGAAGAGCCTAATGCGGGGAAAGATGGAGGGCAATAGAAGAACGGGATGACAGAGAATGAGGTGGCTGGATGGAGTCACTGAAGCAGTAGGCGTGAACTTAAATGGACTCCAGAAGATGGTAGAGAACAGAAAGGCCTGGAGGAACGTTTTCCATGGGGTTGCAATGGGTCGGACACAACTTCACAACTAACAACAACATGGAAATTGTGCTATGATTGTCTACAGGTAGTCCTTGAGCTATGACCACAATTGAGTCCAAAATGTATGTTGCTAAGTGAGACAGTTGTTAAGTGAATTTTGCCCCATTTTACAGCCTTTCTTGCCACAGTTGTGAAGTGGATCACTGCAGTTGTTAAGTTATTAACACAGTTGTTAAGTGAATCCAGCTTCCCCATTGACTTTGTTTATCAGAAGGTCTCAAAAGGTGATCACATGATCCCCGGACACTGAAACCGTCATAAATATGAGTCAGATGCCAAGTGTCTAAATTTTGATTATGCGACCGTGGTTATAAGTGTGCACTTTTTCAGTGCCATTGAACTTTGAACAATCACTAAACTAACTCTTGTAAGTCAAGGACTACCTATATTATGGGAAGATCCTACACATACTTCATGCAGTTGCTTTTTGATGTCTGTTATGTTCATAGAATATTTTTGCTGTTCTACTAGTGTTAGGAATGATTATTTCAAAAACCAGCAGGTAAGACAAGTTGGTTTTTTAAAACACTCTCACGTGGAGGATCATAAGTCGGGCAATAATTATACATACATCTTTAAATGCTTCTAATGCTACATGCTTATTTATTGAACTACTTTGGACAGATCAATATAAATGCAGCTTTATAATTTGTATCACATTTTTCCAATGCAAAGCCTACCTCACCAGGCTAGTTTTAAGTTTCTGAAGAATTGAGACAGGATACATCTTCTCATTTTGTGTGATGTCTCCAAAGTACTACAAAATGTCTATCTATTTTTCTAATTTCAATGCAGGCTTGGTATTATTCCATTTTAGTACTTTCTTTTCATCCAGTTCATACCAAAAACCATCTCCTGTTATGAAAATCGCTTCGTGTTTTGAGAAACAATTTTTGTTGTGTCTTCTCAGAAATCTTCATTCCATATGCTTCAAAAACTGAAACCTTCCAGAGCAAATTCTTCTGCCTGTTTGGTCTGCTTTGGGTGGAATTCATGCACTCCATCTGTCATGTTTTTCTTACACAAACACACAAAATTACTAAAAAGTAATACGGGTGACAATATGGTAATTACTCTTTCCCCACAACACAGCCATTTCCTTGTCCTAAAATTTGGTGACTTGCAAACTGTTTCTAAGTTCAAAAATCTAGCTTGAGGGGTCCTTGGTGCTCTCTGAGCTTGCTTGTTTTCTTGCAGATGTTTCTTCACCCCAACTAGGTAATGCCATCAGTAACTTGAATTCTTCAAAAGGAGCAGCTTTCCAAGTTTTAATTAGTCCACATTGTGCATTAATCTTAATGACATCAATTATATAGGAGCTGACTATATGCAACTTGGGCCTCTTTCACAGCGTAGCACAAGCCTGTTCCTCTCCCCACAAAACAGGTGGCACACCAAAAAGGGCTTGAAAGAGGAAGAATTTTTTTCCCCTCTATGCCAGTGATGGCGAACCTTTTAGAGACCAAGTGCCCAAACTGCAACCCAAAACCCACTTATGCATCGTCGGGTGCCGAGTGGGTGTGGCCCATTGGGTGGGTGTGGCCCATTGGGTGGGCGTGGCTGTGGTTGGAACGGCAGACTGGGTGGGACTAAAAAGTTCAATCAATTCCAACTTTGCGAGATCTTTTTTTTCCCGCGAGAAGTTGAAATTGATTGAACCTTTTTTTTTTTTTGCACACGGCGGCAAAGGTCTAAAGTGAAAAGGTTTTATAAAACTCAGCTGAAGGCCTAGGACTGCACACAGAGAGGCCTCTGAGTGCCGCCTCTGGCATCTGTGCCATAGGTTCGCCACCACTGCTCTGTGCTATACTCGAATAAGGAAAAGATGCCAGGTGAGAGTTCCCTGCTGTATATCTTCTCCAAACTTCTATAAGGAAATATATAACATAGGGTACAGGTAATCCTTGACTTACGACCATAATGGAGCCTGGAATCAGATATAATACAAAACTATGCAAGTATGTAAAATTTAAGAATCTCTTGTGATTTGGGCCATTTCTTTAATTATATCTTTGGAGGTTGCAGGTGCAACAGATGCGAATACTTATTGCTGACTCATGCTTTGTGTACTAGCCAGCTGCAGTACTTACTCACAGCCTGGTATCAATCACAAATAGATACTCATCTCTAATTTGTCTTAGATCTAAACAGCAGGTCCTCAGAAACGTGCTGAATGATGGATTGATATTCCGCCTTAGGTTTCCTTAAGGTGGAAATGATGTGTTGACTCCACTGATGTTAATTACTCAAATAAGTTGCGCAATATCTTCAAAACACTCCTATTGCCTTGCGAAGCTGATTCACACTCACATATAGAAGCATAGAATAAAGTGAATAACACCCTTCTGGATAACTCGTGTGGGATTGGTGAAACTCTGGAAGCCTGGTGGAATTTTCCATCTTGTGACTGACTGGTTGATGACCTCAAAGCAACAGAAATTCCCTGTTGGAAAATTGCAAGCAGGTTTGCAATCCTCTGGGTTCACTTCCTAATAAAATGAAGCTCGCTACAAATTTATTGAATGTAGAATTTGTCAGCCATTTTGGCTCAGGAATTCTGGGAGTTGACGTCCACGGGTCATAAAGAGGCCATAGTTGTCCTCCCCTGGCTTAGCCAGAATCAATGTCAAAACTGTCCACCCAACTCTATATAAGGATTGACACATACAGCTGAATAACTGCCCCACCTTGTCTCTTTGTCTTATTCAGTCAGGATGTGATATATTCTAAGCAGGTTTTGCACAGAGTAGCATTTGGTGCAATTAAACTTTAACACCTTTGCAGAATGGTATCTGAACAAATAGGTGATGAACTTTATTTCTCTCTCTCTCTCTCTCTCTCTCTCTCTCTCTCTCTCTCTCTCTCTCTCTCTCTCTCTCTCTCTCTCTCTCATTTACAGAGGACATACATCTTTACTTTTCTGCTGAGCTCTCGGCTTTTTGTGCACCCTTATGAATTAATGGCAAAAGTCTGCCATCTCTGCACTGAGCAGCAGAGGCGAGTGGATTCTGCGGCTGATCAAGTAAGTGGCCCACTAAGTCATTGAATTTGAGGCCTGTGCCAGGAGAAAGACAGGATGGAAACTTAGACTTCCCCCAAAGGAGAGCATTCTAAATATATTGGAAACTAAGTGTTTATGATGCTGGCTAGTTGAATTTATAAGTTTTCCCTCCCCCCCCCCAAGTTCACTCTTGTGAATCTAATCCTTTTGTTTATTATTATTAATTCTCAGAACAGCCTTGCAATATGTACTCACTGAGATCCAGTGAGGATCGTGCCTGTGTGAGTTTGTAGCAGAGAGATGCAAAATCGATTCTAGAGAGGAAATGGCCAAATGCATTCTGGGTGAAAAATGGACCCTTCCAAGGAAAAGTGGAATGATCTGTCTCTAGAATGGGGACTTTGAACCTAATTAAACTGTTCTCAGATCTGGTGGAGCATATAACTAGTCCTTGACTTATTACCACAATTTGGACTTCCATTGCTAAGCAAGGCAGTTCAATGAGTCACATCTGATTTTAAAAACTATTTGTGACACGGTTGTTAAGTGAATCATTCATTTAACCTGTTAAATGAATCACACAGTTGTTAAATGAATCTGCCTTCCCCTCTTGACTTTGCATTGACTTTATGACAGTCGCAAATGCGTGGACCAGTTTTAAGTCACTTTTTTTTAGTGCCTTTGTAACTTTGAACAGCCACTATGCAATCAGTTATAAGTTGAGGACTACTAGTAATTATCACCTCCAGTATTGTGTGTGGTCCACTTTAAGAAAGACACAGACAAAACTGGAAAGGGTATGAGAAAGAGAAAACAGAAATTTAGATTCCTGCAAGACAGATTGGGGAAATTAGAAAGATTTTACCACAGCAAAAGATGACCCATTGGATATGGGATAATTCTCTTCAAATACCCAAAGAATATTTGGGGAGACCCAAAGAATATTTGAGGAGACCCAATGAATTTCACATAGGAGAGGGCCAAGATTTGCTTCTACCCAAATGCAGGCCACAGAATAATAGGTTTATTTATTTTAAAAGGAAGGCTCATTCCAATGTAATGTTCAGGGGAAAAAATCTTGATGGTAAAAATTCAGTAGGGAAAGCAGGTATGGGTGGATGTCTCTTTCCCTTGAAATGTATTTATTTATTTGTAAAATTTATTGGCTGCCCATCTTACCTCAGGGTAACATTTACCTCAGGGTAAATGTTCATGCAGAGGTTGGGAAACCATTTGCTGGGGATGGAGGTTAATTTGGATTTTTTTTTTTTTTTACTAAATAGAAGGATGGAATCAGTAACCTCTTTCAGTTTTTTGATTTGCCAATCTTCCTTAACGCTGTCATGTCACCTATCTTGGAATGCAGTAATGAAAACCTATATTCTGCCCAACTTTCAAGGAGATTTCCTCAGTCAGCTTTGTAATCACTTTTCTCTTTCACTTCACCTTTCTCTCCAGGGCCGGTTAAGGAAAATTGCCCCCAAAATCCTACAACTCTTGGCTGAGTGGACGGAGACATTTCCGTACGATTTTCGGGATGAGCGCATGATGAGAAATCTAAAAGAATTGGCCCACCGAATAGCCAGTACAGATGAGGTGAGCCTCAAGGTGCAGAACGGTTGCCAATAAAAGAAAATAATATGCAGAATGTTTATATATGTGGAATATAGGATAACGTGGAATGTAGTGGTTATATATGTGGAATGGAATATACAGGCAGTCCTCGACTTACAATCCCAGTTGAGCCCAAAATTTCCGTTGCTAAGCAAGACAGTTTTTAAGTCTCCATTTTACGACCTTACTTGCTGCAGTTGTTAAGTGAATCACTGCGGTTGTTAAGTTAGTGACCCGGTTGTTAAGTGAATCTGGCTTCCCCATTGACTATGTCAGAAGGTTGCAAAAGGGGATCACGTGATCCCATAAATATATGTCAGAGGCCACGCATCTGAATTTTGATCATGTGACCAACAATGGGGGATGCTACAATTGTCGTAAAAGTGAAAACGGACATAAGTCATTTTTTTCAGCGTCGTAACTGTGAATGGTCACTAAATGAACGGTTGTAAGTCGAGGAGAACCTGCATGAGAAATGATTAATTCTGCTGTATTTGCAGAATATGTATAGATGTAGAATGTCAAGGGTCTTCACTTGCAACTTCTGTACAAATGGAAATGACCACATGAAAGAGCAGAAAAGCGGGTTACATTTCAGCCTTGATAAGTTGTAATAAAAGGTAGATCGGTATATTCAGGGAATGCAAAATCCAGTTCAGCCATTTTATAATTAGTGATAGTTCATAGAAATTTGCAGGTCATTGCAAATTTGCATGAGTCCCCAAGGAGGAAGCATTGACGTTTCCTTTGGATCTATCTGTCACTCTCATTTATTCAAAACAATTTTGGATAATGTTTGATGTTCTGATTTTGTTAAAGTCTCTCTGAGTTTTGTTAGAGGTAGATATAATATAAGCAGTTACATCAGAGAGAATTCATTCCATCTCACATCCATTCTGAGGGTGGGAAATTAGATTTAGCTAGTCTGCCTTTTCTCAACTTGTTTCTTTAACTCCTTTGCTCTTGCATAAAGCTGCTTACCCCAAAACATAATAGTATGAGAAATATGAATCTATGCACAGTTTTCTGCATAGAGAGGTAGTGGATTCCCTGATTTGAATAGATAAATTGCATGGAGATAATATGGAACCCCAGGATACTCTCACATGGATGTGTTTATTCATCCTCATTGGATATGCTTCATGACCCCCACAAAGGGACATCCTTTTCCACAGAGGCCCCCACCTTGGTTAACTAGCCTTCCTCTACAACAGGGGTATCCAACCATGGTTGGGTGTCCAACCATGTCTGCTTGGGGAATTTTGGGAGTTGAAGTCCACAAGCCTTCAAGTTGCCAAGGTTGGACACTCCAGTTCTAGAAGTTCACTTATTACTGTCCTTGGCATCGTTCTATAAGGCTGACCTTTGGCAACTAAGATTGTGGTAATTGTGTGGGTTAGTCATTATTTTTCTATTTTTCATTCTTTGCCGCTACATTGAGCTTGTTCAATCATTGTGTAACTTTTATTATTCTGAATTCGATGCTTTAAGTGGTTTCAATTGTTGGAAACCACATTGAGTCATTGTCTGCTTGTGACGTTATACAAACAAGACAGATTAATAGATAACTGTTGTTGAGGAATGCAGAGCTATCCTGAGAAACACTGGAGGTAAGAGCAGCTGGAGTATTTCATAATCACAAGGAAAATGCCCACAGGCTATTCTGAGCTAGGAAAATACATGAGTACTTTTTAAAGGATGAGCTAAAGGAAGCTTTTCCCAGTGGTTGTATTGTCCAGATATTTTGGGCTTTAATATTATTTTGTATAAATAGCTCAAGGTAGTGAACATACATAACACTTTTTTTTTCTTCCTGTGAGGTGGGTTGGGTTGAGAGAAAGAGGGAGGGCAATTGTCCCAAGGCACCTAGTCTGCTTTCATGCCTAGAACTCACAGTCGCCTGGTGATTGGTTCAAAGTCACCCAGCTGGCTTTCATAGCTAAGGCGGGGCTAGAATTCACAGCCTCCTGGTGATTGGCCAACTGATCATATCAGCTTTTTCCACCCAATATCCTAAAACTCCACTATGTAACATCTCATAAGTTCATCAACATTTACACAGGTCTCATTCCAGATCTCTGAGGTCTTGTGCACAAGTTGAGGAAGATAGTCCATTGCATTAAATGGGACTGTAACAATGACATCAGAAGTTAGATGTGTAGTTGACCAGACAAATACCGTATAAAACAGTGGTTCTCAAACTTTTTAATGCCGCGACCCCCAACCGGTCGTAAGTTGAGGACTACCCAACCGTAAGTTGAGGACTACCCAACCGGTCGTAAGTCGACTTTCCCTGCCCGGGAGTGCCACGCATGTGTGGTGCCATCCCCTGCGCCAGTCGAGGCGTAGCTGGCAAGCACCAGAGACGGCGCAGGCCGACCACCGGCTGGGCCACCAGCTGGCCCAGCCCAAGGGAGGTAAGGCACCTGCCGGGCCCCACGCGTGCCAGCAACCATCCCTGCGCCCGCCGGCCTCCCACCTCTCACCCCTGGCCCTCTTTTACTTACATTTTTAGTAGTTGCTCAGCAGGGAGGGTGGAAACTTCCAGACAGCTCGCCTTCGCTGCAGACAACTTGCAGCACCGTTTGCAGACTGGGACTTTTGGCAGGCTCAGCAGGGCAGAGACAGCCTGGACAATTCCTATTGGCTTTTGAAAGCCAATAGAATTAGACTCTATTCAAGAGAGTCTATTCTATTGGCTTTCAAAAGCCAATAGAATAAAAGGGAGTAGCTAAGGAAAAGGGGGAAAAAAATGGCGGACTGCGTTGTTTGGCGACCCCCGTGAAATGGTCATTCGACCCCAGATGGGGTCCCGACCCACAGGCTGAGAACCGCCGGTATAAAGGAAGTATGAAGGTCTTTTTTCTATCTCCCAAGCCCCATATTATCATGTTAGGTGGAATGCAAACTCGGAAAGGCTTGTTGCTCAAAGGACAGAAGAGAATTTGTCATATTAAATCTGTTTTTCATCCACAAGTGACTCAGAGACAGATGTATTCTCAGTGAATGTGTTGTAGAACTGTGTAGTGGTAGTTGTTGTAATAAATGTTGGATCTTAAGGCAGTGTTTTTCAACCTTTGCAACTTTAAGATGTGTGGACTTCAATTCCCAGAATTGCCCAGCAAGTATACTGGGGAATCCTGGGAGTTGAAGTTCACACATTTTAAAAGTTGCCAAGATTGAGAAACGCCGTCTTGAGGTTTGCACTTGGTTGGCTTTGAACCTAGGAATTGTCTTTCGGTTACCGTTATGAAGCTGTTAGAAAGATTTTTATGGTTTATTTCAACTTTCAAGTCACCGTGAGAGGGTGGTTTTGTCCGTGGGCAATCCACATGCAATTTTAAATAAGTGCTCCTGTTTTCGCATACTGAAAAAAGATATTTGAAAAAAAGAAATGGAAAAGTCAATATTGTAATACAATTCAGAGCGCCGTAAATTATTTGTGATGCTGGCTAGCAGTTTCTTTGGAAAAGTAAAGTGTGACCTTGTGTGCATCGCACTGCATTGCGGATCAGGACAAGGAGTGTTGGGCTTCCAAGAATATAACTTCCACCAAGGCCTCCTTCATAGATTTATGCTTTCCCTTTTTTAAATCCAGGAATTGAATATAGATAGTCCTCAACTTAACAACAGTTCCGTTTAGTGACTGTTCAAAGCTACAATGGCACTCAAAAAAGTGACTTATGCCTGTTTTTCACATGGCCCTTGCAGCATGCACACGGTCACATGATCAAAATTCAGACGCTTGGCAACTGGCTCATATTTATGACGGGTGCAGGGATCACCTCTTGCAACTTTCTGACAAGCGAAGTCAATGGGGAAGCCAGATTCACTTAACAACCGAGGTACCAACTTAACAACTGCAGGGATCCACTTGACAACTGTGGCAAGAAAGGTTGTAAAATGGGGCAATACTCACTGAACAAATGTCTCACTTAGCAAAGTTTTGGGCTCAATTGTGGTCGTAAGTTGAGGACTTTAATGCTTTTTGACTAGAGTTATATCATATCCCAGAAGCATCCTGGGAATTTTTGCTTCCTCAGTCCATCCATCTGCTTTTTTTAGTAGTCTGCAGAAGTCTGAGATTTCACCATGTGCGGCTGGTAACTAGACAATGTTCTCAAATCAAGAATCTGCCTCTCCCCTATGTTGATATGTAGCTCTCTTAATTTTCTAGCTAAGGTAACATCTGTGGTAACAACTGCACTGTGGAGCTACCCCCAAGAATGCAGGAGTTTTGATAAGAAGACCTTAGCATTCCTTCTCAGCTGTCTCATCTACAAGCCAAAGAGAATATGGCAAGAATAGTCTTTGCCATGTTCTCTAAACAAGTTGAAAGATACAAAATAAATGGAAAGGAAAACTGAAGCAGAAAACCAGGGAGCAAAAAATGAACCTTACCACCTCTGTCTTTCCGATACAACTATCTTCATTGTCCTATATAAACTAGAAATAATAGGAATAGGAATAGGAATAGAAATAGGGGTAGGGTAGGGTGGAGTGGAATGGAATGGAATGGAATGGAATGGAATGGAATAGAATAGAATAGAATAGAATAGAATAGAATAGAATAGAATAGAATAGAATATATGGAATAGAATAGAATAGAATAGAATAGAATAGAATATATGGAATAGAATAGAATAGAATAGAATAGAATAGAATAGAATAGAATAGAATAGAATATATGGAGTGGAATGGAATAGAATAGAATAGAATAGAATAGAATAGAATAGAATAGAATAGAATAGAATAGAATATATGGAATAGAATAGAATAGAGTAGAGTAGAGTAGAGTAGAGTAGAGTAGAGTAGAATAGAATAGAATATTGGCCAAGTGTGATCAGACACACAAGGACTGATCCTGGTGCTTCCACTGAGCCCTGACAGCCCCGAAGAAGCACCGATCAGTTGGAAAGTGGCACTGATCCTGGCGCTTCCGCTGAGCCCTGACAGCCCTGCAGCTCCAACCATTTCTCGCTCAGGCTTGTGAGATGCTGCCACTGGTTCAGCTCAATCCCCTCCCCCACTACACTTTTCTAAGTTGGTCATGTACCACCTGCCAAGTGCCAATGTACCACAGGTGGTACCCATACCACTGGTTGAAAAGCCCTGCTTTAGAGAAGGTAACATTTCTGTCTACTCGAGCAGACAAAATTTGGTACATCAAGAACCACTCTGTGGAATGGTGAAAGAAGAAGTCAGTGTAATGCAAGATCTTAAAGTGAAATAACACAGGTGGGTTTAAGTTCTCCATATTGTATTGTTCCATGTTGTCCCTGGCTTAGTAGGCCAGGAACAGAGCAAAACCAGGGTTGAATCTTGAACTTCTTTTTGATTGTTGTTGTAGTTGTTCAGTTGCTAAATCATGTCTGACTCTTCACGACTCCATGGACCATAGCACACCAGGCCCTCAAGGGTCTCCCAGGGTTTTCCCAAACTCATGTTCATTGCATCGCTGACACTATCTAACCATTTCATCCTCTGCCGTCCCCTTCTTTTTCCTTCCATCTTTCCCAACATCAGGGCCTTTTCCAGTGAATATATTTGGTGGTCAAAGCATTTGAGCTTTAACTTCAGAATCTGTCCTTCCAATGAACAGTCAGGGTTGATTTCCTAGCATTGTCTGATTTGATCTTGACTCCGACATCACAATTTGAAAGCATCCATTTTTCAATGTTCAGCCTTCCTTACGGTCTTAACTTTCATACCAGAATGTTTCATACCAGAATGAAGTAGAAAGGCATGGGTGCCCAAATATTTAGATTTGCCTTCCCTCATTACTCTTGAGTGTCAACCATAACCAGTTGTACCAACAGAACATTTGTACCTCAGAATTGAACTGTGGCTTCCTTGGTGCACTCTGAGCTTGGTTGTTTCCTTACAGACGTCTCATTACCCAACTAGGTAACATCATCAGTGCTAGCAAATGTATGAATGAAACATCTTCAAAAAAACAGCCAAGCTCAAATTCCCCCCCCCCCCAAATAACCAGTTGTCATACACACTTGGCATTAACAGAGAATTGCGACAGAATGTATTTGGATGTATTTTTTAAGTTTGGGAAGTAAAAAAAAAAGCAAAGCCTATTATTCTCACTATTCAGTATATTTTTTGTTGTTTTTGCCATAATGATTAAAAACAGCTATAGTGCCAGCCTCTAATGTCCTTTTCAGTTGGATCTGTCCTTCTGGGGCAGGGGTAGGCAACCTCAGCTCTTTTATGACTCGTGGACTTCAACTCCCAGAATTCCTGAACCAGCATGGCTCAGCTTGGAAACCTCTCCCTTTCTCCTCAGCATGGCTGACTCAGGAATTCTGGGAATTGAAGTCCACCAGTCATAAAAGAGCCAAGATTGCCTACCCCTGCTCTAGGGCATGAGAGATGAAATGCAATCAGGGAAGAAGAAGTAGGGGAAGTGGAAGAAATAAAAATAAATAAATTGCCCTCATCCATAGTATCCTTTTTCCCCTCAGAAATTCAGATATGATGTACATTCGTTCTTTGCCTTTAGGCACCCTGCATGTATGCCTAGCGTGAAAGACATCTCTCGTTACGGTTCTTCAATCCATCAAGGTCCTTACAAGGTCCCTTACTAGCCTTTTGTTGTCTTTTGTTGTCTTTTCACATTTAATCAGAAGTTTAAATTCCATTTTTTTTAGAATGTGAGTTTTGACTTAAGAATAAAACTCTACAAGTACTTGACATATACACCGTTCTCTCTCTCTCTCACACACAGCCTGGATGTAAATTAGAAGTTATCCTCCAGATTGAAACTCGCTTTTAAGGTTTCTTATTAAAATTACGTCATAGCCTCAAAAATGCTGGCAAGTCAGTTTGTGTTGGAAACTCGGCTTGCGCAAACAATTTGGTCACATAGCCACAAGCTAAGTCTGCTGAAGGAAGAGGTTAAGCCAGAAAAAGAAAGAAAATTAAAGTTGTGGTTTTTACTGGAAGGGTCTACGGTGGACAACTTAAATTGGCACGCGTTTTGTTTGTTTTTTTCTGTCGCTGCAGTTTCTACCTCCACTTTTTCTTTTCTTTTTTTTTTTAAAAAATTATGTCTTTCATAGTACAAAGATGCCGTGCAGGTGAGCCAGAAGTAAATTTAATCCTGGATTTCCACTTTAACTCCCTTTGTACTTGCCTAATTCTTTGCTGCCATTTTTTTAAAAAAATTGTATTCATTAAAAACCTCTGCATGCATGAGCTTGTGTTCTGCATAGGAAAAAATGAACTTCAAAGCATAATACAGGTGGTCCTTGACTTACAACCTTTTGTTTAGAGATTGGTTGAAGTTACAGTGGCACTGAAAAAAAGTGACTTGTGTTTTTCATATGACCCTTGCAGCATCCCCAGGGTCACATGATCAAAATTGACCTCTTGGCAACTGGCCTGTATTTATGACAATTGCAGTGTTCCAGGGTCACGTGATCCCTTTTGCGACCTTCTGACAAACAAAATCAGAGGGGAAGCCATATTCACTTAACAGCCATGTTACTAACTTAATTGCAGTGATTCACTTAACAACTGTGGCAAGAAAGGTCGTAAAATGGGGCAAAATTTACCTTACAGCTGTCTTGCTTAACAGTGAAAATTTTGGGCTCATGTGGTATATTGAGGACTGCTTTTTTCTAGAACAAATATCATATCATTAGTCACATCCGCTGCAGTAATCCTTTTGTGACAGTGCTCATAGGTGATCTGGTTGTGCCCGTTGACTTAGAAGAGCTTAGTGGTACGTGTTGGGGGGTCATCACATACCTCTAATACAAAAAAAGGTCTAAGGGGGAATTTCTAAATTTGCTCTTCTTCGTTTACGGTAATGTGTGTACCATTCCAAATGCAAAATACTATAAATAGACCAGATCCATTGTTGTTGTCCCCTATTTGGGATGGTGATTCCCAAAATTCCCAACTTTTATATTTGATGAAAACTTGGTTTTTATACCTGCTGCTCCTGCTGTCTCTCTTCCCCCTTGTCAGCTTCATGAAATTTAGTAGGTTTAGGTGAAAAACTCAGTGGAGTACAAGAAACTTGCAAATTCTTTTCTTTTCTTAAAAAATACAGTTAGACCTTGCAGACTCAAGTCATCAGCGGAATATCATTCTTCATTGCACAGTTCAGCATATTGATATTGTCAACAGTATTTCATGGTTCCGATAGATGAAACTCTTCAAAAGAACTTCGAGGCATTGTTTACCTTAAAGAATCTTTTATTCGAGAAACAAAGCATTGGCACTACATAGTTGAAATCAGAAATTAAATTCCCCTCCCCTGGATACAAAGTAACAAAGTGCAATTCCCTCCTCTAATTAACAGTCATAAATCACATTCCCAATTAGCTTGAAGCGCAGGCTTTCTCCCCAGCTCTCCAGCCCGCTAAAACACTATCAATGTCCTTGGATTCCCACGGCTGAGTTATTATTGTTATGACTAGCTGGACTCCCATCCCTATTCCCCCCTCTAGCAGCAACTAATTCTAAAAGCAATAGAGAAAATGGCTGCATTTTCATCTGTTGTCAAAGGAAGAACATCCGATGTTAGCAGCATTGACACAGTACATCCTGGTGAGAATTTTCTCTTGCAGTTATGCAATCAAACCACTGTGCCCGCAAAAGCAGAGGGCAGGGATTCTTGCCAAGTTTACTAAGAAATCCAAGGCACTGGTTGTGTCTGCAGAGCAGGAAATTGCCCACAAATTGGAATGTGCTCCATATCTCCATTATGACATCTTAGCCTTCATTTTCCACCCCTTTCTGTGAATAAGATAATGCCTATAGCAGCAGCCTCAACTTTTTGGGCACCAGGAACCGATTCTGTAGAGAAAGGTTTTTTCGTGGACCCGAAGGGGCGTGGTTTCATGTGCTCATTTGCACGGCCCAGTTGCTGGCATGCCACGGCCCGGTGTTGGTCCATGGACCCGGGGTTGGGGACCCCCTGGCCTATAGCATTGTCATGAGAAAATGAGAATACGACACATCGTGTTAAAAAAGAATTTAACAATTGCATGCTGACCTAGTTAGTCAAAAGTATAATTAGCTCACCAGTTTTGGTTAGTTTTCTACATTTCCTCTGCTAGTTCCAAGGAGGAGGAGAAGGAGGAGAAAGCCTAAATTCATAAAACAATTGTAAAAGAATAAACAAAAAAAAGTTAAGTGAGAATTCTGGGGTTTATATGCAGCTACAAATTATGATTGCTGATGTCGAAATCTTCAAAAGGATGTGGTTTCCAATTCTCTTTGGTTGCAAAGCTGTAGAGAACAAGTTTGGTCTAGTGCAGGGGTCTTCAAACTTGGCCCTTTTATAACTTGTGGACCTCAACTCCCAGAATTCCTCAGCCAGGCACGTGTGCCTGGCTGAGGAATTCTGGGAGTTGAAGTCCACAAGTCATAAAAGGGACAAGTTTGAAGACCCCTGCCTTAAATCTAACAAACAAAATGGAGCTGGCTGAAGAATTCTGCAAGTTGAAGTGCACAAGTCATAAAAGGGCCAGGTTTGAAGACCCCTGCCTTAAATATAACAAACAAAATGGAGGCTGGCTGAGGAATTCTGGGAGTTGAAGTCCACAAGTCACAAAGGGCCAAGTTTGAAGACCCCTGGTCTAGTGGTTAAGGCACCAGGCTCGAAAGCAGGAGACCCTGCATTCAATACCCACCTTAGCCATGAAAGCTGGCTAGGTGATTTTGGGCCAGTTACTTTCTCTTAGCCCAACTCACCTCACAGGGTTGTTGCTGTGGGGAAAATGAGAGAAGGAAGGTGTGTTGGATTAGTTCACTGCCCTGAATTATTTCTACAAATAATAAAGGCGGGATACAAACAAGGTCCTCACGAGCAGATCTTCTGGCATACCGCTATGTGTAAGCTCCACCAATAGAAAGCATTTCAGGCATTCAAAAATGATGATCACTTTCATTATTTCTCTTCCCATTGACAGACCTATCGGAAAAACGTGCAGCAAGTCATCCAGAGCCTCATTCGTAAGCTGGCTTCTCTTAACCAATACGAGGAAGTTCTGGCAAAAATCAATGCTACTTCAACCGATAGGCTGACGGTTTTAAAGACCAAACCCCAGGCCATCCAACGAGATATCATCACCATTTGCAGCGATCCTTACATGTTAGCTCAGCAGCTGACTCACATAGAGATTGTAAGTTTATTCCCCCACTGTATTTTACTGTTGTTTGATCGTTTTTCTCAGTGATCTTCTACAAGGGGCAGTGCAGTAGTTAAGGCGCTGGGCTTGTTGGCTGGAAAGCCAGCAGTCCAGGTTTGAGGCCCGAGCGCTTTGCGATGGGGTGAGTTCCCATCCTCGCCTCACCTCCTGCTAACTTAGCAGTTCAAAAGCATAAGATAAGATAACCTTTTTTTTAAAAAAAAAAAAAGTTTTATTGATTTTCTAATTTTACATTTAAATATTTAAAAAGCAATGTGCTGACTGAGTTAATCGATAATTCAATAACATACAAATATCTTTAGTACAAGTCTCAAACTACTACGTTAAATATTTCTTCTCTTTTCCCCTTAGTATTTACTGTCTCATGTTTAAACTAATACAATTCTTATTATATCAATTAAATAAAAATAACTTTCTTACATTCATCAATAATTTTTAGTTTATACATATCCTGGTTATTTTAACCTTCAATCTTTATAGACAATCAATGTCCTAATTAGTTTCCCCCAATTTTTAGTTTCCCATTAATATTTAAATTTAAAAGTTAATATTTATAATTTCCAAGTTTTAAATAACCAGAGTTCCCTTTATCACAATTCATCACAAAATCTAATATTCAGGATACACGTCTTAGATAAGATAACCTTTATTGTCATTTTTTTCTGTGAGCATACTGGCACACATTAAAAAATGAAATTCATGCTCTCAAAAGCAATGCAAATGCAAGTAGATAAATAGGTACCACTTCAGTGGGAAGGTAACAATGCTCCATGATGTCATGCTGGCCACATGATTGCAGAAATGTCTTCAGACATTGCTGGCTCCATGACTTGAAATGGTAATGAGCACACACACACCCCATAGTAAGCGACGACTAGTGTGTAAAATCTGCAGGACTCCTTTACTTTTACCTTTACTTCTACAAGGATGAATGTTGACCATGCAGTGGAATTTTTCTTTCTTTCAGGAGAGACTTAGTTATATTGGGCCACAAGAATTTGTCCAAGCGTTTGTACAGAAGGATACCCTGGACAATGAGAAGGTAAAAAGCATGAACAATGATTTTTTACTTGATTCTTCATTTGTGCCAACCCGTACCTCATTATTTGCACTCTTCTTAAATGCTCTCAAAGTCCTGCACATATTTTCGTACATGTATCTTAGTGCAGAGGTCCCCAACCCTCAGGCTGTGGACCGGCACCAGGTCACACAAGTGAGCAAAACCCCATCCGTGCATGCACAGGATCCAGGTAGTGTAGGACACTACAGAACTGGTCGTTGGCACCAAAAAAGTTGGGGGCTGCTGTCTTAATGCACACATTTTTGCAAAATTTCTCCCCAAATAATTCACTTTTGTGCAAGTTAAACATGGATTTCATTGGAAAATGGTGTTGGTTTGCATATTATAAATTCAGAAAGTAAATTTGCTTTAAAATATTTGCCCAGTAAAAATGTCTCTGATCTCCAATATTGTCACGCTTAACTGGTTTTTTCTAGTTTAGCTTTTAAAGTGGGCTTCCTCAGTCTGGCAACCTGCAGATTTGTGGAGACTACAACTCTCCTCCTTACCAGTTACCAGTATATTTACCAGCATACTAACCTGGCATGCCATTACCCATTACCCATTGGTGCAGGGTGTTGTGTCAACAGGTCTAAAGAGGAACAAGTTGGATAGGACTTGCTGCAAAGCATTGTTTCTCAGTTTTAGTAACTTTAAGATGGGTGGACTTCAACTCCCAGAATTTTCAAGCCAGCATGCTGACTGGAGAATTCTGGCAATTGAAGTCCACACCTCTTAAAGTAGTAAAGATTGAGAAACAGTACTGTAGAGGGTTGTGGAATATAAAGGAGAGATAGGAGTACAGCAAAGAGGTACATATCTTAGATCAGGGGTCCCCATTCCCTGGTCTATGGATCGGTACCAGTACCATGTGGTGCGTAGCATCTGAGGCCGGTGTCTTACCAAGTCATTATTTATGAGCAAGCAGCTGGCAAGGAAGCCCTTTCAAACAATAGCCCATCTTGAAGTGAAGGCACAAGCTTCGCATCTGCATTTTCTGCCTATTATCTCTATTCGGACCCCTGATGTTGACTTTTATTTGGCTCCTCCTTTGAACCCAAAGTGGAAAGATGTCTGTGTTTCTCAACCTTGATAATTTTAAGGCATGTGGACTTCAACTCCCAGAATTCCACAGCCAGCATTGCTGGCTGTGGAATTCTGGGAGTTGAAGTCCACATGCCTTAAAATTGTCAAGGTTGAGAAACACTGGTCTAAGTGATTGGGAATTCAAGTTACCTGAAACAGCAGCTTATTTTAACTAGTCTTCATAGAACAGGGATCCCCAACCCCCTGTCTGTGGACCAGTACCGGGCCGTGACATGCCAGCAACCGGTCCACACAAACAAGCAAAGCCCCATTCACAAGATGCAGTCAGCACACAAAACCACGCCCCCTCTGGTCCGCAGAAAAACCTCTCTCCACATAACCAGTCCCTGGTGCCCAAAAGGTTGGGGACCTCTGCCTTAGATTACTGGATCTTCTGACTGATACTTCTGCTTTGTTGTGGTATTTATATTATTACGACTTGCAGTACCATAGGGTGATTTATGATTGCCCCATTCTGGCATGTTACTTCAGCTTACCTAGTGATGAATGACCCTGGGATCTACTAAAGGTATTCCTCAGCAGTTCTAATCAGGATCAGCCATGTTTCATTTCTGAGCCCCAACTGGCCTGGCCTGGTGCTACCACTTCTTTAAACTTATGGAAGGAGAGAAGTGATCATAAAGTTCTCTCACTTTACTCCATCCTAAGTTTAAAGAAGTGCTACCGCTTCTTTAAACTCACGGAGCGAGAGAAATGAACCCCTGATTTTTGTTTTCTTCCCAAGAGTTCCTACGGGGATCGGAAGAAGTCTCGGAATCTGGAAGCTTACGTTGAATGGTTCAATAGACTGAGTTATTTGGTTGCCACAGAAATATGCATGGTAAGCAAAGCCGTTCATTGGTCTTCCTTCCGTATGCGGTGCCCCTTCCTTCCTTCTGCTGGGATCAGACCACAGAGACTTGCTGGGAGCTATATCCTATGCACAAGATTGTATGGTACAGAAGAAAAACTCTGCCCCAAACCCCTTTGAGGTTGCAGCTTTTGTTGAGTGGAATTCACACTGGTAATTATTCCTCGCTATAAGAATGCCTCCTGTCTAATTTAGCAGAAATGGCGAAAATCTCCGCCTATTTGAAGGATCATTCACAAGAAAGATATATTATGGTTTGGAGAAGATGGATTGATTATATTCAGAAGAAGTGTGAAACTGAAAAGTATTATCTTGCTTTTGAATAGATTTTAGATAATTATTAATAGTATTAATAGTATTATTATTGTTGTCTTAATTTGTTAATATTTGTTTTGAGAAGGAGTTAACGTGTATTATTGTTTTGATTGATAGTTTAGTTGGTTTATGTTAGCTAGATTATGTTTGTTTATTTGTTACCCTGTAATCAACTCTGGGAACTGGCGGAGGGGGGGAGGGGATGGGTGGGTTTATATTGTAATTTGTAGAACTTTTAATAATAAAAAAAAACGCCTCCTGTTAATCTGCTTGAATGTCCCTCTGATGTCCTTGCTTTCTCCAGGAAGGGAATATGTGTGAGTGGGTATATTTTTGGAAAGCTGACAGCCCGGGTTTGAGACCCGAGTGCTGTGCGACAGGGTGAGCTCCTGTTCCTTGCCCCAGCTCCTTCCCACCTAGGAGTTCGAAAGTATGCAAATGTGAGTAGATTAATAGGTACCACTTCGGTGGGAAGCTAACAGTGCTCTGTGTGCCTTTGGCATATAGCCATACTGGCCACATGATGACAGAAATGTCTTTAGACAATGTTGGCTCCCTCGGCCAAGAAACAGACTAGACAGGGAAACCGTTACCTCTGACTCCAGCCTGAAATGTAGCTGTTTCTTTAAAAATTAAATGCGATGTTCTAAAAAGCTCAAGAGATCCTTCTTCAAATTTGGGCAAGTTATCAACTAAATGCCCATCTTGTGTTTTGCTCTCTCACAGCCTATCAAGAAAAAACATAGAGCAAGAATGATAGAATACTTCATTGATGTCGCTCGAGAGTGCTTCAACATCGGCAACTTTAACTCTTTAATGGCTATTATTTGTGAGTATGAATAAGAAGGCTTTCTATCCATTCCGTTTATGTTATGCTTTGGAAAAAGCACTTCTTAGATGTTTCCCCTTCATCTAATTCTGCCCCAAATTAGGAAGCTTCTGGATCCTGTTGGATAACCTGGCAGCTTCCACATTTGTTAGGGTTCCTGGGATTTCTAGGAATTGTAAGTCTTAAACTGTAAGGTGACCAACCATCCTCCCTTAGGGAGGACAGTCCTTCTTTTGTAAGTTCTGTCCTCCCTCAAAAAGTGTCCTCCTACATGTCCTCCTTTTCGATATTTGAAGACTAATCTGCAGGGCTTTTTTTTTCCGGCACCTTTTTTTGATAGTTTTTTTTTCAACCTTTGCATGAGCTGTGCTACTCCCCCTATTGGCTTTCAAAAGCCAATAAGAATTGCTGCTGAGCGTGCCAAACACCCAACCGGCAAACTTTGCACATGCAAGTTGTCTGCAGCGAAGACAAATTGGCAGGAACTTAGCACACGTGCCTGCTACCCAACTACACCATCTCCTAGTTAGTTCCGAAGATACCGTGCTCTGGGAACTGCGGGGCCCTCTCTACACGGGGCTGCGCAGGGTGGGCGGTGGTGCTGGCGGGGCGGCCGCAGGCGGAATGTGTCGACGGTGGGCTGCCCTCCCCAGGGCCGGAGCTGGCGCAGCTGATGCTTTGGGAGCCGCAGGGCCCGCTCTACATGGCAGGGCAGCGGTGCTGGCGGGGCGGCTGTGGGCGGGGGCGCGGCAGGTGGTTGACCTTTCATTGGGCCGAGCCAGTTTTTACGATATTTTTTTCTTCAATTTATTTGTGTGCTCCTTTTCATTGTAAAAAAGTTGGTCACCTTATAAACTGGTGTTTCTCAACCTTGGCAATTTGAAGATGTGTGGACTTCAACTCCCAGAATTCCCCAGCCAGCTATGGAGTTGAAGTCGACATGTCTTAAACGTATGAAAAGTAATAGACTAGAGAAGGCAACTCTTGATGTGCCTCTGTTCTCTTCTTTCTCATCTTCCCCATAGTGACATTTCATGCCCAAAATATGTCCTGTGCTCAACCCAGTTTTACTTCATTGGTGAATCTGTGCAAAGATGGAAAATCCAACCAGGATCCCTCACATAACCTGTTTTTTTCTTGTTTTTTTGCATCAGCCAGATTGCCATACTACACATGCATTAAAAATGGCTGCCATCTTTTAAGCCTTCGACTTAATGCTGAGTTTACTTAAGTCTCGTATTAATTGGAAGTTGCTTAAGCCTTGTGAAACATTCTTCGAAGTTTACTTTATATGTGTCTTCTGGTAGGAAAGCAAAGGAAATCCACCACATATTTGTCTTGAAACAGATTTCTGTTAAAGGAATTGGTAGCCAGAAATGGGTGCCCAAAATGCTTATGAAAAAAATGTGTCTAGAAAGAAACATAACTTTCTGAATTTCTGTCTATGTAAATGATAACCAGATTGCATTTTTAAATTGTATGTTTTGGGATAATTGGTTGTAATTGAATGGAAAAAAGAAAAATGAAAAAAGTAGATATCTTTAATGGTTGAGTAATTTCTCCTTTATTTAGAATCGGCTTCAAATACAGCTGTGTGTTTTATCTTTTATCTCTGTGTTCTTCTCTTTCTCTTTACACTTTGAAATAAAAGCTGGCATGAATATGACTCCTGTCTCCAGATTAAAGAAAACTTGGTCAAAAGTCAAGACTGCCAAGTTTGACATTCTGGAGGTGAGCCTGACCTTTTAGTCTGGATCTTCATTATCTGGTTATCTGTGGAGATGCTCAGTCATCCAGGTCATGGTTGTCCCAAAGGTGCTTTTTCAAAAGGCAACTGGACTTTGTTTTTCCTTGAACACGTTTCGCTTCTCATCCGAGAAGCTTCTTCGGTTATCCAGGTGCACAGAGTTGATGAGTTGTCTCTGATGTTAGTTCTGTTAATGGGGAAAACCGAATTAATGTCCTAACTGCATTTTCTTATACACTCTTAAGTGGAACACTGTACAAGATGCTATGGCTAGATGTATTGAGACTGCAGCACCCAGAATTCCCAACCTGCATGATCTTAGGTTGCGAATCCTTAAATTTGTAATCCCAACAGTTAAGGAAGATCCCATAGTGGATTTTGATCTTTGAAAACGGTTCCTTGCGTTTACCAATGAACCTGTTTGGTGCTACTTTCAAATCATTTTGATCATCGGCGCTTTCAGCTAGAAATGAAATTTCATAATTATTTGCTTCATCTGGGTTTCCCCCCCCCCCAGATTTGGTTAGCTTTTTGATCCATAACCTGTCCTGACTCTTAACTTTAAAACTGTTCTGTGCCTGCTTTATATTGGAAATGGTCTCCCCAGATTGAAAACTGGACTTTTAAAGCAATATTTTGATGGAATTTTTAGGGCATTTTCTGCTTCTGGCGCAAAACTAATTCTCTACATTTCCACTTTCCCTTCTTCTTCCAGCATCAAATGGACCCTTCCAGCAATTTCTACAATTACCGCACTGCCCTGCGTGGGGCCACCCAGAGGTCTTTAACAGCTCACAGCAGCAGAGAGAAGGTACGGTCTAAGAAAGAGAGAAGCAAGGTCATCTTTGACTTGTGGACTTCAACTCCCAGAATTCCTGAGCCAGCATAAAAGGGCTGTGGTTCTCCACCCTTGGCTTATTGGGATACTTGAACTCTTAAATTCTGCAGAAGTGTTTGACTAGAGGTGATAGTCAAGCAAAGGGTCTTTTGCTTACCTTCAGCAATCTTTTTGTTGTTTAGCATTAGGGAGCTACCTCTGCCCCAAACCTGATGCAGTTTATTCATTATTTGTCCCAAATGTGACAAAGAATCCCCGCCCCCCGTTCCAGTGACAGGTCTGTTGCTAATCTGGGTTCTTCTCTCCCCCCCCTTCTTCTTTATAGATTGTGATCCCATTTTTCAGCCTGCTTATCAAGGACATTTACTTCCTCAACGAGGGCTGTGCCAATTGCTTGCCCAATGGCCACGTCAATTTTGAAGTAAGTAGAGCCTGCTCAGGGTTTCCCAATGCCTCTTAAATGCTGACCTCGTTGAGGAGCAGAAAGCCTAGTTAAGATTTTGGAATGCAGGTACAGAAACTTCGTAAGGGTTACATCAGGGGGCAAACACCAAACCCTTGGCTCTGACATGTTGTCCAACAATTGTTCATTTTTTTTGAAGAACCCCATCTCCCCTGAGCATGTCCAAGATGCCTTGTTTTCATTGGCAAAGCACTGGTCTTTTCTTCCCCAACACACAGAATTAAGGAATAGTCCCTCCTCAGAGGCATGAAGGAGCAGAACTTGAGCAGAATTCCAAAGGCAACAGTTACAAGGGGTCCTTAGTGCTCTCCGAGCTTGGTTGTTTTCTTGCAGACGTTTCTTTACCCAAAGTAGGTAACATCATCAGTCCTGGAAGAGAGAGGCATTTGCTCTCAGTTTATAATCTAGTGAATTGCCCTGTCAGAATTGGTGGGAAATGTCTCGGAGGTTCGTTGCTTGGGCTGCTTATGGTTAGCTACGTAGTGGTAGCCAAAAAAACAGCAAATAGCCAAACGAAAGAACCTTTTTAAGACCACCCCCACAACACTGGTAGGGCAATTCACTCCCAACAGGAGTCACCAACCTTTCTGGGTTGGTGGCCTGGTGGGAAAGGAAGGGGCAGACACCTTTACGCACGCATGCGCACACCCCCAAATGTAGCTGTGCGAACGTATGTGTGAATGGGGCCGCGAGCATATGCGCTCTGTAAATGGGGCTGCTAGCACTCCGTAAATGGCACCGAGGCTAGCGCCAGTGCAAGAATCACACCAAGGGTCGCACCGAAGCTAGCGCAGGCGCGAGGATTGTACTGAGGCTAGTGCCAGCATGAGAGTCACACCAAGGGTTGTGCCGAGGCTGATACCAGTACAAGAATCATGGGTTGCACTGAAGCTAGCGTAGGCGCAAGTGTCACGCCACTGGTGCGAGGGTTGCGCTGAGGCTAGCACAGATGTGAGGGTTGTGCCGAGGCTAGTGCCGGTGCGAGAGTCACACCAAGGATCACGCCAAGGCTAGCGCCAGCACGAAGCACAATGACCACATGCACACATACTGGCCAGTTACTTACGTGGCCCGGTGGGGATCTCTGCACTAGAATATAAACTGAGAGCAAATCCCACTCCCTTCTAGCACTGATGATGTTACTAGTGTGGGTAATGAAACGTCTGCAAGAAAACAAGCAAGCCTAGAGAGCATCAAGGACCTCTCATTTCAATCCTGAGCTACAAATAATGTCCTTTTTTGCAACACACATCTGATCTGTCCTTCTGAAACAGAAGAGCAAACCCCATTGCCTTATTTGAATGGAACCCTTTTACCTGCTTCACTCCTGTGCTTTTTTTTTTTTAATTTTGCTAATTCCTTGCAGAAATTTTGGGAACTGGCTAAACAAGTGAGTGAGTTTATGACATGGAAGCAAGTGGAATGTCCTTTTGAGAGGGATCGGAAAATCCTTCAGTACCTGCTCACCATTCCAGCTTTCAGTGAGGATGGTAAGAGGAGAACACCCGTAACCGTTCGGTATATTGTGTATCACACTTATTTTGACAGACACGGTGGTAAATAATTGCCCACTTTTATTTTCCCTCCAATTTCCAACGCCACAGGCTATGGCATAGATGGAAACAGTGGATGGAAACTAACTGAGCACAGAAGCAACTTAGAACTAAGGAGGAATTTCCTGACAGTGAGAACAATTAATCAGTGGAACGACTTGCCTCCAGAAGTTGTGGCTGTTCCAACACTGGAGGTTTTAAAGAAGAGACTGGACAACCATTTGTCTGAAATGGTATAGGGCAGGGGTAGGCAACCTTAGCTCATTTATGACTCGTGGACTTCAACTCCCAGAATTCCTGAGCCAGCCATGCTGAGGGGGAAGGGAGAGGTTTCCAAGCTGAGCCATACTTGCTCAGGAATTCTGGGAGTTGAAGTCCATGAGTCATAAAAGAGCCAAGGTTGCCTACCCCTGGATAGGGTCTTCTGCTTGAGCATGGGGCTGGACTTGAAGACCTCCAACTCTGTTATTAGATTAGTCTTGCTTGTCTGAACTGATTGGACAATCAGGCCACAGAGTGCTTGTGGTTTACGACCACAGTACCACATCCTCGCATTGCAAAAACACCAATTTAACCAATTTCCTTGGTTGAAATTCCCCCTTGTCGTCTTGCAGATCTTAGCATTGCTTCTGAAGTTATTTTGGTGTATCTCCCAGTCTTTTGGAACAGTTTTTCAGAGCATTGAAGGGAGAAGGAGAAAGCAGCTAACATGGCTACCCTTCCTTCCATAATACCATAATAAGGATGTTCATAGGAGCCTTGAATCTCATTTGTGAACTATTACGTGTGCTCCAGTTCACACAAGCTTTTTTTTTTAACCCCGTTAGATATGAGACAATTATTCCACCCCCCCACCCCCACCCCGCAGATCTGAGGACCACAAATTTGAAACGATGGCCTTGCTATCCCACAGGGAACATAATTCAAGACACTAGAACAGGGGTCTTCAAACTTGGCCCTTTTATGACTTGTGGATTTCAATTCCCGGAATTCCTCAGCCAGGCGTGCCTGGCTGAGGAATTCTGGGAGTTGAAGTCCACAAGTCATAAAAAGGGCCAAGTTTGAAGACCCCTGCACTAGAAGATATCTGTAATGCTCATATTTTCTTCCTTCTGGTTGCAGCACTTTATTTGGCGTCGTATGAAAGTGAAGGCCCAGAGAATCACATTGAAAAAGACAGGTGGAAGACACTCAGGTTAGTGCTAAAAATTTCCGGTGTCCATAAACAGGCTGAATTTTTCTTCTTGCGTTGGAACTCCTCGCTACCATTTTCCCCCCTGTTGGGATAATAATAGCAATAGCACTTAGACTTATATACCACTTCATAGTGCTTTACAGCCCTCCCTAAGGGGTTTACAAATGTCAGCATCTTATCCGCAACAATCTGGGTTCTTGTTTTTATCACCCTGAGAAGGATGGACGGCTGAGTCAACCTTGAGGCGTTCACGATTGAACTGCTGGCAGCTGGCAGAGTTAGCCTGCAATATGGCATTCTAGCCCCTGCGCCGCCACAGCTTTTTATGGGCATCACAGCTCTTTATCCTGTTGATAGGATAGGAGTGATGGATGTCATTTTGCTTTATACAGGTAGTCCTCGACTTACAATCATTCCTTTAGGGACCATTTGCACTTACAACAGCCCTGAAAAAAGTGATTTATGACCACTTTTCACACTTGCGATCATTGTAGCACAGTGATGGCGAACCTTTTAGAGACCGAGTGCCCAAACTGCAACCCAAAAACCACTTATACATTGTCGAGTGCCGGGTGGATGTGGCCCATTGGGTGGGTGTGGCTAATTGGGCAGGCGTGGCCCATTGGGTGGGCGTGGCTACAGTGGTAATGGCAGACTGGGTGGGATTAAAAAGTTCAATCAATCAATTCCAACTTTGCAAGATCTTTTTTTTTCCGTGAAAAGTTGAAATTGACTGATTGAACTTTTTTTTTTTTTTTTTTTTGCACACGGCGGCGGAGGCCTAAAGCGAAAAGGTTTTATAAAACCCAGCTGAAGGCCTAGGACTGGGGGCGACGGCGCGCGTGCCCACAGAGAGGGCTCTGAGTGCCGCCTCTGGCACCCGTGCCATAGGTTCTCCACCACTGTTGTAGCATCCCCATGATCACATGCTCAAAATTTGGACACTGGTATGTATTTATGACGGTTGCAATGTCGTGTGGTCATGTGATCCCCTTTTGCAACTTTCTGACAAGCAGAGTCAAGGAGGAAGCTAGATTAACAACTGTGCTACTAATTTAAAAGCTGCAGTGATTCACTTAACAACTGTAACAAGAAAGGTCATAAAAAAGGGCAAGGCTCATTTAACAAATGTCTCATTTTGCAACAGAAATTTTGGGGGTCAACTGTGGTCATAAGTCGAGGACTTAGCTGTACACCTTTCTCTTAAAATAGGCAGGCTGGTTCTGATGGCAGTTCAGATGGACACGTGACCTACCGTTCCAAAGCAATTGGCAAACTCACCCGAGTGTCTTCTTGGTGTCCTAATAGAAGATCTCCCTTCTCTGTGTGATTTCTCTACAGGTCCACGCTTCTGGGAAGAGGTTAATGCGTGGCTGGGTCCTTGCTGCAATTGCTGCTATGATCTTGACATGGGTTCTTAATGATGAAGGCCATGGCTGAGGTCGCTTATTTATTTACCCATCCCTCCTCTCCTCCTCTTGACGGCCAAGAGGCCTTTTAAGTTATGAGAGCTAAATAGTTGGTGAAGAGCAAGTCGGGACATGATGCTGAGAAGAAAGCCAAGCTGACTTGAGTGCAGGAAAGGCAGCTTTCCCCTACCCACTGGAATGTCAAGTTGGGTGGCGTGGGCTTGATCAAAGACAACCCAGTGAAGAAAGCCTTTTGAAGATCTGAGTCTACTGTGAATCATTTTGAAGCACCTGGATGGGATTCCCCCTTCCTCATCCCATTCCACCTGCAAACTCTTGTTAAGACTTCTGCTACTTCACCCCTGGATTCCAAATAGAACTTCCCTTCAATCTATCCAAGGCCAACTGGACTGTTTTCAGATGCCACATGATCTAAAGAAGATCTTAGCTGGTGATTCTCCTCAAAGAAATCTAGGAACATTTGCATTTTTCCCTTGAGGGGATAAAGGCTCACGGTGCAGTGTTATTGAGGAGTTCCTAAGATGCTCAGCTATTTATTATGAAAAGGGGCATGAGTGCTCTGGATTTTTTTTGTTTGTTTGTTTGTTTGTTAGTTTGTGAGTTAGCTGCTGGTTGGCCAACTCGAACTGGATGTTATTTGGATATTTAAAAGTTAAGTTCAGCATAGCGCTAAGAGAAGCAGAGGCTAGAAAGCTAGGTAGCAAATGTAGCTAGACTATGTAGAAAAGTCACTCTTCCAATCCCTCCTCTTAAATGTACTGTTGTGCTGTTTTTCATCTGGGCACATCTGCGCTACAAAGCCATCTGAATTGGGCATGAAGCCAGTTTCATTTTGTGACTTTTGCCTGCGAATTTTGGGACAGAAATCCTAACTTAGCCCAATTTTGAAAGAGGGACCCATTGGAATAAGTGGGACTCCAGCTTTCGAGGTTGTTCATCGGTAGGACAACTAAGTGGCCTATAGAATATTTATTTCCGAAACTGGAGAGCGAGAATAATCAAGAGAGGTTTGGAACTGGCTTACATTTTGTGAGGTGGACTTACCCAAAATGTCTGTACTTTTCTGCGTCTTTTTCTCCACTATATTATTGAATTAATTGATTTTGTTTTATCCAAGAGAGGGGGAAAAAACCTGCTGAGATTCTAGGTAGATATAAATTATGATTTTACAGGTTTTTTTTTAAAAATGTGCAGAGATAATATCCGATCTAGCAATGCTAATTTAAACTCTGAAATCCTACAGACCACTGAAAGTTTCCCCTAGCTGAGTCTCTAGCTATAAGCTAAAGATTTGTTGTTGTTTTTTTACTTGCTTCAAGAATCTCTGAAAGTTGCTTTGACTACAAAACCTGTGATGTCAGTAGTAGCTCTGAATGCATAGTCCCCATAATGCCTTCCCCAAGAAATTCTGAAAAATTAAAAGAACCCCCAGGCTGTTAACAAGTGATATCCAGCAAAAGGATTTGTATGAAATATGCTATTCCTCAAAATTAATAATAAATAAAAATACACCGTTTGATTGTTCTTCATTTCTTACAACTGTGGTTTTGTTGGTGAATTTGCACATATGTTCCGGTAACGCATACAGTTTAGTGACCTTTCGAAGTTACACCGGCTCTGAAAAAAGTGACGTATAACCGTTTTACGACCATCACAGTATCCCCATGATCACGTGGTCAAAATTCAGATGCTTGGCAACTGATTCTTTTTGACATTTAGCAGTGTCCCAGGGTCATGTGATCACCTTTTGTGACTTTCTGACAAGCAAAGTCAATGTGGAGGCCAGATTCACTTAACAACATGTTACTAACTTAACTGCAGTGATTTACTTAACCACTATGGCAAAAAAGGTCAGAAAATAGGGCAAAACTCACTTAACAAAGGTCTCACTTAGCAACAGAAATTTTGGACTCAATTGTGGTCATAAGTCAAGGACTACCTGTAATAATCAAGGGCACAAGCAATCCAGATTTTACTCCTGAATTGCATGCTGGCACAGCCTTGAGTGGAGAGAGTAACACTACCAACATAACCACAATTTTTAATTCTCTAATCTCTCTTCTCTTAACCCCCAGTGCACAACTCTTTCAGAACTGATTCACCTTTCCAGCATTATTTTATAAAGTAGATGTGAATTTTAAAGGCTGCATGTTTTAATTATCTCGGCTATTAAAACTCTCCATTAACTGAATAGCATTCATCTGTGTCCTTTATTGGGCACATTAATTACTTTTTAACATTCCCGGTTTTAAAAATGTGCTGAAAGCAATGAATTTTTGTCTTTGTGCAGGTGACACCTGCTACTAGGTATTAATGCACCTACCTTACTAAAAAAAAAACCTCTTTTTCAAATGGATTGATATTGTCAGATGCAAATTTGAGAACTGTGGTTGATTGCTTTTTGCAAATGAGGTTCCCCTGTTAACTTGCATAATGCATCACTTTTAAACTCTTCCAGTGATAGGAATTCTGATGGATTATGTGCCAACACATTTTTTTATTATAATAGTAATTTTTAAAAAAATTACACTTACAATGATAAAAACTAATACCAAAAGAGGAAAAGAATAAAAGAAAAACTGATGCATAAAAATGAAAAGAAAAATCAGGAATGTAGCAAAGAAAAATAAAAAAATATATAAAGAAATGGCTTCCTGCTTCTTCACAACAATTTTAGTAATTTATCACCTTTAAAACGCAAGAAATGATCCTTTCTTCCAATATCTCTATATCTATAAACAAATTCTTAAAATCTCATCATGTTGAGGCTGATCAGCAAAGGTCCGTTAAGGGTTACCATATGGTTTTTAACCTTGATCAAATAAGCAAATTTTACACATCTTCGTTTTACTTTTAAAAATCTCAAGTTTTTAGTCCCTTCAAATAATCTCCTTAAACTTGGGTTTTTTTTTCATTTTTTCTTTGTTGCGTCTCACAAAGTTCTTCAAAGCTTACCAAGCCTCGACTTGCAAGCACAATCGAGATCACAATTTGTGTTAAATGAGGCCGTTAAGTATGTTGTGCCCAATTTTACAACCATTTTTGTCATGGTTGTTAAATGAATCACTGCAGTTGTTAAATAAATCACAGTTGTTAAGCAAATCTGGTTTCCCCCATTGACTGGTGATCACATGACCCCAAAATGCTGCAGCCATTTTAAGTACATGCTGGTTGCTAAGTGCCCACATTTTGATCATGTGACCATGGGGGTGCTGTAGCAGTTATAAGTGTGAGGACCAGTTGTATGTCACTCTTTTCAACACCATTGTAACTATGAACGGTCACAGAACGAATGGTTGTAAGTCAAGGACTGCAACAACTTTTCCCCTGTCGTTCTTATGGCCTTTTTTTAAAAAAAATCTACTTTTTAAACCAGTTTCACTCTTGTCAGGTAAAACTTGTTCCTTTTCCGTAACATGTTTTAAACCAGGGGTCTTCAAACTTGGCCCTTTTATGACTTGTGGACTTCAACTCCCAGAATTCCTCAGTCAGCATGCCTGGCTGAGGAATTCTGGGAGTTGAAGTCCACAAGTCATAAAAGGAGGGCCATGTTTGAAGACCCCTGTTTTAAACAGTCTCTGCAAAGATGCAGACAATCTTAAAATTAACTTTTGAGTCCGTTGTTTGAAAACATCCTTCAGTATGTCCAAAGTTAAAATTCCTTGCTCCATTCTCCATTAGTAAGTCAAATTTAAGTTCTTCTCCTTTAACTGTAATCTTTAGTTCCTTCTAGTTCGCTCTAGTAGTCAACCTTCAAATTCCTATCCTATCATGTTTTTTTTTTAACTGGAATTCAAAACAAGCATTTTCCCACCGAGAAAAATCCTTATTATTAATTCCAAAATCTTATTTCAAACCCATCTGGACCTTTAGTCCATTTGTCACATTCCAAAATAAAAGTTTCTAATCATTCCTTTGGTCTTTCTTACAGATTTTTTTTTTTAAAAAAACAATTCTTGAACTTGTATTTAAAACCTCTTTCCCTTTCACTAAGGATTGAAGGAAACTCACCCCATGTTTTCAGACATGTTGATTCAAAGCCGCCTGATAACAAAAAAGAAGTTAACAAGCAGTTTCTGAAAGAGATTAAAAAAGAAAGTAGGAGTAATGCTGAACTTACAACAGCTCAATTCATGACAATTCAAAGGTACAACGATACTGAAAAAAGTGACTTATGATCATTTTTCACACTTAATGACCATTGCAGCATCTCCATGGTTACGTGATCAGAATTCAGACACTTGGCAACTGGCTCGTATTTATGACAGTTGTATCACATTATCCGTTTTTGTGACCTGACAAGCAAAGTCAATGGGGAAGCTAGATTCACTTTATAGCCATGTTACTAACTTAAGAACTGCACTGGTTCATTCAACAACTGTGGCAAGAAAGGTCATAAAACGGGGCAAAACTCAACAACTATCTCACTTAGCAACAGAAATGTTGGGCTCAATTGTGGTCGTAAGTCG